>NC_064921.1:464419536-465619536 GCF_023897955.1 Schistocerca gregaria
CTTACTTTGTGTACCATGTGTTTGGCAAGCACAAGTAGCCCCAGTTAATGTGGTATTTGCTTATACAACTTTACATATCGGTACCATATTTCTCTAACACATAAGTTACACAGCTACCTGATCATTTAACTGAGAGAGGCAAATATTTATTTTACTACATCAGTGAAAGATGTTTACGTAATTACACAGTTGGATAACTTCACACTTGTGAAATTGTATTTTGTTTGTACTTTGTGAAATGTTCATATTTTTTTCGGAAACATTGTGATACTATGTGAACTTTGAATTATGTATTTGGTATGGGATCATGATTTTTAAAGTACGTTTGAGGCAGATGACACTTTTGACATGAGCAGAGAATTTTTTTTAGGTTTTAAAATATTCAGAAAGCTATGATGATTTTGAGATGTGATTGATCTGTTATGATATTATTACGACGATGATGTGTATTATGCTGCTGAGGTACGTTTAATCTGATGCTATATGAGGAATTTGATTATGCTACTTATTTGTTATGATGAAATATTGAAGAAGTGTGGACGAATATGTATATATGTAATAAAGGTAAGGAATAACGAGTAGTGGTTAGGGACTCTGGTTTGTGAAAAAGGTTGTTGGAAACCAAGAATCGTACTTTAAGAGTTATGAAATGTATGTAAATGCGTGAATGTATTACAATGCCGATGAAAATTTTTTGGACACTATTATATTTAAAGGATTTTGTTTTTACAGATTTGTAACGCAAATTCTCAACCTGTGAAAATATTTTTATATGTGACTGTCACTGTAGCGGAAACTGACGTCGTAAATTTTTCAGTAAGAAAGGTAAGTGACCACCTGCACGTAATGCGTCGTGGGCACCCAGCTGCGCGACAGGCGCCTGGGAAAAAAGCCATTAGTGTGTGCCTTTCAGAGGCACAGGTAAAAAAAAAAAGAGGCCATTATCCTCGCTATTGACATTCCTTTGTAGAAAGCATCGCAAATACGACACGCTCAAACTTGAAAACATATGATTACACTGTGGAGCTCCTAATTTATGATATTTACTAAAATGCCTAATGAAACGACGAGAAACATTTCATGGCTATTGTCCTGCTAGTTGAGAGAAATGCCATGTGGCTTGCTTTATGCATTTATTTTCTCATTTTGTTTAATATCTAGTTTCTAACTGCACTGAAGCATTGGTTAAAATAAATTTTATGGATGTACTAATATAAATATTTTATGCCTACAGATCCAGTAAATAATAACTTTATGATGTACTTAAAAAAAACGAAGTAGCACAAAAAGACATTTACCTTCACAGAAATTGCATACAGAATTGTCTTTTCAAGTACATGGTAATATTTTTTTACAATAAATTTTTGTGGTGCACCACTTTAATTATATAGACATTAAGATGTGAATATACATTTCCCTTATCTGCATTGTTGTCTTTAGCGTGATATTTTTTCTGCTTGAGCTTTGTCATGTTTAGGTATAATTTATAGCATTTGCTGCTGTGCCAGGCATAGTGCTACTGAATGTCACTTTGTATTACTAGGTTAAGCCAATTTTATTACTGATTTATTTTTCTTGTTTGCTGCGCATTGCCTTATATTAGTTGTAATATTGCTGCCTTTTTTTGCCAATTTCCATTTTTTAACATTGCTGTTTGTGTAAATTGTTTTGTGCTGCTGCATTGCCTCATCCCTTAGTTAAGCATCTGAGCTCAGTAGATTTAAGTTAGCTTAAGAGGGGGTAGCCTATATAAGAGAATGATTTGCGATGGATTGGAAGAAATGCATTGAAAAGTTATACAAAAAAAGTACAGAAATCAGGTATAGATAGGACTTTTTGGAAATAATGAAGAACGAAGGGAGATCTCCGAGAAGTAAAGAAAGTTTTGTTTGCAAAATACTGCAGTAAAACAAACCCTGTCCTTTCCTTGTGTTATCAAACTATGTGTTTGTGTACCCTTGTGTATTTATGTTCTTCCTGTCTTTGTATGTTTATCTGATAAGACTTATGGTGCAGAATTTTTCTAATACTAAGCTACATTCACTGTGATGAATACTGTTATCCTCAAATATAATTTGCATTAATAACATGTTATTTACTTTGTAAAGATGTTTACACATTATTTATTCTGTTTTGTTCTAATGCTCATTTGTGAAGTTGATGTTTCGAAATTTATTCTGATTTTTTATGTATGTGCTCCTGTCATAATTCCTGTAACACTGATGTATATGTTATTTCGATTATTTTGTAAAGCCTGTATTACTGCAAATGTTATCTGTACTATTATGTTCTTTAATAATGTATTTTATACCTTTGTTATAGTATTCTTATGTTATAAAATTGTAATTGACACCAGTTCAAATTAAGTAACTTGTAAATTACATTTCACTGCACACATTTCTGTTGGTCATACTATATGGACAATATGTGAGAAGTAGGGACTGATAGTGTTTGCACGTGTGTTAATAACTCAGTAAGGGACTGGATAACAGAATTGCTGGTTGTAAGAACATTTCAAAAACAATTTTTGTGAGTGCACAAGTGGTGGTTATGGGCTTGCTATATTATCCGCAAGACTCTTCAATGGTGATTGTGCACCTGCACAGTCAAACAGATGGCTGCTGGCCATCTCTACAAGGACTACAGTGGGTCTACACCTTTGACGACCCACCGATACCATTATTTCTACAAGGACTGCAATGGGTCTGCACCTCTGGTGGCCCACCAATACCGTAATCTCTACCAGGACTACAGTGGGTCTGCTCTGTGATGACCTACCTACCGATAGTCTTCAACGTCGACTGACTCTGCTGTGGCCCATTACCTGTCTGCATGTCAAGAGTCAGCACTGCCTTTCTGTTGGAAGGACAACACTTCCTAAAGACTGCATGGAAATCCACTACTTCCATGTGCATTTTCTTTTACTGCTCAGACTTTGAGAAAAACACTGCAATTTTACTTTGATGAATAATCAGGACTGTCTTTATGGACTGTGAGAAAATTTTAGCTTTTGACCAACATTGTATCGATAAGTGTGTGCATTTCATTTCTTTGTTATTGTAATTATGAAAAATTTTATCAAATCATTATTGGCCACTGCCCAAAACAATTTGTAAAAATTTTTTGTGGGGAGCATGGGGGCTATGTAAGTAGGCTGTTTAGGTTTTCTTATTGGTAACGCCGCTTAGCGCTCGGTATGAAAAATCACTGGCTGTGATGTGCGCAGTCTGTGTTTAGTTTGCATTGTTGTCTGCCATTGTAGTGTCGGGCAGCGGCAGCTGGACGCTAACAGCACGTAGGTTGGGCAGTTGGAGGTGAGCCGCCAGCAGTGGTGGACGTGGGGAGAGAGATGGCGGAGTTTTGTAATTTGTAAGACTGGATGTCATGAACTATCATATATTTTTTGACTATTGAGGTAAATACACTGTTTGTTCTCTATTAAAATCTTTCATTTGCTAACTATACCTATCAGTAGTTAGTGCCTTCCTTAGTTAGAATCTTTTATTTAGCTGGCAGTAGTGGTGCTCGCTGTATTGCAGTAGTTCGAGTAACGAAGATTTTTTCTAAGGTAAGTGATTTGTGAAAGGTATAGATTAATGCTAGTCAGGGCCATTCTTTCGTAGGGATTTTTGGAAGTCAGATTGCGTTGCGCTAAAGATATTGCGTGTCAGTTTAAGCACATTCGTGTAGAATTTTTCTAAAGGGACGTTTCACCACTTGCGTTCGTCAAAGGACTGCTTATCTCAATACACAGGCCTTCCTGAAGTCCGTAGATCAATGACTACCGCCTGATTACAATGTCAGGATGCATAAAGAAAATCCTGCCACCAAGCCTTTCAGCATTGCAAACGACACAAGGAGAAGAGTCCATCATGCAAACGGCCACAGGTGAATGCAAGGATTTGATAGCTCTCGCCACATCCTGTCGCCCTCAAGCTGCTGTGATATCAATTGACGTCAACCTCGCTTTTGACGGAGTGCACCACAAGTTTATTTAAGTCCGTTCTATCCAGCACTGGCTTTCCATCTGACTTCTTCCATGTAATTTTGCAACTCTTACGCGGACCATCATGCCAAATATCGATAAGTAGAGGTGCGGGAGTGGGGAGAGGGGGGAGGAGGGGTTCCCGTCCCTTGTCAAGGATGTCCACTCTCCATGATTTTTTTATGCTATCGCACTGAAACCCTTCATAGAAGGGCTGAAACGCAAACTTTCATGGATTACGTTGAGGGGTCACACCTTCAACTGCAGGGTGTATCTGATGACCTTCTAATTCTATTTTGCTCAGGTGATGAGGTCTGTTCCGTGCTTGAATGGATTAAGCGACAAGGATTGGTGATGGGTAATCACATGAATGAAGCCAAGTCAGCGGCGATGCACATCAGAAGGGGCCTCCAGGAGCGCCGCGTGGCGCCCCTCCCACAAGTGGATGCGATCATATATTTGGGTATTAAATTTATATGAGATGTGCGCCGTATGGCTGCCATGAACTATAGATGCCTACTGCAGGCGATCTGAACAGAAGTCTACCAGAACCTACTTCGAGGCATGGACATACTACAGCATGTAAAGTACATTAAACTTGGCATAGCGAAGAAGTTGATGCACTTTGCTCAGGTTCTCCCACTACTGTTAGCTATGGCATTCAGACTACAAGTGGTATTTGTATATTATGTCACCCTCCCTCCATGTGAAGGTTGTCTGGGACTTATAAATGTACAAGTGTGGGTTGTAGCCTGATATATGTGCTCAATGGCGAAACTGTGGACCTGTCAACATACTTAACTGATGGGTAGTCTGATGCCAGCTTCCTTCGTGCCACCTGTTATGACTGCACACATCCCTCCCTCTCTCTTCCATATCTCACCATTCATAGTTGTATATAGCTGTGTGCACCCTCATCTGCCGTCCACTGGAGCTCTGCTGAGATCCATATCTTGCAATGTGATTTAGAGTAATAACCTGGCCGCATTACGTCCTGCTGTGTAAAGGGCAGTCGAGCAACTCTTCCTGCCTAAATGGGTATGAGCAACGTGATGCCATGTACTCAACCGGAAATACGTGACGTGACACGACGCAGGTTGCATGCTACTGGGCTGAAGGATTCTCCTCTCTGCCCTTAGTGCCACCTCACGGACACATGTGGAACGACGTTTGTCGTATGGATGCTGTTACAGAAAATCCTCGCCTGTTATCTTCATGCCCACCTCACGCGGTATAGCCCCCGATCCTCCTATGCCTATATGGCAGTTGCTTCCCAACAACGAAGACTCACACTGTCACATGATTCAAAGGCAAGTCCATTTACTACTTACTCTGCGACGATGAGAAGATGGTCCTTAACCACTGACAATATCTCCAAGATAATCACAGCACATTTGAGCAAATTATTTGCGCATTGGCTTCATAAACCCCCGTAAGAGTTCGGGTGTACCTGGCAGTAGAAGACATGAGGAAAAATAGTTATCGACTTGGTACCAACGAACATTGTTCGCAGATGGGAAGCGCGCGCGATATGGCGTGGTGGAATTTTTTTTATCATTATTTTGATTTCCTATGACTGTGTGGTCGTTGTCTAAGCAGTACAACTATAAGTATATCCATTCTCTTATTTTTTATTATATGTTTTGAGTTCATCTGTGTACTGAAAAGTAGGTGCACAAAGTGAATGTATTAAAAAAAATATTTTATGCTAAGAAAATTCATGTTCTTCAATTTGTTTACAATATTTTCTTACTGAGAGAAACAATTGGTATCAAAAATATGGTTAAGGTGACTGCTAGCGTAGAGAAAAAGAAAACGAAAGAAAAAAATGTTAATGCGACCGCTCGCGATAAGCAGCAATCCGGTTTCGAATCCCGCTCGGACACCAATTTTCATTGTCATCAATCCATTATACAACTGATACTTGGACCTATTCGTAATAGCGAATACGTTTCTTTGTAGAAATTTCTGTCCTTTTTACTGGTTTCGACGGCATCACATGGACTGTGCGGATTGATGTGTTGGCGAATATCGCGCAGATCACTAATGCACTTTTTCGAGTACTGATTCTGATGGTGTGCATCATTTCGCAAAATTAATTAATCCAGACGACCTGCAGTTTTCGATTGATGAATTTAGAAACGGGGAGGGACAGAGAGAGAAAGAGAACCTATTTCTCAGCAATTTTGAAATGCAAAGTTGGGCTAAATTCTACTCGTACTTCTGTAAAGTCATCATTTTTGCTAACATCCTTCAATACTCTTTTACAGGCAATTCACATACAGTTTTCTTTTCCCTTCTTTAAAAATATTTGTAGTGGCCAAATGGTGCCTCAACCGGTATTATCTCTAAAAAAAATTTCAGTTATTTAATAGTGTACTTTCGACGCATGTAATAAGATCCTAGGTCTTACCTCTCTACGTGATATAAGTTTTTCCCTATTTTATCCTCATATTGCGCAAGTGTTGCCAATAATGGACAACACAAGTAAGCAAGCAGCACAGGCCTGGTTACCACGGATAACTAGTTCTCCATTCGTATCTCTGGATTATTCCAACTTGGACAGATGTTTTTAGTCTTTAAATGTATGAACTTAACGTTTTGGGATAAGGAGTTTGAATTTCATAAAAAGCTGAAAAATAAAGAAGTTGAGGTGGAAGTTAGGAGCTACATGTAAGATGACTTGTAGGAATGCATGACAGCAGTGAATTCGAAATGGCCAGACGTTGTGTATCTCGAAACTGGTTTCAGGTGTAGATGAGGCTTCTCGTTTCATGTTCCAAAACTCGGGAAATGCAACATACTTTTTCTGTTTTTGTATATTTAGAATTTATGTTGACTGAATATAAAACAAATATCCAGCTTAACATAGTGAAACAAATGTGTGAGAGTGGTGAGAGAGTGACAAAATACAAAAGTAATTTTTATCTAAAGTAATTGTAACTAAATTTGGAACTATACTTGGATAACATTAGTTTCGTAATACCCAGGGCGACGGATTCTTTCAAATTTTTAAAGGCATAATATCTGCCATAATTTCAGCCTACCGTAATTCACAAGATATTTTGTTTTAATACAGAAAAGAACCGCACCATTTCCCAAATAAATGTTACTCCTTTTATAAATAACATGACGCCGAGTTAATTAGCTAAGCTGAAAGCAGTTATCTAAGTCTGGTAACTGTTTAATTTTTACCCAATTTTACTTGATCTCTAGTTTGTCAGGTAGCTTTAAATGAACAACATCAAATCATATCTGACTCATTAGGTATACTATAGGCCCTGAAAATCTCTGTAATACATAGAGAGCACAACTTTTACCTTCAGAGCATGAAGCAAGTGACAAAGCTTCACTGATATGGCCCTTCATTAACTATCCCTGAATACCATCGCTCAGTGGGATTCACATCAGTAGCACCTAGTCCTCTATAAAAAGAAGCAACATCCGACTGGTACTTATTCATCCTCGATTTCAATGCACGCAGTTGTACCATGAAACTGAAACTGGGTGATTACATTGCTCTGTGGAAGCTTCTTCAGCTCCGAATAACTACTGCAACCCACATCCTTTTCAGTCTGCTTACCGTGTTCATCTCTTGGTCTCCCTCTATTGTTCCCAACACCACCACCCCACCACCACCACCACACTTCCCTCCATCACTAAATTAGTAATCCTTTGATGTCTCAGATGTTTCCCATCAACCTATCACTTCTTTTAGTCAAGATGTGCCATAACTTCTTGTCTCCCCAATTCTGCACAGTATTTCCTCATCAGGTTGAGAGGTTATAAGCCATTCGTGCTCTGCCTCCTCTCATTTTTCTAAATTTTCCATGATTTGATATTACTTTATACATGTGTCTCAGTCGTGGCGGGCCAAGGAATGTTATTGCTGTAAATGAAATCAGTAATGATGGCTGTGATTTTTATTCATGGTATTTCAACCGGTATTGGGACATTGCTTGCACTTCAGTCTTTCTTGTGCGGTTGAATTGGGGCTGGACGAGGGCCACCTGCATAGACTGCGGCAGAGAAACGTGAGGTCGGGGCAGGGCAGCTGTTCTGTGAATACGAAGGGAAGTGGACAGCAGCGTGTGGTGGCTCTTCAAGACGGCCGACCTCTTACCGCTCTTAGCCATTCTATTAGGCATGAAGCAACGGAGAGAGCGACTTTCTGGAGCCAGCGTTAAACGTTTTATTGGTATTTGCCTGGCCTTCGCATGACTGATGTCAGTGTTATTATTGTCATCAGTGGTTCTTGGAATCTCATGTACGAAGCCACAAGACGCCCGACACATCGGCACCTAAAGTGTAGGCGTTATTTTATTAACTTTTGGCAACGGTTTCCAAGGCTGCTTTCGTGTATTACACGAAATGCGGGGACTTGACTGGGCAACTCAAGAACACGCAGTGTGAGGTCAGAGAGCCCTACTGGGCAACTCAAGAGGACGCAGTGTGAGGTCAGAGAGCCCTACTGAAAACTGGAATCAATGCCCCCGACAGGTAAAAGAAATGTCACTATCCAGCTTGGCTGGATTTTGCGAAGCACACTGAATACAGATGATTGACACTTTTTCCAGCTGCCTCCTACGATTGGAAACATTCGACTTTGGTGGATTCGTAAAGCACCAGTATTCAGTGTGGTTTGCTGTGCACGAGATGTTGAGTCTCCTCTGGATCGCGAAGGAGGGTAAGTGTATTGATAATGTCGTTTCTTGCGCAGACGCAGTAAGACTTCTTCGGTGATCCAGTCATAAATTTGTATTCCTTCTTAAATTTATCCCATCGGGGTTTATCCATGATCATTACTCATCAGAGAGCCCAGCAATACAGAGGTCAGTGGCTACACCATCCTACTGTCGTTTGCTTTCTACACATTGCCAGAAATCTATGGTGGTAAAGTACTTGTGCAGAACCGGTTTAACAGGGATCTGTTATTCCTCTCTGACGCCCTCTACAGCGTATGCCCTCCTTTTGGCACTACAGTACCCACAATTTTAAATGTGGATTTTCAGAGTTCTCATTTCCGATTGGCACTCTGTCCCACAGCTGTCACTGTTGATTGACTCACTCATAATAGATAATCGCAGTCACTATTTCAGAGTAGGCGCCCGTTTAAGAATCCTGCCAACTACTTATTCTCAACACCATCGTTTTGTGCCGTTGTCCTATTAAAGCATTTTTCAGCGAGTCACATACTGACATGTTTATTGCAGAAAACAAATATCTTTGTGTATTTAGTTTGCTTAACATTTAGTAGTAAAATTATAAAATACATTTCCTTCGCCTTTATATAACTATTGAGCATAGAGATTGAATAATAACTTTCTAAAATCTAGTCTTCAGCATTCCTTTGTAGTGTCACATTTCAAAAGCATCATTTCTCGTCTTGTCTAAATTGTTTACCGTCGATGTTTCACTTACACATATGGCTTCACACCGGGCAAATACTTTCAGAAAAAGTTTCCTCAGAATTAAAACGATATTCCATGGCAAAAAATTTCTCTTCTTCAGAAACGCTTTTTTTGCGATTGCCCTACTGTACTTTATATCATCTGTACTTCAGCCATCATCAATTATTTTGCTGCCCAAACAATAAAAGTCATCTACTACATTAAGTGTGTCGTTTCATTACACACACATTTAAAAAAACTGTACAGAAAATTGGAATATAGGTCAAACTAAACATCATTTTCGACCTTTTCATTGGACATGAAAACCACACTTGCATGTTGTACCACCATACAGCGAGAGCTTTAGAGGTGGTGGACCACATTGCTGTAAACACAGATACATCTAATACCCAGTAGCACGACCTCATGCACCGATGCACGCCTGTATTCGTCATGGCATACTGTCCATAAGTTCATCAAGGCACTTTTGGTCCAGATTGTACCGCTTCTCAATGGCGATCCCGCGTAGATCCCTCAGAGTGGTTGGTGGGTCACATTGTCCATAAACAGCCCTTTTCAATCCATCCCACGCATGTTAGATGGGGTTCAAGCCTGGAGAACACGCTGGCCACTCTAGTCGAGCGATGTCGTTCTCCTGAAGCCTGGACACGCTGGACAGCCTGACTGGGTTGTCTCCAAACACGTCTCCGGCGATTGTCTGGTTGAGGGCATATGCGACGCTCATCGGTGAAGAGAATGTGAAGATAATCCTGTGCGGTCGATTTGGCAAGTTGTTGGGCCCATCTGTACCGAGTTGCATGATGTCGTGGTTGCAAAGTTGCGCATCATGCAGCCTATTGTGCAAAGTTTGAGTCGTAACACGACGTCCTGTGGCTGCACGAAAAGCATTATTCAACACGGTGGCGTTGCTGTCAGGGTTCCTCCGAGCAATAATCCATAGGTAGCGGTCATCCACTACAGTAGTCGCCCTTGAGCGGCCTGAGGGAGGCATGTCATCGACAGTTCCTGTCTGTCTGTATCTCTTCCATGTCTGAACAACATCGCTTTCACTCCGAGACGCCTGGACACCTCCCTTTGTTGAGAGTCCTTCCTGGCACAAATAACAATGCGGACGCGATGGAAACGCGGTATTGACCGTCTAGGCATGTTTGATCTACAGACAATAAGATCCGTGTACCTCCTTCGTGGTGGAATGACTGGAACTGATCGGCTGTCGGTCCCCCTCCTAGGTGCTCATATATGGTTATTTACATCTTTGGGCTAGTTTTGTGACATCTCTGAACAGTCCAAGGGACTGTGTCTGTAATACAATATCCACAGTGAACGTCTATCTTCAGGAGTTCTGGGAACTAGGGTGACGCAAAATATTTTTTTGGCATATGTGTAATTCCTTTAGCATTAGAATTACACTAAATTGCATTAACCTTGGTTTGCTTTTGTTGGAGTTCGTCTTATATCCTGCCTTCAAGACACTCTTTATTCCGTTCGACTGCTCTTCCAAGTTCTTTAATGTCTCTGACAGAATTACGTCATTATCCATCCTCAAAGCGTTCGTTTCTTTTCCGTAAACTTCTTTTCCTACCCCAAATTCTTTTTTTTCTCTTACTGCTTCTTCAGTGTACAGATTGAATAACATCGAGGATATGTTACAAATCTATATCACTCCTTCTCAACGTATGCTTCCCTTTCATGCCCTTTGTCCCTTATACTGCCAGCTGTTTTCTGTACAAGTTGTAAATAGCCTATCGCTACCTCTATTTTACCCTTGCTATCTTCAGGATTTCAAACAAGGTATTCCAGTCAACATTTTCAAAAGATTATTCTAAGTCTACAGATGCTGTAAATGTAGGTTTGCCTTTGCTTAACCTATCTTCTAAGAGAATTCACGGCATCAGTATTAACCCGCTGTTTCTATATTTCCCAAAATCTAAACTGCTCTTTATCCAAGATCGGCTTATACCAGTTTTTCCATTCTTATGTAAAGAACTGGTGATAGTATTTCGCTACCATCACTTATTAAAATGATAGTTCGGTAACTTCCGCACCTGTCAGCAGCTGCTTTCTTGGATTATTACGTTCTTCAGGAAATCTGAGGGTATTTGACCTCCCTCATACATCTTGTACACCAGATTGAAGAATGATGTCATGTCTGGCTCTCCCAACGCTGTCGTCTACTTCGGGGCTCTTGTTTCGACTTTGGTCTTTCAGTGCTGTATCAAATTCTTCTCGCAGTATCATATTTCCCATTCAAGCTGCATGTAGGCCCTCTTCCCTTTCTACAATATTACCTTCCGTTGTAGAGCCCCTCTATATACTCCTTCATCTAGCTTGGCACTGGTTTTCCATGTGAGCTCTTGGTATTCATAAATTTGGTTCTATTTCCTCCAAAGGACTCTTTAATTTCTCAGAGGGTGGTATCTATCTTTCCCCTGGTGAAATATGCTTGTAAGTCCTTATATTTGTCCTCTAGACATTACTGCTTAGCCATTTTGCACTTTCTGTCAGTCTCATTTTCTAGACATTTGTATCCCTTCCGTCTGCTTCATTTGCTGCATTACTTTATTTTCTCCTTTCATCAACTGGATTCAATACATCCTGTGTTATCCAATGATTTCTCGTAGCCCTGTTTGATTCTCTGCTGCCTTCACTATTTCATTTCTCATAGGTACCCATTCATCTTCTACTGTGTTCCTTTCCCCTGTGCCAGCCAACCATTGCTTAATTCTCCCTCTGAATATTTCAATTTATCTAGGTCCCATCTCCTTAATCTCCTACCTTTTTGCGTTTTGTTAAGGTTTAATCTACAGTTCATAACGAATAAAATGTGACCAGATTCCACACCTGCTCCTGGAAAATTAAAATCTGGTTCTGATATCTTTGCCTTTCCATCATGTAATCAATCTGAAATCTGCCGGTGTCTCCAGGTCTCTTCCACTGCGCGGAGTGGCCGTGCAGTTAGAGGCGCCATGTCATGGATTGCACGGTCCCTCCCGCCGGAGGTTCAAGTCCTCCCGCGTAGCGTAAGGCAGTTTAAATAGTGTGTAAGTCTAGGAACCGATGACCTCAGCAGTTTGGTCCCTTAGGAATTCACACACATTTGAACGTTTTGAAAATTCCAGGTCTCTTCCACGTACACAACCTTCTTTTCGAGTCTTCAACCAAGTTTTAGTGATGATTAAAGTACGCTCTGTACAAAATTTTTACAGGTGGCGATCCTTTTCATTCCTTACCCCCAGTCAATATTCACCTACTACTTTTCCTTCTCTTCCTTACCTGCAGTCGAATTCCATTCCCCCATGAAATTAAAGTTCTTTCTTTCTATGTGAATAATTTATTTTATCTCAACAAACATTTGTTCAATCTCTTCATAATCGGCGCAACTAGCTGGCGTATAAACATGTACCTCTGTGATAGGTGTGCCGGCCGTTGTGGTCGTGCGGTTGTAGGCGTGACAGGTTGGAACCGCGTAACCGCTATGGTCACAGGTTCGAATCCTGCCTCGGGAATGGATGTGTGTGATGTCCTTAGGTTAGTTAGGTTTAAGTAGTTTTAAGTTCTAGGGGACTGATGTCCTCAGAAGGTAAGTCCCATAGTGCTCAGACCCTTTTGTATCATTTTATGATGGGTGTGACCTTTATGTCTATCTTGGTTACAATAATGCGTTCACTATGCTGTTCATAGTAGCTCACTGCATTCCAGTTTTCTTATTCATCAATAAATCCACTACTGTGTTAGCCATATTTGACTTTGTATTTATAATCCTGTGTTTATAACCTGACCCAAAGTCCTGTTGCTGTCGACACAGAACTTCACTAATACGCGTCCATTTTCCTTTTCTAGCACAGTGACAATTGTAATCATAGGCGCGTAAGGTATTTATGCCAATGGAACAGGTGAATATCGTTTTCACTGTACAGCTCGCACTGTTCCATTACTTTTCATCCTGTTGTTAAACCTTTTGGAATACACTCCTGGAAATGGAAAAAAGAACACATTGACACCGGTGTGTCAGACCCACCATACTTGCTCCGGACACTGCGAGAGGGCTGTACAAGCAATGATCACACGCACGGCACAGCGGACACACCAGGAACCGCGGTGTTGGCCGTCGAATGGCGCTAGCTGCGCAGCATTTGTGCACCGCCGCCGTCAGTGATAGCCAGATTGCCGTGGCATACGGAGCTCCATCGCAGTCTTTAACACTGGTAGCATGCCGCGACAGCGTGGACGTGAACCGTATGTGCAGTTGACGGACTTCGAGCGAGGGCGTATAGTGGGCATGCGGGAGGCCGGGTGGACGTACCGCCGAATTGCTCAACACGTGGGGCGTGAGGTCTCCACAGTACATCGATGTTGTCGCCAGTGGTCAGCGGAAGGTGCACGTGCCCGTCGACCTGGGACCGGACCGCAGCGACGCACGGATGCACGCCAAGACCGTAGGATCCTACGCAGTGCCGTAGGGGACCGCACCGCCACTTCCCAGCAAATTAGGGACACTGTTGCTCCTGGGGTATCGGCGAGGACCATTCGCAACCGTCTCCATGAAGCTCGGCTACGGTCCGACACACCGGTAGGCCGTCTTCCGCTCACGCCCCAACATCGTGCAGCCCGCCTCCAGTGGTGTCGCGACAGGCGTGAATGGAGGGACGAATGGAGACGTGTCGTCTTCAGCGATGAGAGTCGCTTCTGCCTTGGTGCCAATGATGGTCGTATGCGTGTTTGGCGCCGTGCAGGTGAGCGCCACAATCAGGACTGCATACGACCGAGGCACACAGGGCCAACACCCGGCATCATGGTGTGGGGAGCGATCTCCGACACTGGCCGTACCCCTCTGGTGACCGTCGAGGGGACACTGAATAGTGCACGGTACATCCAAACCGTCATCGAACCCATCGTTCTCCCATTCCTAGACCGGCAACGGAACTTGCTGTTCCAACAGGACAATGCACGTCCGCATGTATCCCGTGCCACCCAACGTGCTCTAGAAGGTGTAAGTCAACTACCCTGGACAGCATGATCTCCGGATCTGTCCCCCATTGAACATGTTTGGGACTGGATGAAGCGTCGTCTCACGCGGTCTGCACGTCCAGCCTGAACGCTGGTCCAACTGAGGCGCCAGGTGGAAATGTGGAAATGGCATGGCAAGCCGTTCCACAGGACTACATCCAGCATCTCTACGATCGTCTCCATGGGTGAATAGCACCCTGCATTGCTGCGAAAGGTGGATATACACTGTACTAGTGCCGACATTGTGCATGCTCTGTTGCCTGTGTCTATGTGCCTGTGGTTCTGCCAGTGTGATCATGTGATGTATCTGACCACAGGAATGTGTCAATAAAGTTTCCCCTTCCTGGGACAATGAATTCACGGTGTTCTTATTTCAATTTCCAGCAGTGTATTAAATTAACACATCACAGTATGAATGATGAATGGTGAACGATAAGAAAACTAAGTTATCACGCAGCAGTTACTCTGATGTTAGGCTATACTATTTTTTTATGTTGTATATTATCTAAATAAGCTTTCTGTGATACATGAGAAGAGGGATGTGACCCAGGTGATGCAAAATATTTTCAGTATAGGATAATGCTTAAACAGTATTCTTTCGTACTATGTCTCACTGTTCATTTCTATTTCATGTAGTATTACATAAATGTTTGGTGCTAGCTCTAAAGACCAGTTTTATGACAAATGAATTGATAATAACCAATAATAAAGCATTAGGAAGAAAACATAAAGAACCTTCTTCTCAATTGACAATGTTTTGGAATCAAAGGAATACAACTGCATAAGACTTTTACGAATTGTGATATAAAACTGATCTTTTATATTAACCTTCTGTTCCAATATACAAATAGAAAATGTTACGAAGTATTTCTGTGTTTAATGTTTCCAAGAAAATTTGAAATTTTAATTTCGCAGTCTTAAGAGAGTTTTGAATCCTTGCGAAATTTAGCTTTAGTTTTCTCAAAACTACAAGAAGTACACTTATACTATTTGGCTTCCAATGCCCTCATTTATAATTATGGTGCATTGGTTGCAGAAAGATCTCGCGGTTCTAAGCGCACAGTCCGGAACCGTGCGACTGCTACGGTCGCAGGTTCGAATCCTGCCTCGGGCATGGATGTGTGTGATGTCCTTAGGTTAGTTAGGTTTAAGTAGTTCTAAGTTCTAGGGGACTAATGACTACAGCAGTTGAGTCCCATAGTGCTCAGAGCCATTTGAACCATTTTTTGCAGAAAGATTTCGTGTTAATATTCACAAAATTCTTGCACTACATCATCAGAGCACAAGAAGAACTCAGTGAATGACATTATGTAGCCTGACCAACAACTTACATGTGGCGGTCTAAGGCGCTGCAGTCATGGACTGTGGGGCTCGTCCCGGCGGAGGTTCGAGTCCTCCCTCGGGCATGGGTGTGTGTGTTTGTCATTAGGATAATTTAGGTTAAGCAGTGGGTAAGCTTAGGGACTGATGACCTTAGCAGTCAAGTCCCATATGATTTCACACACATTTCAACATTTTTTGTTTGTTCTTGAACTTAGATGTGAGAATGAGATTGCCTAACAATCTGTAGGTATGTGAATTGGAACGATCATATAGGCTCTGCTGTAGGTACAGCAGGAGACAAACTTTGGTTCTTTGGTAGGATACTAGAGAAATACAGTTAGTCTGCATAGGAGATTCAAAGACGGCGCTGCCTTCCAGACAGGCCACTGCCGTGGTATAGCCGTCAGGTCCCTCCCCTTTCATTTTGTTTCGGTAATTATCATACAATTTCATTCGCATTTCGTGTATTTTGGGGTATTTTCCCTTTTTAATATTCATCTGATGGACTATTACGGTTAGGGTAAACCACTTATTCATCTCATAGTACTTGCGTGACTTGAGTAGCACTAGTAGTATTCAAAAATAGTTCAAATGGCTCTGAGCACTATGGGACTCAACTTCTGAGGTCATCAGTCCCCTAGAACTTAGAACTACTGAAACCTAACTAACCTAAGGACATCACACACAGCCATGCCCGAGGCAGGATCCTAACCTGCGACCGTAGCGGGTGCGCGGTTCCAGACTGTAGCGCATAGAACAGCTCGGCCACTTCGGCCGGCAGTAGTAGTATTAAAATAGGCTATAGAGACAGATTTTTGGACGATGGAGGTGACTGTTACATTAGGGTCAGCTTTAGAACTTTCCCCAAGCAGCAAGCAAATTCAAGGATTCCTTTGTAGTCACCGAAGTGGGCCGTGGGCATGACAGGGCAGTGATTTATGGATCGCCATTCTGGCGGTCAGCCTTGATCTACTGTTGGCCAAGTAAGATGGTGAGAACGCCAGGCTGAATACAAAATGACACTTCTTTAGAAACTGGCACGCCAGGCATCTTACCGCTGGTCCAACCGCTTTATTAAGAAGTGGATGTGGTGTGGGAGCCTTGTCTCCTTATCCCATGTGCAGGTCCAGGTAAAGTGGCGTCGAGCTGGGGCCTGGCTAATGTGTTTATTACAAGAACAGCATACCCTGTGAGATGTACGACGAATTTCCTCGGATGTCGCGTTCCTTAGAAGCCGCCGCACCCCGCCAAAACAGTGCCCACTAAATCGTTTTATGGACGAGACGGAGCTTGTTTTCACTACGAAGGGAAGCTTCCCTCATCTTGTGAAATGCCCTGGGGGTTTAGCTGCAGGACCGCCTAAAGATTACAAAACTACAGCTCTCCAGCATAAAATAACAACAGCTATATATGGATGTCAAGATCTTTTATGTATTTTATAACGTCACTCGTCATTGCTAGGAAATCTTCTTAAGTACCCTTGTAGTCACATGAGGGACATGTTGTTAAAACATGAGCGCATGTCTGTCATTCCGCGTCACAGTCACATGATGGGGATGAAGATTTGCCCTACGTGTAGAGAGTGTCTGCACATGGTCCATGACCCATTTTGATGCAGTTAAGGCAGTCTGAGGCTGGTCTAATCCAGCGGGTTTCTTCTGAATGCGAGGCAGCTTCAGGCATTGTGGGGAACAGTTTTGTTGCCAGCAGCATTTCCATTCATTGATGGTATTGAATTCAGTTTCTCTGAGAATTCTGGCGTTGATGAGAGTGGTATGTTTTGATCTTAGTATTTTTCGCTCCGCAGGAAATACATCGTCCATTATTGGAAGGGCTGTGCTATTAGTAGTCTCCTGGCAATCCGTCTCATATCAGGAGGTGTAATGTTGCTCAAGATAGACAGCCAGTATGGGGGAAAGATCGTATTGACCCACTAACAATTTGCATGGCTTCATTACTTTTACGTCTACCTTTCTTATGCGTGGGCCCTTAAACCAGTCATGCACACAGTACTCTACTGCTGAGTATGCCAAATCACCGGATAGTATCTGCTGACAATCCCCCAAAACAGCCACGGAGTTCATGGAGAATATTGTATCTGGTTTTGAGTTTAGCAGATGTTAATGTCAAGTGGTCCTTAAAGAAAATAGTACTATCTAACGTGATTCTAAGGTGTTTTGGGTTCATATTATGATGAAGTTCGTTTCCTTGAAAACAGGCATCGAGAGCTCTGTGTGCCAATCTATTTGACAGATAAAAACATGAAACTTCTGTTTTATTTGGGTTTGGTTGTAACCTCCATTTACTGAAATACTGGTTTAAGATGTTTAGATGACAACATGATTTCTTCAGTTCTTTCAGAAGTCTTCTGCGTAGCCTGACTTTTTTGGATTGTGTCGCAGGGATATCGGATACATATAAATTAAACAAGAGAGGAACAACCACGCCTGTGGTAAGCTATTATACAGTCATTTTGAACATCTAGTGTCTTTTTCTGTAGTTACTGTAAATGTCCTTCCAGTTAACGTGTTGACAATTAGTTCTGTTGCCCAAGCTGCTGATACGAACGTTTCTCTATCCTTTGCATCAAACACCAAATATAAGCTATTGTTTTCTGCCAAATCTACAATGGATTCACCTTTTCCATCACTTTCCTTGTATTTCCATTGAGTATGGTGGCTGTTGAGCTCTCCGAGATATATGGCAGGGTGCTGTGATACCGGGATGACCTGTGGAGGCCAGGGAATAGGTGGGGGTTTGTATGCGTTAATTGCTGTTGGATCTCCTATTTTTTCTGTAACTTCGTGGATGTCATTGAGATCAGATGCAGAGCATAGATGTGCATACTTGACTGACGGTCGTACATATGTTGCCCCACCGTAAGTACGATGCTACGTCGCTCTTAGTAATTCAAAGTCAGGAATTTTTCGTCTCTGATTCATTTGTTTTCCATTTTCAGTATGCATTTCCTCAAGAACAACAACATTGATGTTATACTTTGATAAAATCTTCTGCACTATTTGGCATTTTGATTTACTTATATTCTTCAATGTTGATCTGACATGTCTTGATAACAGGTCCAAAGTTTATGGCTGGAGGGTCTTGAGAAGAACCCGTGAGTCCATGTCTTGTGATATATTCATTTTAGCCAGGAGATTTTTGAGATTATCTGGCTCCCTCTGCCTCTTGGCTTTAGATATTAGCGTTGAAAACCACTGAGAGTATACGCGTGACTTATGGTATGCGACGGACACGAACTGTCATTGACTTCCTGGCAGGATGTCACAGAGATGCTGAGGAAGGTGAAATGGAAGACGTTTGAAGGTAGATGCAAACTATGCCGAGAAAGTCTATTTACTGAGATTTAGGAACCAGGTTTTAGTGACGAATCTAGGAATTTATTCCAGCTACCTACGTATCGCTTCTACAAGAGTTGCGACGACCAAATTAGACTGATTCCAAAGCGTACACGGGCTTTTAAGCAATCTTTTTCCCGTGCTCCATACCTGAATATAATAAGTGCAGACACTAATAACAGTTATAACAGTAAATATCCTTTGCTACGCACTTCACAGAGGTTTTTATCCTGTGGTCCACATGTCTACTGCACTGGAAATCTGTTAATGGACGCCTCCTTGGTGTTTTCAATCAGTACTGAGGCAGAAAATGAGCGCAGGACACAACAGCAGAATGGAATGTCCACTGAAGTGGACTGCTTACATTCACAGCCTCAATACATTGAAAACGCCAAAGAAGCGACATTTACAGTTGTTTACTGCTGTGAAAAAGGACGCCACAGGGTTAAAGTGTACTGGATTTAGATGTAGACAATCAAAGGCAAATGCTCTATGTGTCCCAGGTGCAAGTTTAAATCTCGCCAACATTATTAATTGAACTGAACAGCAGAAGGCTCAGAAACTGGGGGGAACGGCCGGGTACGTTATCTTGAAATTGTACTGCCCTTCGGAGAATTATCGTCTCCAACGATCGTGTACCTAAGGAGCAGTTTCGTTCGGAAGGGTTGCCTCACGGAGGAGTACCATTAAGTATGCGTTCTATTCCGGCGCATCGAGCGCCGGAGGTGTACGCCCCCGCGAGAAAGAAATAAAGAAACGAAGGAGGAATGTAAGAAAGAAGGTCGAAAGAAGGGCAAGGGTCGGTGGGCGTGGCTAGAGGGGAGGGCTGTGGTGTGGGGGGGGGGGGGGGGGGCGCCACTCTGTGTGCGAATGAGCCGCGCGGGACGGCGCAAGGCGAGGCAGGGCGCCGCGCTGGCTGCCGAATTATTCAGGGTCGGGGCTTCCCCGCGGAGCCGGCCGCCGCCATTATATATTTATTGGGCCGACTGCACGCCCACTTCGGACGAGAACGCCGGCCGCCCAACGAAGCGGCGCCCTTCTCAGGTAAACAACTGTCGGTGGCTGGCCGCTAGGCCGGGACATGACGCTCCGTTCGCCACATCGTCCTCTGCTGCGTCGCCCCATGTACTGACCATCAACATCTCGTCCACAGCAAAAGACAAAATGAAATATAGCACTTCATGTAACATAGAACAAAGGACTAGAGACCCGTGCAGGTTGTGCATGACAACTTACGGGACAGGGAGGGCAGTCGGGCCGAAATCGCACACATGGATCATTGACCATTTTGTGATGGCGAGACTACCGAATTAATGATGAAATCACATCTTGTTCAACGGATGTAGTCGGTTCATTTCGGAGGTTTCATTTAAATGAAGTGTTTCGGTTGAGTACTTACCATTTCTTGGTTATAGGCCAACAGGGGAAAGTTTCTGCGAACAGCGACCAGACTGCAACAGTAGCGATAATGGGAGGATCTAGTGAACCGAATAATAACTGATAGTCCAAGGTGAAAGAGATGCTTTCTGTCTAGCGACACGGTGAAACCGGAAGTCACGTTTACCTACAGCACAGATGCATGAGCCTAGGGAACGATGGACACAGTAAAGCAAACCCGCCCAGAATGACGTTTGCTACAAAACCCGTGCTCTATCTGAATTAGGTATGGTGCCCAACAGAGCCCAGGAACTATGCGGCTATTTGTGAATGACAGACAGTTGTAGATTCTCAGCTAAAAAGTGTTGCTTCCCGTCTGAAAACTAATATTTGAAGTTTTCGGATGACAGCTACATTGGGAAACTTTCTGATCTACCAGGAAGTTTCATATTGGCGCACACTCCGCTGCAGAGTGAAAATCTCATTCTGGAAACATCCCCCAGACTGAGGCTAGGCCATGTCCCCGCAATATCCTTTCTTTCAGGAGTGCTAGTTCTGCAGGTTCGCAGGAGAGCTTCTGTAAAGTTTGGAAGGTAGGAGACGAGATACTGGCAGAAGTAAAGCTGTGAGGACGGGACGTGAGTCGTGCTTGGGTAGCTCAGTTGGTAGAGCACTTGTCCACGAAAGGCAAAGTTCCTGAGTTCGAGTCGCGGTCCGGCACACAGTTCTGATCTGCCAGGAAGTTTCATATCAGCACACACTCCGCTGCAGAGTGCAAATCTCATTCTAGCTGGATTGGGAATTCAACTGGGAGGATCTAGTGAACCGAATAATAAATTGTATGCTTTACGGATTTTGGTGAGACAGCCAATGAAAGAGTAAGATGGTGAAAAGTGTTTAGTATATGGGCGAACTTGGAGAGTGTCAGCAGTGGGCATTGATCTGGTGAGCGTGGTCCGAGCTTGGATAGCGAGTGCAGAATAGGACGAGATACTGCAAAGAGTAAATGAGTAATCACGAAGATGGAAGAGGTTAGGGGTTGGACCTGGAATGGCAGAGGGCGGATGGACACTGTCTTCGCAGAGAGAGGTGAAGCATGGAACGGATGCCTCTGTACCTAATTAACAGACAGGAGGAAGTAATTCTGTTCATCAGAAGACTGGAGAATCTGCGCATTGTACAAAAGGTCGATAGATGTGATGTACATCTACAAACAAACGCATCATTATAATTTCAGAAAAAAGGATGATTTATTCAAGAGAAAGAGCTTCATAGATTGAGCAAGACAACCACATGTTGGTCCACCTTCAACCCTTATCCAAGTAGTTATTTGGTCTGAAATTCATTGATAGAGTTGCTGGATGTCCTCCAGAGGGCTATTAGGCCAAATTCCGTTAAAGTGACTCGTGAAATAGCAAATCTCAAGCTAATTGGAGGGCCATGCTCATAATGCACCAAACAGGCTCACTTGAAGAGATAACCGACAAACTTGCTGTCGGCGGTTAGGTTTGGGAAGTACGAAGAGAGGCAGTAGAATAATTGTGTGCATGTGGGCATTAGTTGGCTACAATGTAAGCTGCCGTAGCTTGCCATGAAGGGCAACAAAACGGGGAGTAGAATATCTACGATTTACCACTGCGCTGTAAAGATGCTGCAGATTACAACAAAAGAGGTTCTCCTTGTTATTGGGCCGTCAAGTTATTGCAATGAAGGAATATGTAGATTTATCAATATTTTTTGTGCCATGATCATGTTAAAAGAGGTTCTACAGTGCATAAAAGAGCGTGTCTATTTTCCATGTTTAGCAATGGGGTCACAAATGAGTAACTTGCGATTGGTGGTTTGCTGTGACAAGCAGGTGTGTTGTCCAAGTGTGATTTGTCTCCACTCAGAGAAAAGAGAGTGCACTAGGTGACCTCGTCCACGTGGCTACGCGAGAGCACACTGTTATTTGTATATGGAAGTATTGTATTTATGATGTTCAGAGAGACCAAAGAATTGTGAACATGGTGGTCAGTTCTGAGGAATACCATATAAGAGCCCCGCAATATGTTTTAATGCTATAGTGTCATGAAATGGACGTGTAATAAGGGAATATTGACAAGTGAAAAATTAATAAAGCAACGTATTAAACGATATACTTTTCAAAACATATGACATCGTGCGTAATACATAGGGGCATGGCAGTCATGTTGAAGAGAAGTGATTTTATATATTGTACTAAAATCTTTACATTTACAGACACTACTGTTGTTGTTGTGGTCTTCAGTCCTGAGACTGTTTTGATGCAGCTCTCCATGCTACTCTATCCTGTGCAAGCTTCTTCATCTCCCAGTACCTACTGCACTCTACATCCTCCTGAATCTGCTTAGTGTATTCATCTCTTGGTTTCCCTCTACGATTTTTACCCTCCACGCCGCCCTCCAATGCTAAATTTGTGATCCCTTGATGCCTCAAAACACTTCTTCTTGTCAAGTTGTGCCACAAACTTTTCTTCTCCCCAATCCTATTCAATACCTCCTCATTAGTTACGTAATCTATCCACCTTATCTTCAGCAATCTTCTGTAGCACCACATTTCGAAAGCTTCTATTCTCTTCTTGTCCAAACTAGTTATCGTACATGTTTCACTTCCATACATGGCTACACTCCAAACAAATACTTTCAGTAACGACTTCCTGATACATAAATCTATATTCGATGTTAACAAATTTCTCTTCTTCATAAACGCTTTCCTTGCCATTGCCAGTCTACATTTTACATCCTCTCTACTTCGACCATCATCAGTTATTTTACTTCCTAAATAGCAAAACTCCTTTACTACTTTAAGTGTCTCATTTCCTAATTTAATTCCCTCAGCATCACCCGATTTAATTTGACTACATTCCATTTTCCTCGTTTTGCTTTTGTTGATGTTCATCTTATATCCTCCCTTCAAGACACTGTCGATTCCGTTCAACTGCTCTTCCATATCCTTTGCTGCCCCTGACAGAATTACAATGTCATCGGCGAACCTCAAAGTTTTTGCTTCTTCTCTATGAATTTTAATACCTACTCCGAATTTTTCTTTTGTTTCCTTTACTGCTTGCTCAATATACAGATTGAATAACATCGGGGAGAGGCTACAACCCTGTCTCACTTCTTTCCCAACCACTGCTTCCCATTCAGGCCCCTCGACTCTTATGACTGCCATCTGGTTTCTGTACAAATTGTAAATAGCCTTTCGCTCCCTATATTTTACCCATGCCACCTTCAGAATTTGAAAGAGAGTATTCCAGTCAACATTGTCAAAAGCTTTCTCCAAGTCTACAAATGCTAGAAACGTAGGTTTGCCTTTTCTTAATCTTTTTTCTAAGATAAGTCGTAAGGTCAGTATTGCCTCACGTGTTCCAACATTTCTACGGAATCCAAACTGATCCTCCCCGAGGTCCGCATCTACCAGTTTTTCCAATCGTCTGTAAAGAATTCGCGTTAATATTTTGCAGCTGTGACTTATTAAACTGATAGTTCGGTAATTTTCACATCTGTCAGCACCTGCTTTCTTTGGGATTGGAATTATTATATTCTTCTTGGAGTCTGAGGGTATTTCGCCTGTCTCATACATCTTGCTCACCAGCTGGTAGAGTTTTGTCATGACTGGATCTCCCAAGGTAGTCAGTAGTTCTAACGGAATGTTGTCTACTCACGGGGCCTTGTTTCGACTCAGGTCTTTCAGTGCTCTGTCAAACTCTTCACGCAGTATCTTATCTCCCATTTCGTCTTCATTTACATCCTCTTCCATTTCCATAATATTGTCCTCAAGTACATCGCCCTTGTATAAACCCTCTATATACTCTTTCCACCTTTCTGCCTTCCCTTCTTTGCTTAGAACTGGGTTGCCATCTGAGTTCTTGATATTCAAACAAGTGGTTCTTTTCTCTCCAAAGGTCTCTTTAATTTTCCTGTAGGCAGTATCTATCTTACACCTAGTGAGATAAACTTCTTTATCCTTACATTTTCCTCTAGCCATCCCTGCTTAGCCATTTTGCACTTCATGTCGATCTCATTTTTGAGACGTTTGTATTCCTTTTTGCCTGCTTCATTTACTGCATTTTTATCACTAGTAAAATAAAATATAACTTTATTAACATAAAAGGAAGAGTTAATGACATCTAAAGGTAATAGCAGCAGCTCCAGGAAAAGGACAGCGACAGAGAACATATTACTGAGTAAAAACATGGAAGAAGGTATGTGACAGTGTGATTAAAGAAAGTATCAGTAATTTTGTGCTAAACTTGCTATGTGGTTTATGATTGTCCACAGGAAGCATGCCGAAGCATGAAATGAAGAAGAGACCTACCTAATCATGGATTCATGGATCTTTTGTGAAGAGTTGAGTTTTACTGTCGCAGATTTTCACGACATAAACAATGAACCATGGACAATGAACATGAACCATGGACCTTGCCGTTGGTGGGGAGGCTTGCGTGCCTCAGCGATACAGATGGCCGTACCGTAGGTGCAACCACAACGGAGGGGTATCTGTTGAGAGGCCAGACAAACGTGTGGTTCCTGAAGAGGGGCAGCAGCCTTTTCAGTAGTTGCAGGGGCAACAGTCTGGATGATTGACTGATCTGGCCTTGCAACATTAACCAAAACGGCGTTGCTGTGCTGGTACTGCGAACGGCTGAAAGCAAGGGGAAACTACAGCCGTAATTTTTCCCGAGGACATGCAGCTTTACTGTATGATTAAATGATGATGGCATCCTCTTGGGTAAAATATTCCGGAGGTAAAATAGTCCCCCATTCGGATCTCCGGGCGGGGACTACTCAGGAGGATGTCGTTATCAGGAGAAAGAAAACTGGCGTTCTACGGATCGGAGCGTGGAATGTCAGATCCCTTCATCGGGCAGGTAGGTTAGAAAATTTAAAAAGGGAAATGGATAGGTTAAAGTTAGATATAGTGGGAATTAGTGAAGTTCGGTGGCAGGAGGAACAAGACTTCTGGTCAGGTGACTACAGGGTTATAAACACAAAATCAAATAGGGGTAATGCAGGAGTAGGTTTAATAATGAATAGGAAAATAGGAATGCGGGTAAGCTACTACAAACAGCATAGTGAACGCATTATTGTGGCCAAGATAGATACGAAGCCCACACCTACTACAGTAGTACAAGTTTATATGCCAACTAGCTCTGCAGATGACGAAGAAATTGAAGAAATGTACGATGAAATAAAAGAAATTATTCAGATAGTGAAGGGAGACGAAAATTTAATAGTAATGGGTGACTGGAATCGAGTGTAGGAAAAGGGAGAGAAGGAAACATAGTAGGTGAATATGGATTGGGGCTAAGAAATGAAAGAGGAAACCGCCTAGTAGAATTTAGCAGAGAGCACAACTTAGTCATAGGTAACACTTGGTTTAAGAATCATGAAAGAAGGTTGTATACGTGGAAGAACCCTGGAGATACTAAAAGGTATCAGATAGATTATATAATGGTAAGACAGAGATTTAGTAACCAGGTTTTAAGTTGTAAGACATTTCCAGGGGCAGATGTGGACTCTGACCACAATCTATTGGTTATGACCTGTAGATTAAAACTGAAGAAACTGCAAAAATGTGGGAAATTAAGGAGATGGGACCTGGATAAACTGAAAGAACCAGAGGTTGTACAGAGTTTCAGGGAGAGCATAAGGGAAAAATTGACAGGAATAGGGGAAAGAAATACAGTAGAAGAAGAATGGGTAGCTCTGAGGGATGAAGTAGTGAAGGCAGCAGAGGATAAAGTAGGTAAAAAGACGAGGGCTGCTAGAAATCCTTGGGTAACAGAAGAAATATTTAATTTAATTGATGAAAGGAGAAAATATAAAAATGCAGTAAATGAAGCAGGCAAAAAGGAATACAAACGTCTCAAAAATGAGATCGAGAGGAAGTGCAAAATGGCTAAACAGGGATGGCTAGAGGATAAATGTAAGGATGTAGAGGCTTATCTCACTAGGGGTAAGATAGATACTGCCTACAGGAAAATTAAAGAGACCTTTGGAGAGAAGAGAACCACGTGTATGAATATCAAGAGCTCAGATGGCAACCCAGTTCTAATCAAAGAAGGGAAGGCAGAAAGGTGGAAGGAGTATATAGAAGGTTTATACAAGGGTGATGTACTTGAGGACAATATTATGGAAATGGAAGAGGATGTAGATGAAGACGAAATGGGTGATACGATATTGCGTGAAGAGTTTGACAGAGCACTGAAAGACCTGAGTCGGAACAAGGCCCCCGGAGTAGACAACATTCCATTAGAACTACTGACGGCCTTGGGAGAGCCAGTCATGACAAAACTCTACCAGTTGGTGAGCAAGATGTATGAGACAGGCCAAATACCCTCAGACTTCAAGAAGAATATAATAATTCCAATCCCAAAGAAAGCAGGTGCTGACAGATGTGAAAATTACCAAACTATCAGTTCAATAAGTCACAGCTGCAAAATACTAACGCGAATTCTTTACAGACGAATGGAAAAACTGGTAGATGCGGACCTCGGGAGGATCAGTTTGGATTCCGTCGAAATGTTGGAACACGTGAGGCAATACTGACCTTACGACTTATCTTAGAAGAAAGATTAAGAAAAGGCAAACCTACGTTTCTAGCATTTGTAGACTTAGAGAAAGCGTTTGACAATGTTGACTGGAATACTCTTTCTCAAATTCTGAAGGTGGCAGGGGTAAAATACAGGGAGCGAAAGGCTATTTACAATTTGTACAGAAACCAGATGGCAGTCATAAGAGTCGAGGGGCATGAAAGGGAAGCAGTGGTTGGGAAAGGAGTGAGACAGGCGTGTAGCCTCTCCCCGATGTTATTCAATCTGTATATTGAGCAAGCAGTAAAGGAAACAAAAGAAAAATTTGGAGTAGGTATTAAAATTCATGGAGACGAAGTAAAAACTTTGAGGTTCGCCGATGACATTGTAATTCTGTCAGAGACGGCGAAGGACTTGGAAGAGCAGTTGAACGGAATGGACAGTGTCTTGAAAGGAGGATATAAGATGAACATCAACAAAAGCAAAACGAGGATAATGGAATGTAGTCAAATTAAATCGGGTGTTGCTGAGGGAATTAGATTAGGAAATGAGACACTTAAAGTAGTAAAGGAGTTTTGCTATTTAGGAAGTAAAATAACTGATGATGGTCGAAGTAGAGAGGATATAAAATGTAGACTGGCAATGGCAAGGAAAGCGTTTCTGAAGAAGAGCAATTTGTTAACATCGAATATAGATTTAAGTGTCAGGAAGTCATTCCTGAAAATATTTGTTTGGAGTGTAGCCATGTATGGAAGTGAAACATGGACGATAACTAGTTTGGACAAGAAGAGAATAGAAGCTTTCGAAATGTGGTGCTACAGAAGAATACTGAAGATAAGGTGGATAGATCACGTAACTAATGAGGAGGTATTGAATAGGATTGGGGAGAAGAGAAGTTTATGGCACAACTTGACTAGAAGAAGGGATCGGTTGGTAGGACATGTTTTGAGGCATCAAGGGATCACAAATTTAGCATTGGAGGGCAGTGTGGAGGGTAAAAATCGTAGAGGGAGACCGAGAGATGAGTACACTAAGCAGATTCAGAAGGATGTAGGTTGCAGTAGGTACTGGGAGATGAAGAAGCTTGCACAGGATAGAGTAGCATGGAGAGCTGCATCAAACCAGTCTCAGGACTGAAGACCACAACAACAACATGTAAGTATTTGTGCTCTCTATTATCAAATCGAGCAAATCGTCGTCAATGAACAGCTTCTAGGCCTCGACAATGTTGTTAGCATTTCTGGCTTCCCCGCTGACACCAGGCAAATGCGTAATTATATTGTGTGATCTGGTACGTACATTTTCGTTGGTAACCTTTTTCTGTCATTTTAGTTCGTCCATCTCTGGACAAACAGTAAGGTGACGATTCACTGGAAGAGGGACTGGAACCAACCACACTAGTTGAAACAGAATCTCGAGATGTGTTAGTGAGTGTACTCACGCTTCTCGCAGGAATAACGACGTTATCTTCGCTGTCCAGCTGTTCGTCCTCATTTCGCTTTCTGTGTTGTGATCACTTTGGGAATAAAATCAGGATCTACATCCGAACCTTCATTATCACTTTCTAATAACAGTTTTTCAATTTCTTCATCCCTTAGAGGACGCTGCCAGGCCATTTTCGAGCAGTTTTATTGCTCGCAGTGTTTATAATAAGAAGTGTGCACAAGCAGAAGAAGCTAACGCAAACGGACGGGCTGGGTCTCTCAGACCAACGACACGCTTCTTTCTACGCCAACAATCAACTGGCCAACAAGGGAAAATGATGTTACAAGCAGTGTCCTCTAGGAACATTGAAAGCTACAATGGATGGCTGACTCGCAAGTAGTGTACTCTTGTGGATATTTTTAAAACTAAATCCTCTTGAGTCTGAGAGACCCAGCCCGTCCGTTCTGGGGTTAAGAACAACAACAAAAATTATCTGAGCCTTAGCATATCTATAAGGGCTATCATTAGACAAACTTGTTTGCATATAGATATAAAATTATATTATTACCGATAAATAAATATGCTGTTGATTTTTGTCTGATCCTTCCCTCAAGTTTTAAATATCGGTGCATTTGGCACCCACCGAAGTCCATTTCCTCACTCCAGCGTGATAAATGTGACAAAACATGAAGTTGTATTGCTGCTCTCCATTCACTAACACAACGGTATCAGCGATTTATAAAAACAAGTGTTAGTCGTGAAGAGCTTATAACGCTATTGGAAAAATATTATTGTGGATAATTTAATAAGTCGATTAACGAGATCCATTTAGTATCATACCAAAAAAAACGCGCTACCAGGTAGAGGGTCGATGGTACTGGCTGAGACTCTTGTCAATTACTATTTTACCACTACGTTTAATGGTTGAATAAAATGGATCTTAAAGTGAAACCGATTGTTTTCAATTTCGTTTTTTGTTAATTCCTATCTTGGGTCCACTTACCGTCGTATATTTCGTTTCCTGTACGTTGCACAGGGGACACGTAATTAAGAGTCGACAGTAAGTTACTAGCAATCTGTCTCCTTCTATGTTATGATGTGTAACAAACAGTAGAGCTTTGCGATTCAACATACCGAAAAGGCGAGAGTTCTCGAAAATTCAGTCTCTGACTGTACAAAATCAAAGAGAGAACATGTAGTATGGGAAGCTGAGAGAGATGTGTTGGGATGAAAGAGGACATTAGGCAGGGTATCAGTCTTTCTCGTCTCGTGTTCAACCTGTATGTCGAGAAAACTAAAGAAAGACGAAAGTAGTAAGGGGCGTTAGTAATAGCATTAGCGACGTACATAGCTTCAAATACGGTGACTGTGATCTGAACTAAGAGAAAAAATCTGCTACGTTAGAAGCCTAATAATGCATGCCTGACGAATTGAGGACAATATAACAAGCAGACTAGTACAGATAAAAGAGCAGTCGCGCCAAAGGAAAACTATTAGTATTGAAACATACGCCTTAACATGAAAAAGAAAGTACAACATTTTAATCGATTTTAAAGATCCTAGTTGAATTGTAATACAGGATCCTACATAAAAATCGAACTAAATCCCACACAAAAATCACTGTTTACGTGTGCATAGATGCAGCCGCCACGCCATACTTACTTGACCGCTGAGCAGAGAATTGCTCTGTATGAAGTCTAACCTCCGCCATGTCCGCATACTGAGACCAAGCAAAAGTTGGAGGGCCGAGCAGACTAATCAAAAAGACGAGTTTACCAGGAGTATCAGGCGTTTCCTCCCAGGAGAGGGAGCGCCTGGTTCAATTCTCCGCCTTGTTCAACATCTAAAAAACTGAAAGAGGCATCCCTACGTTTGGATCCAAAGGGACGGATAGCACGGCCGTGAATGGCGACGGAGTGTCGCGACAGACTGTCACCGACAGAGCTGGATACGAAGGTTAGGCTGAACTGCTTGGCCCAGGCTGCCGCTACAACATTAATCTAAGACTTTCCATCTGAATTTACCCACTTGCATGCGTTTGTGATTATATCCACATTCGATCAGACCAGCGATCATCCATGTTTAGTACAGGTGGGTGAGGCTACAGATAGTGCTGACTATCAGTTTAATAAAAAGAATATTAAACACACTCATTTAGGGTTCCTCTCATGACCTTGGCAACGAAAATATGAGCAAAGGCCAGCAGAGAAAAGATACACTGTCGAACCTGGTGAAGCAAACCAGCGCAAGTACATGAGAGACAGACTGATTGACGCCTTTCCGTAGGAATGCGTACTGCACCTAGGAACATTGTCGAGTTTGTGGCCTTGTTGGTATGGTGTGGGGAGGCATAATGCTGTACGGGTGTACAGACCTCCTAAACTTTGAACAGCGAATACTCACCGGTCCACGTTATTGCGTCACTGTACTCCTTCCCCATGTGTGTATTTCCTGGGTTACATTCTGCCCTCACTTCATTTTGTGGATGCTATTTCGCAACGCATCCTTCTTTAATGTCTAGGGGACCATCATAAATCGCGATGATTTCAGTGTAATTAATATTTTTAAAGGAAAGCGTAATTTGTGTTTGTCTCACTGCGTATTTCTTTCAGTTACTTTCTGTACTGTACTGTAGCAGTTATCCTATGTACGGCCCATTCCAATGAGTATGCTACTTAGCAGCAACGCATTATGCAGAAGTTATTTTCCTTCTTAAGTTCTGTGTGTATAAAGACTAAACTACAGTTCTACCAAATATATCTGGATTACCTAGATGGAGAAAACTAGTTTGGAAGTCTGTGGCGCGATCCTATGGGACCAAACTGTTCAGGTCATCGGTCCCTACGCTTACGAACTACTTAACGTAAATTAAAATAACTTACGCTAAGGAAAACACACATACCCATGCCCGAGGGGGAACTCGAACGTCCTAAGGGGGGAGCCGCGAGAACAGTGTCACTGTCATGTTGTAACTGAGCACAAATACTCCATTGGTCTATATTGTATTAAGGCTTATTTACTTATTTGTTCCAATAAGCCTTATCGGATTGAATGTGTAATAACTGATGCAAGAAACTGTGAAATGCCATACTTCTTTGAGTGGCTCCATACAAAGATAATTATTCATTCCTTCATCAAATTTAAGCATTTTGTAATCTCCTGTGATTTAGTTCCAGCAAACGGTAACAAAAGTTGTGACCAGTTCTATTAAAATTGTTAAAGCACATTTACGATGTACATAATGCAGGAAATTGCCAATCGTTCGTAACACCATACACAAATCCAGTTATTTGTGACACTGTGTATGTCTGTCAAACTCCTCCCGCACAGGCCATGAAGGCCCAAAGGTACCGAATGGCCGCCGTGTCATCCTCAGCCCACAGGCGTCACTGGATACGGACTTGGAGGGGCATGTGGTCAGCACACTGCTCTCCCGGCCGTTTGTTAGGTTCCGAGACCGGAACCGCTACTTCTCAAACAAGTAGCTCCTCAGTTTGCTTCACAAGAGCTGAGTGTATCCCGCTTGCCAACAGCGCTCGGCAGACCAGATCGTTACCCATCGAAGTGCTAGCCCAGCCCAATAGCGCTTAACTTCGGTGATCTGACGGGAACCAGTGTTACCACTGCGGCAAGGCCGTTGGCTCCGTCTTTGTAGTAGACCCTTCCCAAAAGTACAGGTTATCTTCTTTAGCACTCTGTATTTATCTTGTAGTTACGAAAATACATGATCACATTTGCTATATACTAGTATATCACTATGATACCGAGTGGAAACAATGGCTGATAGGCCGTGCACCACATCGGACACTAAGTGTAGGTGCTGTTGCTGTTGCAAACTTTGAACTATCTGCTTAAGAGACACTCGCATAATTTCTTCACAATTTTTATCAGCCGTAGTGGCGTTTCTGAGTGAGAGATGTCAATTTTGTTCACCAGGAATCTGCGTCGGTTTGTACCATTAACAGTACGACAGAGCCCTCGTGTACCGAGAACCAGTGAGGTGGCGACATCATGGAACTGCAGGCGTTGCCAGCTTGCGCCACCTGGGCGGTGCTGTACACACGGCCTACACGACAACCGGGGAGTGAGTGAGCGGTGAACTTCTATGCACCGAGTCTGACGTGCTGGTGTGACGTCAGAGGGCTCGCGACGACCCCTTCGGCTTGCTACGTTTGCTGTGCGGAATCAATAAAGTCGATTCCAAGAGCTAGTGTTGCCTGAGATGAGAATGCGCCGGAATGTCGCATAGATGCTGAAGGGATGGTCAGGTTTGCTTTAGAACAAGATGTGCATGTGCTTTCAACTGTTACTGACCGTGCTGGTTGTTAGTTCTGCCTCTGCCCTGAATGGTGACCACTGCGGCCACCGACTGAATAATTACTGCTACATTAGTGGGCTGAAACGATAGTCTTTTGCACATAGTTTCTTTTGACCTATTTAATTTGTAGCTTCTGTGTAATATATTAATTATTCTGCGAAAACATGATTGAAGTTCAGTTTTGTTAAAAGTAAAAACAAGTCTTTTCCCTTAAACAAAAAATACAGATTGGTTTTAATTAATTCTTTCAGTTCAAAAGAAATCTAACTTTTTAAATAGAAAATTGTATATCGTAGAAAAAAATGGCTCTGAGCACTATGGGACTTAACTGCTGTGGTCATCAGTCCCCTAGAACTTAGAACTACTTAAACCTAACTAACCTAAGAACATCACACACATCCATGCCACTCGCATTCGGGAGGACGACGGTTCAATCCCGTCTCCGGCCATCCTGATTTAGGTTTTCCGTGATTTCCCTAAATCGTTTCAGGCATATGACGGGATGGTTCCTTTGAAAGGGCACGGCCAATTTCCTTTCCAATCCTTCCCTAACCCGAGCTTGCGCTCCGTCTCTAATGACCTCGTTGTCGACTGGACGTTAAACACTACCCACCACCACCACCACCACCACCACCACATACATGCCCGAGGCAGGATTCGAACCTGCGACCGTAGCAGTCGCACGGTTCCGGACTGCGTGCCTAGAACCGCGAGACCACCGCGGCCGTCTATACCGTAGAGTGGTTTTTCATAATTTCCGTGCTATTAACGCAGTTGCCATTCTTATAATATTTGTGCTTTTGTTGTCTTAATTATAATATTCAATAAACGCACTGCCACTCACCTTAGCTTCTCCACTAATCAGCGAATAATTTTCTACCTTACCGCTTTGGACACATCATTGCACGTATTACCCACACCTATACAGTTGGTGTATGTAGTTCTCATTTATAAATTTTTGCTAGATATCGGTGCCCTGTATTGTACAACAATTTAATGAATGAATAAAGCGTAAAGGAAAATAAAATAGAGTCAAGTTTTTAATTAATTTCTCTATGTTCGATACATTTAAGTTTCTGAATGATAAAGCAGAACCGGTACCGTCTTTTCACACTAATACTGAAACATTCGATTCTGTTCTTTTCCCAAAATCTGCAACATCTAATACAAATGATTCACGTGAGAGGAGAATCAGAATGTAGTGTCTTCTGCTTTCTAATGATGCTTCGTGGCCACCGTATTGTCTTTCGAAATACATGAAGTAGGATGATCTATGACCTAGACCCTCAGACAGCTGCAGTTTGAGACCCAGTTTACGTAGTAATCCCTTGGTTTTGTGTCAGTGCAAATATTGTCGCCTTACTAGACATAAATGTAGATCGCTTTACGTCTGACGCCAGTTGTTACCGGTTTAATTTACTGCCTTCGTCTTCCATTTGTGGCAACTGCTAGGAAAGCAAACGTTCTGAACTCTCCAGCATGCTTCTGATCTCATAATTTTATCTTTTTGATTCATGGGTGACACGCTTACAGAACGCAATATAAAGAATGATACTATCTTTGGGATTCAATATTCCCTAAACAGTTTTCTCGAAATTGTAGGAATATTGTGTTTTCGTTTTTCCTCGTGTTTTTCTTTCAAACGAGGCAATATTCCTTCATTACACAGAATCTGAAATCAAATTGTAGACTAAAATTAAGGTGAGGAGTTCAGTGGCAAATACTGAAATTTATGAATAATCTAAAGACTTAAATATATTCAATATATTTACCTACTTATCGTGGATAGGAAGTACGTTCTGAAGGAACATGCTTATCCCTCACAGCCCAAAACTTTTGAGGACAGTCCATGATTTATTCCAGATCACATTTCTAATGCTTCACTAACAGCGCAAACACTAACTAATCAATAACACAGAATCAATTTTAGGCCTATCGACAGTACTGCTGCTACGTCAGCGTAAAGCAATTTGCCCAGAGTGTGACAACGAATGCTCTAAAGTTACAAATGAATGATTGACCATTCGACCTTCTTGGTTAGTACTTACAAGTAAATACTTCTAACGTGTGTGAAATCTTATGGGACTTATCTGCTAAGTTCATCAGTCCCTAAGCTTACACACAACTTAACCTAAATTATCCTAACGACATACGCACCCATGCCCGAAGGAGGACTCGAACCTCCGCCGGGACCAGCCGCACAGTCCATGACTGCAGCGCCTCAGACCGCTCGACTAAGCCCACGCGGCAAGTAAATACTAAGTATCCTATTGATCTGGTGTCTCCTGGCTATAATAAAGACAAATGTGGGAATTGCTAACACTGAAACGCAGTAATATCGGTAATGATTCCTTGGCTACTAGACAGAAAAATCAGCTGACCATATATGATGGCACAAACGTAATGATTCTATACCCCATTCACCTATCAAGACTAACTGTTGGCTAGGCTGGGGTAATGTGGTTTATGGCTTCCGACGTTTTAGTTCCCTGCGCCACCTGGACGAGCCACCGCTGCTGGCAATTTGGGTAATTCTTGTGGGCTCCGCGCTGACCGGACGTGACGCTAATTGCCCGTGCTGCGGCTGTGTGCGGTGCCATTAGCAAATTGCGGACGTGAGGCACAAAGGCCCGCGCGCCACTTTCAAGTCGCCAGCACCGGATGGAGATCACTGCTTACGTCCGGAAGCAGTTGAAATTATCTCTGCTTACGACGACGGTGGGCGATTATTGTTTGTGGAACTTATAATGGAACGAAGGAAGCAGATAATATATGTGAGGCTTGCAGGACATTAAAACCACGGCATGACAAGAGCGGTGGAAGAGGTACAATAATAGTGTTAAGATAACTCCTGAACTTGTATAATAAAGAATCATAAGGTGACAGAAGTAATATCGTGCCAGACCTCCTTTTACGCGGCGTAGTTGTAGCGACATGACGTGGCATGGACTCAACAAGTCGTTGGAAGTCTTCTGCAGGAATACTACTAGGTCTACAACTTTGATTCCGCCGTTTTTTGCCGCAGTGCGGGGCTTTATTGTGAAAAACTTACGAAACGTTATGATTCATAGTACTGCCTACCGCTGGCCGCTACATTCTCCCATCTTTTGGATAGCATACGAATCCCTTGGCGGAATAACTGGGAGTCTTTTGTGGGCATCCATGAATCGATTCAATTTTTCACTTGTTCATATGATCGGAAGTGCTGGTCAGCCAAACTACACTCCTGGAAATGGAAAAAAGAACACATTGACACCGGTGTGTTAGACCCACCATACTTGCTCCGGACACTGCGAGAGGGCTGTACAAGCAATGGCGCTAGCTGCGCAGCATTTGTGCACCGCCGCCGTCAGTGTCAGCCAGTTTGCCGTGGCATACGGAGCTCCATCGCAGTCTTTAACACTGGTAGCATGCCGCGACAGCGTGGACGTGAACCGTATGTGCAGTTGACGGACTTTGAGCGAGGGCCTATAGTGGGCATGCGGGAGGCCGGGTGGACGTACCGCCGAATTGCTCAACACGTGGGGCGTGAGGTCTCCACAGTACATCGATGTTGTCGCCAGTGGTCGGCGGAAGGTGGACGTGCCCGTCGACCTGGGACCGGACCGCAGCGACGCACGGATGCACGCCAAGACCGTAGGATCCTACGCAGTGCCGTAGGGGACCGCACCGCCACTTCCCAGCAAATTAGGGACACTGTTGCTCCTGGGCTACCGGCGAAGACCATTCGCAACCTTCTCCATGAAGCTGGACTACGGTCCCGCACACCGTTAGGCCGTCTTCCGCTCACGCCCCAACATCGTGCAGCCCGCCTCCAGTGGTGTCGCGACAGGCGTGAATGGAGGGACGAATGGAGACGTGTCGTCTTCAGCGATGAGAGTCGCTTCTGCCTTGGTGCCAATGATGGTCGTATGCGTGTTTGGCGCCGTGCAGGTGAGCGCCACAATCAGGACTGCATACGACCGAGGCACACTGGGCCAACACCCGGCATCATGGTGTGGGGAGCGATCTCCTACACTGGCCGTACACCTCTGGTGATCGTCGAGGGGACACTGAATAGTGCACGGTACATCCAAACCGTCATCGAACCCATCGTTCTACCATTCCTAGACCGGCAAGGGAACTTGCTGTTCCAACAGGACAATGCAATTCCGCATGTATCCCGTGCCACCCAACGTGCTCTAGAAGGTGTAAGTCAACTACCCTGGCCAGCAAGATCTCCGGATCTGTCCCCCATTGAGTATGTTTGGGACTGGATGAAGCGTCGTCTCACGCGGTCTGCACGTCCAGCACGAACGCTGGTCCAACTGAGGCGCCAGGTGGAAATGGCATGGCAAGCCGTTCCACACGACTACATCCAGCATCTCTACGATCGTTCTGTCAGTGTGATCATGTGATGTATCTGACCCCAGGAATGTGTCAATAAAGTTTCCCCTTCCTGGGACAATGAATTCACGGTGTTCTTATTTCAATTTCCAGGAGAGTATATACCACTGATCGAAAATGGTGGTTGTCAGAGACAGCAACGTATGGAGAATACGGTGGGAGGGATAGGACTCCTCATTTCAACGTTTCCATGTATATTTTGTCGGGTTTTGCGACCTGGGGTCGAACATTGACCAGCTGCATAATTTCCTTACCGTGTCAATCTCTGTATTGTGGCCGTTTTTGTTTCAGTGCTGGACTCGATATCGTCAATTGCTTTCGATAATGATGTCCTGTGACTGTTTTTCTCTGTTTCACTAGCTACGAAAGCGTTCTGTCTCCCTCCGCCAGGCCGGTCTTCGACATCAGCATCACCGTTCTTAAGGCGTTGAAAAAATTCTCTGCACGCTCTTTCACTAATAGTTCCCTCACCATTGGTCTTACCCAGCATTTTAAGTCACAGACGCAGATTTCTTCATGTTAAAGCAGAAAATTGAAACTTCCCGCAAATGGAGAGAAATAAGTACTTAAGTTGACGGACTTAATCGGGAACAACTATATGATGCAATTACAAATCGACTAATATTTTTATGGCATTATGTTCACAGATGCCGAAGCATATTGTATGACACCTATGGCCAACCATCTGAAGCCCACTTTCCGCTACTGCCGTCTATTGCAAAACGGTGGAAGCGAAGTTGTAGACCTAATAGAAATACTGAGTCATGGTGCCTCGGTAGCCGTCCATACTTGCGAAACGGTTGCCGGTGCATGATTTTCTGCACGAATAGTCCTCTACATCATGTCCGATTAATGTTCGATAGCCGGGAGATCTGGATGGCCAAATTATTCACTCAGATTCTCTTATTTGTTTTTTATTTATTTATTTATTGTACCGTGGGACCAAATTAAGGAGAAATCTCCATGGTCATGGAACGAGTAAGTACATGCAATTATAACACGGTAGTAGAAACAGATAAAACGAAGTACAAGAAAAGTATTCAAGAACAACTGTGTCATCCATAAAATTTCCATCTTCGTTTGCGATCATGAAGTCCATGAGCGGCAGCAAATAGTTTGCAAGCATCCGTACACAATCATTTCTAGTCAATGATCGGTTCAGTTGAACCAGAGGACGTATTTCATTCTGCGTAAACTCACGGCCATGCCATTATGGAGCCACCAGCAACTTGCACAGTGCCTTGTTGAGAACCTGGGTCCACGGCTTCGTGGAGTTTTCGCCACACTCGAGCCCTAAAATTAACTCTTATCAACTGAAATCGCGACTCATCTAACCAGACTACGGTTCTCTAGTTGTCTAGGATCCAACCGATGTGTTGACGAGCCCAGGGGGCGCTGCAGGCAAAGGCACCCGCGTCATTCCTCTGCCATTAACGCCAAATTTCACTGCACTATTCAAACAGTTACGTTCGTCATACTTCCCACATTCATTTCTGCGATTATTTTACGCAGTATTGCGTGTCTGTTAGCACCGCTGCTCTCGGCTGCCGGCTACTGCGTTGTCCGTGGTAAGAGGTAACTCCTGAAATTTTGTATTCTCGGCACACTCTTGACACGGAGGATCTCGGAACGGCGGCCGCTGTGGCCGAACGGTTCTAGTCGCTTCAGTCCGGAACCGCGCTGCTGCTACGGCCGAAGGTTCGAGTTCAGCCTCTGGCATGGATGTGTGTGATGTCCTTAGGTTAGTTAGATTTAAGTAGTTCTAAGTCGACGGGACTGATGACCTCAGAAGTTAAGTCCCATAGTGCTCAGAGCGATTTGAACAATTTTTGATCTCGGAATATTGAATTCCCTAATAATTTCAGAAGTGGAATGTACCCATGTGTCTAGCTCCAATTGCCACTATGCGTTCAAAATCTGTTAATTCGCATCGTACGGCTATAATAACATCGGAAACCTTTCCAGATGAATCACCTGGGTACAAATGGCAGCCCCCTCAATGCACTGCCCTTTTATACCTTTTGTAGACGATACTGTCGCCATCTGTATAAGTTCATATCACTATTTAGTGACTTTTTGTCACCTCAGTGCACACAGCGTCTTAATTACTTCAAAACAGATGTTTCCTTTGATGACACTATTCCAGCGATTCGTACATTCCAACGTTTCGTACATTACTAGAATGCTTTGTACAACGCGTTCTCTACAGCGAAGTGAATTTTCTTCATCGAGCACTTGCAGCGTTACAGCCAGGTGAATATCACATATTCCCTGTTCCGTGTCTTATATGTCCCACTGGGAACCAAAATGTAGCTGATCGAGGGTGCAGTTACCACTATGGAGAGGTAAAGCAGCAGTTATTCTAGTGCAAGGCTTCATAGCAACGTGGCCAAGGAGCTGACGCTGAGCGCAAGCATGCTAGCTGCGAGTAACGTACATCCTCCATTGCCGTAGGGAACAGGGTGGGGACTCGTGTGGCGACTTGTGTAGACGATGAAATTGTTCCTGAGTTGAGTGCTTTATTAGTGTAGACCGTTTCTGCACTTTCAGTGGGACTGTAGATCACTTACTTCAAACCTTATATCAGCGCAATATGGGTACAGCAAGCTTTTTCATTTTCTCATTCAGTTGTCTACGACACCTCATTTATTTCCGAACATGACTGGCGGTATATTTATAGACAAACAAACTAATAAATTTCGTCACACAGCTACATTTTCTACACTTCCTTCAGCACTGGTAAGAATGTTGCATCCGCGAAATTTACACTCTCATAAAGCGCGCCAAAGAACATGCAACAACTTATTTACAAAGATTGTAGCAAGCTGTCTCTGATCGTTGGCTGCCATTATCTGTGTGGGACGTGTGATTGTGGTGCTTGATAATACCACCACGTGGGAATGTTCTGCCTGAACTGTACATAAATGCTCAAAAGCAAATGCCGAGTATTCTTTTCCTAATGCACCATAAGTGAAAGAGAGTAAAGAGTTTGGGAAAAGTAGTGGATTTTGTAGCTCATCCGAAACACACTCTCACTTGAATTTTCTTCCTCTTCATTTAGAGAGATTCACGTTAAGTTTTGAAACGTCTTGTCGCATCCCAGCACAGTTTTGTAGTGCGATAGGAAGGTTGACTACAATCTGAGGGTTGTTTGAGTGTCCGCCTTTCTTGTCGCAGGTGAGGGGGAGAAAGCTATGCTAGGTAGAACTTGGTGGTTATTACTACGGTGTTAATGTTTTAATATTAATGGCAAGATGGGTATGCCGAAGAATTCAGTATTTATTTAAGTAATGTCTTAATTCTCTTTGATAACTTATAAAAGAGGTGCCAGTTCCTAACCCTTTTCTGTATTACTTGTCAGAGTCAATTTACTCTTATCAGCAGGCCACTTGCCTAAGCTTGCAAGAGACAATTACTAATCCTTAAATTGTTCTTGTTAAATACGGGGTCTCCTTGAGACAAAGACAGATCGTCCCCGTTCAGAGCTATACTCCGCAATAGATAATGATTACTTATCTTGCAATTGCTGTGTGTGTCTCCAGATGTGATCACCGACTTCTCGCTGCGACCATTACTTCTGCATACTCAGGTTGCGGTGGACTGGCGTACTACTGCTCTCGGACTCCTCCGTCAGACTACTCCATAAGAATTCTCCATCAGACTAACTCTTCTCATTTTATCTCTTGCTTATACACGATCTAAGTCGCAGCTGACCCTCGATAATAGCCGTTCGGGATATTTCACATAGCTGCCTCCCTTGACACGTAAATACTTCAATATTTGATTTCTCCTGGAGGTTTCCGCTCAGTGTTACCACCTACGAGTATTGGAAAGCTTCTTTTGACGCCAGAGCTTGTACCCGTTGGCGCAGCCTCCAACAGATCCATCACGTATTTAGTCCGTGATCCGACGGGCTACTGGAGGTCCCTACTCTACATAAAATATGGAAAACTTCTGTCGTCGTCCAACTGCGGTTCAGTTAATGTCTTAATGCGAGCATTTTGATCGTATGCGTCTTATCTCTCTTCCCTTCACAAATATCCCCCACTAGGGATTCTCAGTGCTTAAACTGTGAGGCTTTTAACTTCATGAAGTGACAATTGTTCTCCGCTCATTTCATCTGTCAAGTATTGCTTAGTAAAATCATTATTAATTTGGTTTTGTTTTCTTGAGACTGTACTGTCTAGTACACGCTCAGGGCCTTCATATTTTCCATTCTCGTATTCATTGTCGTAGTAAGACATGTAAGGCCTCTCTAATTTGAACATCCTGAAATCAGTGTGTTATGATGCACTAAACATCGTCTTAATGTGTAAAAGTATAAGCTTCCTATCAGTGCCGACTATGTGAAGACATTGTCGGTGTCACAAAAATCAGACTCGCCACTACTGCTATTAGGTGACACTGCTGTTTCACAATTGGCGACTCTCCCGTGCTGTCACAGCATGTGTGCGCTCATTTCAGCTCACTCCCCACCAAGCCGCAACTGCTCTGCTCGCGAGCAAGACCGTGAGCAGGTCCGAGTGGTCCCGCTCAAAACCAATGAGTTGGTAAGCCTTTTTCTAGTGGGTGTACCACCTGGGTCTTGTGGGTTTGGTGGGCTGGCAAGGGCTACAGGAGTTCACTGGAGCTGAAGGTGGCTGCAGCAAGACAGACGGCATGCCCATATAAACACTTTAGTTCTACTACATTCCTTGACACTGTACTGAGCCAACCCACAGGATCCGTCTTCCACGGGGGTCATCAGAGTCGATCTCATAGCCCACAATGGCTAGAGGCGGTGTGTCGAGGACGGCGTCAGCTGTTGTCTGAAAGTGCCAGTTGTCAAGGCCTTGCATAGCCTGTATGCTGCGCCTAATGTGGTGTCCTCAGGTTGTTGTTAAGCTGCTGGCGGGGCGGCTGCGTCCACACAGTTGAGCGAGTGCATGTCTCGAAGTCCGCCTTTGGCCCGATGGTCCGCTATTGTACCAGACAAGGCGGTTGTTGAATTTGAGTTCACATATGCAGCCCAACAAATTGTGTCGAAATGTCTCGGAACGTCGATTATCTCTGCCTTGTGTTCGTAAAATCAGTGTTTGTCTAATATCAAACAATGGTATTTTGTTCTTTTTCTGCCCAGACTATTTCTGTATTGAACACTTAGAGCTTTGTGTTCTAGACAGGCGTTCTTCTAGTAAAACGGATGCCTTTTGCTTTGTCGCCGTTTACTTTTGTTTTTTGCAGGCATTTGATCAGTAACGTCCAATTACTCTTGTGTCCAGTGTTTTTCTTGACGACAGGCGGCAGAAGTGTGTGTTGCAGAGCTGGATGACCGTTTAAGCAGATTTGGTGAAAGGATGGAACCGTGTGGAATTCGTTCTTGTAACTTTTTGGTCCCAGATCGTTTTCCATTGATGCTAACAAAGAACTTCCTGCCAAGTAGCTGTGCACTAATTTGACGTAGGAGTTTGTAAGTTGGTCGTTGAATTCGTCTTGACAGTCAGTTTACCTCTCAGGACTTTGTCGACATCCAGGAAGATGGCTGTGCTGCTCATGTTAAAGTGATGTAATCGGTGGTCCTGAGAATTTGCAGTTATGCTGATAATTCCTCTTGATAGGCCCATTGTTCCAGAAGGAATGATGTCCTCGACAAGTCGTGGTCGTATTTTGTACCGTAATATTCTTTCCAGTATTTTTGAAAGACTCAGTATACTACTGATTGATCAGTTTTTGTTTGGTTGTTTCCCGTCCGGGCCGGGATTCGGGATTGGGACTCCTTTGTACTTTAGCTATGCTTTATAATAATGGCTGTTTATCAGGAACCAGTTCTAGATTCTCGTCAGCAGAAAGACAGGTCCCCATAATAGGTGCTTAGCTTGTTGATTTTCAACGAAGTCAGGTCCAGGCGCTTAGTTTCTGTCAAGATTCTTTATAATACTTCTGACTTCATGTGTAGTCATTAGTTCATGGTTGTCTTCCTGATACTTGGTTCCTACTCATTGTGTTCCATATCTTATTTATTCTTCAAGTCTTTCGTTGTTATTTGGTTAATTTTCTTGGTTTAACGTTTTTTGTTCTTCATACGTACTTGTAAAAAGTTGAGCATTGTTCAGTGCATCGTATATCAACCTATTTCAGTTGCAAATGACTGTTTTCGATGGTGTGGGGTTAGTGAGGCTTAGTACTAGTTACCAGTCATTTCTGGTTCTCGGATGGAATTGACTCGTTTGGTCCTTCCTTCGTCCTGAGAGACATTAAGAGAGCTTCTTCTTAATTCTCTAGATAGTTCCATTTTTCTTCTGTGTGCGGCATATGCCTCGTTTGGTGGGCTTGTTTTTTTTTCAAATGTTTGAATTTTTCCATTATAGGTGGGAAGGATACATAGATCCCGTGAATGTTGTCTTTGTTGATGAATCTACGTGTCTCTTTGTGATTTTTCCAGCTAGGATTTAGGTGGGTCCATTTATTTTTTCTGTCGACGTGACGCCCACTGTGGGTCTTACGTTGTTAAACTATCCTGAAAACTGATCCTAGATTGAGTGGTCCGTTTACAAACATTTGTTATTATCGTTGCCTTTGTGATACAACTCATCAATGGGCTACCATCAGAGGTGAGATCGTTTATGCTCCTGTTGCAAGTCAATACCCAGGTCTATTCACAAGTTTTTGACAACTGTGATATCCATTGCATCAGGATAGTATCTTGTGAGGGCCATCTCCGACTGTTGCAAATTTTTCTTCTAGGTTGTGCAGCTGTTCTCTTTTCTGTTTGGTTTGCTGTTATTCCATATTGGCAGCTGAAATCTGATTTCACAGGACAGAACGGATGAGGCTGTGGAAAGGGGCCAAGATCAGTTACTGTTAGTTACAAGAACACAGAACTTTATTCCCTCGAAAACACAATGCACAGTTTTCTTTTTAAAACAGTAAGGATCAATTCACAGCTGAGGGCTCAAGTAATTCTCAGTAATAAAGTTTAAATAATTCCTTTTAGAACACAAGGATTCAGAGAAACGGCTGAAGGCCTTACGTTAGTAAAATTAAAATATTCTTGAATAATTCCTTTTGAGGTACAAGAATTTGGACAAGCGGCTGAAAGCCATACTTAAAGTAAAATTAAAATATCTTCTCAGCTAAAGGCACAAATAATATTTGAGATTAGCAAAGGAAATTCTTTAAAAGGTAAGCATTTACCAGTTTCGGCTAAAAGCCACGTTACGGAAAATTTTAATTAAGTCCTCGTCTGAAAGCCCAATAATATTTCAATATAACAAAAGGAAACCTTTAAAGACAAGCATTTACACAGTACAACAAAAAACCATCTTAAGAAAACTAGAAATATCTTGACGGCTGAAGGCCCAAACAATTATTCCAAATAATTAAAGACACACCTTAAGGTAAGCATTTACATAGTACGGCTGAATGCCATTTTTAAGAATTCAAGATAATTAAAGAGAACCCTAACAGACAGGAATTTACACATTAGGGCTGAAAGCCACAAATTTTAAAACAAGGCCTAAATACAGAATTTTAAATAAAACACGGCTGAAGGCCTAATATTAAAATACTTCACATAAGGTTCGGCTGAAGGCCATATATAAACATAGAGCAGACATAATTTATACGTGGCTGAAGGCCAGGCACAGTACTTGCGACAAAAGAAAATCACAATCACATAAAACAGAACAGTGGTGCTCAGAAGTGTTCCAAGGGTCAGCCTGTGGAGCAAACTCTAACAACAGTTTAGGTGAGACAGGTAGCCAAGCGTAACACTAAATAATCGGGTGGCAGCACGACCTGGGGACGGCTGAAAAACCAACCAACAACTTAATCAATACCCCTCTCGCAACCGACCGACTGACTACTCCAGTACGCACACAGCATTCCTATGCTCAGTGGAGATCACAGAAGCTACACACACTTCCACCAGCTACCAAGAACTCCGACAATCCTAAAACCAATCACCGTGGAACCACAAGGAGAAATGACAAGTCACACACACAGAGAGAGTTTCCATAAGCGGCGACCAAATACACGTCGTCCGATGAGACGACCAACCGAACGACCAACCAAGGTCGGCCCCACCCAAGTCATGAGTCTCGGCAACGGTCGGGCGAGTCTTGGCTGTCCGGAGCTCACTGCAGCTCCAACCCGACTCAACTCGATGTCCGTTCGGAACTCGGAGTCACGGCAACTCGGGCACATTAGCTCGTACCCAAGCATGCAGAGGTAACTCTTGTCCATCCGACATCACTGCACAAGGAAGGAACCGACCCATGTCCGGCAAGATGACCAACTGACGAGGCCCAGAAGCGTTCAAAAGACCAAATCTTCGTCGCGCGATGATACGACCGACTGAACAACCAACCAACGGTCTTCCCCGCTCCAGCCTCCTTCCGCCGGACAGTAGATGTGTGTCACCAGCAGTCGGCGAGTATTGACTGTCCACGCTTTACTAGCGCTCCGTCCCCTACTGAACTCATGACACACGACGACCCGGAAATACTAGCGGTCGCTCCAGAGATAGTACGACAGTGCACTATCGATACGCCCTGCTGCTGCCATCCACGGGCAAGCAAACCAGCGAGTTAATGACTCTAGTAAATCGAATAAGAAGGAGGCGACAGTACTGTAAAGACAAGATGACAAGCTATAAACAGCATGAACACGAGCCGCGCACGGCTCATCAGTTTTGAGTTTAATTCGCCACAGAGGAGTACTTCATCGTGCTGATCGAATAAACTGAAGAGATATCCACCTTCTACGTAGGTTGCTTCTGCGTCTTACGTACGCTGCTGTTAGGGTTACATTGCCCATTAGCGAATCTACGTTGAGAACCGTGGCTTCCATAGTGCTAATTTGAGAGTTTCTTGTGTTAGTACACGTCTGCATCCTTAGAATCAAGATGAGCACGTTCTTTTTCTGATTTGTGTGGAAAGGTGCCGCACAAACATTTTGAGCAGTTTTTCTGATGATTTCTGGTAATCATATAGTAGTATGTTGAAAACTGAAGAATCTCAGGACTCCTCTGTGATCAGCGTTTGAATTGAGATTATACACTCTTGGAAATTGAAATAAGAACACCGTGAATTCATTGTCCCAGGAAGGGGAAACTTTATTGACACATTCCTGGGGTCAGATACATCACATGATCACACTGACAGAACCACAGGCACATAGACACAGGCAACAGAGCATGCACAATGTCGGCACTAGTACAGTGTATATCCACCTTTCGCAGCAATGCAGGCTGCTATTCTCCCATGGAGACGATCATAGAGATGCTGGATGTACTCCTGTGGAACGGCTTGCCATGCCATTTCCACCTGGCGCCTCAGTTGGACCAGCGTTCATGCTGGACGTGCAGACCGCGTGAGACGACGCTTCATCCAGTCCCAAACATGCTCAATGGGGAACAGATCCGGAGATCTTGCTGGCCAGAGTAGTTGACTTACACCTTCTAGAGCACGTTAGGTGGCACGGGATACATGCGGACGTGCATTGTCCTGTTGGAACAGCAAGTTCCCTTGCCGGTCTAGGAATGGTAGAACGATGGGTTCGATGACGGTTTGGATGTACCGTGCACTATTCAGTGTCCCCTCGACGATCACCAGAGGTGTACGGCCAGTGTAGGAGATCGCTCCCCACACCATGATGCCGGGTGTTGGCCCTGTGTGCCTCGGTCGTATGCAGTCCTGATTGTGGCGCTCACCTGCACGGCGCCAAACACGCATACGACCATCATTGGCACCAAGGCAGAAACGACTGTCATCGCTGAAGACGACACGTCTCGATTCGTCCCTCCATTCTCGCCTGTCGCGACACCAGTGGAGGCGGGCTGCACGATGTTGGGGCGTGAGCGGAAGACGGCCTAACGGTGTGCGGGACCGTAGCCCAGCGTCATGGAGACGGTTGCGAATGGTCCTCGCCGATGCCCCAGGAGCAACAGTGTCCCTAATTTGCTGCGAAGTGGCGGTGCGGTCCCGTACGGCACGGCGTAGGATCCTACGGTCTTGGCGTGCATCCGTGCGTCGTTGCGGTCCGCTCCCAGGTCGACTGGCACGTGCACCTTCCGCCGACCACTGGCGACAACATCGATGTACTGTGGAGACCTCACGCCCCACGTGTTGAGCAATTCGGCGGTACGTCCACCCGGCCTCCCGCATGCCCACTATACGCCCTCGCTCAAAGTCCGTCATCTGCACATACGGTTCACGTCCACGCTGTCGCGGCATGCTACCAGTGTTAAAGACTGCGATGGAGCTCCGTATGCCACGGAAAACTGGCTGACACTGACGGCGGCGGTGCACAAATGCTGCGCACCTAGCGCCATTCGACAGCCAACACCGCGGTTCCTGGTGTGTCCGCTGTGCCGTGCGTGTGATCATTGCTTGTACAGCCCTCTCGCAGTGTCCGGAGCAAGTATGGTGGGTCTGACACACCGGTGTCAATGTGTTCTTTTTTCCATTTCCAGGAGTGTATTTAATAGCATCAGCTGTGTAAACTGTTTTGACTTGACTGATTCCCCTAAGTGTTTTTTTTTTTTTTTTTTAGTTCAGCATTCAGTTGCAGGTAATGAAAGTCGAAAGAGATGCTAATTGGTGGCATTTTTTGCGATTTTACGTTCTGCGCTCTCTCACTGGCCGCTGTTATTTCACCTTTTGATTCTATTTCCTGCTGTGATGTCATGATTTCCTTTAATTCTACTGTGTTTTTGAGTCTCAGAGCGATTTGGATTTTCGAAATTTGTTTTTTCAGTTGTTTTCGTCTTCTCTAATGATTTCCTTCGTTTGAGATTTCTTCTGAGGCTGACTATATTGAAGGGGTTCTCTGCGTCATATCCCATGTGCATATCGTGTGCGGATGATGTTTGTGGCTGTTAATCGACTTTTGAGGATGAGACAGATCGCAGGGGAATATGTTAGTGGGATCTTATCTTTGTTCTCTGGTTCCAAATTTTGTTCAAAAAATGGTTCAAATGGCTCTGAGCACTATGGGACTCAACATCTTAGGTCATAAGTCACCTAGAACTTAGAACTACTTAAACCTAACTAACCTAAGAACAGCACACACACCCATGCCCGAGGCAGGATTCGAACCTGCGACCGTAGCAGCCCCGCGGTTCCGGACTGCAGCGCCAGAACCGCACGGCCACCGCGGCCGGCCCAAATTTTGTTCCTTCTTTCTCTTTCCTCTGGTTTACTATTTTGTTTGGTTACTTTAACTCATTAGTCTGGAATTTGAATGAATTTTAGAATGTGTTATTGTGTAATAGAACCACTCGCGTATTTTGCATTTGACCTGGCCTCTGACCTCGGCCTACAACGGGTGGAACCATGGTCCTGGCCCTGGCCCTGGCCTAAGCATCTAACGTCCGGATAATTCGGTGGATTTCGCCTGTTACTAGTCGTCCTACCAACATCATATCTTTGTTGTGAATTAGGAGATGAGTGCACCTGAGATATAGTGGTAGCGTCGTAGTAATTAAACGCCGTCGGTCCTGAGTTCTAACCACGCCAAGATTAAAATTTTCACTAAATATCATCAGCAGTGGTGGCTGAAGACTTCCTGCATAACGGTCCCCCCCCTTTTCACCAACGGCATTTTCAAACACGGCGCAGGAAAGGACAGACGTTCAGGGCACTCTCTTGAACTAGGTGTGGGATGTTGTCCCTAAAAGACTGAAGAATCAGCTGTGATTAACGACGTGAATATACAGAAGGCGATGGAAACCACATCATTGAAGACACATAATACGTATCCAATGGACATGTAGCCTGTAATTGAAAATGTGTCATGATGTTCTCTTCACTGACAAAAGAATGCGGACTAATCCTTCATTCGAATATCCGAGAAGGGATTGCCAAGGGGGACGTGACCATGTAGAAAAGATTGAATAACCAACGAAAGGATAACGTTCTATGAGTCAGGGCCTGGAATGCCAGAAATATCAACATGGGAGGGAAGAGAGACACTCTCAATTTAGATATAGTGAACGCCGGTGAAGTGAATAGGAAAGAAGGAGGGAGTTGCAGAAAATGGAATTATAGGGCCTGGATTCGTTATGAGCATGAAGATAAGGCAGAGAGTGAGTTACTCTAAACAGTAACTCACAGCAAACCAACACAGACAACAATAGTTCAGGTACACATACCGACGTCACATGCAGAGAATGAAGAGCTAGAGAAAATACATGAGGATATTGAACAGGTAATTCAGTGCGTAAAGGGAGATAGAAATATAATAACCGTGGGGAACTGGATTGCAGTTCTAGAGAAAGGAGTAGAAGAAAGAGAAGATTATGAGCTTGGTACTAGGATTCAGAGAGAAGAAAGAGTAATTGACTTCTGCAATAAATTTCATCTAGTAATAGAGAATAATCTGTTCAGGAATCGAGTAAGGATTAGGTATACTTGGGAAAGGCCGAGAGATACGGCAAGACATCAGTTAGGTTATATCATAGTCGGTCACAGATTCCGAAAACTGATACTGGATTGTAAGGCATACCCAGGATACAGATACAGATTCAGATCACAATTTTGTAATGATGAAGACTAGGCTGAAGGTTAAGAGATTAGTTAGGAAGACAGTGCGCAAATAAGTGGGATACAGAAGTACAAAGGAATGAAGAAATTCGTTTGAAGTTCTCTGAGGCTACAGATACTGATATGAGGAATCTCTCAGAAGGTACCTCGGCTGAAGAGTAATGGACATCTCTAAAAAGGGAAGTCATAGAATTTGGAAAGAAAAATATGAGTACAAGAAAGTTAACTGCGAAGAAACCATGGCTAAAACAAGAAATACTTGAGCTTATCGAAGTACAAAATGAGGAATACAATATCACAAGTCACTTAGGAATTAAATAACTAGAAAGTTCAGGAAAGAAAGACAAAATGCCTGCATGAAAACGTGAAGATATTGAAACGAAAATGATTGTCGGAAGGACTGACTCAGCATGAGGAAAAGTCAAAACAATCTTCGGTGAAACAAAAAGCAATGGAGGTGATATTAAGAGTGCAATGGGAATTCCAATGTTAAATGCCGAGGAGAGAGCGGAAGGTGGAGAGAGTACTTTGAAGGCCTCTATGAGGGGGAGGACTTGTCTGATGACCTCACAGAAAAAGAAATAGGAAGCGACAGGGAAAAGGCAGGGGATCCAGTATCAGCATTTAAAAGAACCCTGGAAGACTTAAGATGAGATAAGGCAGAATTGATAGATAACAGAATTTCTAAAATGACTGGCAGAAGAGGCAACCAAAGGACTGCTGAAGATGGTGTCTCAAATGTATGAGACTGGCTGTATATCATCAGATTTTCTTCTTCTTGCATATCTGGCTAGGCCGAGAGGCACAGAGGCGTTCGGCCATTGCTAGGTGCTGGCGTTCAGTTTACTATTCACACCTTGAATAGTAATCCTGGGGCAGAACGAGGACCAACCAGAGACCAGTACCACCCAAACAAAATCAGCAAGAAACTCAGGGATAGCACCAAGATAACAGTGACTCCTGAGCAAAGAAAAAACATAAAAGGTCAGATGGCTGTGACACTGCAGGAATGTGAAGAAAAAGTCGACATGTTCACGGCAGCAGCCCAAGAAGAAGAGGTGAAGATGGCACTCCAACACACACAGGCATGGAAGGCAACTGGACACGACAACATCCTCCCTGAATTTTTTAAAAAATCTTGGTCCAAAAGCGCTGAAATGGCTATGCAAACTATTCACGAGATTTGCCTGATCTGCACTCACGTAAATTTGCCTAGGCACATGACTTAGCTATTACAGCGCAAAGTAGCTCGTTTAAAAACCTTGAATCAACACTAAATGAAGATCTAGCTACACTTAAAAAATGCTATGACACATGGCATCTAAAAATCAATGTGACAAAAACATTAAGCACAATCATGCATCTAAACAATAAGGAAGCGAGAAGGGAACTGCGCCTGTTTATAAATGGTAAAGCTGTCAGCCACGAGAGTTTCCCAAAATATCTCGGTATTAAGCTAGATCGCAGCGTGACTTTCAAACAACACCTAACTGATACTGCCCAAAAGCTAAAGACGAGAAATAACCTGCTCAACAGACTGGCAGGCACCACTTGGGGTTGTGATGCCGCCACTCTACGAACTGCTGCACTGGCACTGGTGTATAGCGCTGCAGAATACTGCCCCCAGTCTGGAGCAGAAGCCCGCACGCCAAAAAAGTCGATGTACAAGTAAATGCCACTCTGAGAGCCGTCACCGGCACTCTCAGGCAAACCCCGTTGAGTGTCTTTCGGTGCTGGCAAACATCGCTCCTGCTTCCATACGTAGAGTTAAAGCAAACCAGGATATAGTAGAAAAAACTGAAGCAAACCCAAGGCTACCCATACATGCCGACATGGAAGGGCCCACGAGACCCAAGTCCAGGAAACCTATCGTCTGGAGCAGAATATTGGGCACAGAGGATCTCGATGCTGAATTGAAGAATGCATGGCAGGGTCAGAGAAGAGGCGTCGTGGAAAACCATCACTTAATCCACGACCCAACCAAAAGGGTTGAAGGCTTCAATCTCAACAGGAAACACTGGTCGACTCTAAACTGGTTTCGCACGGGAGTTGGACGATGCAGACAGCAAACAACCAAATGGGGCTATACAGACGATTCGTGTTGTGACTGTGGCGAGGTACAAACAATGCACCATCTTCGGGTTTGTAACATTCATTATTTCAGAGACGGCTCTGTGATGTCGCTCCACAAGTTAACGGACAATGCCAGGGAACTTAATGTTACTGTTTACTTAATTGTCTTCATTTATGTGATTTTTTTTCTATTTAATGTCATAATGTAGTTTCCCTGACATAACTGTAATGTAATAACTGATCCACATTGTAACTTCCACTGTGATTTATATTAATCTTATGTGTTCTTTGTAAAATGTATCTGGCAGATCGAACGAGAAATAATAAATCAGACTTTTAAAAAAAATTTGCCTCAAGATTCCCAAGATCGCAAGAGCCGACAAGTGTGAGAAGGATTGCACTAAGTAATATACAATATATAAGAACCGAGATAGAACAAAGTGACTGAAATACCAAGAACGAAGAGCTCGGGTTAAAGAGGTTGTAAAACAGGAATGTAGTCATTCGTCGCTACTGTTCAGTCTAACACCGAAGAAACACTGATGGAAATAAAAGAAAAGTTCAAGAGTGGGATTAAAATTCGAGGTGGAAGGATATCAGTGATAAGCTGCGCTGGTGACACTACCATTGCAGTGAAGGGGAAGAAGAAGTACAGGATATTTTGAATGGAATAAACAATCTAATGAGTACAGAATAATGTTGGAGAGTAAATCGAATAAAGATGAAAGTAATGAGAAGGAGCAGAAACGATAACGGGAGATACTTGGCATCTAAATTGGTGATCACGGAGTAGATGAAGTTAAGGAATTCTGCTACTTAGGTAGCTAAGTAATCCGTGACAGAGGGAGGAACTAGGACATAAAAAAGCAGTCTAGCACCGACAAAAATGTATTACTGATCAAAAGGAGTCTGCTAGTATCAAACATAGGCCTTAATTTGACCAAGAAGTGCTTTTGAAGAACTACTGTGTGTGGTTATGAAACGGACTGTGGGAAAACAGGAACAAAAGAGAATCGAAGTATTTAAAAACAAATAATCGAGGACGTAGGATGCAAGAGCTATATTGAGATGAAAAGTTTGAGGGAGGGGAGGAATTAGTGGCAGGTGACATCTAACCAGTCAGAAACTGATGACTCAGGGGGAAAAAAGGGGTATGAATAGTAAACGCTTTAGAATGGGACTTCAAGTAGTTGTTGACAAGTACCCATAGCAGCTCTGTACATCGGCTCGTAACACCAATCTGAGCCTCTAGTCTGATGATGGTCATATAGGCCGAAACTCGATACCGGAATTGAAAATAAATTATTTATTACGAACTAGCCCTGGATTTTTAGCCCTAAATTTGAATCAGGCTTATACGAATGATGGTAGCGGATGCGAACCTGCGTACCGCCCGTCACCTGAGCTGGCTGTCGTGCGGCAGTTCTCGTCACGAGGGAGAACTCTGGAGGAAATCAAAAACTTGTGGGCTCGTGTTTGCCGACGCCGCTTTGATCAGCGCCGCATTTGCGCAGTTTAACGCCTCGGCCGGCCTGCGTTTGTTTGCGCGCGCACGCTGTTGACCGAGCGCGCGCAAGTTTTAGCTCTCCCCAAGTTTCGCCAGATTTAATCAGCGCCGAGTTGCCGCGCTCGCGTGCGTGCTGTAAAGATTCCAGCCGTGCCCAGCCAGCGCGCCCGGCCACGGAGTTTGTGGCTCCCTGGCAGACACTGGCTCCCCCGGGAGCGTTTGCCTCAGTCGGGGATGCAAGCTCCCCACCCGCCGGCGGTGCGTGTAGCTGCAGGTGTTTGCTTCCGCCTGTTGGGGTGTAATATTGTGGAACAGTGGAACGACGGTGATGGGAACTCAGCGTATGCGTGGTGTTGTTCATCTTGTCCGTAGTGTCGGACGCCATAACAGTCACGAAAGGCTCATTGCATACTGTTGACGGTGGTGATTTGGGTAAAAATAAACTGTTCCGGACCACAATTGAATTGGTAAAATCAGAAACCCATTATTCGCAGTACCACGAGCTCTTCAGGAGAGCCGGCTGCGGTAGTCTAGCGGTTCTAGGCGCTCAGTCCGGAACCGCGCGACTGCTACGGTCGCAGGTTCGAATCCTGACTAGGGCATGGATGTGTGTGATGTCCTTAGGTTAGTTAGGTTTAATTAGTTCTAAGTTCTAGGCGACTGATGACATCAGAAGTTAAGTCGCATAGTACTGAGAGCCATTTGAACCATTTTTTGAACTTGATGTGACAGCCTTATGCGTATCGTAAGGCCCCTGTGACCGTGGCTGGAAGGAATAGTTGTTCTATACTACGACGTGGCACGATAGTCAGTGACGTCAGTCACTGCATCGTCTAGGATCAAACAACGCTCGATGTTTGGTGTACTGTTTTTAATTTTCACATTCGTTCAACTGTTTACAGGATGAGGCAGCTAAGATGTTTGGTATACTGCTTTTAATTTTCACATTCGTTCAACTGTTTACAGGACGAGGCAGCTAAGATAGGCCAGTTACAACAGATCCCTAACAAATAAATATACAGAGTGGTCCATTGATACTGACCGGGCCGAATATATCACGAAATAAGCGTTCAACGAAAAAACTACAGAAAACGAAACTTGTCTAGCTTGAAGGGGGAGACCAGATAGCGCTATGGTTGGCCCGCTAGACGGCGCTCCCATAGGTCAAACGGATATCAACTCCGTTTTGTTGTTTTTTTTTTTTTTTTTAAATAGGAACCCCCATTTTTATTACATGTGCGTGAAGTACGCAAAGAAATATGAATGTTTTAGTTGGACCACTTTTTTCGATTTGTCATAGATGGCGCTGTAATAGTCACAAACGTATAAGTACGTGGTATCACGTAACATTCCACCAGTGTGGACGGTATTGGCTTCGTGATACATTGCCTGTGTTAAAATGAACCAATTGCCGAAAATGTCTATATCGTGTTGATGTGTGGCTACCGTGATCATAATGCCCAACGGGCGTGTGCTTTGTATGCTGCTCGGTATCCTAGACGACATCATCCAAGTGTCCGGACCATTCGCCGGATAGTTACGGTATTTAAGGAAACAGGAAGTGTTCAGCCACATGTGAAACGTAAACCGCGACCTGCAACAAATGATGATGCCCAAGTAGGTGTTTTAGCTGCTGTCGCTGCTAATCTGCACATCAGCAGCAGACAAATTGCGCGAGAATCGGGAATCTCAAAAACGTCGGTGCTGAGAATGCTACACCAACATCGACTGCACCCATACTGTGGTGTCACCGCCAGACACCACACTTGCTATGTGGTAGCCTTTAAATCGGCCGCGGTCCGGTAGTATACGTCGACCCGCGTGTCGCCACTATCAGTGATTGCAGACCGAGCGCCGCCACACGGCAGGTCTAGAGAGATTTCCTAGCACTCGCCCCAGTTGTACAGCCGACTTTGCTAGCGATGGTTCACTGACTTCTACGCTCTCATTTGCCGAGGCGATAGTTAGCATAGCCTTCAGCTACGTTATTTGCTACGACCTAACAAGGCGCCAGTATCCGTACTATTGATATTGTGAATCATGTACCATAAAGAGCGACGTTCTCCATTAATGGATTAAAGTTAAGTATTCCACGAGCTACGTCCTTTTTTCTCAATTACAATTCCCTTGTCATGTTCCAGACCTCACGCCAGCCTGCGTGAGCTGAGACGCGTGCATTTCGGCCTCCTTTAGTAAAACAGTGTTGGCTCTCCTGCCAACCACAACACATACCATATTTCTATCCACCAGGAATTGCATGGAGACGATTTTGAACGTCGTGTACAGTTCTTCTACTGGGCACAAGAGAAATTGCGGGACGATGACAGATTTTTTGCACGTGTTCTATTTAGCGACGAAGCGTCATTCACCAACAGATGTAACGTAAACCGGCATAATATGCACTATTGGGCAACGGAAAATCCACGATGGCTGCGACAAGTGGAACATTAGCGACCTTGGCGGGTTAATGTATGGTGCGACATTATGGGAGGAAGGATAATTTGCCCCCATTTTATGGATGGCAATCTAAATGGTGCAATGTATGCAGATTTCGTACGTAATGTTCTGCCGATGTTACTACAAGACGTTTCACTGCATGACAGAATGGCGATGTACTTCCAGCGTGATGGATGTCCGGCACATAGCTCGCGTGCGGTTGAAGTGGTATTGAATAGCATATTTCATGACAGGTGGATTGGTCGTTGAAGCACCATACCATGGCCCGCACGTTCACCAGATCTGACGTGTCCGGATTTCTTTCTGTGGGGAAAGTTGAAGGATATTTGCTATCTTGGCTCACCGACAACCCCAGACAACATGCGTCAGCGCAGTGTCAATGAATGTGCGAACGTTACGGAAGGCAAAAGACACACTATTGAGAGGAATGTCGTTACACGTATTGCCAAATGCATTAAGGTTGACGGACATAATTTTGAGCATTTATTGCATTAATGTGGTATTTACAAGTAATCACGCTGTAACAGCATGCGTTCTCAGAAATGGTATGTTCACAAAGGTACATGTGTCACATTGGAACAACCGAAATAAAATCTTCAAAAGTACTTACGTTCTGTATTTTAACTTAAGAAACCTAGCTGTCACCAACTGTCCGACTAAAATAGTGAGCCATATGTTTGTGACTATTACAGAGCCATCTATCACAAAGCGAAAAAATTGGTCCAACTAAAACATTCATATCTCCTTACGTACTACACGAATAGTTAATAAAAAGGGGGCTTTCTATTTTTTTTAAACCCAGTTGATATCCGTATGACCTATGGCACCTCCATCTGGCGGACCAAGTATAGCGTCATCAGGTTTCGCCCTTCAAGCTAGAGAAGTTTCGTTCTTTGTTGTATTTTCGTTTGACACTTATTTCGTGAGATATTTGGCCCGGTCACGATGAATGGAGCACCCTGTATATGGGTAAATGGGGAAATTGTTCATATGTACCCAAGCAACTTTTAATGTTCACAGATGTCGAATTAAGATGTAAAAGATTTTTTTCTTTCTTTTTATAAATGGAACTCCATAGTTTTTCTTTGGTACTGGAATATGTCTTTGAAGATTACTTCAGTGCCATAACATAAATGGAACATGAACAAATAGTAACAAGACAACAGCACCGCACACCAACGCCTCACCATTTGGAGGAGAGGTCTCACAAACGTAAAATACTATAACAAATTATAAATACAGACCAACGCAGACACGTTTTTGCATTTCCATATACGCTTGAAGTCCATGAGTCTATGGCCCTATACATTTCATCCGCTCTACATGTCGTTTCATAAATAGCTTCATGGAAATGAGTTTCAAAGTTGGTTAGTTCCCTGAATGTGTCTACTCAAACTGCAAAGTGGTGAGGCGTTTCGGTGCAAGTCTTCGCCATATGCATTCCACATCAGTTAAAAATTTGCACTGTTTCAGAGAGGTGGACAGAGTAAGTCTTGGTTTCATCAACATGCAACTGGCTTTCCAAGATTCACGTATATCAATGTTGCGTTGGCAGGCATCTAAACAGCCAAAGTGTCTGTAGTTTCCAACAGATATACTACCGCAGTTGCTGGAAGACACCACACTGCTCACAGGACAATCCGTGTGCGACAAACATGGTGGATATGCTACCAGTTACCCGCAGATAGTTACTGACCTTCTTAGTAGAACATTTGGAGATCGTTGAATACGTGATTCGCGAAACACGAAATGGCCTGTGCAATCACTAAACGTAATACATCTGTATTCTCATCTTTGTGAAAATTAAACGCTGTCCTGTCCCGCAACACATCAAAATGAAATGCTACGTGCAGTGTGGTTCTTATACTACGTGCCCGTATTCAGCATTTTGAACACTTGATATGGCTGTCAAATGGTTCAAATGGCTCTGAGCACTATGGGACTTAACATGTATGGTCATCAGTCCCCTAGAACGTAGAACTACTTAAACCTAACTAACCTAAGGACAGCACACAACACCCATTCATCTATGGCAGTCATTCTAATAGACACATGAAACACAGCTGAATTAAGTTATTGGTTACCGATAGTGTACTAGGGCAGACATTTGTCGAACCTTTTCCTCTGACGGTAGGACAGCGGCATGTGTGCCATTATCAAGTTACTATTTCATGCACGCATTTTGTGAAAGTTGTCTTCGAAGCTTCATTAAAAGAGATCGGTGTCATAATTTGGCAGGTGTAAATGTAAAAAATTACTTGCATACATGATTAACTATTACCTCGATAGAAATACGTTAGTTACGTAAGAAAATTCTGCTTTCTCGGCCACCAACATCACTGGCGCGGCACACGCGTTTCCTGCTGGTGTGGCGAGACGGAGTGTGCAGGAGACGATTTGAAGGCGGTGCGCGAGTGCGAAATGCAGGAAGTTGGCTCTTGCAGTAAGTCGGGCAAGGAAGTCTGAGAGCAGCCGTGCCCACGTGCACGTTGCCATGCCCTTGTTGACGTTGGCGGGTACTGGCAGACAGCGAGGCTAACAGCCTGGAACCGGCAAGAGGCAGTCACGAGTGCGCGGGAGGCGCTGGTCTGGAAGGTCGTGGTACGTGGTATCAAGTACAGAATAGTGCTGCGAAGGTGTGGTGACTGCCTTCATTCTCTCAATCTCTTCGGATAAATGGTCAGATTCCGAATCTAACTGTTCTAAACCGAGCCGAGATAAAAGCTTTATTGATCGTGCTCAGCTTACTAGCGGCTGTTCGTGGAAGGTTATTCTTTAACTGACTTACTGACTTGGACTCTTTGAGCCTTGGCACTTCATTGCGGAATTACCTGTTTATGTTTACACTGCTAATGTACCAGACTCTCTGTTTAATTTGTGTAATGTGAATACTGAACTGTATATGTACGCCCGGTCACGCTTGGAATTTAGTGTGAGCAGGCCAAGATGGACCCACTTTTTCTTAAGGGTTTATCATGCCGCATTCAGCTGTGAGGAGTTTATCAACGAACCAGTTACTTGCAAGTTGATGTGCAGTAAACTGACACTAGGATGCAGCTTTTGGTACATGCACAATTGCTTTCCCATTTGATGGCGAGTGTATCCCTCTCTACTTGTTCCTTTTGTTGTAGAGTACTTAACTGTGACTTGTGTGTACTAAGTCAAGCTGGCAAGAGACCTTTTGTAACATATGCTGTTCCTGAACATACTGTATCCGTCAGGTACCCTAGTCAGGCCCTGGTATTGTGTACATGTTCCGGTAAAACAGTTTGCTTTGCTAGTTGTTAAGTTTGCTAAAATACAAATGATTTTAAACTAAAAATTTGATATTCAGGTCCTGTTTGAGTGCAGTGTTTCAATAAGAAATTGCTGTGAGACTTTTTTTAATACCTTGATTCAATTTAAATTGCGAAGTCTAGTGGAGTTTAGTAAAACTTGGCTGGGTTTAGTTAAAGTAACTTAACGCTGCTGGCAGTGAGCTATCGGTCTTGAAAATTACATAAAGTGGCTTATCAACCGTCTCTCAACTGAATTCAAATAATTCTGTACTACATGACAATCTCTTTTGTTTCCTTTAAATTATCAGAGGCCTTTTGCTGTAATCAAGTTTTGTACATAAATGAACTACCCTTCCTTGTAAACATCTATATCCGCCACCCGCGTCAAAAGTGGCTAAGAAACTAGTGGTTTCTTTTTCGGGATGAAAAGATTTTATGACTGTCTAGCTGGTGTTCAGAAGCCTTTTTTTATAATTCGGTGAATGTGTAAGACCTGTCAGGTATTTAAATTCTATGTTTACAGCTGGTCGTTTTTTTTTTCTTTTGTGGTAAAATTTCGAGGGGCAGTGGAAAATTTGGAAATTTGTGGTAAGGACTGTGGGACCAAACTCCTGAAGTCATCCGTCCCTAGGCTTAGGCACTACTTAATCTAACTTAAACTAACTGACGCTAAAGACAACACAGACACCCATACCCGAGGGAGGACTCGAACTTCCGACGGGGGGAGCCACGCGAACCGTGACAAGACGCCTCGGACCGCACAGCTACCACTGAAACGTCCCCTTAGAAAAATTTTACACGACTGTGCTTAAACTGACACACAATAGTTTTTAGCGCAACGCAATCTGACTTTCAAAAATCCCTACAAAAGAATGGCCCTGACTAACATTAACCTATACATTCCAAAAATCACTTACCTCACAAAAATCTTCGTTACTCAAGCTACTGCAATACAGCGAGCGCCACTACTGCCAGCTAAATGAAAGAGTCAAACTACTGAAGGCACTAACTACTGATAGGCATAGTTAGCAAATGAAAGATATTAATACAGAACAAACAATGTATTTACCTCACTAGTCATAATATATATAGCAGTTCATGACACCAATTCTTACAAATTTCAAAACTCCGCCATCTCTCTCCCCACGTCCACCACTGCTGGCGGCTCACCTCCAACTGCGCAACGCTACGCGCTGTTAGCATCCAGCTGCCGCTGCCTGACACTATAATGGCAGACAACAATGCAAACTAGCCACAGACTGCGCACAGCACAGCCAGTGATTTTTCATACAGAGCGCTATGTGGCGTTACCAATAAGAAAAATGAAAGACAGTGCTGACTCTTGACATGCAGACCAGTAATGGGCCACAACAGAGCAAACCCACAGCAGAGTCAGTCGAAGACTATTGGTACTTAGGTCATCACAGAGCAGACCATTGTAGTCCTGGTGGAGATTAGGGTATTGGTGGGCCACCAGAGATGCAGACCCACTGCAGTCCTTGTAGAAATAATGGTATTGGTGGGCCATCAAAGATGCAGACCCACTGTAGTCCTTGTAGAGATGGCCAGCAGCCATCTGTTACGACTGCGCAGGTGCACAATCACTCGAAGAGTCTTGCAGAGAATACAGCAAGTCCATAAACCACCACTTGTGCAGTCACAATTTTTTTATATGTCCTTAGAACCATCAATGCTTTTATCCCTTGCTGAATTTTTAACACACGTGGAAACACTATCAGTCCCTACTTCTCACAAATTGTCCATATACTATGACCAACAGAAACGTGTGCAGTGAAATGTAATTTAAAAGTTACTTAATTTGATGAACTGGTGTCAATTACGATTTTATAACATAAGAATACAATAACAAAGGTACAAAATACATCTTTAAAGAACATAATACTACAGATAACATTTGCAGTAGTACAGGCTTTACAAAAGAATCGAAATAGCAAATACATCAGTGTTACAAAAATTACGACATAAGTACATACATAAAAGATCAGAATAACTTTTGAAACATCAACTTCACACATGAGCATTAAAACAAAACACAATAAATAATGTCTGAATATATTTACAAAGAAAATAACATAGTATTTGAAAAATTCTACAACATAAATCTTATTAGCTAAACACATAAAGGCAGGAAAAAGACAAATACACAAGGGTACATAAACACATAGAGGTATAATACGAAAGGAAAGGACAGGGTTTGTTTTACTGCAGTATTTTGCATAGAGATCTCTCTTAGTTCATCATTATTTCCTAAAAGTCCTATTTAAACCTGCTTTCTGTATTCTGTTCACATCCTCTTTCAAAAATAGTTTTTCTCCACTGTACACTACTTTTTTGGCCAAACCATTTTCTTAAAGCTTCTCAATGCTTTTCTTCCAATTCATCATAGTTAGTTTCTTATATAGTCTACCCCCTCTTAAGCTAACTTAAACCGACTGAGCTCAGATACTAAACTAAGGGACGAGGCAATGCAGCAGCACAAAACAATTAATGCAAACAGCAATGACAAAAAAATGCAAGTGAGCATAGCAAGCAGCAATAAATGTAATAATTTATATCTAAACATGACAAAGCTGAAGCAGAAAAAATATTACAGTAAAAATGTGTAACATCTATGTCACTCCTTAACACTAGAGTGATACATCATTAGAACATACGCTAGCAGATAAGTTACCAAATCTTAAAAAAATTATTTTTGTAAGTCCTGTGAAGGGAAATGTCTATTTGTGCTCTCTTTTCTAAGGAAGTACATCATAAAATGATTCTTTACTGGGTCTGTAGACAGAAAGTAGTTATATTAGTACATGTATTAAATTTTAATTTAAACAATGCTGCGTTGCAACAAGAAACTAGATATTAAACAAAATAGGCAAAGCAAGGCGTGAACCGTCATTCGCTAGCCATAATGCAGTAAACAATCTTCCAACTAGCAAGACAATAGACATGGAATGTTTCTCATCATTTCATTTCAGTAAATATCGTAAATTAAGAACTCCAAAGTGTAATCATATGTTTTCAAGTTTGAGCGTGTCGTATTTGCGACGCTTTCTACAAAGAAATGTCAATAGCGAGCATAAGACTTTTTTTTTTTTACCTGTGCCTCTGAAAGGCACACACTAATGGCTTTCTTTTGTCAGGTGGTTGTCGCGCAGCTGGGTGCCCACGACGCATTACGTGCAGGTGGACACTTAACTGTCTTGTCGAAATATTTACGACACCAGTTCCCGCTACAGTGGCAGTCTCATATAAAAAATATTTCATAGGTCAAGAATTTGCGTTACACATCTGTAGAAACAAAATCCTATTGATATAACAGTGTCCAAAAAATTTTCGTCGGCACTGTAATACATTCACGCATTTACATACATTTCATAACTCTTTAAAGTACGATTCTCGGTTTCCGACATCCTTTTTCACAAACCAGAGTCCCTAACCACTACTCTTTATTCCTTACCTTATTCGTCGACACTTCTTCAATATTTCATCATAACAGATACGTAGCATAATCAAATATCTCATATAGCATCAGCTTATTGATCATGAACATACCGCAACAGCATAATACGCATCGTCATCATAACATCATAAAACCTCAGCCAAATCTCAAAATCGTCGTAGCTTGCTCAAATAATTTCAAAACCTAAGAAAAATTCTCTGCTCATGTCAAAAGTGTCATCTACCTCAAATGTACTTTAAAAATCATGATCCCATACCAAATACATCATTCAAAGCTCTCATAGTATCACAATGGTTCCTAAAAAAATATGAACAGTTCACAAAGTACAGACAAAATACAATTTCGTGTGTGCGAAGTTATCCAACTGTGTAATTACGTAAACATCTGTCACTGATGTAGTATAATAAATGTTTGTTTCTCTCAGTTAAATGATCATATAGCTGTGTAATTTATGTGTTAGAGAAATATGGTACCGATGTGTAAAGTTGTATAAGCAAATACCATATTAGCTAGGGCTCCTTGTACTTGCCAAACACATGGTACACAAAGTAAGTGTGTATCCCCTGAGGATTAATGTAATTATATCCTCAGGTGTTACAGATTACAGCAATGGAATGAAATGTATCACGGAAAACTTTCTTTGTAATTCAAATATGTTGAAAAACAAATAGTTTAATGCATGTCCTGTAGCGCTAAATGTGCGTCTTGCTGTAAGACAATCTCTGTGGAAGTGTCGTAGTTATTGTCCTCCGAAAGCTAAGTTCTGCAGAAGTCAATGTACTTACCTCATGATAAACGAAATTGAAATGCTTTGCGTATAGATATCTTAGTTATTACGCTTATTGCCGTGATGAAGTAAGTACTGTACTGTACGTATTGTTGTGCTACAGAAAAGGCTGTCTCATTGTAGCTATACCACAAACGTTAATACTAAAACATGTTTTACTTTCCAGAAAAATTCAGAAAAACTGTGCAGATATAAAACAGATAAACTGCAAAAGCAACATTTTAAATTGTCACTCATTAGTAGCGTCGTGATAAAATCGTGTAGCTGTCACATAAACTAACCACTGTATCATCTGGTATCTCACAGAAAGTACTTTAAATCCAGAATATATTTTCAAGTAAACCAAAATGTTGCATTAAAATCTCATTAGCAGTACTGGTAAATGTTCTAAGCATGTGAGCCTTATAGTCGTTACGTAATCGTGCAACTAACAAGCAAGAATGTACACACGAAATAACACAGTGATGTCCGTTCACTATAACAATGCACTCGTAAATAATGTCTAAATATGTTCCGTAGGTTCTAGACTGGATAGTGAACTCCAAAACATTGTTGCATGTTAAGTTTCTCAGTGTGACAAAACATACTACAAATGTGAAGTGAAATGTTTTGTGGCAAAGACAAACTTAAAAAGCAGATTATCTCTTAATAAACGGTTTTACATGTAAAATGTGGTGTAAACATTTACTCTTCCTAGCACGCAGACTGTCAACTGAAAAGCAATTATCATGTGGTTACGTCGGTAAGGAACACTGGAATTTTGCTCAAGGTTAGCGTCTATGTTATTTTTCTCTGAGCCAGCCGGAGCACGCGGCTGCCTGCGGTGCGAGTCATTGTCTGTTGCTTTGTTGGCGCGCGTCGTTATTGGGATTAGGAGACCTAACATCTACAAATTTACCTTGCCGAGAGGGCCCTACCCTGTTTGAAGCTCACCAATTCTGATGGATTTCCGGTCTGTCATTATGATTATATCGTCTGTCGTCATGTCGGTAGTTCCTGTAATTTCTTGTTTGTCGGTCATGTGGTGGAGAATTTCTCCCTGAATTATCACTGCGCGGTGGACCCTTGCGTCTGAAGTTATTCTGTCTCCTGTGATAATAATAGTTCTGATTGCCATATTGTCTGTTTCTATGATTGTCTCTGTCATGTTCATTACTGCAGAGAGGTAATCTGTCCCTGTAATAATTACTACTCTGCCAACGGTTGTCATACGGGTGGTGTCCGTTTTGGTCACGATTTACGTTGTACGAATAGCCTTGTCGTGTATTATTTCTGTCATCGCGGAATTGTGACAGGTGTGACCTGTAATTGTTGTGTTCCTGTTTTCGCGTTCCGCGATTGTCAGTGTCAATTTCCAGTTCTTGTAACAGTCCCTGAAAAGCTTCAATGTCGTCTTTGCATCGTCCTGCTACGTCGTATCGGCGGTTCCATCTCAAAATTCGGTGCACCTTGCCAAATACTTTCATGATTTCCGAAATGCCCTGTGTTATTATTTTGTGGTTGTTCTGTATTGCTATGTCCCTCTTCTCATACTGGGGCGCGAGTGTCCTCTGAAATATGTAATTCTTGTATTACTTGAGCCAACTGATCTTGTACTTCCCGCATTTCTCTTTTGTACTGTGTGTTGATTTGATTTTGATTCTGTTTGAATTTCCTAATTTGTTCATACTCTTCAGTGTCAGTGAAGGCTACAGGTTTTGTGTCATTCAGATCATCATCTACCTTCGTAGATAAGTTAGTGAACTGATCTGAAAGTTCGGCTACTTTATCCGACAGTGAAATTATTTCCTCTGTGTGTCTTTCCGAACCAATTTTCAGAGTATCTACTGTGTGCTTTAAGTTCGCTTGAGTTTTTGCAAGTTGCGCAACCGAATCGGTAGATGCAACTGAGTCAATTTTAGCTTGCAAGGTCTCATGATTTTCATGAACAATAGTTTGCAGTTCTTTTATGGCTGCTTCGTGATTCTATAATGCATTTTCATGCCGCGAAAAAATAGGTTGGAAATGCTCACAAATTTGTGTTTTTACGTCATTACAGACTTTTTGACATTTCGATTCGATGTTATGTAACTCATTAGTTAAATCTTCACGTGTTTGTTCAGGTGTGGTGTCTAACTTTTGAAGCTTTTGTTCCACTGTGTCTAACGTTTGAAGCTTTTGCTGTGTTTGTCTTTGATTTTGTTCCATTGTGTCTAACTTTTGAAGATTCTGTCCCGTTTGTTTCTGATTTTGTTCAAGCGTTGTGTCTAACTTTTGAAAAGTTTGTTCCATTGTGTCTAACTTTTGAAGATTATGTTCCATTGTGTCCAACTGTTGCTGTGTTTGTCTCTGATTTTGTTCCATTGTGTCTAACTTTTGAAGCTTTTGTCCCATTTGTTGCATTAATTGTAATAACAGTGCACTGGTGTCTGAAACATGTTCCTTAGTGCTATTTGGCAATGCATTTGAACCACCAATATTCGCAGTTTGAAAAACAGAAAATGTGGCCTGATTTATTTCAGAAAACGGTGAGGACGCAAAATCTGAATCTACAGTATTTGCAAGATTGTGTCCTGTCATTTCGGAATCGTGAGGCGAGCTGTTGCCGACCGATCGATCGATAATGCTTCCCTGTTCACTAATTGTTTCACTGCCTACCTCATTATTTGCAGCCCGCTCCATTTCCCTATGCGCTATTACCAAATTACTACTTTGAACGTTAGTGAATTCATTACATGGTGACGCTAACACACTGCTTTCGTCTTCACTGTCATTTCTCAGTTTACTTTGGAGCCTAGTGTTACGTTTTTCACACGCCATTATTGTCACAATTTTTCACACGACAACACAGAAAAACACAATTTGAAGAACAAAAATAACAGAACAGATTAACATAACACTGAAAATAATATCTAGTTAATTGCAAGCGCAGCTGCGAAATACTTCGTGCAAAACTACGTGCATGCCACAACTATTTTACTGTACAACAATGAAAGACTGCAACTACAAAGGAAATTCTCTCTATGATTACGCGCTAGCAATAAACAAAGGCTACACTAACTACACAAACTACAAGAAAAAATGAGAAGATTCCAGTGAGGTATCCTTGGCTAAGGGTCGACATATGAAACGTCCCCTTAGAAAAATTTTACACGACTGTGCTTAAACTGACACACAATAGTTTTTAGCGCAACGCAATCTGACTTTCAAAAATCCCTACAAAAGAATGGCCCTGACTAACATTAACCTATACATTCCAAAAATCACTTACCTCACAAAAATCTTCGTTACTCAAGCTACTGCAATACAGCGAGCGCCACTACTGCCAGCTAAATGAAAGATTCAAACTACTGAAGGCACTAACTACTGATAGGCATAGTTAGCAAATGAAAGATTTTAATAGAGAACAAACAATGTATTTACCTCACTAGTCATAATATATATATAGCTGTTCATGACACCAATTCTTACAAATTTCAAAACTCCGCCATCTCTCTCCCCACGTCCACCACTGCTGGCGGCTCACCTCCAACTGCGCAACACTACGCGCTGTTAGCATCCAGCTGCCGCTGCCTGACACTACAATGGCAGACAACAATGCAAACTAGCCACAGACTGCGCACAGCACAGCCAGTGATTTTTCATACAGAGCGCTACGTGGCGTTACCAATAAGAAAATGTAAACAGCCTACTTACACCACGCGCCGAGGGCCAGTAGCCGTTGCTGTATTGAATACTTTAATTATGAAATATTGATTGATACTGTTTGGTTCTGTGCTCAAAGTAGCAACGCTTGTTGTGGAATTGTTGTTAGGAAATAAAATTCTTTCATATTATTTGCTGAGTTCTGCCCAGTGACTTTCCACATTTGGATCCGTGTATCCTGCCCGTAGGCATCATTTAAAAGCTCCTACATTTCAGTAGGTACATGTCAGAAGTTCTATTATATATCGAAATCGTCTGTCCGCGGTAACGTAGTAGGCAGCTACACCAATAAAAAATTGAAGCAACCAATAGATGGAAGGGTGTATACTGTGTTAATTCAGTTGTGCATTAGATGGAAAACAATCCTGTGACAATTGACGCTGAGTCTGTGTCATGACTTGACTCATCAGTTAGGCAGTGCAGACGCTTGTGGCCGGCCGCGGTGGTCTCGCGGTTCTAGGCGCGCAGTCCGGAACCGTGCGACTGCTACGGTCGCAGGTTCGAATCCTGCCTCGGGCATGGATGTGTGTGATGTCCTTAGGTTAGTTAGGTTTAAGTAGTTCTAAGTTCTAGGGGACTGATGACCACAGCAGTTGAGTCCCATAGTGCTCAGAGCCATTTTTTTTTTTTTTTGCAGACGCTTGTGGTGTGGTCAGACGTACAAATTTGCAGTCAGGGTGTGTGTCATAATCACGAGAGTGGCTGTCGTACGAAATCGCAGCTCATATTATAACTTAAGGTGTAGGTCCAGTGTATCTAGCACGCAGGCAGGTTGGTCGCAGGCTCTTAACTGGTCTCCTTCTAACCAACACACGACCGTCGCTGGCACTGACGCAGAACCAGCTTTCATGAGAAAACACAACAGACCTGCATCCTGCCCTCCAATGCATCTCGCTTGACACCACTGTAGTCGCAAATGGCTGTGGCTGGGGATAAGCGGAATGCGCACTATAAGGCATCTGTCATCTGTCTCGTAGCTCGGTAGTTAAATTTTCATTATGCGTTCTTTTATATTAATAACCTGGGCTACCACAGCGTTCACTCCTACATGGTTTCTAGGTTGCAATATGCATTCTAATTAATATCTTTTTTATCTATTTTAGTGAGACAAGCGCTACCTTTTTATTCAACTTCAAGTAATATTCCTCTGATTTAGGTAAATGTTATATTTCATATTTTTTTAAAGTTGATTGTTACCTCCTTTGAGGTCGGCCGGTGTGGCCGAGCGGTTCTAGGCGCTTCAGTCTGGAACCGCGCGACCGGCACGGTCGCTGGTTCGAATCCTGCCTCGAGCATGCATGTGTGTGATGTCCTTAGGTTAGTTAGGTTTAAGTAGTTCTAAGTTCTACAGGGCTGGTCACCTCATATGTTAAGTCCCATACTGCTCAGAGCAATTTGAACCATGTTTTGAACTTCCTTTGATCTGCTGTGCTTTCAGGTTTTAATTCTAATGTTAGCTCAAGGATTACGATGCTTGATGTATGTTTATGAAACATGTTTAACCGATTTTTTTCTGAATTCGTACTGTGTTTCACTGAATTTACCGGGTGATCAAAAAGTCAGTATAAATTTGAAAACTTAATAAACCACGGAATAATGTAGATAGAGAGGTAAAAATTGACACACATGCTTGGAATGACATGGAGTTTTATTAGAACAAAAAAAAAAAAACGCCCCATATTGCTAGATGCGTGAAAGATCTCTTGCGCGTGTCGTTTGCTGATGATCGTCTGCTGAGCCATCACTTTCGTCATGCTTGGCCTCCCAGGTCCCCAGACCTCTGTCCGTGCAATTATTGATTTTGGGGTTACCTGAAGTATCGTGATCGACCGACATCTCTAGGGATGCTGAAAGACAACATCCGACGCCAATGCCTCACCATGACTCCGGACATGCTTTACAGTACTGTTTACAACATTATTCCTCGACTACAGCTATTGTTGAGGAATGATGGTGGACATATTGAGCATTTCCTGTAAGGAACATAATCTTTGCTTTGTCTTACTTTGTTATGCTAATTATTGCTATTCTGATCAGATGAAGCGCCAACTGTCGGGTATTTTTTTGAACGTTTTTTTCTTGTTCTAATAAAACCCCATGTCATTTCAAACATGTGTGTCAATTTGTACCTCTCTATCTACATTATTCCGTGATTTATTCAGTTTTCAAATTTATATTGACTTTTTGACCACCCGGTATTTAATGACAGTAGATTTGCACTTTGTCAATATTTCAGACTTAAAACTGTTCAGATATTGTTAACTTTCTTGCATTCATTTGGGTTGCCTAAATACAGACAGGTGTTAAAATAAATTAATAATAACAGATTGCTTAAAATATTTATCTCTTCTGGGTGAAGTATTACACATTTTTTGTGCCGTTGCCTCTTACAACTCACATTCACATGTGGTATCACACATTGATATCAGTTTCCCAAAGTCTCAAAGTCGGCAACGCAATTGCAAGTTTCTGTCAGACGCCGATAGCGGCCGTGCGTGATGTGTCGGACCCAATGAGGAGCGACCGCTGAGCCACGCCTCCAGGGGTTCCGTAACACAGGCGCCATCTGCCGCCGCGCTATGGGACCGCCGTCCGCAGCCACACGACCTACCAGTTCTTGGAGCTCTTCACTACGTGTCGCTGTGCAGACGTCACCTAGTCAAGCTCAGATCATGCTTTACTTGAGAGAACCTCACCCTTCTTGCTATAGTATGGGCTAGACTCAGTTCCATAGTGCATTTTTCATAACGTTCTATGTACCCTTGGAGAAATACAAGTAAATCTTCTGACTGTAGTGTTATCTTTTTTGCTCATCATTTCTTTTCCTTTACAGCTTTACTACGATGAGGCAACAGCCTTGCCGCAGTCCCATGAGATCACCGAGGTTAAGCGACATTGGGCTTGGTCGCCACTTCGATGGGTGACCATTCGGGCCGCCATCCACTGTTGCCATTTTTCAGGGTGCACTCAGCTTCGTGATGCCAACTGAGGAGCTGTTCGGCCGAATAGTAGCGGCTTCGGTCAAGAATCCATCATAACGACCGGGAGAGCGGTGTGCTCACACACGCCCTCGTATCCGCGCCCTCCAGGAGGATGACACGGCGGTCGGATGGTCCCAGTAGGCCCCTCGTGGCCTGAAGACGGTTTTTTTTCCTAAGATGACAATTGCTGTAGTATTCCGTAGCCCACCTCTCCTTACCATTGTGTACAATGCGGTACACAACAATCAGGCACGTGGGCTCCCAATCTGGGACTTACCATTTCGTTTCTTCCTACGTTGATGGGTATTTCATTTTTTTTTTCTTTTGTCAGGCTGTGTATTTTGGTTGGGTGGTATCGGTGACATCAGCCTACATGCTCCAGTATTCAAAGGTGATGACTTCTCAGAGTCCACTACTGGAGCTCTTCCGAATAGGACCATGTTTGCTGGATACGAATTGTTACGTTATTGCGCCATTCTGCAGCACAGTTGCTGCAACGCGCTTGAAAATGATTCACCGAATAGACACTGGAGGCTGTTCGCCGCGGTCTGCGCCCCCGGCTGCCACCCTGAGGTGGTGGTCGCCGGGCAGCCGAGTGCGCCCGCCGCTCTCGTTAAGAAGGGCGGGACGCGGCTGTCAGCGCGGCCGCAGTAATGAGTCGGCCAGCCACCGCGGCGCTGGCGGCGCGCCAACAGCCAACCGTAATTAGTCTCTCCGCATAGCGCCAATATTCCGCCTCTCGTTACAGGCGCTAAGTGCCAATTCCCCCGCTCTCAATCTTCAAGAATGTCAAAAAGTACGCGCCAAAATGAAACGACAACGCCAGTAACACTGCGTTGCCTTGTAAGAAAACAGGGTGACAGCAAGAAGAGCATTTCTTTAAAAGAGAAATATTTTAACAGTGAAAATAAATTTAAATGTTAGAAACTATTTTCGGAAAGTGTTTCCCTGGAACGTAGCTCAGGTGGAGAAACATACACAACGAACATTAAGGAAGAAAACTGAAGACCCACAGGGATAACCGCGCTTTCTAGCACGCTGGTGCCGAGATTCTGCGGGGTGGGGAGGGGGGGGGGGGGGGGGGTGTTGCACCATCCCCGGATCCAATACACCCGGCAGATCTACGACGGCAGCTAGGCTGCTGGCGAGCCCGGATGTGGCTTTAAGCGATTTCTCACGTCCCACATCCGAGTACCGCTTCCCAAGATCGCCGAGATCTTTACGCCTGACTGCAAAGTGGTATTAGCTACTGAACCACCCGCATCCCCTCCCCCCCCCCCCCCCCCCCCCCACTCACACTCTTACCATCACCAACACTAGCGTCTAAACTTAACTTTCGAGGCTATTATTTTGATTAACTTAAGTCGTTAGCATAGCGAAATTAAGGTTCTCTTGAGATCAGTCCAGTTGTTGAAATTACTACTGTTATCCGGAGAATGAATCTTGATTTTTGGGATTTAACTTGTACAGATAAAGACGGATCGTTTTCTAGCTCTTTCATTCTTAAAATGACTACAGACAAATGATATTTGTAAGATTACAAGTTGGCCGGCCGCGGTGGTCTCGCGGTTCTAGGCGCGCAGTCCGGAACTGTGCGACTGCTACGGTCGCAGGTTCGAATCCTGCCTCGGGCATGGATGTGTGTGATGTCCTTAGGTTAGTTAGGTTTAAGTAGTTCTAAGTTCTAGGGGACTGATGACCACAGCAGTTGAGTCCCATAGTGCTCAGAGCCATTTCAACCATTTGAACCAAGATTACAAGTTGTCAATGCTTTGTGACTGGTCACCACTATCACTACCACAACAACAACAACTACTACTACTATGACTACTACTACCAATAATAATAATAACAATAATTCTCTGTTGAGCCTATAGCAGCGTAATAGCCATTATACACACTGGTCAGAAACAGTGGTCAGAAACAACCTGAGTCGATGCTAAGGGTGTTGCACGGTTGGCTGAGCAAATAAGTAACTGTTAAGAAAGAAACTCGATACGTTGTGTCGTTTTCGATTTGATTAGGATTAACATTAGCCAATTAGGCGCAAACTCGAGAACTTCCACTCGCTAAAATGGAAACAAATATGTGAGTTCATAGGTTACCACTTGTTGAAATGCTCATTACCAGCTAAACTCTTCCTTTCTCGGAAGTGACAAATTTAAGCTAGCTGAAGAAACCAAACGGAGAATACATTTGGCAACTCTATCTCTGCTCGAAGTGGTGAGTGAGGCGACCTGATTGGCTAACTTGAACGCTAATTAAATGGAAACGATACAACGTATCCAATTTTTTTCTTAACACGTACCGTGCAACGCTCGCACACGCTTTTCAGACTGCTTCTGACCATCCTTCCATTGCAACTGCTTTGTTACGCTCTCAGTTAGTTCGTTTGTACGTTTCGAAGTGAATTGCGAAGCAATTTTCGGTCCATTATGGGCACTATCTGCGATTCTGAGAATGCATTTTCATGAGGTATTTAACACACACACACACACACACACATACACTCCTGGAAATTGAAATAAGAACACCGTGAATTCATTATCCCAGGAAGGGGAAACTTTATTGACACATTCCTGGGGTCAGATACATCACATGATCACACTGACAGAACCACAGGCACATAGACACAGGCAACAGAGCATGCACAATGTCGGCACTAGTACAGTGTATATCCACCTTTCGCAGCAATACAGGCTGCTATTCTCCCATGGAGACGATCGTAGAGATGCTGGATGTAGTCCTGTGGAACGGCTTGCCATGCCATTTCCACCTGGCGCCTCAGTTGGACCAGCGTTCGTGCTGGACGTGCAGACCGCGTGAGACGACGTTTCATCCAAACATGCTCAATGGCGGACAGATCCGGAGATCTTGATGGCCAGGGTAGTTGACTTACACCTTCTAGAGCACGTTGGGTGGCACGGGGTACTTGCGGACGTACATTGTCCTGTTGGAACAGCAAGTTCCCTTGCCGGTCTAGGAATGGTAGAACGATGGGTTCGATGACGGTTTGGATGTACCGTGCAGTATTCAGTGTCCCTTCGACGATCACCAGAGGTGTACGGCCAGTGTAGGAGATCGCTCCCCACACCATGATGCCGGGTGTTGGCCCTGTGTGCCTCGGTCGTATGCAGTCCTGATTGTGGCGCTCACCTGCACGGCGCCAAACACGCATACGACCATCATTGGCACCAAGGCAGAAGCGACTCTCATCGCTGAAGACGACACGTCTCCATTCGTCCCTCCATTCACGCCTGTCGCGACACCACTGGAGGCGGGCTGCACGATGTTGGGGCGTGAGCGGAAGATGGCCTAACGGTGTGCGGGACCGTAGCCCAGCTCCATGGAGACGGTTGCGAATGGTCCTCGCCGATACCCCAGGAGCAACAGTGTCCCTAATTTGCTGGGAAGTGGCGGTGCGGTCACCTACGGCACTGCGTAGGATCCTACGATCTTGGCGTGCATCCGTGCGTCGTTGCGGTCCGGTCCCAGGTCGACGGGCACGTGCACCTTCCGCCGACCACTGGCGACAACATCGATGTACTGTGGAGACCTCACGCCCCACGTGTTGAGCAATTCGGCGGTACGTCCACCCGGCCTACCGCATGCCCACTATACGCCGTCGCTCAAAGTCAGTCAACTGCACATACGGTTCACGTCCACGCTGTCGCGGCATGCTACCAGTGTTAAAGACTGCGATGGAGCTCCGTATGCCACGGCAAACTGGCTGACACTGACGGCGGCGGTGCACAAATGCTGCGCAGCTAGCGTATTCGACGGCCAACACCGCGGTTCCTGGTGTGTCCGCTGTGGCGTGCGTGTGATCATTGCTTGTACAGCCCTCTCGCAGTGTCCGGAGCAAGTATGGTGGGTCTGACACAGCGGTGTCAATGTGTTCTTTTTTCCATTTGCAGGAGTGTATCATAGCCGCTCCCAGAGTAGCTCGGATAGTAGTACAGTGGAGAAAATAAATACTGCATGTTGCTGTATGCTTAACTTTCTGATCCTCAGATGCAATATATATATATCAACACATTGGTTTATTTATTTATTTATTTTTTAATTCTGGCCCAAACAGCTCATGTTTCTCCTGTGACGGGGCATACGTGCAGTGTATTGCAAATTAGTCTCATGTAAACATTGCAGTACTTACGGTTTGTGTCAATTTGTGTCATTACGAGAATTGTGTTGCTTCAGTATGGTTCGGATAATAATAACGTATGCTGTTATTCTACGTATAGTCATTCTAACGGAGCAGCGAATGAGACAGATGGACATCACAACAAATGTCGCTGTGAGGCAAAGTGATTTCCCTAGAATCGGGAACGAGTTCCTAACGACAGGATCGGTTGAGGATCGCTACAAATGCAGTAGCAGAAGAAAGACAACAGATGTGTAAGACTAATACCCGCATATAACAGCAAGTAGAATCCGTCAACACAATGTTACAGGTCTACGGCGGCTGGTGTCAACACAAAAAGTACGAAACAGGCAGGGATTACGTACCACAAGATCTGTTAAGGGTACTCCTTTAAATGTTGTTCGTGTCGCACGGGCACGACCTCACTCTCTGTGGACGACGCACAGTGGGATACAACAGTGTTTACTGATGAGACCAATATTATCAATCTTCACCGTGATATCCGTGTGTGGAGACAGTAAGAACATTTATATCCTAAATGTATCGTAGACCGTGACCTCTATATGGGTGAGTCACGATTAGGGGTGGAGTCATTTAAGGTCACAGGACACCCTACGTGCCAGTACATCGGAGGATGAGTGGTTTGAAGTACGGCAACGACATTTGGTGAATAACGCTGATGGACGGCAGTGCACGCCCTCATCATCACACTCTTGGAAAGACCTTGCTAACGGAGCATGGGATAACCTGAATGGAACGGCCACCATATTCTCCAGGTCTTAGCTGCAATTAAACTCCATCGGTCATGCTATAACGAACGGTCTCAATCGTCGTACAAATAAAGGTTTGACCTTTTATTAGAAATTTACAATGGCAACATGATCAAATTTATCACTTCAAGATGGAGCTTCACCATTAATGGAGCAATTATCATTCTTCCATGTCACACCTGACCTCTTACAGGACATCTTAGAGGCCGCTTTGAAGGAATGGGACAATATCGCACATAATGATATGAAACTTCCTGGCAGATTAAAACTGTGTGCCCGACCGAGACTCGAACTCGGGACCTTTGCCTTTCTCATTCTGGAAACATCCCCCAGGCTGTGGCTAAGCCATGTCTCCACAGTATCCTTTCTTTCAGGAGTGCTAGTTCTGCATGTTTCGCAGAAGAGCTTCTGTAAAGTTTGGAAGGTAGGAGACGGATACTGGCAGAAGTAAAGCTGTGAGTACCAGGCGTGAGTCGTGCTTCGGTAGCTCAGTTGGTAGAGCACTTGCCCGCGAAAGGCAAAGGTCCCGAGTTCGAGTCTCGGTCGGGCACACAGTTTTAATCTGCCAGGAAGTTTAATATCGCACATGCTTATATGGACAGTCGGGTAAGGTGTTTGCCTAACAGCATTCAGACATGTTTCAAATTACGAAGAGAACCAGTTAGTTCGTAAACAGTACATTACGCATAATGGAAATGGAATCTTTTGTAAATGTGTGCACGCAACATCCTTGGCGGTCAGTGATCGTTTGTATCTACCCTATGTATGTCCTTTCTTCGTTTCTGAGAAACTAGGAGATATGGGCACACAGAACGGCTCGTGAGCACCAGATGGTAGGGATATAGTGCAGTGTGTGGCATGCAGGAGGGAAGGACTTGCTAGCAGCAGTGTGAACAGTTTCACGTCCGGTTTTGTCTTGGACATGTGAGAAAACCACTGGGCCACACACAGCTGGAAGGCAAAAACCTAGCATGTGGAGCGGTATTGGGGCCATCAGGCTGATTGTAGTTTAAAGGTCATCCATTCAACTGTTGGAGGAAATGAACCTGGTTGGGGAACTGTTATGTGCATATATTGTGGTGAGCCCCTTTCTGTTACAGTCATTAATTTTGTTTTCATGTGATGTGTGACCCTCTGCATCCTAGTTCCTTTCAGACTTAGCTGCTATTAGTGGTCGTTCCTCCTGAATTCTCCAGAGGTACAGGGATGCTCGAGTGAAGGCTGGAAGGACACAGGGCAGCTCACGGGTGCAGAAGGATGCTGTGGCATCTGTAAACATTTTATTTTGATTGAAATGGTTCAAATGGCTCTGACCACTATGGAACTCAACTGCTGTGGTCATCAGTCCCCTAGAACTTAGAACTATTTAAACCTAACTAATCTAAGGACATCACACACATCCATGCCCGAGGCAGGATTCGAACCTGCGACCGTAGCAGTCGCACGGTTCCGGACTGCGCGCCTAGAACCGCGAGACCACCGCGGCCGGCACATTTTCCTACTTACCACATTATTGGGTGCTGTGGCTTGGTTGGTTGGGTACGCAGCCTGCGCTTACTGTTCACACTTTTCTGACGTATTAGTCACTATTTAATACCTTGTTTATTGAATCCAGGGGCGAACCTGGGAAGAGGCCTCACTGTATGCTTTAGTTGACCTTGCAACTCTGCGGAAAAGTTGTCTATTTTTGTATGACAGCTGGACAGCTGATTCTAGTAAACCCGCATTATTTGTTATTAGCTACATTTGTAATATTTATATTGAGATTTGTGTGTTTGTCGTTTAGCCCGCCGAACTTGGCTAATTCTTCCCGTATATTTCATCGCATACTACCGTTTTTTGCTTGCCTGTAGCCCCATGAGATTAAGTGCAGGCCCTTACTTTGTCTGTTATTTGAGTTGTATATGATACCGGTCATGAGTCATTTACATTTATAATTAGTTTCCCGTATGGTTTAGTACAGATGATTCCTTCTAAATCCCGCTTACGTAAAACCAAGCAGTACTGTCCAGAAGTAGCCTGTAATATAAGTTTGGTTCTGTCGTTAGTGAAACTCTTTATCTTCTAGAGAATTTGCCGTGAAGGTCGCATGAAATTCATAAAATTTACGTCTTGCACCTCGTCTTTTTTAATCAGCTACTGCGCTGCAAGGCTTACTGTGTTTATAAGCTTGATAGCCTTCCTGTCCATGGAAGTGTGTTTGCGTGTTTGGACGTAAGCTTCATCTCCCTTAAAATAAATGGTGATGGGCATCTTTTCTTCTTAATCAAATTTTGTGGACGTTCTAAAGCACCTTAGCCCATTGTAAAACTTGCTTACACAGCCGCCGTTATTAAAGTTTTTTGAGTAGTGAAATTTTGTTCATTTCAGATTGGTCAGCTTTGCCGCCTGCGCAGTTGCTAAGAGGAGGTTTTTTTTAGGATTTTGGCCTGTAATTGTCTACTAACGAGCAACGCCGTATGACAATTAATAATTCTTGCTGCAATTGCCTAGCGCTTTATATTATTTCGATAACGAAAGGAAGAAGATTTTATTTTGGGTCCGCCAACCACTCGTTTTAAGAGTTGTACTCACAGATGTGAGCCTTGGGTTTAACTGCCTTATTTACTAGTCAGAGTCCCCACTACTGAACTGATAGAGTCGTTTTTGAAAGAGCCCTACTCCAAAAACTCAAATTTACTGGAATGAAGGGAAACATTCTGTGGATGAGTGTGTGGAATTTAATAGGATAAGTTTTCCAGTGTTATGAATGAAATGGTTTTTATGCCATTACTGCATTTACTAAGTTCTTCCTTTTCTTAAGGAAGTAATTCATATGCATGGTTTTTAATAGTGTTTTTGTTTCTTTATTCACTAATACATTTTCACTGTACTGTAGCTATAATAAAGCAAATACAAAGTGGTTTCACAGATCATCACCTTCAGCGGCACTGTTACGCATAGGCCACTTCATTAAATCATCATAGAAATCCCTGTATTCGTGCGGATAATGACGTAGTAAACGGTGTATATCTTCCATTTTGTTCTTGTTAATAGCCGCTAGTCCAGTGTTAGCCTTTTCAAAATTAAAAGCAAGAGACACTTACGAAAATAAAACATTCTTGGTACTTTCACTAAATTCCAACTCAGTTCTTGATGCCTCTTTACATCCCACAACACTCTTCAAAAACAGCAGCATTTCAAATAAGAAAAGAGAGACGTAATGCATAGTGCATTAAGTATTCAATAAATAGCATGCGAAGACGATCACCATTGAAAGAGCATTGTTCCTTTCAAGAATGACGTGCCTGTAACACTGTAACAAAAGACACATTTACAATGTATGGGATAAAGCCCTTTCCAGCATAAATATATATCTATGCATGTAGAATATTGTGCCATACGTAATTAATTTTTCTTTCAAAATATGGGGTAATACCTTTCAAAAACGACTGAATCAATTGCGTATTTCACTAATTGTAACGTGGTCAATTATTTTTCTTTCTTTTTTCTGTTTAAGCATATACAATTTTGTTTACTTACGATGTAATTTCGGCGGTGGATGACATAAGGCAACCAATGCTAAATTAATACTGGCTAACCCTATTGATTTTCTGGTCTCCAATCTCTGATTTATCAACGACCTCTTTCCAGAGAAACTGGTGAAGAAAAATTAAATATTTGGCTCGCATAAAGCTGGAAAGCTCGGGAATATAATGACTGTACGCAGCCTACCTCTTTGCGGATATGTCTTATATTACGAAATATTGGGCCCATAGCAAGGGAGCAGTTAAGTTTTGTGCCCAATTTTGGCGGCATTTCGTTGCCTCATGTGAGGTTCTGAAGACGCCCCCCTTGTTGTCTCCTATTTAAGAATGTAGCCATCAGTGAAACCCAAAAAGTCCATGTTGGTCACATTAATGTGGATACTCTTGTTGATCATGATGAGGCAGACCACAACAAAAAAAAAAAGAGGGTGATACATTCGTTTCAGTTACCCCCAACCCCCACTTCACTGCTGTGACTTTCACTGGAGAGGGAGGGGGGTGGGGTGGGGTGGGGGGAGGACGAGTCCTGTACCCTTTCAATGTCTAATCGAAAACACAGTGTAACCTCTCCGCCGATTGCCAACCGACGTTCTGTCCTGCACCCCTTAAGGGGGCATGACTTCGAACCGAAATGTTGAATTAACGCCTCTAACAAAAGCACGACCTCTGCTGTTGGTCACCGCTCACTAGAGGAAGGGTCACGGGGCAGCTGGAAGTGGCTATTATATGGGCATTGAAAGCTACACTGAAGGGTCAAAGAAACTGGTACACCTGCCTAATATCGTCTAGGGTCTCCGTGAGCTCGCAGAAGTGCCTCAACACGACGTGCCATGGACTAAACTAATGTCTGAAGTAGTTCTGGAGGGAATTGACACCACGAATCGTGCAGGGCTGTCCATAAACCCTTAAGAATATGAGGGGATGGAGACGTCTTCTAAACACCATGTTGCAAGGCATCACAGATATGCTCAATAATGTTCATGTCTGGTAAATTTGGTGGCCAGCTGAAGTGTTTAGACTCAGAAGAGTGTTCCTGGAGCCACTCTGTAGCAATTCTGGACGTGTGGGGTGTCGCATTGTCTGCTGGAATTGCCCAAGTCCGTCAGAATTCACAATAGACATAAATCAGTGCAGGTAATCAGGTCCCGAGTTCGAGTCTCGGTCGGGCACACAGTTTTAATCTGCCAGGAAGTACTACGTACATGTCACCTGTCAGAGTCGTATCTAGACTATCAGGGATCGCTTATCATTCCAACTCCATACGCCCCACACCATTACAGAGCCTCCTTCAGCTGAAGAGTCCCCTGCTGACATGAGTGTCCATGGATTCATGATGTTGTCTCCATACCCGTGCACGTCCAACCGCTCGATACAATTTGAAACGAGACTCGTCCGACCAGGCAACATGTTTCCGGTCATCAACAGGCCAATGTCGGTATTAACGGGCCCAGGCTATGCGTAAAGCTTCGTGTCGTGCAGTCATCAAGGGTACACGATTGGGCTTTCGTCTCCGAAACATGGATGATGTTTCGTTGAATAGTTCGCACCCTGACCTTTGTTGACGGCCCAGCATTGGAAGCTGCAGGAATTTGGGGAAGGGTTGCACATCCGTCACGTTGAACGATTGTCTTCAGTCATCGTTGGTCCTGTTCTTGCAGTATCTCTTCCTGATCGGAGCGATGTCGGAGATTTGATGTTTTACCGGATTCCTGATTTTCACACAACACTTTTGAAATCACCGTACGGGAAAATCCCCGCTTTGTCGTTACCTCGCAGATGCTGTGTCACATCGGTCGTGCGCCGACAACCATACCACGTTCAGACTCACTTAAAATCTTGATAACGTTCCATTGCAGCAGCTGTGACCGATCTGACAACTGCGCCAGACATATGTAGGCATTGCCGGCCGGAGATCTGTATTCTGACTGTTTACATATCTCTGTATTTGAATGTGTATGCCTATACCTATATCTTTGGCGCTTCAGTGTATAAGCAACTGTCGGACTCGGGCGGTATTTTGAACGGACGCCTGTCAAAGTCGCTTTGATGGGAAAGACGCCACTCCAATTTGATTCCGAGCCTGATGTCTAATTTAGACTGTTACTTGAGCTGACGTGAGAAAAAAAATTCGGTTAGTCGAAGCCAGCTGCTGTGTTTGGTTTTAATTTGTTGAATTCATTGATCACTTATTTAATATACTTTTCCTTGACGATAAAGGTGAATGGAAATTTAATCATAAGGTTAATATTACTCAGGTGGGCGTCATCCATTGAACATTTACTGCACGTGTTTTATTGGAGTGGGCGTGTGGCTCAAGTTAATTATTTGTACCCTTAGTGTAATTGCAGTCATTTTGATCTTATTTCTTGAACTGCGCTTGCAAACATTGTAATTGATTTTTGTTCTTCAAGTACTTTCGAATACATCTCACTGCCTGATCTGAGCCGAATGTCTAAATTTATTTTGCAATGGTCTTATTAGTACGTAATATGCCTCATGAAGTTTCTTTTGTGAGCTTTGGTGTAGAAGTACTTGTCCACTACAAAAGAAAACGTATGTACTGGAGAGCTTAAAGTCAACTGATTTAATATTGTAAAGAATCAAAGTGTAACATTTTTGTAACGAACTACTAGAAACTTCCATATTTGTCATATTTGGTAAAGTTACGCTAAATATAATATATATTCATACAGTAATCGCATTGTCCCGTGTTTATGAATAATAAATACCTTTTCTCTTACGAATGGAGCATTTTACATCCCAGCACCTTAATGCTGCCAGCTCCTCGCTAGCTACACTGCTTCTACTTGATCGCCACCGTTTTAAGAACACATTGTGGATTTCGTTACATAAAATAACGTAAAATAATCCTCAGATCCTTCTAAGCAACAATAATTCAAGAAACGCAGGTCAGAGTGTTCCACATCAGGACATTACGACTCAAAGGCTACACAGTTTGGTAATCTTCGAGATACTCACGTATTTGTATAAATTAATTTGTGGCTTTCACACTTAAATCTACTCATTTTTATTTGCAAAACAATAAAATTTAGTCTATGTAATAAACGAGTGACAGTGATCTCAGTAACAAATTTATGTTGCCAGTCATGTGCCGTGTTGTTAGTGTATTAAACGGTTATACGCTTCACGGGCAACAATCAAGATCAAGTAGTTTAAGTAGCAACATTAATTAAATATCAGTGTCATTCGTGCACAACATTTCGATTATATGATTCGTTTCCGTCAGGTACTATCGAAAATGCTCATTGAGTGGAACACCACTCCATGTTCTGTTCAAAGCGTTCCGTTTGCATCTCTCTCTAGCTAGAAGCGTTTTGCGGCGTTCCATCTTCTATCTGTGTTTACCAATTTATTCAGTACTCCATTCTTCTGCGCAGGGTGGTGACAGTTGCTGGTTAGCTTGTATAAATCAGTGTCTATAGGTTCCAGATACCCACTGTGGTCAAAGGACACACCTGCTCTCCTTTTGACTAGTATATCCAGAAACGGCAACTGGCCATCCTTTCCCGGTTTCATTGTGAACTTAATATTTGGGCGACGTGGATTAAGATATTGCAGAGACTAATTGATTGTCTTCCTACCATGACACCAGATCACAAAGGTGTCATCCACATACCTGAAGGAACATGCGTGTATGTATCTAGTCGTCTCTGATACTTCCACCTCACATCTCTCCTTGAGTATATTGGCACCTCTTCGAAAGAGAGGGCTATCCATGGCTACACATTCCGTCTACTGTAATATTAGGCCTTATGGAGAAAATCAGCCGAGGTTGAGACTGTGCCTGAACATGTCCAAAAAGCATCATCCAATATCTGAGCAATCAGTTATAGTGACTCCTTCAGTGGCAGCATAGCGAACAGGGATACCATATGAAAACTGACCATTATATCAAATTATGTGATATGTAGTTTGCTTATACGCTACGGATGTGGTGAATATACCTCCTCACACATGCGAACACCAGTCTCATTAAGTCTTTGGCTGTTGTGTAACTTATGCACCAATGTCGCTAACTGGTAGTCAAGCATTATGGATTAATGGCCATCGTACTGAGAGCAGGGAGGGAAGACAAATTTGGAAAAATTTAGATAAATGTTTTTAATGTTTTGTTTGTAGGATTTCGCCGTTTCGCCGAATTACTGAATCCGTAGAACGGAAATGAGGATTTTGGTATCACCAGTCCACAGTCATCTTTCACAGAAAATGTTCGTATTTTTAATATTCATGTTTATTTTATTTGATTGCCTGTTTCAATCAGTAATTACCATATTCAAAAGTACAGAAGAAACAACAAAGTTTTCGTACAATCGTTAGTGAAATCTGTACGAAAGAGTATAGTGTCGCCATAGGGAAACACATCTGTGTTAAAAGCGCTGAACAAAACTATCACGAAATTTCTGCTACTATCACCCAATTTCATAAAATATAATATCTGATGAATAAAATATATTCATGACCAGTATGATGGAGCTAGCGTGAAAATAACTACGCTGGCAGTTACTGGACAACCAACTCATGCAGCTACGGCGCTAGTTTTCGCTCCCTACATACTCAGTTCAGTCGCGAGTGCAGTATGCCGACGCAGGTCACACTGTGCTGATCATGCACATAGTTTGTCGTTAATTTTGTCGTGTACTCTGTGCTATGGCGCTGCCTCTCTTAGCCGGAATTTCGAGATGCTATTTACACGATTCTGTTAAGATGTAAACGTTCTTTGACACTGACATCATACTGTTTCCCCAGCAACCTTTTCTCTTTGAACAGAAGTGTTATTACTGACGATAGCTAACCATAGAGTACTATTCTCCCATTTAACTATACGAACATCCTTTGCGAGTCATCATACAGACTGAAGCTACCTATCAATGTGAACAAAAATCTCTTGCAACCAAATACAGTTATACACCGTAGTTGCAATTAAACTTCCACTATTTGAGCCAGAGTAGACAGACAACCACAGAGGCCCAACTTATAGGAAAGATGTTCAAACAGTGCGATGCAAGATTTGCGTTTTGGTAGTATCACTATCACGATTTGCTGATAGGTGCGGAACTGGTAGGCGACGTAGGATTGAAACACAAACGTCGGTGAGCATTACAGTCGCAGCCACATGGATCTGCATCGCAGGGCGTTACTCATAAAGCTGTTTTATCAAAACAACATCAATAGCGCGTGTGCTCTTCGCGATTATCGACGCGCTAAAGGAATGCGGAGAGGTCCCTTTCCCCACCGGGCTTGAAGAACATGTTTCGGGAGTTCATACTAACTGATGATCTGGGAATTGCTCCAGGAAGAGTCTGATGGTCAACTGTGCCACAAATTGTTGAAGAATTTGTTGTTGGCATGGAAGAGAATGCTGGACGCAATGTGCGGTCCTTAACTAGTGCACAAGCTGTGTCATGGCAGGTTCCATGGCCCACAGTTCGAAATATGCTACAAACAATTTCGAAACGTTATATGTAGCGCGGTTCCAGGCTGTCGTGGATGCAGGCGGTCGTCTTTCTGAGCAAAGTCTGTAACCTGGAAACCTTGCGTGGAAATTACATTTCGTTTCTTTGAATGGTTTATTCGTTGTTTCTCTTCCGAACACTCGTTTCTGACGAAAGCTCTCTCAAGTACCGAAAGGTTCTTTCCTTTTCAGAGTAGCATGAGAGCTGGTTTCTCAGGATGGAGCAGGATAAGGAGGATAAGGTAACGACTGTGGATGGGGCCGTAATCACTTACTCTCGGTTGCACATCAAATACGTAAACTTTATTTAAAGAAATTAAAATTTTACAACCAACTCTTAAAAACATAATCGACTGTAATACGGCTGAAGGCCTTATCACAGAAAAAGAATTCCGCAATTTTAGGGCCAAGGGCAACCACCAATAACCTCACACAACAAACGGCTGAAGGCCTGGTTTAGAAGTCAGAAGGACAATTCAAATTAGCAAATATTAAGACAAATACTTAGTTTTAAAACAAATTGTAACATGGCTGAAGGCGTTATTACAAAAGAAGTGAAATTATCACTCAGTTGGAGGCCACGAAGAATTTCAAATAACGTAGGCTGAAGGCCTGAATTAGAAGTCAGGTAAACATTTCCAAATAACATTTTTAAAATAAGTCCCTTGCTTTTAAAACAAATTTGCTTAAAAAAACTTACTGTAACATGGCTGAAGGCCTCATTATCCAAAAAGTGAAATTATTGCTCAGCTGAAGCCACACCAACAATAATTAGAAAATTACAAATATCCTTTAAACAAACATCACAATCTAAGGAATCAGGACAAGCGATTCTCAGCAACTGTTCCAATGGTCGGCCTGAGAAGGTAACTCAAACATAAGGTAAGGTGAGACAGGCACCCAAGTGTTGTACTCACGTAACAGGATGGCAACTCAAACTAGGGGCAGCTTAAGCGGCGACCAACCGATTAACCAATTCGCCTAACGTCCAATCACCGGGACAACGATGGAATATTTTTAGGCAAGGGCGAAGAGACAGACATCTTCAGAAAACACTCAAGGCCGAAGGAAACACTTGAACCAAAGTAGACCTCCCCAAAAAATATGCACAGTACAATACAAGAGGCTGTCGAACTACACACCATGTCAGACAGCATCAACGCGACGAGGAAAGGTACACTGCCACAAAAGTATGCTAACCTCCAAGACAACTGGGGCGTTACCGACCACAAGGCAAAAAATACCGCTTGTTGCACTTCACTAATAAGAGTAATACTAAATTCAATGATGAATAACAAATAGAGAAAGACGGCTCCAATATTTTACCGCCTCGAAACACTTCACTCTCGTTGCCACCAGGCGCAGCAACCCTGGGAGCAACATCCCGCTGACCAAAGGCGAGACCTCATAATAGTCGAGTTTGCATTAGCAGTTAACTCTACACTCAACTTAAAGGTCCAGGGTTCGATGTGCAACGAAGTCCTCGTTCTTACAGCTACCCCTCCTCGATCCGGCAGTGGCAGCTTGCCGCCAGCGGCCAAAGCCCCCAACCGACCTGATGTCCGTTCGCAACACTCTCCAAATCCTGTACGCAGACAGCATTAAAATAACTGCTTATTCAAAACCACAAAATACACACAGACCCACGAAAACAATTCCACCAACAACTCACAGTACTAAAATCAGTAACTGTGAAACAACACGGACGAATTATAAGTGGACACAAACACAGAGAAGCCAGAAGCGGTCGGAAGGCCAAATACACGTCGTCCGCTGCGACGAACGACCTAACGACGAACCAGCGGTCGTTCCCACTCAAGTCAGGCACGGGAAATATCCCAGTATAAGTCGTCGAGTGACAACTTATTGCCATGAGGTAACTTCGACAGGTGTACACACACACAAGTAAAAGCTGCACTACTCAGAAATCACGGTCCATTCTACTAAAACTAACTGAATCCGGTCCTTGACTTTGTCGTGCACTCTCGCGACCACATCCTTCCGTCGGATAGTGCATGTGTATCGCCAGTGGTCGGGTGAGTACTGGCTGCCCGGCCCTCACTGCTGCTCCATCCCAACTCAACTACCTCGACACACGACGACCCGCAAGTACTAGCGGCCGCTACAAAGGTGGTACCACAGTACGCGCTATCGATAAGAGCTGCTGCTGCCGCTCACGGACAGACAAGGCGAGCAAACGTAGTGGCGCCAGCGAACACACTAAGAAAACGAGACGCCACTATCGCTATTACAAGGTGCCAAAGTATGAACGGTATGAACACGAGTCGCGCACGGCTCATAGCATTTGCAATCTATGTCCCCAATTATTTGCTGATCTGTTGAACGTATTTCAATCTCTGTCTTCCTCTGGTAACGCGGAAGTTATCCCCTGATGTATCAGCAGATGTCCTACCATCCTGTCACTTCTTCTTGTCAGTGTTTTTCCTATTTTCCTTTCCTCGTCGATTCTGCGGAAAACTTACTCGTTCCTTACCTTATCAGTCCACCTAATTTTCAACATTCTTCTGTAGCATCACATCTCACATGCTTCGATTCTCTTCTATTCTGGTTTTCCCACAGATCGTGTTTCACTACCTTGTAATGCTTTGCTCCAAATGCATATTCTCAGTAAATTTTTCCTCAAATTGTCTACGTTTGATACTAGTAGACTTCCCTAGGTCATGAATGCCCCGTTTTCCAGTGCTCCTCTCCTTTGATGTCCTCCTTCTTCTCTCCGTCATGGGTCGTCGACTCTTATTGTTCCCTCTTTGTTATTGTACATATTGTATATTATCAGCCTCTGATTATAGCTTACTCCTAATTTTCTCAGAGTTTGAAAGTTATGGCACCATTCTGCATGGTATAATGCTTTTTCCGGTTCGACAAATTCTATGAACGTGTCTTGATTTTTCTTTGGTCTCTCATACATTATCAACCGCAAAGTCAGAACTGCCTCTCTGTAATCTTCCTAAAGTATGGATAATATTTCTCAGGAAGTCAGATGGTATATCACTAGACACATATACTCTACACACCAACGTGAATAATCGCATTGTTGCCACTTCCACAATAATTTTGGAGATTCTGATGGAATGTAACCTGTCCATTCTGCCTTATTCAAACTTAAGCCTTCCAAAGGTCTTTTAAATCCTGACTCTAATACTGGATCCCCTATCTCTCCTATATTGATTCCTGTTTCTCCCTCTGCCACGTGATCGCACAATTACACCCCCTCATAGAGACCTTCAGTGTACTCTTTCCACCTATCAGCTTTCTCCTCTGCATTTAACAGCGTATTTTCCATTGCATTATTAATGTTACCACCCTTGCTTATAATTTCTGTACTACAATCTCCGTCATTCGGATCACTATACCTTCTCATGACGATATCGCAAATAGATCAACATATTGGCTGCTGCTGGATGTATCGAAGTGGACCTGTGGGTTAACAGCCGGCCGCGGTGGTCTCGCGGTTCTAGGCGCGCAGTCAGGAACCGCGCGACTGCTACGGTCGCAGGTTCGAATCCTGCCTCGGGCATGGATGTGTGTGATGTCCTTAGGTTAGTTAGGTTTAACTAGCTCTAGGTTCTAGGGGACTGATAACCTAAGATGTTAAGTCCCATTGTGCTCAGAGCCTGTGGGTTAACAACTCGTAACACTGCGTAACGCGGCGCTCAGTTAGAGTCCACGCTCCACTGCCCCTTATTTCACCTCTATCCAACATGTTCGTTATAAAGTCATTACTGGCAATAATGTGTGAAAATGCAGTGGGATGCGTGCTGTTGGTCATTAAGATTGCAGCACCTTGACACTGGTATTCAACAAACGTCCAATTGACAGAAACGTATTGTAGATGGTCATATGCTGAGAGCAATTAAGTGAATTAGAGGTAGGAATTTTAGAGTAATGAAGTTAGTTCATACGTGAAGTAATATTGGGAGCCTGTATGTGTGGAACATTCTGCTGCGCAGTTCAGTGCTATGACACCGTGACGTAAGTGGGTCGTTGGAGAGCCGAGTTAAAAGGAACACGAAGGATAATGCTGTGTTACTGGTCAGCGGAGGACGTGACAGAGGCACCTCGCCGCACGCCAGGTAATCAACAATCAGGGCCGTCATGGGGTAAGTTACGCCAGCCGAACAACGCCAGAATATTTCAACAACACCAGGTCCTATTGAGGAAGAAATGTCGCAGACATCAGCGGCAGAAAGCCGTATTTAAGAACCGGCAGCCTGCTCGTCAACATCGTCCGTTACGAAGCGTTGGATTGACGCAGACCGTCCTAGGATGCAGCCTCCACAAACGCCGTGGCCGGGGCCACAGCCCGGGACCCAGGCCCGCCTACGCCAGTCAGCGTGTCAGCGTGTGTGTGAGCGGCCGCCGTGCCCCTTCGTCGCCGCCTAGAATATTGCGGGAGGAAGCAAGCCTCGACCAGAGGACCCACAACCAGTGCAATGTAGCTGATCAATTAACGTTGTTCCAAGTGGTTCTAGGTGCTTCAGTCTGGAACCGCGCGACCGCTACGGTCGCAGGTTCGAATCCTGCCTCGGGCATGGATGTGTGTCATGTCCTTAGGTTAGTTAGGTTGCATTAGTTCCAAGTTCGAGGGGACTGATGACTGCAGATGTTAAGTCCCATAGTACTCAGAGCCATTTGAATAAACGTTGCTTTCTGTCTTCAGGTACCATCCGTGACACATCCACATCATAATGTTCCTCACGCCCAGCACAGAGCCCACGTTCGAACCCGGCGATGGGAAGCGAAGTCCCGTGCCTGTTAGCACGGTCTGTTTACGGCACTATATGTTCGCATATTGTAAGTAGGCTGCTTAGGTTTTTATGTTGATAACGTCACATAGCGCTGTGTATGAAAATCACTGGCTGTGCTGTGTGCAGTCTGTGGCTGGTTGGCATTGTTGTAATATTCGCTATTGTAGTGTTGGGCAGTTGGATGTGAACGCGCGTAGCGTTTGCGCAGTTGGAGGTGAGCCGCCAGCAGTGGTGGATGTGGGGAAAGAGATGGCAGAGTTTTGAGAGCGGATAATCTGGACGAGTGTCCATCAGAAACAGAAGATCGGATGTCATGAACTGATATATATATTATGACTTTTGAACACTATTAAGGTAAATACATTGTTTGTTCTCTATTAAAATCTTTCATTTGCTAACTATAACTATCAGTAGTTAGTGCCTTCCGTAGTTTGAATCTTTTATTTAGCTGGCAGTAGTGGCGCTCACTGTATTTCAGTAGTTCGAGTAACGAAGACTTTTGTGAGGTAAGTGATTCATGAAAGGTATAGGTCACTGTTAGTCAGGGTCATTCTTTTGTAGGGATTATTGAAACTCCGATTGCGTTGCGCTAAAATCTGTGTGTCGGTTTAGTGTTGATCAGAATAAGTAATGAGAGTAATGTCTGAGTACGTTCAGTTTTGCTCAGCTGTTTGAAAATCAAATAACGTAGAGGTTTATCAGCACAGTAGTTTATTAATTATCCTAAGGGAACGTTTCAATATGTAAGCGTTTAGCATTTCAGCCCAACTACAAAAAATATGAAGTCGGCCATCTACAATCTATGTGTAAGGGAAGGTCACAAAACGGATTTATCATTCAAAAATTGCATGTGAATCAATTTGTCTGTGAGGAGATCGAGTTTTTTTTATCCTGCAAAAAGGAGAAACGTTTTATAGTGGCGTGCCAGTAAGGAGTCTGTGTGATGCCTTCTGTGCAGGGTGAGATGGAGGGTAGTTTGTGGATTCTCTGTTGTGGTTTATGTCTTTCTGTCGCGCCACACGCTCTTGCCACTTTCTATCTTGATAAATGTCAGCACTGAGATAAACTTCATAATGGGCACTGTTCTAGGGAGAGTGGAAAGTAGAAACAATCTAAGTGGTCGGAAAAGTATCACTGGTCACTTCTTAATAGTTGCTTTGTACCATGTATAATGTATGTACAGTGGCTAAGTACCTCACTGCTCGTAAACTAACATTAAAATAGCGCTAAGAGTTCTAAGTGCAACATGAACTGTACGCAATATAGAGATGCGGCTGAATATCGCTATTTGATTGGAGCGTCATGTTATACACTGCCCATTGCCACTACGCACCTCCCCGCCACATGTCTTCTTACGTGCACACTACCATGACAGGTGGCGAACTCGACAGTGGCAGGATCGTACTCCACCAGGAGTAACGTTTCTCTCTTCACGTCAGTGCGCCTCAAATTGTTTCGAAATCTTACGAGTGTGATATTTACACTGAATCTATAGGTTCTGCAGAACCATACTCATACCCGAGCAAGATTTCATCAGCTCCATGCGATTAGCGCCGGAAAGGACAGACATTTAGTTCACGCGGCCACACAGGACGTTCCAGCTATGCTACGTACCTCGAGTTACGAAGTTGACTTTTTTGCATCACGACAGGCGTCCAGACCCAAGAGTGCAACGACGTCTGGATTGCCATTAACATGGCGACCATTGTTCCAGCTACCTTGATGCAGCAGCAGAAAATGGGACAACTTGGTTTGTTCAAATAATTCCTCATTCTGTGTGGAGCATTAAGATGCAAGTATCCATATTTGGAAGTTCAGAGCGGAATGAAGGTTGCCTCACGGCAATCGTCAAACAGACTCAGCAACTGCCATGGTGGTACGGAGTGATACTGGGTACACAGAACTGGTGACTGCTTGACAGCCAGTACGTTTCCCACATATTAATGCCAGTCACAATAACACTCTCTTTGAAGTCTACGTAATGTTACCTTTCAACAGCATAACGCAAGACCATGTTTCGGCCATCCCATCCTGCCACATCTCAGTACAGAGTGTGTTCTACTTTTGCACTGGACAGGACATCTCCAGATGTCTCACCTGCTGAAGTAAACTGGCCATGCTTTCCTGAGAGGCTGGCACGACATTTTCCAGGTTCTACTACGATTGATGAGCTAAGGCATGGAAATATATGACGGTATCTGTCATCCGAGCTCAGTTCTACTCCATGCTCAAGAGGGTTACAGCCATTGGTGCTGCCAGAGGTGGCAGGTCTGTGTCATTCATTTCGCGACCTGTACACCCTCAAATAACCTACAGATTTAAATGTGTGTTCCTTCTGTTACGCTGTATCCGCATAATAAGTAAAATTTCCTTATTTTCTATTCTTACTGCTTTCAGTTCTGATGGCCAGTAATGTATTAGTAATTTTTGCTGGGTAATGTAGCGTGACCAAATGTTTCAGAGCTGTAATGTACTGTAGACCGGTGAGAAGCAAAAACAGTCGACATTGTGGCTTTTCTCGTTTGAGAGGCATACACAGTTGGTCGTCGCTTTAGGTAAATGGTTCAAATGGCTCTGAGCACTATGGGACTCAACTGCTGTGGTCATTAGTCCCCTAGAACTTAGAACTACTTAAACCTAACTAACCTAAGGACATCACACACATCCATGCCCGAGGCAGGATTCGAACCTGCGACTGTAGCAGTCGCACGGTTCCGGACTGCGCGCCTAGAACCGCGAGACCACCGCGGCCGGCTAGGTAAATGGCGACAGTGCCAATGGACATGGCTTTCTGTGAAGGGCGTTCAAAGGAAAACTGCCTGGTCTAAGTCTTGAACACTGTAGAATGTTGTCGCACTGCCACTTATAAGGCATAAAGGAAAACTGTCTGGCCTAAGTCTCGAACATTATAGAACGTTGTCGCACTGGCACTTATAATGAACTGTTGTTACCTGAATAGAAACAACTATTCAGATAAAAGAAGAGGAAGATGGAAGACGAGAAATATTACTTATGGTTTTTTTAGGTCTGTATTGCGAGATAGAAAATGAGAGGGATGACAACGTGCTTGGACGAACTATGTCAAGTTGAAAAGAGTTTTTTCAAAGAAAGGTTAATCACCAATCGTAGCTGATGAGAAATAAACAGAAGTGGTTAACAGTGCTGACATCTGCGGTTTGAAGGCAGAAATCGTTGCAAGGAAGAAGCTGACGTAGCTGGTAGCTATGCATGCTTCAGAGCTTATGCTACTTGTGCCTTCAGAGAGAACGCATTGTTAGCGTGATCTTTCGACAATGAGTATTGCTTCACCACAACCGGGCCACACAAGTAGCGCTATCAGCTGGTGTTAAAGATGGCTGCACAGTACAGTAACTTGACCCATCTCTCAAGTACGTGTATAGGAGAGAGCACGTCACAATCTCATTACGGAATTATCTGCAATCAGATGCAGCGTTATGTAATGGATATTCTACTTAGCAGTAGCTTCTCTAACCATTATTCCGAACGAGCAAACCAACTGTGACTTCACCTGATGTTGCCCGCACGTTAGGTAACTGGGCTATGCACGCCTCTTTTTAAATAGAATAGCTCGATAATTTCGTGAGGTAAAGCTGCACACGCGTGCTTTTAATGCCCAGCAGTTATCTCGCTGCAAATAATAATCTGTACCTGTGATCCTGCAGTCAAATACTATATTTATTGGCTACAATAACGAATTTTTAAAATAAACAGTAATATTAATCAAACGGTAAATAAATATTTAATAAAATACTTCTATTCTAACGTCTGTGATGAATGTAAATGTCACATATGTCAAATAATGTTTATTCGAGAAAACAAATCTCAAACAAAAGGAAAGGGGTCCTACGATAACCCATTACAAAACAGACAAGAAAGAAAACTTTATAAAACGCATTAAAGTTGGACTCAGAGCGTTACGATAATGCTAGCAGAATCCCCAAGCTAAATAGTCATCTAAGATGCCCAAAAAAGTAATCCCATTTCGTGATCACAATACACGAAATATTCGTCAGTTCAGAATAATTCAAAGTCCAGAATGACGATTTATACATTAGCACAAGAGAGATAACCTGTAGGAAAACTTTTTCTCTGTCTGTTCTGAGTGCCGTAATACAAGCAGAAAAGTCAAGTTCTGCAATGGAGCACATTCAGCTCTCGTGGAAGAGTCCCCTCAAAAGTATTATACAGGCAGGTGTGACTTCTTTCAGAACCACTGTGAAAGCGTCCAGGATCACTCCGTTGAGTGCATCGTCCTAACAGTGTCTGTCTTCATTTGACGCCAGCAGTGCTCCGCCACCGTGTAATTCTCAATGGCTGGAAGCCATCCCCACCCAAAAAATAAATCGTTCTTGGGTATTACAGAAATTATTTCACTCAACAATGTCACTTTGTGCACTACACTAACATACTGCAACAGTATTTAAATAAAAGAAATGTTGTAAACATTCTGCCACACTGAGACCATTTACAATAAATACATATAAATGTTTGTTCCTAAATAAATAAGCTAGTATTCTTGTACAAGTTGATACGTGTTAAATAACAACAAGACATCATTAAATGTTGTTTAAAGAATTATTTACGTCTGCTTGATAGAAGCAAGTGTCTTTTGGCACTCTTTCCAATGGGGGTGTCAGTTAATATAAGCGACTGACCACTTATAAATTACCATAGTTTTTTATTTTCTGTTGTAAACACATAGAAATAAAGTTGTCGGCAAAATCTGCTTCGTAGCTCAGCCAATTAAAACGAAATATTTGTAAATTGTATACAGAAACATTCCTCGTAAATCATTATACGTATTACTGAAGATCAAATAAAAATCGCTACAGGAACTCCTGTGATTTTTGACAGGTTATGAATGCAATGTAAGTTTCAAATTTAAAAAAATTCATAATGCAATTAGAAATTAACAACTTCCGGTTTCTTTTTTCTTTTCTTCTACTGTAAAACCTTGGTTATTGCCAGATTTCATCATTCTAAGTCAACGGGAAGTACCCTTCAGGTACTGATTAGCGAGTTTGTATGAAAATGTGACACAATTGATTCCTTTAAATTAGAAGCATAAATTTTAAACACTGCCAAGGGGCCAAAGACCTTTGTAACTTACATAAAATTTAACTTCATACATCTACCCATTCCTATAAAAACGGGGTCTTAACACACAGAAATTGTTCAACCATTCTGGCAATCGGGAATCTCAACAATATTTGCCTGTTATCGGTATCGACACTGGCAAGATACCTTTCCTGGGAATTCCAGAACTTTCGAGAATGAAAAAAAAAAAAAAAATGTTGTGTGATAAACTACAATCAACAATTTTAGGATTTTTTGTTTTACTTGTATTGCGAAAACTAGCTTCTTGCCAAATTTCATGGTTCTTGATGAATGATAAGTACCCTATACGTTTTTATGAATGAGTTTACGAATACCAAAATGTGTGACATAAATAGCCGTACTGTTTGAATCCTTTGACTTAGAGGCTTACATGTTAAATACCGCCTGGTAGCCACAGACATTTGGATGTGACATAAAGTCTACCTTTAGATATCAACCCTTTCCCTAGTAGACAGTGTTTTAACAGACAGGCAATCGCGAAAATAATGACAAAATTTTATTTTTCCTGTGATGTAATTACAGGGTAACACCTTTTGCATTTCTTCATTTGCTTGCACTGCGAAGCCTTGCCAAACTGAATGATTCCAGGTCAAGCGGAAGTACTCTATAGATTTTCATCAGTGAGTTTGCGAGAATCAAAGTATGTGAGACAAGCGGCCCTATCTTTTGACTGAATGGACTTAAGAAGCTTCAATTTCTTACGCGGCCAAGGCACCGTAGGCCTTGGAATGTGACATAAATTTCATCTTGATGCCACTACCCTTTCCTTTAAACATCCCGTTTTTGCCGATTGAGATAAGGAACTCAAAAATTAAATCCATATCTTTATTGTCCAGCTATACATTTTAATAATTACTTCTGTAGATCAGCAAATACACTATATGTCCGCTATAACGTAGCAAAAGCGCACCTCAATGTATCTAATCCTTGTGGATACGTTTGGAGATATGAGAACTGCCCCACGAATTTTACGTAGATGCACAAGCATTATAACATAACGATAAAGACCTTAGACACAGTACATCAACTGTTATATTTTTATTTTTCTCAAAACTGATAAGCCGAAAATTCCTGTAGCGAGTTCGCAGAGAGAACGACCGCTTTCGCCTCGTCTGATTATCGCTAGCGGCGACAGCGGTGACAGATGCCAGTTAGGTATCAGAGGTGGTGATCTCGCGTGGCAGCAGCCGTGTCCCGGCGCGCCAGTGTCCGGGGGCGACGGGCTGAGAGATAGCAGCGACCAGCCGGTAACGAGCCGTCATTTGTCGGCGCCGGCCGGCCGGCCGCTTAGTGAGGGCGCGGGCCGCCAGAGGGCAGCGGCGGCGCGACCGCACACCGCGCCAACACGACGTCCGCCACTAAACTGCTCAGATTACGGCTCAGCGCCCAACAGTACACCGCATTCCGCCTGAAATTGGCTCCCGTCCTCTGCATACACTATTTCGCGCACTTCATTTTCGAGCTGACCATTCAGCAACACGCATTATGCGACGGTATCCGGAGCGGTGTTCAACGTAAGCGCCTAACCGAGAAAATCCGACCCCTCGTGCGGGGATTATGATAAGCCGGTGTACCGGTTCTCCAATACTGACACGAAACCAACACCCACGCAGCGAGAATCGCTAACATGCAATACAATAATAAATAAAGCTAAAACATGAAAATAAATGTGTAAGACCGTGTTGCTGTTCATTGCCAACACTCGTACGCTCAACCGGCAATGAAGATAATGGAAAACCTTACGAAGAGGAATAAAAGCGCATCAGATACCTTGTCGATTGTAGGCTCTGGATAAACAACTTTAAGGCGAAAGTGGTTAAAAGTAGTCGAAAGCAGAATGACTAGCTTAACATCAAAATCTGTAATGACACAAAGACAGACGTGAAAGAATGTTCCTGTACAGAGGATAGCCAATGCAAGGAAGATATCAGGGAGTCGCCCACACGACGAGCGTTTTCTTTTCAAAACATAACCTTACTGAAATCAAAGGTTGGTATGAACCTGAAAAAATTTCTCGAAAGAATAATTTTGAATCACAGAATTTTATCGAAGTAAGGGGAATTTTGGTATGGATAAAGAGCAAGTATTTGATACGTTGTACCACAGAAGAATTTTAATAATTATATGCTTAGATAAGGAGAAATAGAAAGTCCCAGTAAAAAAGAATGGGCGGGCAAGGGAGTCTAGGGAAAATATTTTTCAGAAAACGTTCAGTTGGTAGAATTCCTGCTACTGGAACCGCGAATAATTAACTAGTCGCTATAAGAAGCAGTGAAGGGCCAGCAAACACTAAGACATGTGACAGGTGGCCACTGTAGGTACACAGAGATACCAAGATCAGCGTTAGACTGGAAGAAACTGAGATCAGTTAATATCAAAATACATACCGCTGGCTATGAAACCAGTCTGTTTCGTGGGGACATACTGTAGTCTGTCACTAAATCGTTAGGTCAGTCAGTATATCCGCATATAGAAAATGTTTTTTTTTTATATATATAAGCCGACGCCCACCCAGCACCAACGTCCTCTGAATCCAATGGTAAGAATTTCCGACATAAAAATATTGTGAGGAACGTATCTTTCGTTACCTCACTTGCAAGTTGAGTTTGTAAGGAGATGTAGAACTAGCGCAAGCAGTGGCTTCTAACAGCTTCAAGGCTATGCACAGACACGTCAATGTTCCAGACCAACGGTCATTGTTTGATTCCGCTTGACATGCTAAATGCCCTACACGTTGCTGTGTGAGAGGAGGTATATATGCTTCCAATAAACTGATATGAGGTAAGCCCAGTGTGTCTTATTTGTATGGGAATGTCTTATGCAAGATGGTCAATACATTTAAGAGTAGAACATCATTTACCTACAATTAAAAATCTTTAGAAGAATGTACAAATGCTGAAATTTTCTCTCTTAGAACATTGCGATATAAGCCGCACCTACATCTGGATTATATGTTTCATATACATTCCTACAAGGTGCGTCTAAGCTGTTCGACGAATTTTGTCGTAAAGAAGTCTATTATTATTGACCTTTCGAGTAACCTGCATTGGGTACTTTATGCTTCTTTTGCAATAACGAATCACTGATGGCCACGTATATCGGTATGACGGACTGTCACGTTACATTATTGTCGTTCTGCTCAAGCTTTCTCAAGCTTACAGCTACTATCTCGCTTAGAAAACTATGAATTTTGACAGGAACTACATAACAGTTGTACAAACAAACTGGAATTCTGCACTACGCAACAGATAAATGCACTTTAATAGCAAGTAACACCTTGTTTATACACTTATCCAGCGGGAATAGTATATAAATAGTTTATGAGTAACAAAGAAACTGTTCTACCAAGAGTGGGCTGGTAGGTTGCGTTGCATAAGTTAGCCCCCACGGTCATGTCAGTAGACGAGGCATCTGAAAAGTGGTGAGGAATAAATGTATGGTTATGGCACTGATTCCAATACAACACTGAGTATAAGACTATTTTTTCTGGAAACACAGTTTAATTCGTGCGAACAGAAACCAGTGGGGTTGAATGTATAGTACACATCTATGTGCTTGTGAAATGTTACTAAATGTTTCCGATTCTCAAAATGGTTGTGTCATCAGAAATAATATTTGCGCCATATGCACAGTTAAGTAGACAGTTTTATTTAGAAGTTTTGTATAACTCAAGACGACAGGAAGCTTGCAGATGATTAGTAAACGCCTAATTGCACCATAGGTTTTTAGTTGCGTTCACAGTAGTTTAAAATTATAATATCCGCAGTAGTTTACCTGTTACTCACAGCATACAATAATCAGTGAGCACAATTTTACATCTCGCACGAATCACTGTTCTAGTAATTATGTCTCGGTACGATTTTAATTCAGTACATTATCGACGCCTTCTGAAAGGAAAACATTCTTGTTGACTATCTAACCAGGTTAGCGATTGGGTCGAAAATTTCCTAACTGGTAAATTGCGGAACGTTGTCGTGGAGTCATCTATAGTCAGTGAAGTAAACCTGGCGTTCCCCATTACTGATCTAGTTACACATTAGTAATTCGGCTGATTTAGTTGCGATTTTCTGTTTTTTTTCAGATTATCCGACAGCGTATGAGGAGATGCTGTGAGGCAGAAATTGTGGGGATATCGAGCTGGATCTCGATAAAATACTAGCCTAGTTTACAATTGCAAGTTTGTGCATCTTACGCATTGTATCAGATACAAAAATGGTTCAAATGCCTCTGAGCACTATGGGACTTAACTACTGAGGTCATCAGTCCCCTAGAACTTAGCACTACTTAAACCTAACTAACCTAAGGACATCACACACATCCATGCCCGAGGCAGGATTCGAACCTGCGACAGTAGCGGTCGCGCGGTTCCAGACTGTAGTGCCTAGATCCGCTCGGCCAATCTGGCCGGCTATCATATACATCTCATACCACCGAGAAAATTACTTTGGTTAAGTATTTCCTGTTACAATTGCCTATTACTGTATCATCTTTCGAAGTAATACTTCCTCAGGTTAATTCTCCGTACAATTGTTGTGTATTAACTCTATTTTATTGTGTTAGCTAATCAAATTTCAACTGTGATTTAGACAATTGCGGTGTTTTACAGCAGATACACTTTGTTTTATAATTATGTGCTAATTTTGTCCCTGCCACCTCCCTGTTGTTTGGAGTTAAATTTCTTTCTGTTGTGGTCTCTTTACACTAATTTACTGATTAATTATTTGTTACGTTACTACCGCACCATCGAAGTTCACACTTCTTCTGTGTGTGTGTGTGTGTGTGTGTGTGTGTGCCCTCATCTGTCTTCACGTGTGAGACCTTGTTTGAATGTTGTTTACTAGTATTGTACCTTCTTTGATGATGATAATCAGTTAAAGTCTGATAATAGTCTTGTAAGCCTAAAATCAGCTAACGGAATAAATTAGTACTGCAGAACATCCACAATATTATGTTTTTCATTTATAATTTGTAACTGACGGTCAGCTCTTAATACAGAAAAATACCTAATTGTGCACTTCACGGAACTAAAAGCATAATAACCTTTGGCTAAAAATTTATTCAGTAAGACCTGGATTAAATCACATCGTACAAATGTTTCGAAGTAACAGACTGAAGACATATGAAGTGAAACGACCACGTACGGTCTTTTGCCGGGAAACCAAACTGTCTTGATATCCTGGAAGAATACACAGAACCTGCTACTTATCAGTACAAGAGATCATCTCCAAAACGCTCGCACGATCCCTTGTACAATAATTCTCAACATTGTGGGATCCCGTGTGAAGCGTTGGTACACCCTGTATACAAGTAAGGCGATAAATCACAACGCACAATGCACAGATGACCGCGGAATAAGTCTGAAAATTCCTGTTAAACTTGTACACTAATATTATAAGCAAGGGGTTAATAACAAAAGTGGAAACACGTGTGTTAGAGCTCGATTTTAGAAAAGTAGATAATGTCTTGACTGTCTTTTCAATTTGACACAAGTAACTGTGAAAAGAAGAGAAACTAGATTACCAACTATAAGATTTTGTCGACTATGAAAAGGAATTCGACAAGCTAGAACGGAAAATGCTACAGAAATTACTAAAGGAAAGAAGGAAATGGGAGTTCCAGCAAACATGTGATTTACAAATTACTGACTGTATCAAACGACAAATTAAGAGGTGATAATTTTAATTTCATAACGCTGCCATTTTCCTGATGATCAAATTTCAATAGGAGTATCTGAAGAAAAGGTTAGGACTACAGTACATATGTTGAGTCAAATGGCTTCTTATTTCAGAATAAGAATATCCACGCATAAAACAAAAGTTATGAAATTACAAGGATCAAGGATTGAAGCCCATAAGAGCCAAAATTGTTGTTCACAAATAATTGAAGACTTAAGAGAGTTTAAGTACCTAGGGCGCAGCTTTAAATTTTCCTAATCCGTTGATGTAGAAGTAAATTTGGCCAGATTAGATGTTCTTGTGCAAGCTACAATCTGTGTTAAGGCGTAACATATGGAAAGGAGCATTAATCACATTTTACAAGGTAACAGACTTGCTGTGACTGCTGTGTGGTAGCGAATGGTTGATCATTACGTCTTATTAATTACAACTAACACAGTCATCAGAGATGAAGCTCCTCCGCTTCGCAGTGCGGTATTTATTACTAGACGATAAAGAAACATCCAAATTAGATGACGTTACACCCATTGCAACTAGAACTGAAAAATATGACTATGTCCAACATAGTCTAATATCAAAACAATAGCCGCAGTACTACATAGCCCAGTAGGAAAAAGAAAAATTTCTGAGGCGGAACACGCCAGTGGGTCTTAATCCTTGACGATGATGATGATGATTATGATGATCATGATGGTGATGGTGTAGGAGACCCACGGCACGTCGGACTTGAAAGGGGTAGCAGGCGTATACGAAAAAGGAGAAAATGAATTGTCACTGGCTTCTCTGTCAGATCAGAGAGATGTCTCTGAGCATTATGGGACGCAACATCTGTGGTCATCAGTCCCCTAGAACTTAGACCTACTTAAACCTAACTAACCTAAGGACATCACACACATCCATGCCCGAGGCAGGATTCGAACCTGCAACCGTAGCGGTCACGAGATTCCAGACTGAAGGGCCTAGAACCGCACGGCCACACCGGCCGGCAGATCAGAGACAGAAAGAGAATTTATGTGATACAAATGTTATAAAAGAATCCTTAACGGAAGGTATTTGGAATGATGTGCCATTTATCGCACAGGAACCTGCTTAGAAAGCTACAATGGCCGTCTTTCAGTGAAGAAGCTACGAATTTTCTTCATCTCTCACACTAACGGAGTGACGTCAACTATGAAGAATTTTGCTGCTATGAATTGAAGTAAGGAACAGTTTCGAGACTACTATTTCATCCCGATTTACAATGAGCACCCAACCGAGCTCTGCCTTCGTGATACAAACATTGAGCTAAGAGATCCTTATTATTTCGCATTGCTGGCGACTGAAAATTATATTCAACTCATTCTGGAAACAGAATTGTGATGTACTAGTTCAAATGTGTACTCAGTAATATTAAGACCAAGCTCCCACCCGTTGTTATGAGTAAAATAGTAATCTGAACATCGTAATGCGTAGTTAAGCTACTGTAATCGATAAAGCGCAATGTCTGTGTATCAGTTTTTAACCCCATTAGTTTATTTCGTTTGTGAGATCTGCCATAAATCGATGTGACGAAGTAATAGTAAATTTTATTTCAGGTTTGGTAATTACTTTAGCAACTGTCAAGATTGCCACCGCCATCTTGCAGCAGTTCAGCGATCATTGAGAACAGCCGAGTGTCGGTTCCAGTGTACAACTCAAAGCAGCAGAGGCACAAGTTAGAAACTGAATTCATCTGTGACTTCAAACCCGACTCCCATCTTCGTTTATATCACATACCCACAGAATCACTGTCTTAAAAAAAAGGTAAACTGAGATTAATTACATAGACAGTGATAGTGATTACTTTAAGAAATAAGTAATAACGTTAATCAGAATGTCAGTTGCATTAGTACCATACAATTTTCACTGGCAATGGGGAATTTCGCAGTCAGATGATATAATCGGTGCTTACGTCAGCCGGCCGCGGTGGTCTAGCGGTTCTAGGCGCTCAGTCAGGAACCGCGCGACTGCTGCGGTCGCAGGTTCGAATCCTGGCTCGGGCATGGATGTGTGTGATGTCCTTAGGTTAGTTAGGTTTAAGTAGTTCTAAGTTCTAGGGGACTTATGACCACAGATGTTGAGTCCCATAGTGCTCAGAGCCATTTGAACCATTTTTTTTTGCTTACGTCAGGATTTCGACATTGAGTGCTTTTGTGAAGTCTCGACGTTACGGGAATTATTTATTAAAACACATTTTGAGATAGCTATAGATGATATAATAGACTACAGTGATTTACTCTGTTTAATAAAATTAAAGGTAGATCTCGTTGGAAAGAGCAACAGAAAATTCTGGCAGCTACTTTGGGTTGAGACTCCATAAAAGATGCCATTAACGCTCACTGCTTTCAAGTACTAATCCATATTATCACTAATCTAACTCCAATTAGGATGTAGATCGTCGGACGACACTACTACACACAATAATTAACACGTCGTTGTTACGACTGACCTGAACTTTTGGTACATTAATACGCCAACACAAGTCAGCAAACTCACTTGTTCACTGTGAAATCATTCCAGCAAACATGTTTGAGAAGCTCCCATACACATCTTTTTTCGTGTCTTACTCTTAACTGAGAACGTTTATCCCTACAGCAGCGATTATAATACTTTGTGTATTTAATCTGTTTTATGTTTTAATGTATTCTTTGTTGTAAGTGTGTATGTGACAGCAGTGGTGTATCGTGTGTATCATATCCGACGGGTGTAAGGAGACAAGCTGGCTGCCAGATGTTTGAATGAATGAGCCCCTCCATTTGCAAGCTTTTCCTAATAAGCAGAGTTTCACAAAAGAGTGGTGGCTTCTCGAGTTATATTTATTCAACAAGCTGTTGTGGACTATACGTCCTGTGCTGATCTATTACGCGTTAGTGGCAGTATAATGTGTTCACAGAAACTAAGTTTGTATCCAATTATGGAAGAATATAGGGTAGATACATATTTGTTGATTGGAGTGGGAGCATCATGTTAGGAGCGCCAATTGTTTACAAGCTCTGCAATACTTCGTGAAACAGTCCTAAACCGGGGCATTGTAGCAAACAAATAAGATAAAAACCAGTGACCGGCCAATTATAATTCAAACCCACTCTTCTATACTGATAATAAAACTGTATTCCCGTCATGTCTCTCTGTCAATATGAACACGCTATTGTCCAAAGCAACTAGACGAACTTTCATGAGGTTTTCACAGGTAACTTGAGCTTAGCGGGGGGCAACATACGGAATTATTTCAGCAAAATTGAATAGGGCAAAAAGGTTTTGTAATTTAAAGCTATATCTATATTAACAGTTTGAGTGCTAAAATAAGTCTATCTGTTACGTTTCAGCGACTAAACTGCTGAACTCTGAGGCAGAACATAGTCTACTTAAAAAAACATTGTCGCCTAAGAGCGTGATACAGGGATTGGAACATCTTTCATTAGGTCAGTGAATATAAACCACGTTAAAATAATATTAAATTTGTTGGACAACGTACACGCTGTGTAACGCAAAGCATGATGCATAGAGGAGCAACGCTTCCTGCACCGTTCTGTACGCACTGCTTCGCACCGACACTGCCGCATCGCGTGTTGGACAGCTTGGTAGGGGGCAGGGCAGGCCACACATCACGAGCTATGCTTACCCAATCAGGCAGACACGTGAGGGCAGATGACGTTGTTGCACATCAATAGCGTACTTACTAACCCTCACTCATCAAAACAAAACTACTGATACGCAGGTGAAACTGTGCGTAATATCTAGTCCAGAACATTAGTTGACAAGTCAAATGCCTTAAAAACTATGCCGTCCTGCTTGGTAGAATGGTTTGCAGTCTCTAAGCATCGTGAAGCTAGATTAGAAGCAGCTTATATAGTAATAATGAACTGCAAGAAGAAAACGGAATCTGTCCTTGTGGCATCAGTGCTCTTCTGGATACCAATTACTTATCCACAAGAGTTTGTAGTAGTCGTCGTCGTGTGATGAGAGCCTCCTGTCGGGAAGACCGTTCGCCGAGTGCAAGTCTTTCGATTTGACGCCACTCCGGCGACTTGCGCGTCGATGGGGATGAAATTATGATGATTAGGACAACATCCAGTCCCTGAGCGGTGGAAATCTCCGCGTCGGCCGGAGTGGCCGTGCGGTTCTGGGCGCTACAGTCTGGAGCCGAACGACCGCTACGGTCGCAGCTTCGAATCCTGCCTCGGGCATGGATGTGTGTGATGTCCTTAGGTTAGTTAGGTTTAAGTAGTTCTAAGTTCTAGGCGACTGATGACCTCAGAAGTTAAGTCGCATAGTGCTCAGAGCCATTTGAATCATTTTTTTGAAAATCTCCGACCTAGCCGGGAATCGAACCTGGGCCTTAGGACTGACATTCTGTCGCCCTGACCACTCAGCTACCAGTGGCGGACATCCACAAGCGTTCACTATCGATTATAAAAGTAACATACCAATCAAAAAATTGTGAACAATGGAACTCGATGACATAACCTGCTTCTTCAGTTGACATCTTCGACCATTCTATGTGGTTGCTGAGTGCCATTTTCTGCGATTAGCGATCGTAACAAGGAGCAAGCTAATGCTAGACAGGTTTCTCAACAGATGATTGTCAGAAAAATACTTTGTAGTTGCTGTTCTTATTAGCCATCCGGGCATTCAAGTACACTAGTGGCTTTTAGATAGGGAAACGTTCCTGAAGTCCGCACTGTCACGTAAGGTGCAGCACAGCCTAAACTAACAAGCTGTAATACATTCAATGATTTTGAATGTTGTTAGTTGCACTAACGGAAGGAGTTGCTCCTGCAAGGTAAAATGTTACTGCTGATCTGGCAGTAACACTGCCCTAGCCTACTGCCGATTTAAATATAAAGGCACTGACACCATATGGGAAGAAGAAAAGGAAGAAATCTTGCTTTATGCGGCTAAAATCGTGAATTCAAAATGGTAAAGTACACCTATGTTACACTTCCTGAACGAAATGAGAAATGTCGTTCTGATTGGTGACCACGTTAATGATGAATGTTACACTTCTTGAATGAAACGACATTTGAATTCCGCTTTCCCCGAGTGATGTTCGGCAAAACATATTGCGATTAACTGAGTGATACTGCATTGATTCGGGCCCCTGTCAGATGCCAGCACCTAGTGTGGCTGAGCACTGACTCAGAAAATCTTCGAACTAAAGTGAACAGAAATGAATAAAAAATGAAACATTTTCTGAGCTCTTTTTCACACTTCTCACCACACGTCCAGAAACAGTGTCACTTAGCCGGACGATCATATGTGATACAAGCCGCCGACGGGAGCCTGGAGTCAGATAAGCAAATTACCACAAAAGGCCGTTCAAACGGCGCTGTCTGAGCGTTTGGCGCAGACGTCGACCGAGCCCATGTATTTCCTGGTTGCTGGTATTATGTGCATAAAAAGTTTTCAAAGCTCTCACTTTGAGATGCTACACCCAAGTGAGGTAGCGAAATCTTGTTCATATCCAAGAATCAGGTAAAAATGAGTTAAATAAGTACCACTAAAATTTTTATGTAGAAGCTGTTAGTTTTTAAGTACTTAAACAAATATTATTTTTGTCTGCTCGCCTGGTTACCGAGAGATTATAACGTAACGATGTTTCTTAGGTGCAGAGATACTTTTCCAGATTTTTGCGGCTTTATAACTACTGATCAATTATTTTCGTGACATCAGTTTCTGTTAAAACGAATCCTGGTGTGTAGGTGGACTTTTCACCAGGATTGATCGCCCACAAAAGGTTAAATTTCCAATACAAAGAGCCTAACATCACACAATGGTTCTTTCCGAAGTCATTTCAGAGAAAAACCAGTTAAGTTTGTCCAAAAAGTGCTTCCATCTTCGTTAGTCAATTACTTTCCTCTTTAAAAATCCTCAAGAACAACTAAGTTAACCTCAGTCAACCGCCAAGAACGTTCTACTGCTGTCAGCCTCTCTCTGTCTCTCTGCCTGTCTCTCTCTCTCTCTCTCTCTCTCTCTCGCGGTCACCTCACTCCTTCATTGTTCTTGATCCCAGTGAATCGCTATTACACCATGATTTGGAAAATGTCTACCACAATTGGTCTTGTTTTATGTTTGACGATTTATACACTCTTTCACACATTCACATTACCGTAATAAATCTGAAGACTTGGTGTACCACAATGCTCATACGAAATGTTGGTTTTTTTATTTGGAACTTGGCTAAGAATGGAGGGTACTTTAGAAGCTATCCAGCCAAAATAAAAGGTGCATTTCCATGATCACCATTTGTACGGATCTATCGCGTTCAGCTCTAGTATTTTGCTGCTATATGAAGTCATTCCTGTTTTTCGTTGCCTTTCGCTACGTTTATCTGTAGGTAGTAAGCCATTAGCAAGGAAGTCTCTCGTTTTATTCTTAGTTTTACATTGTTATTTGTGTACGTATGTCGTTTCTATACTCCTTTTTCAAAAAATAATATACTATGAGTAATTGATGTGAGTGAATGTGTGTTTCGTGACGGCCGGCGTGCTGTAGTCTGCTGGAGCAGTTATGCCAACCAGTAGTAGCATAGAGGTAAAGGAACGAGGTTTGACTTTATCGTCAGGGCAGGTGATTGGTCAGGGAGACGGAGGTATGTTGTCAGGGAGTGTCTTAGTCCTATTTTGGTAGCTAAGGCCTTTCAGCTTGAAAAGCGAGAGCGTTTGTGGTATATCCTGTGGGACAAAAAATGTTCAAATATGTGTGAATTCCTAAGGGACCAAACTGCTGTCATCGGTCCCTAGACTTACACCCTACTTAAACTAACTTATAGTGACTACAACGCATATACCCATGCCAGAGGGAGGACTCGAACCTCCGGCGGGGAGGGCCGTGCAATCCGTGCATGGCGCCTCAAGCCACGCCGCCACTCTGCCTGGCAACCGGTGGACACTGCACTGAGAGCTAGCAATAAGAGATGTACCTCTTGGGCACAGTGTGGATTGATGGACTTGTACTTATAGTGTGATAGTCGCATTTAATAATCTTTACTTCAGCATTTTGCACTACTGGAAGAAGTCTTGCTGTTTATTGTACTGGTAATTTCGCTTGCCTGTTCAGTATTATTGTATTTTTGGAAGGAAGTACTTTGCGTATGAGTCAATTTGCTAGCATGTGAAGTGGCGCATTAAAAAAAGAAAAAAAGGAGTGAAATAAGAAATAGTATTGCGTACAGCTAGTAAAGTGGAAATGAGTTCAATGCATGTAGTAAAGTCGCGAACTGCACAGAACGCGGGGTCTATTTTTGTATTTTTCATGATTTTTGGGTATTTGAAGGTTGGTGGCATTGTTTAGCCACCATTCCACATATTTTTCAACAAACATCAAGTTCATTCTTTCATTAATCTGTAGTATATAGTTGCGCCTTCAGCACTTACGTAAAACAATCTACTTTAGCAAACTTAGATTGATTTTTCACTGTGAACAGTCGAGTTTTCTATGTGTACTCAGTGGGTATGTCGAATCACATGTAGGATTGCATCAGAATGAAATTGTTTACTAATCACTGAATAGCTCCAAACTTGTGGAATGTAACGAATACCTAAATGTCTAGGTCAGTTTTGTTGTTTTTTATGTGTAGTTTACTGTATTTATCGTTGGTTGACGCATCTCCAATGTTGAAGCATGACTTCACTATCGAGTACGCAGTAGGTTTGGTAGCATTTATCGGAACTGGACAAAGACCATTATTCAACGAGCGTGTGACTATTACTTCGAATGATAAACTCCATGTTCCTCCCAGTGCATACACATCTCTTAAGACACCAAATTTTCCTGTGCTATAATATATATCGCCAGTAAAAGGTGTTGATATACGGAGAAATTTATATCTTAACTTGTAGGTGGGGCCGTACGTGTACTTTATGATGTTGGGTGTATTTGTCTTTTATATGTTCAGCGAGATGAACCATGCTTCGTATGTAAGTCATTTGATTGGAATACGTAAATGAAATCCCGGTCTCACATTAAATCCTTAATGCATTACTGAATAAAACTACTTTATTTTTAAAAGTAAATGTTCTATTTTGATTTTTCCATTCCATGATTCATGTCGGATTTTCTGTTGCACTCTGTAACAAACGTTAGCATCGGTAATGGTATGTGAGGTAATTAACCACATAAGAAGGACAACAGCAAATGAAATAAAGTAACCATGTTTTTAATATGGTGACCCAGTCCAATTTGGTCAGTGTAGGCAGGTGATTTAATAGGGAGGTTAACCACATGCACCTTATGCATTGCTCACCCTGCCAGGAAATATTTCAGGTAGCTGTCACTGCCAGAATCTAGCTTTGCTTTCCCCTCCCCATAAGGATATTATTTCTTTGTTTAGATACATTTAACCAAGTGGATAGCAGTCTCGTGTACGAAATACCTCATAGGGCTACAGATTTTGCCTCCCTGGCCATTTATACATGGTGCAAAAAAGGCGAAGAAACCTCTCGAGAGAATGTAGAAGTATCTTGAGCATCGAAATGAGATTAGGGACCGAAGTCTGGAAGATGGATCGAACGACACTATGGAGCATTGAAGCCATAAGTGCAAATGTTTGTAGGTCCCTATCATTTCGATGTTCTTTAGAGTATCTGTATGTTGTTTTCTGACTCTGATGTCTATCCTCAGTCTGTTGCTCAAAACGTACTCTACTACTGCGTGAAGTGTGTATGTACCATTTACACGTAGCTACACACTGTATGTGTCGTTAAAAGTAGAGGCTCAATCATATTATCCTGATGCACACTCCTTATTTGAAGATACCTCTTCAATAACGCTTCTCACAAGAAACAGACGCTTTAACTACTTACATCTCTGTCTACAAATCTGTTGAAAACTGAACCTTTTTATGGCATATTTGAGCTTTAATTAGAACACCTCTGCCTCTTGACATGTTCAGTATCCAGCCGGATTTGGCAAACAACATTATAACTTGTCACGCCATGCGATAAGAAAGGGGACGTTAGTTATAAAGCTGTGAAGTTGCACGGGCTGATTCAGTTTGAGAGGTACACGACTTTCCGCTCGGGCGGCGTCGGCTTGCTGGCGTTTCATACAGCGGCAGCCACACAAGGCCAGACGTGTGGGCACAACAGCGCAGACAGACAGATGAGCCAGATTACGCCGGGCACCCTCCCCGGCCAAGCCGCGGACACAGAGGCGCCAGCGGCCGTAGCTCGCAGTATCTGTCGCCACCCCGGACCGCCCCGCCACATTGGCTGCCATCGCAGTGTACGTCGCGTCCTCCCCTAACACGTGCCACTGCTGGGGCAGTCGAGCTCCCAGCTACGGCACGAAGGATTCCGAGCTGAAGAGCGTCCAACGGCAAGGTTAAACAGTTAAGCCTCCGAAATCCCAGTGCCTTTAATCAATGCAATGCCGCACGTGGCAGTTAGCTTGAAGAAGATTCAGCCTACCTAAAACTGCTTCGTCTTCTATGTACATTTTATCTGACATTACTATAACAACACTGCGCTCACTATCAGTCAGACTAGGTTTATTCTTGACACTAACGGTAACTGGTCTCCCTTCCACCGTCAGTTCCAGTAGACTTGAAACGTCCCCTTAGAAAAATTGTACACGACTGTGCTTAAACTGACACACAATAGTTTTTAGCGCAACGCAATCTGACTTTCAAAAATCCCTACGAAAGAATGGCCCTGATTAACATTAACCTATACGTTTCACAAATCACTTACCTCACAAAAATCTTCGTTACTCAAGCTACTGCAATACAGCGAGCGCCTCTACTGCCAGCTAAATAAAAGATTCAAACTACTGAAGGCACTAACTACTGATAGGTATAGCTAGCAAATGAAAGATTTTAATACAGAACAGACAATGTATTTACCTTAATAGTCATAATATATATGATAGTTCATGACATCCAGTCTTACAAATTACAAAACTCCGCCATCTCTCTCCCCACGTCCACCACTGCTAGCGGCTCACCTCCAACTGTGCAACGCTACGCGCTGTTAGCATCCAGCTGCCGCTGCCCAACACTACAATGGCGAGTATTACAACAATGCCAACCAGCCACCGACTGCACACGGTACAGCCAGTGATTTTCATACAGAGCGCTACGTGGCGGCGGCGTTACCAATAAAAAAAATTAAACAGCCTACTTACAGACTGAAATGATGAATTGTACAGATTGATGACAGCTGAAGGCCTCCTTAGCGTTTGTTGGTATAATTCACAATACTGATAACCATTAGTAATTATTTCTAGTTTTAAGTTAATCCTACATACACTTTCATCTAATTCATAATTACACTATCATAGATGTTCCTAAACAGATTGCATGTCATCATCAGGCTTACAGCTTGAACAGACAGAAACGTTTTGAGCTTACGTATCGAATCTCGGTTTGCTACCGAAGTTTAATGTAAGATTAAAAGTGTTCGTAAAATTTTTTATCTAATGAGAAATTTTACTGAACGAACTGATCCTGGACTCGTTAGACACTGAGCTGATGAAAGTCATGGGATACCATCTAATATCATGTCACATCTCCTCCTGCTCGGTGTAATGCAATAACTCGACGTGCCATGTCCCACAAATCTGCAATGGTACTCGGGTGATCTGGGTGGCCAAACCATACTTCCAACTGTCAAATTCCATTGTTGTTTGGGTGAATGAAGTCCATGAAAGGCCGCAAACTGTCTCCAAGTGTTGAACATAACTATTTTTATTCAATGATCGGCCAGTGGGAACAGAGGACCCAGTCTATTCTAGCACTTGGAGGCACCACCAGCTTGCCACAGTGCCTTTTTGACAATTTGAGTCCTTGGCTTCGTGGGATGTGCACTAAATTCGAATACATCATTAGCTCTTACCAGCTAAATCGGGACTCATTTGACCAGACCACGGTTTTCCAGTCGTCTGGGGCCCAACAGATATGGTCACGAGCCCAGGAGGGGCGCTGAAGACGATGTCGTGCTGTTACCAAAGGCAGTCGCGTCCGTCGTCTCTCGCCATAGCGCATTAACGCAAAATTTCGCGGCACTGACCGTTATCTACGTCGTTAAGTGGAGGTCTTCGCCCACTGCGTTGCCTGTGGTGAGAAGTAACACCTCAAATTTGGTATTCTCGGCACATTCTTGATACTTTTGATCTCGGAATACTGAATTCCGTAACGATTGCCAAAATGGAATTTCGTATGCCTCTGGCTCCAACCACCATTCTGTGTTCAAAGTCTCTCTATTCCCGTCTTTCTGCCATAGTCACTTGCAATGTTTTCACATAAATTACCTGAGTACAAACGACAGCTCTGCCAATGCAGTACCCTTTTACAGCTTGTGCACTCGATATTACCGCCATCTGTATATGTGCATTGCTCCATGACTTTTGTCACCTCAGTGTCATACGAAATACACATATGCATACATTTCAAAGAGGCTATATTTTCTTCAAGGTAATTGCCATATTCGGGACTCTACTTCATCAAGGCAGAGGATGTCGAGACGCTGTATGGGAGCGAGAATGAGTCGCTCAGCGATTTATCTTCTTCGTCGGAGCTCGAGAATGCGACGACGACGGAGGCATAGATGTAAGTTTCTGTTTCGGCTGAAGCGGTGTATAGTTCAATAAACACAACGATTAGAAATCTCTGTAGGATTTAATGAGACTGTATTTACTACAGCGCTGAACTTATACACATATTCCTTGAAGAAATATACATAATCCACAGACACATGTGAGGATGCAGCCTTAGTGTATCACCTTAGAGACCTATTTTCACCTCGGAGGCTGTGGGAGAGTGGTTCTAGGCGCTTCAGTCAGGAATCGCGCTGCTGCTACGGTCGCAGGTTCGAATCTTGCCTCGGGCGTGGATGTGTGTGATGTCCTTAGGTTAGTTAGACCTAAGTAGTTCTAAGTCTAGGGGACTGATGACCTCAGATGTTAAGTCCCATAGATCTCAGAGCCATTTTAACCTATTTTCACCGTGAGACACACTAATGATCCCATTTCATCACGCCGTTTTGTATGCCTACATGGTTAGGGGAAATTTATCTTCCAGAAAACCCTACTTGTCTGACTCCATCCTCAGGGGTGTCACAGCACTTACTCCTAACAACTCACTGCATTTCACGCTAACCACAAAAGAATTATTTTGTTTAGTCACATCTGTCCTCCAAAATATCCGCCCTTTCGAGCGACCCCATATCCATCAGCAAATCACACTGTTTCTCAGAATCATTTACATTTCACTTTCTCCAGTGCCACTTTACCACGAGGAGCATATCCAGTTCTATTCCACACAACGCCCAGCATGCACCTTATAAAGAACTTGTTACATTACTGTAACCCTCGGAATAAAAACTGATGACTTTCTTCCTCCGACTGCCCACTTCAGCTCCCCACCTTTGTCACAAAGTCTCATTTTTGCCTTTTGTTCCCATTTCATTCACGTGTGTATCCGGAGCCTTCCGACAACATCCTCCAGCTGACCTACAGAAGAAGCAATATCATCATCCAGCATAACACCAATACAACAACGTTCGATATGGTAAACATCATCCACTTCAGTAATAAATCTTGAAAGTTTTGTTTGTTTTAAGCCGCATTGTATTTAGTAGATGAATGGTTGAAAAGCAATAACTGCCGTCCGCTGTGACCGAGCGGTTCTAGGCGCTTCAGTCTGGAACCGCGTGACTGCTTCGGACGTAGATTCGATTCCTGCCTCGGGCATGGATGTGTGTGATGTCCTTAGGTTAGTTATGCTTAAGTCGTTCTAAGTTCTAGGGGACTGATGACCTCAGATGTTAAGTCCCATAGTGCTCAGAACCATTTGAACCAGCAATAACTTAATGATGCCTGCCCGCCTATCTGCCCTCCGTACTATGAGAGACTGAATGATAGTAAAAAAAAAGTACGTCCTCTTTCTGCAAAAATTATAACAATGACTCTATATGATTTTTGACACCTGTTTGTAACATCAATATTCAATACGCAAGTGAAAGTACCTGTGCACCCTCAGAATTTTATTTTATTTTATTTTTTACTGTACATAGTGAATTTGTGACCTTATGGTGGTGTAGGTTTTAGTTCATTGTTGTATGTTTGTGCTTCGATACTCAGCTAATCGAACTTCCCCCAAAATTTCCCCAGACTAGAACTACATTACTCAAGCTAACTTTCAGTACATAGTTCTTAATTAGAGTTATTGGTGTCTTTGACTGTAGAAAAAGACCAGAAAACAGTTAGCTTTATCTTGCTCCGCTGTCATTTCTGTTCTACAGTGCTCTTCGGCTGACGTAAATATAGCGCATGTTACACAATAATCTCTGAAAATGTATTTCTTCAGTCTATCTATTTGACTGTAACAGGAAAACGCAGTTCATCAGCTACTATAGGTTTTCTGTAAACAAACCGAAAAGATTTTCCCTGACACAAATTCTACCACAGTTGACGGTGACGGTGATGCTTGTCCACGTAACATATCTAAAGCACTGCTGATTTATAGATCTGAAATTCTTCAGGTCTGCTACCTTTGAACCACGCAAAATTTTCTCTTGACTTCAGAATAACATGCTAAAAGTGTTTTATAGGCACTTTTGCCATTATTCTACCCATTTCGCGCACTCGTGGCTTACATTTCCACAAATTTGTACTACAGAAGAATGTTGAAGATTCGATGGGTAGATCACGTAACTAATGAGAAGATGCTGAATAGAATAGAGGAGACGAGAAATTTGTGGCATACATGCCAAAAGAAAGGATTAGTTGTTGGACACATTCTGAGGCATCAAGCTATCACCAATATAGTACTTCGGGGAAGTGTGGGGGTAAAAGTCATAGAGAGAGGTCAAAAGATGAATACGTTAAGCAGATTCAGAAGGGTGTGGATTACAGTAGTTATTCGGAAATGAAGCTGCTGACAGAGGATACAGTAGCATCGAGAGCTACATCATAACAGTCTTGGGACTGAAGATCGCAACAACAACTTTGATGGATTAAAACAAAGTACTTAAGCTTTTACAAAATCAAAAAACTGCAGAAGAAAAAGTGACAACATGAATCAGGTAGAAACAGAACTTATTCTTAACAGTCTGCAATCCACTGCTTGTATCATATTTCCCAAATGGACTACATGCAGTCATATACCAAGAACAGTGGGTCGCTCCCTTATTTTGGGGTCGATATTAGCGGGTTAAGCCCGCCAATTACAGATTCATTTATCATTCTACCTTGAACGAGCTCTGATAGGTGATATACAGTTATCCTACACTTCCTAAAAGAAATCATCTATTGTTTTCTAATTTGTGAAGCTAGCGAACCGAAATACTTTTATTTAGACACATATGGGAGATTTATATCTACAGTATTCACCTATAAAATCACAGAAGATTGTTTCTTTTTTTTAATAAGTCATGGAATCAACTGGTCTAATTTGCTCTGTTTTAATGAAACGTACCTAGAGCAATAGATTTTTTAGTAACAGTCTATAAACTCACTATATATTGTTGAATAAAGTGTATGTATCCGCCCTGTCATTTCAAGTCACCGAGGCTGTCCTTGACACATAATCTGATAGCTACAATTAGGTTTTGGTAAATCATAATATACACTTGCGGCAAAAAATCGGAACGTCGAAAAGTAATCACTGTTTATTAATGACGTTTCGGGACTACCTTCTTGTAGGTGAAATATTTAAGGGACTAACATTGCAAAACCATACGTAAGCGCGAAATAAGCCATTGTAAATGTCGAATACTGGTGCATTAAAAACCGATGTAACCGCCAAAATGTTGAATCCAAGCATGCAAACGTACGTTTATTGTGTTGTACAGGTGCTTGACGGTAGTCTGGATATCAGTCTGTGGGTTGGAGTTCCGTGCCTGTTGCACAGGAACAGTTAATGCTGTTCGTGGATGACTCTGGAACTGACGTCCGATGATGTTCCATATGTACTCGGTTGAAGATGGAACATGCCAAGGCAACGTGTCCACAACCTGTAGAGAATGTCAGGTTACGACAGCAGTATGTGGGCGAGCGTTATCCTGTTGGAAACACTCCCTGGAATGCTGATCACGAACGGCAACACAACAGGCCGAATCACTACAATGACATACAATTTTTCTGTCAAGATGCGTAGGATAACCAGAGAGAGCTCCTGCTGTCACACAAAGTGTCGCCCCAGACCATAACTCCATGTGTAGGTCCAGTGTGTCTAGGCAGCAGTCAGGTTGGGAGCAGTTTCTCAACTGTCCTCCTTGTAACCGACACGGCCATCACTGGCAGCGAGGCACAACTGGCTTTCATCAGGAAACACGACAAACCTCCAGTCTGACCTCCAATGAATTCTCAGTTGACACCACTGAAGTCCCAGGTAATGGTGGTTTGGGGACAGTGGAACACAAACTATTGGGCATCTGGCTCGGAGCTGTAATCGATTTGTAACAGTTCGTTGTGACACTGTGGTGTCAATTGCTGCTCAGATTGGTGGCGCAGATGCAATATGGTGAAACAGAGCCATAAGGCGAACACTAGATTCCTCTCTCTCTGTAGCGCCACGTGGCCGTCAGGAGCCCGGTCTTCTTGCGCCCGTACATCCTCGTAGCCACCGCTGCTAGAAATCTTCTGCAGTGCCTACATTCCTGCCAAGTCTTTCTGCAGTATCACAGAAGGAACATTTAGCTTTTCGTAGGCCCCCGCCCCGTCGGAGGTTCGAGTCCTCCCTAGGGCATGAGTGTGTGTGTTGCCCTTAGCATAAGTTAGTTTAAATTAGATTAAGTATTGTGTAAGCCTAGGGACCGATGACGTCAGCACTTTAGTTCCATAGAACTTACCACAAATTTCAATTTTCTTCTTCTCCTAGGGCCTGTCACACGACCTCGATCAATCTCAGTGAGGTGTTGATAATGGAGCCTTTGTGGCCTCAAAGGAATTCTTGGCTAAAAACAGCTCAGACCAATCTGAGCTAACTAAGGTTCACGACCGTTACAGGTCGTATTTGAAGCAGGACCGCTACGGCCCGATAGACTTCTCGCGTGCAGCGTGTGTGGGCCGTGTGCGGTTCAACTCCCGGCCTGTTACTCGGCTTTGCTCGGTCCTTCCCGGAAGTACCAGGAACAGCTGGCCATTTTATTTAGCTTCGCGGTGCTGCAAGCTCCGGTCGCCGAAACTCTTGAGTTCAGCAGAGTCTTGGAGACATCGTTGTTTACCCTTTGCTATTTGTTCGTCGTGTGAAGAAATTTTCATGGGCCAGTGGCAGTTTGAACAAAATGAGGTAGTCTAGTGACCTACCATCACAATCCTTTAAAATGAATGGGAATGACAGAAGAAAGGGATGAGACTTTTCAATTCTCATAAGAGATTTGTACTTCATAATGCTATGAAGCGACATTACAGTACCATGCAGAAAGAATTTAAATATTTAGTTGACAATGAAGGAGAAAAAGGTTACAATGATCGACAGAGGGGAATCATGGTTCAGCGCGTCAAGAAACTCTGTGTGCTAACTTTGCCGGCATGGAGCACGTGAAGAAACTGGTGGTACGAATGGTAAAATTTCTGAAGACGCATTCAATATTCCACTATCATTTTCAATAAATGTTAATGGAACTGAACGAAGAGTATGGAGACTTCATATATTACTGCAAAGTAAGTTGATTAAGTCATGGGACACGCCTGGAACGATTTTTCGATTTAGAACTCGCTATTATTGAGTTTATGAAGGAAAAATGAGTGCAGGAAGGAAAATTAGAACATCCGGAATGGATTGCGGAGTTTGCATTTTAAGTGGCCTTCACTGCACATTCCACATTTTAAGACATTGCAAGGTATTTTTTTCTGATTTGATGGGGACGCATTCAAAAAGAAAATCGCGTTCTACAAGGTACACATGCTGACAAAGGCTGTCCTGTTTCTTAAGCTTACCGGCATTACAGGCAACCGAGGTGTGAAAAATTTATTGTGCCCTTGAAAGAATTACAAGGCTAGTTTTGTAAAGGTTTTGGTAACACTGTCAATCATGTACCTTTTTTTCAAGCTGTTTCCGAGGCCATTTCAGTTGACAGCACCTCTGCAAGTGCAAAAATATAACTGACTGGCCTGCAAGGTAATTTCAGTTTAAGTGACAGATCTTTTAACATTTAGAGTATCCAGGACGTCTATATGGCTTTCCTCAGGTGGAGTCACCATAATGAGGTTGCAAAAAGTGCTACAATATTTCGATCGGCCTATATCTGTGAAGGGCATTTTTTCGATTATTAAACTAAATAAGTCACGATTACTTGGCAACATGAGTGCGAAACTATCAAATTTTCTGCATGTGCCTGTTCGATGACAATTTGTAACAAATATAACTTATGTCTTCAGTGCTTCAAATATAATTAAATGATACTGAAAATTTGTTTTCTTTTTGTTATCTATGTTGTTGAGAAATGTGAAATATAAAACAAAGTCGTTTCCAGTGCGACTGCATTGCAATTTAAATGTGGTGCGTTTACATATTTTTTTCAGGCAGTGTGCTTACGTATAAAAAATTACTTTCATATTAAAGCCTTCTACGATTTTTAGAGTTACATGTTTGAGTTAATTTTCAGTTACTCACAGGAAATGTGTTCTACATGGTTACCAACCTACTGTATCCTGTAAAGTTGTTAATTGCAACATAATTGTTGATGTTGCTGCCTATTTACACTTGAAAGCGCCTATAAAGTTGAAACTAATTGTATCCATAAGACATGGCCAGCAAGACGTCCTAACTAAATTAAAGTTACTGGCTTGGAGGGAAAACGTTGCCTTTATTTAAAACATTTATGGATATGGCGTCCAGCATGGAGATTATTCTGTTGTTTGGTAACATGCGCTGTAGGACTATGACTTATACCGTACCTCTCTTGTACGTAGTTTTTACTATCCCTGTATTGTTTTTTACAACGTTCTTTTCAAGCAATAAAGTGAAAAATGTTACTGGAGTTTTGCACATGGTCGCTGAGGATAACAACCTAGTGTGGAACGAGATACTGTTGCCCATAGCCTCGTCTCTAGAACTGAACTCATTTAACACTAAGAAGGGCTCGCGCTGAGTAGATTCAATGAGATGAATTGAAGCGGTCTAGCACTATCAGTCTCAATAGGCCCCACGTGCTGTCTCATAGCTCCTAAGTGTCACTGGATTTTTCCCTTTGTAACAACACCCCGCAGAGTCACTCTCCCTCGCCGTTTTATGTTTAAGATCTCCGGGGAAACGTGTAAAGTGGCGGTCTGCCTCAGCCGCATCCTCTGAGTGACAATTGGATGGTGTCTATTCAAATTCGCATTTTTAAAGGCCTGGGTTCAAATCCTCTCCCATCCATCCACATTTTGGTTCTCTGTAGGTTCCAAAAATCTGTCAGAACGCCAAGATTCAATCACTGAAGCAATAACAGAAGGTTTTCTTTCCCACTCACACTCTCTCCGACCTTGTACTCAGTCTCTTCCCCGACGGGGTGTCACAAACTCAGTCGCACAGCTGAAAGAATACTCGATAGACAAGCAATTTCATTAGACGGTGCTTGTGAAGAATTGTGTCAAACGCCTTCTTGGAATCTAGAGATCCCGTGTCTTAAAACCCACTACTTCGTGTGAATTAAGAACCAGATGTGTATCATTATATCGTGTCCTTCGAGGTATTTTATAACTTTCGCACACAGAATATGTTCGAGCATCCCGCAAGAGTTCGGTGTCAGTTATATGAGTATATAAATTAGTGGAATACTCCTGTTTTCTTTCTCCTTAGTGGTGCCTGTAGAGCTTTCCAGAGTTAACGTCGAGCGAGCGGTTGTTGATGAATGGGGAGCTACTTTATTAGCAGATTGCGACAGAAACCTAACTGGTATAAAATCCTGGACCGGAAGAATTTCCTTTATTAAGTGATACGAGCTGGTTCACTGAACCGAGGGATCTACGGGGGCGTGTTGAAAAGTAATGCCTCTGAATTTTGTACTGGACAATTCTTAAAGCTCACGAAGTAAAATAAAAGTTATTAACACTTACATCATCATTCTTCCTGTCTACACATTTACTTCTCAACACAATCAACCTGGCGACGAATACATTTGCCCCCGACGAAAGATCAGTTTGTTGACACCGTCACTGCGGAAAGCTTGACGTTTTTGGTGGAGCCGCAATGTTAGCTCAGCTTGTACAACTAAACGCTGTCAAAGCGAAGCCCTCAATCGTGTTCTTTAAGCATTTGAAACAGGTGAAAACCGTTTGGGGCCACGTTGGGACTATATAGAGGACGATCGATGATAACAACCCAAGGCGTCGGATTGCTGCAGATGTCGCAGTCCTCGTGTGTGGTCTGACATTCTCTAGCTGAAGGGAGGGCACTCCACGTATGGAAGAACTCTTCGAATTAGAATCTGATTATAGCAAGCTGTTTCTCAAGTACCGACACTGTTACGTTATGCACAGCCATGTCGCACGATACAATTCCCAGTCCTCTAGCGGCAGATGGCTGTAAATATTTAGTCGCGCAGAATAAAGACGTAGAATATTTATAACGTTTGTTTTCCTTCTAAAAATGGTTCAAATGACTCTGAGGACTATGGGACTTAACATCTAAGGTCATCAGTCCCCTAGAACGTAAAACTACTTAAACCTAACTAACCTAAGGACAGCACATACATACAGGCCAGAGGCAGGATTCAAACCTGTGACCGTAGCGGTCACGCGGCTCCAGACTGAAGCGCCTAGAACCGCTCGGCCACGCCGACCGGCTTTCCTTGTAAAACTTTAAGAGTTTTTACATACGGTGGCATTACTTCAATTTCCTAGGTCCTCTCGTGCGAAGGAGTTTCGGAAAACTGTGTTTGGGTGCCCCACATTGGTGAGGCTGTCGTCGTCAGCATTACAGCTCCTATCACGCAGTGAAGGAGTTGAGTTTCTCTTCCCGCTGGTATACTTTACATACGATCTGAACCTCTTTAGATTTTCTGCCAAGTTTCGAGGCAGAATTTCATTATGGAAGCTATTAAGGCCACCTCATACTGAAGTATGCTTTTAGTTTAGGGGATCTGGAGACTGTTGCCAGTGCTGAAGATTTTACATTCTTTTAAATCTGGCATTTTTTCCATGCTTCTGCGATTTTTTAACAGTTTTCTGTCCCGTATATTACAAATTTATTCGGTAAGAAATTCAACTTTAGTACAAACTATTCCTCTCAAATTGATCCACATTTGGTCGACACTTTTAAACTTAGTATGGAAGGACTGAAGAAATAGTTCTATGAAGCTGGATAGCGGATCAAGTGTATGAACACGATTCTTACTACGCGTGCGAACATTTTTGCTCTTCCTTGTAGTTCTATTAGTGTCAGTCGATGTCGATACTAGTATGGGTGGTGAGACACATTCAGACTCGCGGAAGTAGTGACAGTACACTTCGCTTGAGGTTGTGAACCGAGTGTCGTCCGGCAGGACACACAGTAGACAAGAGGCCCGAGCGCCTGGTGGCGCAGTGTTGGTGCGTGCTTGCCGCAGCCTTCGGCGCCGGGCTGTCGGCGGCCGCGGATCGATCCCCGGCCGTTGTAAACAGCGCACGCACCTCCACCTCCCCCGACCCCTTAAGAACGGCCGCGTCTCCGCGCCTGATAAAGTCAGAGGTCACCCAGAGGGCGCCGGGGCGCAAGACGCGCTCCTGCAACCGTTACGCAGCCGAGAGAGCCACAGGAACTTCTAAACATGGCTGTCCTACTAAAGGACCTCAGCTTACTGACTGTGAGCAAAAGCCACGATAAACAACACTTTCACTAGTACGTACAGCAAACTAAGCTGTTTTGTTGCCAGGTGACTTGATGAATGTAGGCAGGACTGTGTGGTAACATATTTGATAAGCAACTACCAGAAACTAAACTGGTGGACCATCATTATCATTTTATTGTTCTTTGATTACTGGTTTCGAAGGGTAATACATGGTATTCGTTAAATGAAACAACAAGTTTACTGTTACCAGCCACTGTTTATTTATTTCCACGACGCGTTTCCTCCATCATCAGGTGAATTTACATTTGTTAATATGATATTTGTGTGTTTGTGTGTGTGTAGTGTTACGATGTTTTGGAGCAACTTGTAGCACTGTCTAGTGGAGAAAGAAAGCACTATTTCAGAACAGGGTTTTGAGTTTCTTTTGACAAAAAACTAAACGTATATCTAACAGTAAAAATAAAATAAGTAAAATAGAGAACCTCCAGTGGTAACAGGTTCCATTCACTGTTGTAACACATCACATGTATACTGTCATATTTTTAAAGAAATATGGCGTCTGCAAACTATTAGGAGCAAGAATCGTACAGCAGAAGAGGAAACATTATCATAAAGCACAAATAATAAACATCGGAACAACATTATTATAGAATCAATTAAATAGGATTTTGGACACGTTCATTTTGAGGTGTGGAATACATGCGTTGGAATAAATATTTCAGGTGATGCATAAATTCGATTTTGACAAGTTGATTTGGCTTAAACTTTTTACTTGTGTGTACAATCAGTTTACCTGTTACAAACGTAAACTACAATAATTATGTTGCCTACAGTGGTAAAATTGTACACAGTAAGAATTTTGGTTGCGATTCGTAGATAGATATGAGAGGCTGGAGGCAGAGGGACAGGAAGAGAGAGAGAGAAAGTAGAGGGATAGACGGGTTGGAAGGAGTGATTGCATGAGACCAATTTGGTATTCGTATAACCACGTAAACACGTGCGGCAAATTCCGTTTGGTGCACAGCTACTTCATTACAGGAGAAACTCCAAATTTCGACTATTTTCTGTGCATGTAAATCTAATTATAAAATAATAAAGTCACGGAAGAGTTTTAGCTCTCTTTCGTTCCACGTAAACTCATGGAGAGTTTCCAAGAAGCAGTCCTGAAATCGCCAAACTGAAGCCTGTATGTTTCTTCCGATATGTGGACGACACATTTGTAATCTGGCCACATGGAAAGGACCAATTACCAATATTTCTACAACATTAAATTCCATCCATAATCATATACAGTTCACTATCAAAACCGAGAAAGATGGATAGCTACAATTTCTTGAAGTCCTGGTGGTACGAAGGTCAGATGGCTCGCTAGGTCACAGCGTGTACCGCGAAGCCACACACAATGACCTCTGCCTGCATACTTCCAGCTGCCAGCATGCGGCTCAGCTAAACGGAGTGCTTAACACCTTGGTACACAGAGCACATACGATCTCGGGACTCAAAACACCTGGAGACTGTTTTCCGCAAGAAAGGATACGGCAACCGCCAATTCCAAACGGCCTAACCCACAACAGCAGCGCAGTAGGGACCAAAATGAAGAACAAACGGAAGAAGAGAAAAAAAGGCATGGCCTCTCTGCCTTTTGCAGGCAAAATGACGTTCAAAATAGGGAGACTATTGGGGCAACACAAGATCGACCAGTCCTCCCACCACCGGCCAACACGCGCGCCTTTAGTGAGAACTGTGAAAGATGATGTCGGGCTCGAGAAAGCGGGCGTATATAAAATTCCGTGCGGCTGTGGCAAATCCTACATCTCCATAACAGAACTTACGGTGGAAGACCGATGCAAAGAACACCAACGCTGTACACGCCTATGCCAACCAAGCCGATCTGCCCCAGCATAATATTCCATAGACACTGGACTCGCAGCGAATTATGACGAGACAAAAGTACTGGCCTCCACAAACAACTGCTAGGACTGCACCTCAAAAAGGCCATGGAAATTCGTGTAACAGACAACCTCGTCAATTGGGACACTGGTTACCAACTCAGTGAGGCCTGGGAACCAATACTGAGAACTGCTGTGCATACATTTAGTATTCGTATGTTTGCATTTTAAGTTCTGTGTCATATATTTACATTCATGACACACACTACACATTTTAAGTAATGACTAATGCAATACGGTGGCTTGAACCATTTAACCCTTCATCCGGGAATATGGTCCAAGAACGAAATCGGTAGATGTTTGGATGTCAAATAAAGACAGCTAATGGTTCAAATAGGCATTTTATACAATATTAAGCTCTATTAAGGAACAACGGAGCAAATGGACACAAGATTATTTCTCCACAGCTGCCGAGAGATACTGTGGTCCCGCACCACCATCTACCGCAGCCTCTGCTTCCCCTACTACCGAACAAGCCGCGCGCTGAAGAGAGCTAAAAACTAGCTGCAGAGAGAGGACAGACCATTGCATCGGCACCACCTGATGATGGCGGAACTGTTAAACGCCGAAATATCGTGGACATTCGACCATCGTATCCGGCAGGCACCCGAGAAACCTTGAAATAGCATATACGCCGGTAAAGTGTCAGACCACATATCTCAAGTAATATTAATTTACTAGCCCGACATAATTGAAAAACAATGGTATACAGCACATTCTTGACATTAAAAATACTCTTGAACACAGGAGATCACAGACGTGTGTATTTGTTTGCTCCGCAAAAAAAAAAAAAAAAAAAAAAAAAAAAAAAAAAAAAAAAAAGTTTAAATGTATGTGAAATCTTATGAGACTTAACTTCTAAGGTCATCAGTCCTTAAGCGTACACACTACTTAACCTAGATTATCCTAAGGACAAACACACACACCCATGCCCGAGGGAGGGCTCCAACCTCCGCCGGGAGCAGCCGCGCAGTCCATGGCTGCCGCGCCTCAGACCGTTGGCGCTGCAGCACAGTCACTGTGTGCCCGAAGTTTTCCAATGTCTCACGTAGTCCACGGCTCCCCTTTATTGTCACACGAATACAGTCCTTCGCGGAAAAATCAGGCCGCATCTTTGTTGTCAGGCCTTATTTCCCCCAGAGGAAAATCCAAATCAACAACGTTTTCTCCCATGATGGATGTTTCTCAAGAACTGTATTGCTTTTTCAGAACCTTTCATTTGGGTTTATTTCCCCTCTCCTCTTCGTACGTTTTAACTTTTTATTCATACCTGGTAATGTACGATGTAGTGCTTTTAAAGTTTTGCTGTTTTTCCTTCTCTACTACTAACTCACAGAAAGTTTTTATCGTATTAGCCTCATTTTACTTTTATTCTTTGGGACATACTTAGGTTTCATGATCGGCAGTTTCGACATTGTGGACTTTTGTTCGACTAGCAATCAGACCTCAAAACAACTATTGCTTTCATTTTCGTAGCTAAACTCAATCTAAAAAGACATCCTAAACAATAAATATAAATACATTTTAGAAACATAAAATACACGTTTCACGATGGGGAAATTGTTATATCGCTACTGTTAACATGTAACGTATAAGAAAATCGAGAACATCTATCTTCCATAGTTCTCAAATGAAGGGAAAACAAGCTTTTTCATCTCATTGACTGCCAAACATGCACTGAGCTTAAGTGTTCACGGAGCGGTAAACTTGTATTAGAGCGTATTGTGACTTTCCTTTAGCAAGAGCGCAGCATGTCACAGTACCGTAAGTCTCGCTAGTCGGATTTTGGAACACAGTCGATCGTTGACCCTTCTCCAGCAAGTATAAAATTCTGAAGATACTGAACATAGGCAGCAACTTTCCAGTTGGATCTCCTTGGTCCCTACAGCGCCTGTGCTGGAGGTGGGCACCTCTGCATTATGCGTCTACTTGTGTCATCAGACAAACCTGTTCCGTAGCTAAATTCAAAACATGCTAACTTACGAGACTGGTGTCGTGAGCCAGACCATGCAGATGTTTGCACCTTATTTAATGGCCGTCCAATCCGAATGTGGCTTCGAGGCCATGTGATTTCCGTTCTCCAACTATGAAAACACGAAACACAAACATTTGAAAGACGGTTGCACGTATACCAAAGCATATACGATTTTTCAACCATTAGGTTACTGATGACTGTGGCGACAGCAAGGGCATGTGCCAATAAAGTCAAATAAACTGAAACATCGGCTAGCGTCACATGCAGGGAATATCACTGTATCCTATGCAATAGGGCTTTGTTGTGTATTCGATCTATCAGTGATATTTCAAGTTTTTTGATAATTGTTAGCACACTGTGAATGTGGTATGAGCTTCAGAATGCAGTGCTCTGTTTCTCATAGTCACAAAAGTAGTAATAAAAATAAACAAAAAAGAAGTCCGTAGAAGGCACAGACAAACAATGCTACCAGTAGACAAGGCGTATGAAATATTTGCACTTTCTTTTGGGGTTACAAATGACTTAAATGTAAAGGAGGAGAGCAGTCTATCGCAGTATCGGTAATTTATTGCAAATCTAGATTGCTACTATTACATAGTCGTTATCGGTGCATTACCAGAAGAGTCATACAGGCATAACAATATCAGAGCATAAGCATATGGCAACAGACGCTAGCATTTAGTTGACATCCATTTACAGGGCACGTCACGCAAATGGACATGCATTTACATGGCATGCTATGTAAATGCTAACATCAAGTGTCACGTGTTTATGCTCGGAAATAGTTATGGCTACATGACTCTTCCGCTAATGCACCGATGATGGCTACGTTGCTACGTTATAGTCGAAATCTAGATTTGCAATAAGTTACGGATTCTGCGACTAATGGAAAACTGAATGTTGCGTTCATTTTGATTCGTTGTAAAGCGAATATGTTTGCAAAACTGTTATTCCGAGAATAATATGAACAGACACATCATAGTCATTGTTTCTTGTTCTGAAGTAAGATAAATACTGAAACATGATACTGAATGTATTCGTATGTTTCTCATGGAGTGAAATACAATCCTAACAATACAATGAAAAATAATCTATACAAAGCTTCAAGCTAATTACATTCTATTTACCTGCGAACGGTCTCATGTTAGAGTTACTGATGAAAAGCTATTAACCGTTGTTTTAATTAGTTGAATTTAATTAGGGTTAAAAGTTTGAATACCTTTAGTGATCATAATATCCCAAATTCAATAGTTTGTGCAGGAAAGTTCTTAAAATTAAAAAATAATCTGAGGTTAAATATTCTTAGAAGAAGCAGCTTGGTTACAGAAACTGGAAGGGCACGGCGAGTGCCTTACTATGGCAGGCGTACTCCGCGATCGGCTTCACGGGGCAGACGCGGAGGGAGTCGCCTGGGATGCTGCAAAGTAATGCACACTTGTGTTAAAAGCCAGCACCAAATAATTAGCAGCTTTCCGTATTAGTGAAGAATTTAGCTCAGTGTATATTGCTGCAGTTCATTGGCTTTCATTAGCCAGCTACAGTTACGTATGAGAGATGTGTGGAGGAACAAGTGGAGTCCTATAGGCCTACAAGCGGCAGCTCAAGACTGCCTGCAGCTCATCCTCATCATCTTAAAGCAAAGAGTATATTCCTAGTGGAATCACATTAAGATGAGCGACCAGTGAAGTTATTAATTTTATTAATATATTGATTGTAAGTGGGCTATTTCATGCTTTAGTTCTGTGCAATGGTTTTACATTTAATAAAATCTGGAACCTAGGTCAAGAATATGATGATGCTGCACCACTAAATAAGCTAACACATGAAATAAGAGATCGAAGTTTCTCATTTCTCACAACACAATTTACGTCAGAAAATTTCATTTCCATATCATTCAATGGGATAATTAATTTCATTTAGACAACTCTTAAAATTAGTATATACAATCGAACGAAAAAAAGAGAAGACACACCACGAAGCTGTTATTTGAATGGGACGGAAATCGGTAGATGTAACGTGCAAGTAGAGGAAAACAAATGATTAAAGTTTCAGAAAAACTGGCTGATTTATTCAAGGGAAAGAGCTCCTCAAATTGAGCAGGTCAGTAACGCGTTGGTCCACCTCTGGCCCTGATGCAAATAGCTTGGCATTGAGTGATAAAGTTCCTGGATCTCCTCCTGAGCGTTAGCTATATAGTTGAAGACCCCGCCATAACGCTCTCATTGAAAATAGATTCCGCGATCTTCCTGACCAATGCAGGGCTAACCGTTGCAGGAGGGGGAGGGGGGCGGATGCAGCGGTGGGTCCGGCTGGGGGAGGTTGGGGCGTTATCTGAATGAAATGTAGTTAATTATATATTTTTCTTTGAAATTGTTATCATTTGTTTGTACATTTACATCACATCTAACGACTAACGATTTCCGTCACATTCGGATAACTCCTTCACGTTGTGCCTTTTTTTCCAAATAGACTTGTATAGCCGGAGTAAGCACAAGTGAAGTTTTCAACTGAGTGCAAGTTAACGTGAGGTACAGTAACCCATCACAAACTAACTTGACTATCCTATGATAAATTTCTCTTCACTAACCAGCCACTTTTCATACATATCAATATTTAATATAAAATCTCAATTCTTCTAAGGTAACGACTGTTTATAGTCCACATAATTTAAAATCTTACAATGTTCCAGTGTTTCAGAACATTTTAATTCAAAACTCTCTAGAACAACGGGATATATATTTCGTCCTTTTACTTGCAATGAAATGAAAATAAAGAACAAACTCAAATTAAAAACAACAGGATAAATGTATTACCGATGAATTTACTTATTCAATGTAAAACTCTCTGGAACAACGCGATCAGTGTTTAGTCCACGTCCTTACTATAAAATGTCCGCCCCGATAGCTGGGTGGTCAGCGCAGTGGTCTGACGCGCCAAGGGACCGGGGTTCGATTCTGGCTGTGTCGGAGATTTTTGTCCTTTCAGGGACTGGGTGTTGTGTTGTCCTCATTATCATTTCATCATGATCAGTGGAAGGCAACGAGAAACCACCACTGGAATCACTTCCCTAGATGCTCATGCGGTGTACCTCTCTGACGAGGCTTCCCCCATGACAATACCTGCCAAAAGTCAGAACACAAACGTTTTTTTTACAATAAAATGAAAATAAAGTACAAACTCAAATTAAAAACAATAGGATAAATGTATGACCGATGAACTTACTTCATTGTTAAGTATTCTGCAGTATTGTTAAGTATTCTACAGCTTACTGAGCAAACCTAGAGTTAACATTTCGGCAATGGGTTCATTTTTCTACACGATCATGCACGAGCACACCGCTTTTACATACCTGGTGGATATGCTTCCTCCAAAAGGCGGGTTGCAGCCAAATGGAAGGGATTTGCAATATTTGCTGATGTGAAAAACCGAACTGTGCAATATCTGCTGATGTGAAAAATGGAACTGAAAGTGCTCGTGACTGCTGAAACTTGGAGCACCTCGTCAGACACTGGGTGACCTCCCATGGGTTCCGCCCAAGAGAGGGGAAAGGCTTCAACAACAGCGTCCTAACCACATTTTCGACAGCAAGCCAAGCATGATCCAAGCACGCTACAATACACGCAGTGAAGCAACATGGTACGAATGTTAGCAGCCTGCAGAATGAGGTTTTACAAACGTCTGAAGATTATTGCTCTCGTATAGACCGCCAATATTCTCGTTTTTGTTTTGTTTTTACTTTACAGTCAATATAACATTTTTCACTTGCTTAAGGCTTCAGTCAACAAAATTTTTCTGGATTTTTGACTGAATTGTCAATACGTAATACATTTGCGATCACAAACACAGAAAAATTTTATTGTTTGTGACAATGGCCGCGGAAGCCTACGTTTATATTCCATAAGGCTTGTTGTTACATCTCGTGCTCCACTTGAGCCTATGAGTCCTAGGAAGTTTGCCGATGTCTACATCTACATTTCATACTCTGCAAACCAATGCTTGTACCACGTACTAGGATTTCTTCCTGTCCCATTCACGGGGTTCTCAATAGCGGATATCATAAACCGATTTCCCAGTACCGCTTCTGGTTGGTCACTACACACTCCAAACTCGAATCTGGAAGTCAGGTTCTAGTTTCCGGTTTTCCACTTCCGCAATCATTTCTCACTCCACATGTAATCGCACAACTATTTTTGAAACGTGGTTAGGTTGTCAGGTTACACTTTTTTGTATTTGAAAATAAGCCGGCTAACATGGACTGAATGACTTTTAGTGCAGTGAAGAAGAAGTAGAAATATTAAACTGACCATGAAGTTGTATACACCTCTAGTATATAACTGAAGAAAAATAGCGATTGCACTGACTACATCAGAATCCAGGACAGCTGTTTTCTAGACGACGTATTTCACTGTGCTACGAAATCCGCTTCGGGCCTTAATATGTAAACAGGACGGGGAAAAACGGTTTCTGAAATTAGATTTTCGTCTTCCGGAAGACGTATGGCATGTAAACGCAGTGATTCTCGTATGGAGTGCAGGACAAATGATTGCTTAAATGCCTCTGTCCACACTGTAATTATTGTAACCACATCTTCGCAGTAGAACTGTTTATAAAATATCAATATATCGATATATTTTCATAAACGATTGATACTTTTATTTTGTATTATAGTTTTTTCGCTATTTTAGGTAAATATTTGAAATTGTTCTTTTTTGTGAGGCAAGTATACGTGGCACAAAGAAGAAATCCAAATGAACGGAGGGGAGGGAAAGAATGGAATAACAAGTTTCTTTGAAAAAGAACTTTTAGCGGAACTATTGTGCTATATGATGACGATATCTATTCAGATATGACGGACAAAAAAAAAAAAAAAAAAAAAACAGATATGAAGATCTGCTCTGCCGGACAGAATAGATACCATCTTCAAATAGATAAGGCTCACCGGCCAATGATCTTCTTCAGTGCGGATACACTCACATTGCCCGAACTCTTACGGGAATCGGCAGATTGGCTGCCGCGAGTAATGAATATAGAGGGCAGGGGCAGTGCAATTGTAGTGTGTGAACAGTAAGCAGTAAGCAGAAAATGTGGGTCTCACGGGGAGCGTGCCAGAGATACGTCCCTGCAGTCGCACTATCCTCTGCGTCCTCGGGGGCTCAGGCGGATAGAGCGTCTGCCATGGAAACAGGAGATTCCGGGTTCGAGTCCTGGTTGGGGCATACATATTCAATTGTCGCTGTTGATATTTATCAACGTCTGTAAGCAGCTAATGTTCTGGATTTCATTCTAATTTCATTCTAGTGTGCTGTTTCCTCGCATAGGCGTTCTTCAAAAATAATTGTTGAAAATGATGAACAAAAACTTCAAACGCAACATTGGCCTTTGCGATGGCTGGAGAAATGAGAGGGGAGACGCTGACGTAATCGGCGCTCCGCACCACCAAGAGAAACATCAACGTTTAACTTCGCCACGCTATTCTCACACAACAACTACTATGTTACAGAAATGAAAAAAAACGGAGAAGACGACATGAAGTTTCCGGACAAATCCGATATGTGACGGAACGGATCCACCGGACACCTGTTGTTATGTCACTTACATTCAGTTACCATTGTTTACAATGTGGTTATCGCCAAGCGTAAAAGTATATCGTTTTCGTTTCAATTCTAAGAAGCATAAGAATGGTGTTAGCACTTTGATGTACACAATATCTAACAATGGATAAATATTTATACAGACAGCTCTAAAACCGGGATTATATTTATAATGTGCAGCCGGTATTTTATAGGCCGTTATGTCAATATCTCTTCCATCGGTATATCGATACTTTTGTCGATATATAGAGCGACCACCATGAATTTCTTTAAAATATCTATGTACCGGATTCCAAATACTTTTAAAAATATCAATAGGCGTACTTCTCAGATCTTATAGGAACGACACGTGAGAGGTGGTATATTACTAGAGCACTCGATAATGGTTCTTAAAATTTTGTAAACAGGACAGCTGGCGCAGATTTTGAATTATGTGCATTTCAGTCCTATCAGCATTTCTGGGTCCAACAAGTCTACGACCACTCATGCTGCCCTTCTCTGTACACTCTAGCCTCCTCCTGGATCCATTCCGGATGGGTCCTACACACTTAAGAAGAAGTCTAACGTGCATCGTATGAGTGTTTTGTAAGCAAATTAATTTTTAGAAAGATTGCATTTTCCCAGAATACTAGCAATGAATCCATGCCTTTCTATCTGCTTCACATGTAACTGACCTTACGTGATCGTTTCATTTCATATACCTACAAATTGACACGCCAATGCTTTTGTATGAATTGAATGATCCTACATGTGCCACACTGCTGCATCATGTGAAAAACGTGGAAGTTATTATTAATATGGCCTGCCACCTCATTACCACACACCATGAACAAGACGAATCCGAATACATTTTCCTGTTGCATGCCTGATACTACTTCAAAGTCTGCTAATTCTTTGTGGTGGCACACCTTGCCTCATATTCCTCTAAGAAGTGGAACCGAATGAAGGCGCTGCCGTACCCTGTGTCCTCGAAAGCATCTGACTCCTATCCTAGTTAGAGGCGTGAATCAAACAGTCAATTGAACATCGACTAAAAAAAATCATATTCTTCTACATCAATACTCCACAAGCCATCAGACAGTGCGTGGCGGAGGGTACATTAGGTACCGCTAGTATTGGGACAAGGGCGCTGCATCCCCATAGTACCGTTATCAAAGATGGTGCCGATGATGTCTTCCAGGCTGGCAGAGATGAAGTCATCCAAGATGGTGGCAATGATGTAATTCAATATGGCGGATTTTGGCGGGAAGATAGGTCAATTGGGCTATCTCCACTAACCTAACACCCCCTCCCCTGCCTCCCTCCCCCCAGAAAATCGCGGGAAGTTCAAATTTCATCAGAATAATGCATCACACCACAGTTACCTCTACTAACGTAAGAAAATTGCCATAAAATAGGTCACTTGGACTATCTCCACTAACCTAAGTCATCTGACAGCCACCTCGTCCTAGGGATTGGCAGGAAGTTCAAATTCCATAAGGATAATGTAATACATGACGGTTATCTCTACCAACCAAAGAAAATGCTGGGAAAATAGATCAATTATGCTACCTCACCGACCTAAGTCACCCAACTGCCAACTCCTCCTATGAACTGGTGGGAAGTTTGAATTTTGGAAGGAAAATAGGTCTATTGGGGTATCTCTACTAACCTAAGAAAATGGAGGGAAAGAAAATGCAATTACACTAACCTTAGTCACCCAACCGCCACCTCATACTGGGAACCAGCGCCAAGTTTGAATTTTGGAGGGAAGATATATCAATTGGGGTATCTCTACTAACTTAAGAAAATAGTGAAAAAGAAAGGGTACATAGCTACCTCCAGTAACCTAATTCATCCAACCACAACATCTTCCTAGGGATTGGAGGGAAAAGGACCTGGCCTGCACTGGGCCTGCACTCAATATACGAGTATTTTGGACAATTTATTTAGGGGCGGATTTTGAGACATAGTATATTTATTACACTTATACAGAACACTCTGACATGCCACACAGCCTAAAGACCTGCAAACATTTCGTGAATAATGCAATAAATTTATGTACAGAGAGCCAAACAACTCGTAAATTCTTAAAATAATAATCCATCTAAAAGACTCTGCTAACATGCATACTAATCGTCAACTGTCGAAATCATGCACCAGCCTTTATTTAAACTATTTGAGGCTCTACTACAATCCAGTGTGTTCACCACAAGGTCCAGAGCTGAGCTGACCTAGTACACAGTACCACCACCAGAGGGCAATGTCATCCATTCCATGACATAATCCAAGATGGTGTCCATCATGTCAGATGATGACACAAGTATCGTTATCCAAGATGGCGGGAAACATTGCGTTCACTATGAGGTCTGGACCTAGTATGAAGTACTGCAACAAGAGAGTGCTGTTGTCCGTTGCCCAAGACGGTGGGGCAAAGAGTGTGGTCGCCACAAGGTCTGGACCTAGTACACAATATTGTCACCAGAGGGCACTGTCATCCTTTCCATGACATAACCTAATATGACTGTCTGAAGGGGAAAATTACTCACCCTGTGATAGTCTGCTCGAGAGAGGAAGAAGTGTACTTTATTTATTTTCAAACAATTTATTTAGGGAGGGATTTTGAAAGATAGTGTATTTATCACACTGATACAAAACACATGCTCTGACATCCTTGAGGTCACACCACACAGCCCACAGACCTGTAAATTACTCCTAAATAACGTTCTACAGGTCGCCTGTTGTGACCGAGCTGTTCTAGGCACTTCAGTTTGGAACTGCACTGCTGCTACAGTTGCGGGTTCGAATCCTGTCTCGGGCATGGATATGTATGATGTCCTTGTTTAGTTAGGTTAAAGTAGTTCTAAGTCTAGGGGACTGATGACCTCAGATGTTAAGTCTTATAGTGCTTATAGCCATTTGAACCGTTTTTTAACGCTTGCAGACACGCAAACAACTCCTAAATTACCCAAATAATTTCAGTACCGACATGCAAACTCCTCCTAAAAATGCAGTACAAAGATGAGCAGACACGAAATCAACTCATAAACTGTCCAAATAATGCATAGCATAGCCTTCAGACTTGCTCGCAAAGTAATGGAACAGAAATGCAATAAACATTCACAACGACTGCCCACCACCCCTGTACATTGGATCGCACAGGATGCTACCACACACGCTCCCAGAAGTCGCGATGCCCCATCACCCCGCCAGTAAGTGACGCACAGGTGCTCATTCGAATCCTGCAGGCATGAGGAAGCGACATCTCTTTCTTACTTATTGATTCATGACTCCTTGGAGTGTTCTGTGCAGCACGACCAGATAATGGATATAATTGGAAGGAGAAACAGCATTGGTGGTATTTTTTGTTTTATTATCCCCAAAAGTGACCTAAAGTCGATTTTGCGGATAATAAAACAAAAAAATACGACAAATGCTGTTTCTCCTTTCAATTATATCTTTCTTGATACCTGAGAAATTCCTCTCGAAATACATGTTCACCTAGGCACCATTGCTGATGCAACTGGATGGGAGCAAAGACCTATTTGCAGAGCATACCGATGCCTCTGCGAGCTACCTCCAGACACAAGGCTGCACGAGTCACCACTCTCGCTCCACTGGTGATGGCATGTGTAAGTTGGGTCTATTTTTCGGTATACATTTAGAGTCTGGTCCCTTATGTGAGACGCCTCTGAGTAGCACTTATGTTTACTGTTTCTGACGTGATGATGCATAGCTGCGATACAGTCCAGTGCTAAGAGAGACGTTCCAATGCTTCCCAGAACAGCACAGTGAAGTTAAACGTTGAGGTTTCTCTTGGTAGCGCTGAGTGCCGATTACGTCAGATCTCCCCTTTCATGTCTCCACCCATCGCAAAGACCAAACTTGTGTTTTAGATTTTTGTTCTTATTTTCAACAATTGTTCTTGAAGAACGCCGATGTGAGGGAATAGCACACTACAATGAAATTACAATGAAATCTAGACCATTATCTGCTTACAGACGTTGAGAAATATCAACAGGGACAGTTGAATAATTGTGCGCCGACCGGGACTTGACCCGTGATCGTTTCGTCATTGTTTTCTGCAGACGAGACTTTCAGCGGTAAAATTACTTTGCAGAGATTGCTAAATTGCACTGACAGTTAAACCCTGTAAAAGTCTACAGATCATCCAGTACATACAAGACTTACAAGAATACTGGAAGCCAGTTACATATTTACCAGTGTAACTACAATTAAATAAGACGATTGCTGTTACAGCCCGACACTGCTCAGTGTACAGGTAATGTCTCCTCTTGAAGGCTGTAGTTTTGGAATGAATCTCAGTCTCTATAGAGAACTCTTGGAAATTGCATAGTGTCCCAGAAATAATTAACATGCGCTTGTGTAGGAGTTTTCATGATGTCTCGGCGTGTACACATGGAAATTCTTGTGCTAACAGAACCTGTTACGAAAATAGCGCAGAATAACGTCTAATGCATTCTTCCTTGCTGTACTAACGTGGTAACCCATCCATCATATTTTATCCTTCCTCCTTTCAACATACACAAACGTTCACACCACTATGTAGAGACTCCTATATCCCGGCACACAGGTTGTATTGTGAATGAATTGGGCATTATGATTGGCTCTTTTCGAATTAACCCGCCGAATTACTGATGCTGTCAGTGTGGAAGCACCGTCCACCTACTTTTTTTCTTTCTGCGGATGAGGCCTTTAGTGGCAAAAATACCATTTTACAGAGATCGCCATACGAGGTGCATTCAAGTTCTAAAGCCTCCGATTTTTTTTTCTCCGGGCTGGAAAGAGATAGAAACATGCGCATTGTTTTAAAATGAGGCCGCATTCATTGTAAATACGTCCTAGAGATGGCAACACCGTACGGCAGATGGAATTTTACCGCCAGCGGCGAGAATGAGAACTGTTTTAAATACTTAAAATGGCGACGTTTTCCTTACTTGAACAGCGTACAATCATTCGTTTTATGAATTTGCGTGGTGTGAAACCAATTGAAATTCATCGACATTTGAAGGAGACATGTGGTGATGGAGTTATGGATGTGTCGAAAGTGCGTTCGTGGGTGCGACAGTTTAATAAAGGCAGAACATCGTGTGACAACAAACCGAAACAACCTCAGGCTCGCACAAGCCGGTCTGACGACATGATCGAGAAAGTGGAGAGAATTGTTTTGGGGCATCGCCGAATGACTGTTGAACAGATCGGCTCCAGAGTGGGCATTTCTGTGGGTTCTGTGCACACAATCCTTCATGAAGACCTGAAAATGCAAAAAGTGTCATCCAGGTGGATGCTACGAATGCTGACGGATGACCACATGGCTGCCCGTGTGGCATGTTCCCAAGCAATGTTGACGCACAACGACATAAAAAAAAAAAAAAAAAAAGGTTCAAATGGCTCTGAGCACTATGGGACTCAACTGCTGTGGTCATAAGTCCCCTAGAACTTAGAACTACTTAAACCTAACTAACCTAAGGACATCACACACATCCATGCCCGAGGCAGGATTCGAACCTGCGACCGTAGCAGTCGCACTGTTCCGGACTGGGCGCCTAGAACCGCGAGACCACCACGGCCGGCAACGACAGCATGAATGGGACTTTCTTTTCGTCGTTTGTGACAATGGATGAGATGTGGATGCCATTTATCAATCCAGAAACAAAGCGCCATTCAGCTCAATGGAAGCACACAGATTCGCCGCCACCAAAAAATTTCGGGTAACCGCCAGTGCTGAAAAAAACATGGTGTCCATGTTATGGGATAGCGATGGCGTAATACTTATCCATTGCGTTCCAAAGGGCACTACGGTAACAGGTGCATCCTACGAAAATGTTTTGAAGAACAAATTCCTTCCTGCACTGCCTCATAACGTCCTGGAAGGGCTGCCCGTGTGCTGTTTCACCAAGACAACGCACCCGCACATCGAGCTAACGTTACGCAACAGTTTCTTCGTGATAACAACTTTGAAGTGATTCCTCATGCTCCCTACTCACCTGACCTGGCTTCTAGTGACTTTTGGCTTTTTGCCACAATGAAAGACACTCTCCGTGGCTGCACATTCACCAGCCATGCTGCTATTGCCTCAGCGATTTTCCAGTGGTCCAAACAGACTCCTAAAGAAGCCTTTGCCGCTGCCGTGGAATCATGGCATCAGCGTTGTGAAAAATGTGTAAGTCTGCAGGGCGATTACGTGGAGAAGTAAGGCCAGTCTCATTGATTTCGGGTGAGTAGTTAATTGGAAAAAAAAATCGGAGGCCTTAGAACTTGAATGCACCTCGTATTGCACCAACAATTAAACCATGCAAAGTGCCGCTACATATCGTCAAATACTGAAAAACACTTACTCAGATACACTGCTCACCCACTGAGGACAGAAGCTATAATATTAGAGCGTGAAACCGATCTCTAACCTAGTAATATATCACCATGTACCATGTAGTAAACATGCAATTCGTATCCTACACCATACGAAAATTGTCACTTTTACATCATTCGTATACATACACCATGATGACAGACAGCACCACGAAGACAGACAGTCTGCAAGGTAGGTGGTCATCCAGCCCCAATGGGGGACCAGAGCAACCTCAGCAGGCCGAAGCCATTCTCAGAACTGCTCTATAAATTCGGGCTCGTTTCTCCTTAACACAAACGCGTTACCGTTTCTGGTCTGGACCTGCTTGCCTGCTCACTTTTCTACACCCATCGTCAGACTCTGAGATTACAAGAACAAACGTATTTTCGCATGGTTCACCATAATATTATATCATTTCCGGGGTACTTCTCGATATCAAGCACACAGCAGTATCCTACCGATCGCTAACGCAACATAAATCCGACGATATAGACAGGAAATTATTTCTCTACGAACAGGAAACTTTAGCTAGGTGGGGCGTGCTGTAAACCACTGACTAACTAGAAACTTGTTTCACCTGCAGAGACATTTACTCAGAAACTAGAGAAAAATAAAGAAAACTGATATGGCCACTCGTGAATACCGATGCCGGTGATGTAGCAGAGTCCAAATCAGCGCTTTAATTTACAAGGTCAGCTAAGATGTATCTCATGTCTAGAGAACCGGTATAAAAAAACTGCTACTCATGTATATGGTTCCGAATAATGAACAGTAATTTAAAAAAAGTCACGTATACAAGCAGCAAAGAAGAAATTCATGAGATACGTAAGATGGTATAGTGAAAAGGAGAAAACGAGGAATGAAGCAATAAGATCAGATTTAAAAATCAGTTTAGTTAATGACAAGTTAGAAGAGTATAGAATAAAATGCAAGTATCACGTTGATAGAACGGAAAGGGTGAAACAGGCAGACCTCGTAGGAGTTGGATGGATGGATGATAGAGACTGGAAGAGGCGATTACGACACCTAGTCCTTGGAGGGACATGATGTGACATAAACTGAAAATCGCAAAAATCCTTACCGGAGGGAATGGATACATTACAACAGGTAGTGCAAAATGTCTTTTGATACAGAGAGACTATCTGAAATTGTACGGATGTTACCATCGTACCTCACAGCTAGAAGCAATATGTGACTGCAGAGCCGGATTTAGCCAGCCGCCGTAAGGAGGGCTGCGGAGCAGATAGGCGCCCCTTCCTTCCGCCGCAGATCCACCCGCCGTGGCCCTGACGGACAGCTCCATCAGGCGGTGCGGGTCGCGGCCCGTGTTTGCCTTTGACCGCCCGTCGCCGTGGGATGCCTCGGCCGTCCCCAGGGAACGGCAAAGTGCTCTCCCGCCGCCGCCGCCGCCGCCGCAGCCGCAGCCTGCAACTGCTGGCTCGGCCTGCCCCGCCGATTGGAGCTCGCGCAATCACTCAGGCACGCCACGTGCGGCGGAGTATCGCCGATATGGGGCTCCTGGGTAGCCGGCTAGCAGGCGGCGCAAATTGCTCCGAAGCTGCCAAACAATTACTCACTTTGCTCCGAAACATTCACACACGTTGTTTCTGATACGTCAACGCGCCACGCATAACGTGCAGTTTTAAGCACCGCCTAATTTAAAGAGAGATATAAAAAGTATAAATATGGCTCATAATAGCATTAAAAACAGATTTTTTTACACATTAATACCTGGATTCGTGCATAAATTGTTGTAAAATTCACCCTAAATTTCTGAAAAATATATGGCGTGTCAAAAATCCGAACCGTGTTCATCACTTCCGCTAGTCTTCGGGAACCACCTAGGATGATACATACCCAAATGACACATCTCCAAGACTAGAGATATCGTTGCTATCGGCTTGAGCTGCGATCTATAAATGACTGTAGCCTTACCTGTCCCCATTGAAACAACATCGTGACTTGAATGGAATACTGACTAAATTTCGTGAGATGTGGATGGTCATTGATGAGGATGGCTACTCAGATCATTGAGCGTATTTCGTGGAGTCCTTGTGACGACAAGTCGTCGCCCTCATCAGTGCCAAATTGGGAGCTATAAGCTACTCTGCAAGTGTCTCTGAATCAACTTCTCAAGATTGCCTCTTAATGTGATTTGTCTCTTTATTCCTTTTTAATTTTTATTGTAAACAGAACCTTCGACGATTTTACGAACCTCAGTTTATCGTATATTTCCTATGATTAATTATTTAGACATGCAGTAGATGCAAGGATTTAACAAAGCTTTGCAAAAAACTGGTGGAGAGATTTCACTGGAAAAATCTAAAAAAAAAAAACCTTCTACTCCAACATAGAGTCGGTAACACAAATATCGATCCACAGAAGCCGAGTTACTTCTGAATGCTATGAAAGGTCGAAGAAATCAATGAAGGTGCACAATAGTATCAACGAAAACAGTTCAGATATGCAAAATTGGCAATGTAATATTTCCCGAGGGTATGCAGCTTTACTGTATGGTTTTGATTATGGCGTCCTCTTGGGTAAAATATTCTGTAGGTAAAATTGTCCCCCATTCTCCGGGCGTCGACTACTCAAGAGGACGTCGGTATCAGTAGAAAGAAAACTGGTGTTCCACGGATCGGAGCGTGGAATGTCAGATCCCTTAATCAGTCAGGTAGGTTAGAAAATTTAAAAAGGGAAATGTATAGGTTAAAGTTAGATATAGTGGGAATTTGTGACGTTCGGTGGCAGGAGGAACAAGACTTTTGCTCAGGTGAATACAGGGTTATAAATACAAAATCAAATAGGGGTAATGCTGGAGTAGGTTTAATAATGAACAAAAAATAGGAGTGTGGGTAAGCTGCTACAAACAGCACAGTGAATGCATTATTGTGACCAAGATAGACACGAAGCCCACGCCTACTACATTAGATGATGAAGCAAATTTAAAAAATGTATGATGAGACAAAAGAAATTATTCAGGTACTGAAAGGAGATGAAAATTTTATAGTCATGGGTGAATGGAATTCTAGAGTAGGAAAGTGAGAGAAAGAAACATAGTAGGTGAATATGTATTGGGAGTAAGCATTTAAAGAGGAAGCCGTCTGGTAGATTTGTTTACAGAGCATAACTTAATCATAGCTAACACTTAGTTCAAGAATCATAAAAGTAGGTTGTATACATGGAAGAATCCTGGAGATACTAGAAGGTATCAGATAGATTATATAATGGTAAGACAGAGATTTAGGAACCAGGTTTTAAATTGTTAGACATTTCTAGGAGCAGATGTGGACTCTGACCACACTCTATTGGTTATGAACTGTAGATTTAAACTGAAGAAACTTCAAAAAGGTGTGCATTCAAGGAAATGGGACCTGGATAAACTGACTAAACTAGAGGTTGTAGAGACTTTTATGGAGAGCAGAAGGGAAAAACTGACAAGAATGGGGGAAAGAAATACAGTAGAAGAAGAATGGGTAGCTTTGAAGGAAGTAGAGAAGGCAGCAGAGGATCAGGTAGGTAAAAAGACGAGGGCTAGTAGAAATCCTTGGGTGACAGAAGAAATATTGAATTTAATTGATGAAAGGAGAAAATTAAAAAGTGCAGTAAATGAAGCAGGCAAAAACGAATACAAACCTCTCAAAAATGAGATCGACAGGAAGTGCAAAATGACCAAGTAGGCACGGCTAGAGGACAAATGTAAGGATGTAGAGGCTTATCTCACTAGAGGTAAGGTAGATACTGTCTACAGAAAAGTTACAGAGACCTTTGGAGAAAAGAGAACCACTTGCATGAATATCAAGAGCTCAGATGGAACTCCAGTAATAAGCAAAGAAGGGAAAGGTGGAAGGAGTATATAGAGGGTCTATACAAGGGCGATGTACTTGAGAACAATATTATGGGAATGGAAGAGAATGTAGATGAAGACGCAATGGGTTCAAATGGTTCAAATGCCTCTGAGCACTATGGGACTTAACATCTGTGGTCATCAGTCCCCTAGAACGTAGAACTACTTAAACCTAAGTAACCTAAGGACATCACACACATCCATGCCCGAGGCAGGATTCGAACCTGCGACCGTAGCAGTCGCGCGGTTCCGGACTGCGCGCCTAGAACCGCTAGACCACCAAGGCCGGCTAGACGCAATGGGAGATACGATACTGCGTGAAGAGTTTGACAGAGCACCTGAGTCGAAGCAGGGCCCCGGGAGTAGACAACATTCCATTTGAACTACTGATGGCCTTGGGAGAGGCAGTCATGACAAAACTCTACCATCTGGTGAGCAAGATGTATGAGACACGCGAAATACCCTCAGATTTAAAGAAAAATATAATAATTCCAATCCCAAAGAAAGCAGGTGTTGACAGATGTGAAAATTACCGAACTATCAGTTTAATAAGTCACAGCTGCAAAATACTAAGGCTAATTCTTTATAGACGAATGGAAAAACTGGTAAAAGCCGAACTCGGGGAAGAGCAGTTTGGATTCCGTAGAAATATTGTAACACGTGAGGTAATACTGACGACATATCTTAGAGGAAAGATTAAAGAAAGGCAAACCTACATTTCTAGCGTTTGTAGACTTAGAGAAAGCTTTTGACAATATTGACTAGAATACTCTCTTTCAAATTCTGAAGGTGGCAGGGATAAAATAGAGGGAGCGAAAGGCTATTTACAATTTGTACAGAAACCAGATGGCAGTTTATAAGAGTCGATGGGCATGAAAGGGAAGCAGTGGTTGGTAAGGGAGTGAGGCAGGGTTGTAGCCTCTCCTCGATGTTATTCTATCTGTATATTGAGCAAGCAGTAAAGGAAACAAAAAAAAATTCGAAGTAGGTATTAAAATCCATGGAGAAGAAATAAAAACATTGAGGTTCGCCGATGACATTGTAATTCTGTCAGATACAGCAAAGGACTTGCAAGTGCAGTTGAACGGAATGGACAGTAGTTCAAATGGTTCAAATGTCTCTGAGCACTATGCGCCTTAACTTCTGAGGTCATCAGTCGCCTAGAACTAAGAACTAATTGAACCTAACTAACCTAAGGACATCACACACATCCATGCCCGAAGCAGGATTCGAACCTGCGACCGGAATGGAGAGTGTCTTGAAAGGATAATGGAATGTAGTCAAATTAAATCAGGTTATGCTGAGGGAATTAGAGTGGGAAATGAGACACTTAAAGTAGTAAAGGAGTTTTGCTATTTGGGGAACAAACTAACTGATTATGGTCGAAGTATGGAGGATATAAAATGTAGACTGGCAATGGCAAGGAAAGCGTTTCTGCAGGGGAGAAATTTGTCAGGAAGTCGTTTCTGAAAGTATTTGTATTGGGTGTAGCCAAGTGTGGAAGTGAAACATGTCCGATAAATAGTTTGCACAAGAAGAGAATATAAGCTTTTGAAATGTGGTGCTACAGAATAATGTTGAAGATTAGATGGGTTATTCACATAACTAATGAGGAGGTATTGAATAGAATTGGGGAGAAGAGGAGCTTGTGGCACAATTTGACTAGAAGAAGGGACCGGTTTGTAGGACATGTTCTGAGGCATCAAGGGATCACCAATTTAGTATTGGAGGGCAGCGTGGAGGGTAAAAATCGTAGAGGGAGACCAAGAGATGAATACACTAAGCAGATTCAGAAGGATGTAGGTTGCAGTAGGTACTGGGAGATGAAGAAGCTTGTACAGGATAGGGTAGCATGGAGAGCTGCATCAAACCAGTCTCAGGACTGAAGACAACAACAACAACAACAACAATTACACAGTGACAGTTATAAAATTTACACCAGACCAAGATTCGAAGCCAGATTTCCTGATTATCACATGTACTTTCATTAACAGTTTTTGCCATTTTTTCAGCCACTATCACATGTTGAAATATGTTTAATTCCTCAATGATCGGTTTCGACAGATCTAGCTGTCATCTTCGATATTCTGGAAATAATATTATTGTGCTTGAATCGTACGGCCGTAGCGAGAGAACACTCCATTTACAAAACAAACATGCCACATTGGCTTATCAAATACGTAAAACACAGGACTGAAAAGGTATAGCACCAGCTGTGTGCCCAGGAGCGGAGGCGAGTTAATCCGAGGAGCCGTTATAACTGTGCCTAATTGTCTTTACTAATGCAATAAGCATTTTGGCCTTTGAAATCCACCCCTATTCGCATATATTCCTTAAATTGTAGCCACAAGATTTTACGAGTATTATTTTCTTCAACATACAGGACCAGGGAATATTGATGTTTTCCTTTGTACCTTACTTTCTCTTGGCTTTGAAAATTCTTAAATGTCAGATAATCAATGACGAGTCATTAAATCTGGAAAAATTTGCTAATTGGGTTCAATTATGGAATGAAGGAAAAATGCACTTGTCGGAGCACAGAAAAGGTATTTATGCTCCTCTATAAAAGACTCTCACAGAAAATTAGGGAACCAACTGCCTCAATCCTCAATTCGTCTTCCTAACCACGAATTTTGGCATCCGAACATTTCGCGCCCTTTTCATACAGAACATTCCAAATGTTTCACCCAGCATCTCTTTGTAGTTAAGCATTCATACTCATCATCTCCCTCTCACTACCACTTCTATGTATGTCTCTCTCCCACCGTTTCCGTTTCTCTCATCGATTTACAGTATATCCCATTGTCACTGTCTGCGCTCTCCCTTATACTGTCTCTTTTTGTCCTTCTTTCTCGCATCCACTGTCTCCACCATACCTTGGAAGATCAAAAATTCTGGGAGGTCTATCTCACTTTTTGCTCTATATATTACGGATAAACGTTGTATCACGAAATTTTAAACCTGGATAGTCGATGACAGTAGGAAACAAAATTACGAATGTTGTGTAGGTCGGCAACGCAACATTTTCAGACTACGGAAACTTGGTGCCACGCACTCCGATTGGCCGTGAGGTCGCCGTGATGCTGTTCGTCGGTTGATGACAGCGCTGTGGGGTTCGGTTCATACATACAAACGCCCGTCACCCCGTCACGGTCCCAACGTGATACGCACACGTGTCAAATAGGTCTGGCTGTTTGTCTCCACCTCATGTCAGAGTCATTCACACATAAGCTTCGCTTCGGAGCACACACACGTCACCTGCGATTTAGTCATACAGTAAGCATGGTATCACAGTATTTCATTTAAGAACAACGAGATATGGTTTTATTTAAGGACTAGCCGACGGCAATGCGCATGAAGATCGATGGTTGTATGAGGAACGATGACCAGCAAGACGTTAACCATACCCGCTAACGTTTGCAGAAATACATCGGCGACTTGGCGAAACAGGCTCGTTAGCGGGATATCATTGTGATGCTAGAAGACCTCGAACACGACGGGATGATTCATTTGAAGAGCCTGTTCTTGAACTCTTCGCGGAAGCACTAGGATAAGTACTCGAGCAGCTGGACGCGACTTGAGGGTCACTCGTCGGTTAGTCTGCGAGGTTTTGAGGGACGACGGCCAGTATCAATTTAGTTTCCACCCTGTCCACTGTCCAAGACCTAAATCCTGTGGCGGTCTTGAAACAAAGGCGATGGTTTCTCCGGTGATTTCTGCGAGGTATTGGACGAGAGCCCGACTTTCTCGCAATTGTGTTGTATACCGACGAGTGCACCTTCCATCGGGACAGCCTTTACAGCAATCGAAACGTTCATTACTGGGCAAGGGGAAATCCTCATGCCACGTACGTCCACGGACACCAGGAACGATTTTCGCTCAACATTTGGGCAGGTAGTGTAGGTGACCATCTGATTGGGCTGATCCGTCTACCTCCTCTACTTATCGGGGCAAATTACCTTCACTTTTTGCAAGAAAGTCTACCCAGCCTGCTGGAAGATGTTCCCCTAGACATAAGGTTACGCAAGCGGTTGCAGCACAATGGGGCACCCGCACATAACAGTCGTGCTATGTGCGGAAATTTAAATGAAGTCTTCGGCGGCCGGGTAATTGGCAGAGGTGCTCGTAGGACACGGCCCCCGCAATCACCAGATCTCACACCACTGGACTTTTTCCTGTGGGGATTCTTCAAAGTTCTGGTTCAGCCACCCAGACGCAAGTCACCTAGAAACGAAGAGGAATTAATGGATCACATTCAACATGCCACCAATCACAGCAGGACAATGCCAGGAATCTTTGAAAGAGTTCGGCAATACACCGTTAGACGTTACCAAGCTTGTGTCGCGCCAGAGGGTCGCCAGTTTATTCACCTGCTTTAAGTAAACAATGTCCCAGCTACAAAAAAGGTCCTCTTCAGGGCCGACACAATTTGTAACGCGAACTAACGGCTGTTGACGGGTTTGTTCCCTGTACGTCTTATCATGAAACGATGGATGCGTTGGGACACCAGCGGATTTGCTCCAGGCCCCCAGAATGGAAGGCTGGTGCGCTACCACCGAGCGTGCAGGTGGCCTTGGATATATCCCGATCTCCGGCAGGCAAAGCATTCGTGGTCTATAATTCAGAGGATTACTTTCATTTCCTTTTGTGTATTTTGATGTAACTTGCGTAATTTTCCGTTCTTCGCTACATAACCTTTCTTGAGCCATCGGCTGTAGCTAATGTTGGAGCCATATTATCAGCATACTCTGAAAGAAATCTGAGACACAATCCTGATCAGAAAACTTTTCTTTATAACGTGCTTGCTACTTTAAAAGGATTCATGTTTGCAGCTGTTAATGAATTGTATTCTGGAATGTTTACTGCTTCTTCGTTGGTGGAGGTATTTCAGAAAGCTATGTTCAGTAACTTCTCTTCAGTGACGCTATCTTCAGTAATTTTATCTTCGTTGGTGGAGGTATTCAGAAAAGAATGTTCAGTAAATTCACTTTAGTGACGCTGTCTTCAGTAATTTTACCGTTGCTGTGAAGGAGACAGACTTTCGTTGCGGATGCTATCATTAGTCGAGCGAGCAGTTGCATGAAGGGCTTCAAAAAGAAAGTTACACATTATGTGGGAGGCAAATAACTGTTACCGAATGCTGCAATATACTTGACAGTGAGACAAATACATGACGCTTTTTTTCAACGTAGTCACCAAGGCTCTCTGAATAACTTTCACAACACTAGTAATTTTGGTTCCTACTGGCATCAGCAATCCAGGGATAAAATTCCGTGACACAATTTTTCTCCACCCTGTGTATCTACACTCTCTCTTTTGCTCCAACTGCTGTCCCCACCTTTCTCTCTTACTCGTGTGTCTAGCGTTGCAATGGCAACGCTCCCTCTACAGTCGAATTCCGACTCATCGTATTACACGTTCCGCTGTCTTTCGTGGCGTGTAATATGATATTCTTACAAACAAGGAATAGTGAAATGTCTTTACCGAATGCGAAACACACTGTGTAATCTTTCGATACATGCAGAATGTAGACAGCAGAGCAAGCCGGCCGAGGTGGCCGAGCGGTTCTAGGCGCTTCAGTCTGGAACCGCGCGACCTCCATAGTCGCAGGTTCGAATCCTGCCTCGGGCATGGATGTGTGTGATGTCCTTAGATTAGTTAGGTTTGAGAAGTTCTAGGTTCCAGGGGTCTGATGACCTCAGAAATTAAGTCCAATAGTGCTCAGAAGCATTTGAACCATTTCTCCCCCAACAGACAGATAGATTGGAGTACTTCATACACAATTAAAAGTTTTTGTAAGTTTCAGAAGAATGCCATAGTGTTTACATGACAAGAAGAACAAGATTTATGCAAGAAGATGAATCGTCTCTTTTGTTGTTTCGAAAATTGTGGAAGAAAAGGTTTTGAATTGATTCACTTCGTTCATTTAGGATTTTTTGGTGTGATTTTAGCTTGTGGATGAAAATCTCTAATTGTTCAAGAAGGCCCATCCGTATTCCTTTCTCAGCAATATGGAGCACAGAAAGATAGAAAGACTGGCGTTGTTATCACCAACAGAGAGTTCATGATGAACAAAATGTAATTCAAAACTGAGTCGAAGGGCATCCATATGTTCTTTGTAGCGGGTTGCAAAATTTCTCTCTGTTTGGGCTATGGAGAAGCAAGAACAGGAGCATGTGTGTTTGTATATGCCAGAAATTATGTGCCAATCTATAATGGATTTACCATTGTGAACAATTTTATTTTGTATTTTATTGTCTATGTGGAAGGATATTTTTATGTTGTGTGGTCTGTAATGATTTCAAGTTTATATGACACGTTGGCAGGGAATGGAAGACAGCCAGATTTTGCCATTTCTTTCTCGGCTTGTAATGGTTGATTGAGTATACTTCGGATTTTTCCAACTAGGGTGTATATGAAAGAGGCATTATAAGTATTGTTTTGGGCTATATATTTAAATATCTCCACTTCCTTACATGCAACTTCTTCGCTGATAGAGGTGCGGAGCCTGCGGTTTACAGATTACCGGAAGAAAGCAGTTTTATGTTGGTTCGGGGGCCATGAGGTATTGGTAATGGCAGCATCAGTGGTAGTGGATTTTCTGTGTATGTGGAAGGTATGCTTGTTATTGTGAGTGGAGATAGTCGTGTCAAAGAAGTTAATTCCTTCAGAGCTCTGGTGTCCAAGTGTGATTTTCATGCCCGGGTGCATTTCATTCATAATAATAGGGATACTGCACAACACATCTACAAAAAACGCCATTGGATTTTCGCTGTGGTTTTAATTTAGCGACCGATCCGACTACAAAAAAAAAATCTTATCCAGAGTTAGTAAATTGTAACGAACTCCAAAAGTACAATTTTTATCGCTGTCGTGAACTCATTTCGTGTTTTATGTACTTTTCCTCCGCTATATACAGTGGCGGCAGTGAGAGCGGGGAGTAGGTATAGCGGGCGCCCATAAAAGCAGGCACACGCTGCCCCGCGCCGGAGCCGCGTCCTCCCGGGCAATATGGCCCCGGCTGCAGCTAACAGCCGCACGCAGGTGCCGCAGCCAAGACAAATGAAGGCGGGCGGGGCGGGGCGCGGCCGCCACTTGATGGAACATTTAATAACCAAGTTGGATGAGAACGGCCGAGTAAATTATGTACGTGACGTCTGCGCAGCCCGCGAGAGGCCACTTCAACTCGGAGACAAGTTGACGCGCCGCAAGTTTCCCGGCGGGCGGCTGGCGGCTGCTGACGTCTTCAGCGCCGCCGTCGCGGCGTCGACTGTAACAACCGGGAGGCCGGCAGCCGCCAAGTTCGGGAATGGCGCGCTGGCGGCGGCTGACGCTGAAGAGCCGCGCTCGACGAACGCCGCGCCGGGGACGCTGCTAAACGAGATTTGAGGGCCCCGCCGGGTGACTGCGTCGTCTCTTCGCGTGTGCAGACTGCTGCACATTTACTGTTACTCACATACCGTGGTTCCAGAGGGACTAGTGTACATATTTACAGAGGAAAACATGCAAACAAACGGGTTGTTTCCATGTTACGTAGGAACTTCAGTTTGTAAGATACTCTCGCCCACGCATTGCGCAACAGGGGTGGCACACTGTCGGACGAAAGTTCATGTCCCGGGTTTGCAGCAGACTCTCTCCTGCTGGGATATAGGTAACAGGTGTATCACGGTACTGGAGTGAACGGCACGGCAACTGGAACGCACTCGAAAGTTGATGCACTCGATATAGTACGATTGTTGTGGTCACAACCTCAAAATACACTACTGGCCATTAAAATTGCTACACCACGAAGATGACGTGCTGCAGACGCGAAATCTAAAAAGATGCTGTCATATGCAAATGATTAACTTTTAAGAGCATTCACACAAGTTTGGCGCTGGTGGCGACACCTACAATGTGCTGACATGAGGAAAGTCAACAACCGATTTCTCAGACACAAACAGCAGTTGACCCGCGTTGCCTGTTGAAACGTGGTTGTGATACCTCGTCTAAGGAGGAGAAATGCGTACCATCACGTTTACGACTTTGATAAAGGTCGGATTGTACCCTATCGCGATTGCGGTTTATCGTATCGCGGCATTGCTGCTCGCGTTGGTCGAGATTCAGTGATTGTTAGCAGAATATGGAATCAGTGGGTTCAGGAGGATAATACGGAAAGCAGTGCTGGATCCCAAAGGCCTCGTATCACTAGCAATCGAGATGACAGGCATCTTGTCCGCATGGTTGTAACTGATCGTGCAGCCACGTCTCGATCCATGAGTCAACAGATGGGGACGTTTGCAAGACAACAACCATCTGCACGAACAGTTCGACGAGTTTGCAGCAGTATGGACTATCATCTCGGACACCATGGCTGTGGTTACCCTTGCGCTGCATCACAGACATGAGCGCCTGCAAAGTTGTACTCAACGACGAACCTGGGTGCACGAATGGCAAAGCGTCATTTTTTTCGCATCTGCATCCGTGTTTGACGACATCACAGTGAACGAACATTGGAAGCGTGTATTCGTCATCGTCGTAGTGGCGTATCACCCGGCGTGATGGTATGTGGTGCTATTGGTTACACGTCTTGGTCACCTCTTGTTCGCATTGACGGCACTTTGAACAGTGGACGTTACATTCCAGATGTGTTACGACCCATGGCTCTACCATTAATTCGATCCCTGCGAAACTCTACATTTCAGCAGGATAATTCACTACCGCATGTTGCAGGTCCTGTACAGGCATTTCTGGATACAGAAAATGTTCGTCTACTGCCCTGGCCAGCACATTCTCCAGATCTCTCACCAACTGAAAACATCTGGCCAATGGTGGCCGAGCAGCTGGCTCGTCACAATACGCCAGTTACGACTTTTGATGAACTGTGGTATCGTGTTGAAGCTGCAGGGGCAGCTGTACATGTAGAGGCCATCCAACCTCTGTTTGACTCAATGCCACGCGTATAAAGGCCGTTATTACGGCCAGGGGTGGTTATTCTGGGTACTGATTTCTCAGGATCTATGCATCCAAATCCGTGAAAATGTAATCACATGTCAGTTCTAGTATAATATATTTGTCCAATGAATACCCGTTTATCATCTGCATTTCTTGTTGGTGTAGCAATTTTAATGGCCAGTAGTGTATCAAACACATTCATCGTGGATCTCTGGTGGCATGTGGTTCACAGGTGATGCCACATGCAGCCGTTGTCAAAGAGTGTCACAATTTAACGAAGGCCGCACTAGACGAGGGTGACAGCGATCCGTCATACAGTTCAGATCTTACACCATACGATTCCCATACTTTCGGAAAGCCGAAAGATCATGCGGAGAAAAACGATTTTCCATCACTGAAGACGTTCGCATTGCAGTTCTCGAATGGCACCATGACCGAGGAGCAGATACTATCTTCCAGAAACTACCACTGTTGCAATGTTCCAGAATTATTCAGTTAGCCTTATCAACTAAGTTAGAAAATTGCGTCTTCTATGTGAGACACTTTCAAGTACACTGCAGCATTCGGTAAGAGTTGCCACATAATGTGTAAATTTCTTTTTGAAGCCGTTCATGCAACTGCTCGCTCGACTAATAATAGTATCCGCAACGAAAGTCTGTCTCCTTCACTGCGTAACAGCAACGGTAAAATTACTGAGGACCGCGTCACTAAAGTCAAGTTACTGAACATTGTTTTCTGAAATTCCTCCACCAATGGAGACGCAATAAACATTCTAGAATACATTTCATTAACAGCTGCGAACATGGATCTTTTGGAAGTAGCAAGCACGTTATAAAGAAAAGTTTCCTGATCCGGGTTGTGTCCCAGTTAGATTTCTTTCAGATCATTCTGAAAATTTGGTTCTAATTTTAGCTACAGCCGATCGCTCAAGAATCGTTATATACCAACGAATGGAAAATTATGGAAGTTACGCCAAAATATACAAAAGGAACGGAAGTGATGCGTTGAATTATAGACTTATATCATTGACATCGAATTGGAATAGCATTTTGGAACATAGAGGGTCTAAGGGATATAAGTGCCGATATTTCTACTGATGAATGAGGACACTTTACTGAACAATGTTACATTAGTATTCATTTATTTAGCAAACTAATAATTATAGCTGTTACGAGTAGTATGTTTTAAGGCTGGTTGGTAACTTCAAGCATGAAAGACATAAGAAGTCATTAATGGCTATTTTCCCCTGGGCACCAGTTCAGGTATTGAAGTGTTGACACGTGGATGCAAAACGGACAGTCTATACTGAAAGGAGTAGTTCACTACACGGAGCAGTTACGACCATGCAGAAGACATTTGGCGGTAAAGTATGTGATCTGTGATTGTCAGACGCAGAGAAGAAAACAACTAACACATTGAAGTGAACACATACGAGTACTAATGTATCAATTATCAAATTATCTGTACCCATACCGCTAACGCTTTGTGTGCTATGTTTTGGCAGTATGAAGTACCTCGATGGACAACGATATATTGACACATGGCTAGCGCAAGTGAGAGTGGAGTGGGAGCTACGTACACTCTGAGGGTGCTATAAACCAGCTGGCTCTGGGTGGCTGTGAATGGAGGTGGCCGCAGGACAAAGGTGGCCTGCCATTGATACCACGTCACTTCCTCGACAGTCTGACGGACGGGCCGGACGCCGAGTAAATGACAGCTGACAGCAACCGTCCATTGAGTGGTTGTTGTGGATGGGATCATCAGGCTCGGGGCTCTCTCCTGACGTATACGCAGATGACCCATCTCCACAACCAGGCCAGGAAGGATTATCCCTGTACAGACAGTGTGCGGAACAGATGGAGACGGATTGCACACAAAATTCAATGCAGGCTCATCACCTAATCCAAGGGGAGACTGCACTCTTTCAGGTACTGGATCGAAAGACAAGACAGCGTCTGAGACGTCGACACCTGAATTGGAGATGATGGGCGCTGTGCAACCACAATGGTGTCTCGTTCCCTTCCGCTAATTGTCCTGTCGGTTGTACCCTACACCATGCCAGACTCCTAGTTGCTGTCAGGTCGAGATGATTTCAGAACCTCAGTTGCCTCACTGATGCTGCCATGGGCTACATGGGGGACCTGAGCCACCTGCTGCTGCTCCTGCGTCGAGTGCGACCCTCAATCTGGTGAGACTTGGTGGCATCCCAATACTTCAGTCAGTCCAGGGACCATCCGAGTGTGTTTAGAGTCTTTGTAAATAACATTCTCCCTATGGAACCTTAGGGAGGGAGCAATAAGATGTTTCATGTTTCAGACATTCATATAACCCAGTATACTTTCTTGTGAAACTAATTTTTACAAATAAACTAGCGACTATAATTCGTCAAGTGATTGCTAACTAATTTAAGGAAAGTTATTTTCAAAGGTCTAGGAGGCAGAACAAGCACTATAACTCTGCTCCAGGTAAATAGCACTCCAGATGACGCATGTTATTTATTTTTTAGAATTTGAGAATGAGTCGATTTCTTAAGTTATAATTATTGTCCGTTTATATACCAAGGAAGAATCAACCTTTGTGTGTAGTTGAACAGGGGTAAATCGCTGAGGCAGAGACCAATGCAAAGTACATGGAATTGTAATATGATTAGGAACACTAGTTGTCTCTGATCTCAGTAATTGTATGTGTGAAAAAAATATTGCTGGAAATCCTTTAAAAGCTTTGTAATTGTCTGTTAGAAGCTGGGGTGTAGCAATGACCCTTGGGTCCACATGACTCATACTACACTCAGCAACATTCATCTGCATGACTCCAGGCATGCAGCTTTGTGTGTATGGGTGATCCTTGAGATCAATAGGGAAAGTTAAGATTTTTTTATGTTTGTACTTGGTTGGCAAAGTCACCCAAACACTCATGTCATTACTGTGAGATCTCAACATTGTTTGACGATTCCTTCTGGTCCATGGGCCACTAAGACATTTTGAAGTGAGACACTACACATGCGGAAATTAACTGTTCTGGGGAAGGGGGGCAGTGATAAATGACGAGTCAATGTCTCACTATTCTAGATACTCAAGAATACAATTTAATGTTGAATTTCCACCCGGTACAGCATGTTTGTAAGACAACAGAAAGTTATTAGCATTACAGTGAATCTATTTCGAATAGTATTTTTCTGGAGTTGAGAACAAGCAAACAGTTGGTCATTTAACAGTAAACCATATGGTGGCCATTTGGGGATTGAAAGCTATGTGTAGCTTTTAGGGAAAGGAAAATCCCGAAGCACATACTGGGGACAGAATGCTGAGGCCAACAATTTCTCCCGTAGAGTGCAGAAAATACGTTCCATCAGTGTTGCAGAAAATGGACCTTACTGGACTACCTGTTAGGCGCCTATTGCCACAGCAGACGCCATGGGCGTGGAAGAAATCGAGGTTACAGGGCCTACGTGTTATAACAGTGTTTCAAACATCATTTGTGAGCAGGTATGGCAGCATACAAATTCGCACGTTTCCTTTCTCACTGCAGACAGGACGCTTTCGAGGCACCCAGAAGGTGGTGCCATCCCCCAGCCTGCTTTGGGAAGCCTTCAAAACAATTTTAGAAGGAACGCAATATTTATGGCGGATCTGACGTGCTCTATATTGGGACAGAAAGTAACTGCTCTTGTTTTAGCTGAGCCACCTGGATGGTGGACATGCCATAACATTTAGGCCATCCGGACAATCATCTCCATACTAAATGTGTTGATCACTTCGTAGCTTTACTAAAACTCAAAATAACACACTGCCTAAAGTCGTCATGGGAAGAAACATCTCATCCTCTGTACGCAGGAAGTTGGATGTCAAGGATTGGCTGCTTCTCCTGGAAACAGAAGAATATTGTTAACTTTGAAGTGGATTGGGGAATAAGTAGAGCACACGAGGGGAATTAGGCGGGAGACTTGTACTTCGTGGAGTCTTGTGATTGTCAGTAAACTCTTGTGGGGGCAGTTGTGGGAGTGCTTTGGGATTTTACCGAGGTTTGAGGGAAACTGGTCTTCCAGTTGCGATGCTTGTGTGAAATGGATCTTAGGATCAGAGCCTGGTCTGGAGAGTAAACTGGTCTTGACACTTATTATGAATGGTGTGCACTTAGGACATTTGTCCTGAGTGTGGCTACACACTATCATTGTTCTTGACTGTGAGGCCTGTAGTGAAGACTTAGCTGTACTGACAGTTTAGACCTCAGTCATCCCAGACAGCTCGCCTTGCTGAGGGTAGTCTTATTTTGACAGCTCTGCTGCTTTGACATTTGTGCACACTGCAGTATAACTGAGTCAAACATGTCCATGATATGACTGGCAATCGGGAGTGTCACACGCTGGAATCAGCTCAGACTTCAGGGCTCCATTAGAGAGTAATTGCAATATGTATAACACATTCCTAGCGATGACTTGCATATTTAGTGCCAGCGATAGTGAATTACAGGCGCCACACATCGCTGTTCTGCAGACCCTTCAGCCACAATAGTCACCTGAAGCAGTGCTTTACTCTGAGAAAAGAGGTACTGTATTGCTGCTCTGGCTTGTTATGGCAGACATGATCCCAGTCTCTCGACCTGTTCTCAGCTGCACCAAAGTAGTATAACTTCTGCGTAGAATAAATCCATGAAGCCATACCAGTGTTAGAATATTTCAGATTGCGTTATCTATCTTTTGAGCAAGAGTATGTAGATCAATCAGTCAGACCTTAATCTTTGTCAACCGGCTGCCACAAAGTGTTGTTTACTGTTCATTCCATATTAGTGCTGCCATCAGGTGGTGTTTTATTTTTGTCATGACGATTAACATGTTTTTGTACAATTTTAATCAAGAAACTTGTGCCATAACTCCATAACTTTTATAATAGGTCAGTCCCGTGTTGCTATATTAATCACCTACCAAAAACTGACAATATAATGAGAGGCCCACCATTTCATTAACGCTATTCCAGCATTCAGGTTCATTTAGATTCTGACAACTGTGACAACCTCTAATGCAGGTTCTTAGAAACAAACACAATGAATGGACAAAATCGATTTAGCAGATGCACGGGGCAGGTAGTCAAATGGACAGTTTACTAGTTTTAATATTTTATTATTGGTAGTCAATTAAAAATACTCTTTATTTCTTATTATAAATAAATATTTTTATGTGTTTTTATTTTAATTATTCGCTTAGTTATCGGTTTTACTTAGTTTCTTATTTCCTTTTATCTTAACTCTCCTGAAAACCTGGAAAATATAAATATTTCACAGGTGAGCAAGAGAGGTATTCCGCAGCGTCTTTCTCACGGAAATTCCTCGTCGTTATCTCCTTCACCTTAAATCTCTAAAATCTTTACTCGCTACGAAGATCTTTTGGTGCAACTGTGTAATATGTTGTTTGATGAGTCTGGATGATAGGTCCAACAATTTAGCAAGTTAAAGTTTATTAATTCGGAGATTATCTGTAGATGAATTCTGACCTTGGAAAACGCAGGTTCGCACTATCGTTCCAAACTTCTCCGAGCGATCTACGTCTCGTAATATTCGTGATAGTTAACTAATTTCCGTGTGGAGATATAAATACCTTGAATATTTGATATTAGTTATAGTATTTTATTTTGTGCAAAAAACTATTTGAACATTTATTATATACCTTAATGGAGTCTGACAACAACACAATCTCTCTCCTCCTCTCATACGCCCAATCTCTCCATCTGCTTCACAAAGAGTCCATAAAACAAATCTTTGGTTCGGCAAGACACAGAGATGCGTTCGTAGCACGGGCCGTCCGATTCTCGAAATCGGTATATGCCGTTCATCACAATATCAATTCATTGTACCGAAATTACAGTTTTGCATACATTGGTACGCCATATAGTTAAATTGATTGCAGTCAAGGCGGTAACTCAGGATTGCATGTCGCCTTCCAATGCAGTCTTGCACAATCAAACTGCGTGCCTAGTGTCGTCGCAGATGGGTGACTGGATTCATGGTTTGCCGTAATTAGTGGCAATTCATCTAATGAAATTGAACTGCTAACCGGGGTTCCATTATGACTTGTTATAGGTTTTCAGCTCTTATTAATCTATATAAACAATACAGAAGTCTATTTGAGCAGGCCCCTCATATTGGTTGCTGGCTATGCTGTCGCTTACCATGTAGTAAAATGACCAGAGGATCAAACTAACTAGAAAATCATTTAGGCAATATATGTGCGTGGTGCAAAAAGTGTCGGTTGACTTTAAATAATAAAAAGTATCTGCTCCTTAATAAAATTTGTACACTTGTGTTAACCTGTGCCATTGTGTGTCCAATGTGACAGAATACTATAATTTGTTTCTGTATATTACTCCTTTTCTAAAGTTTAACAAATCCTTATTCTTCTTTCCAGCTCCCTTCATTACCTCCGTGCAATATTGTATGCAAACCACAGCAGTTGTCCTGCTACATTTTTATCTTTATCTAATTTTCCACTTAGTTCATTACTACTTTGATGTACTACTAAATATGATTTACGACACGTCGCATCCATCTTTCTTGGCACCAAGAAGCCTTCCTTAAATTTTACTTTTTGCAGGTACTTTTCTTTTCACTATTTTTGTACAACTTACATGTTTACTTTGTAGGATATACCTATTAACATTAAGATTTCAAATATTCGGGTCACTAATTGCATGAAGGTGTTTGGAAATTTTGCATTCAGCAGTAAGCAGCAGTTCCGTTTAATTGTTCATTTCATTTTTCTGAAACCAAATAGTTTCAGGCAGCCGTTGAATGTCTTTTAATGTTCCTTGATGATGAAGATTTTAAAACATATTTTGTATTGCATTAAGAAGATGATATTACGCACAGTGTCGTTCCTTCTTTAGTCTCATCCTGCTGGTGATCCAAGTGACGTCCACATTCCTAACAACTCAACAATAGACCAGCTTACTCAAACAAGATATTGGAAATTACTTAGTTGGATAGAACAGGTAGTTGTCGCCTTTATTACCAATGTCTCGTAACCAGATATTCTTAGGAAAATGTATGAGTTTGTAACGGAATTACATTTATTCTTAAAGAATGCTAAACGACCTTGTCACAGTAATTCTAATGATTTGATAATTTTATAGTTTTCAGCAATAAGTATTCACTGATAGAGAAGGTAATTGTGATAAATAAGACTGTAGTTTCATTTTATTTCGACTTCAGATACTGTACGCTATCTATCCACATAAAAGGGGTTACACTTTGTACTTAATTTTACAAAGAACATATATAAATGACCAGCTTCATGTGTTTATGATGTAAACATCATGTTCTGGGGCTCATCCTGAACTGTAGTGCAGAACAGAGACTACGGTGAAAATCCGGAATTATAACACATCTCGCTTGCTACAGCTAAGTCATGGCTCATATTTATTTTGCCGGCCGCGGTGGCCGTGCGGTTCTGGCGCTGCAGTCCGGAACCGCGGGGCTGCTACGGTCGCAGGTTCGAATCCTTCCTCGGGCCATGGGTGTGTGTGATGTCCTTAGGTTAGTGAGGTTTAAGTAGTTCTAAGTTCTAGGGGACTTATGACCTAAGATGTTGAGACCTATAGTGCTCAGAGCCATTTGAACCATTTATTTTATGGAATCTCGAATCACAAACATTAAGAAGCCTTAAGGATAATTTTTTAAATATACCGTTGACAAATGATGTTAGCACATCTTGTGCATTTCAGCATAGACTAGATTACATGTAATTTCTTTCCAACTGATCCGTAGCGAAGAAATCCCCCAGTATTTAGAACGTCAGAATAACCAGAACACAATAAATATTTTTCAATGAAAAACAAAAATTCTGACGAATGTTCCACTCACCGTAAGTAAAATTATCGCCGTGGACATGGAGTAAAGAAAGATAGGTTAATTTATTTTCACTTCGAAGATAATTAATACTAAGTAGAAAAATCATTTTACAAAATTTATTTACGATGATCGCATGATTGGACTGATTTTGAACCAAAGTCAGATTATGCCAATACTCGCATTATTGGTGTTACTAGTAAACAGACACATTACGAAGAATTTCGTTCATGAAGTAGAAGGAGTTCACCACCAATTAATAGTTTACGCTCTTCTTTAACTGGGCTTTATTGGTAATTAAACTTTTTATGGCTGCTGACAAGTTATGGAAAATATGTCTTTCTTAATAATGGATACATTTCTTGTTCCAAAATAAATAACTTTAAACTTATGTGACGATTGCTGTCATTTCTGTTACTGATTCCATAAACTGAGCTGTTGGTTTGAAAAGGAGATATAGTGTAGGTGAAAAATTTCACTGAGGAATAAACATATAGAGAAGTAGTAGCTAACAGCGCTAGTCCCCTAACCAGGGCTCTACAAGATGTTCTTGATTTCAAACCACTTATAATTCCTATTATTCGATTTTGGACGTAGAAAATTTAAGCTTGGCTTGATAAGTTACCCAAAAACGGAACCCCGTATAACATTAAGGAGTGAAAGTAAGCATAGCATTTCAGTTTTTTAATTTTTTGCCCATATGTGTACCAATATTTGCATTGCAAATCCAGGTATTTTTAGGCGTTCAGCAGTTCCGTTGTGTGTTCCTCCCTATCGAATTAATCATTTAGCTATAATCGAAAGAATTTAGCACTGTCCACTTCCTCTATGTGTTTTCCGTCGTATTATAGGTGTTATTGCTCTTACAAATTCTGAGTTGCTGCATTTAGTGTGCTTCTTCGAATTATAGTGACAAATAATTGCCTAGAAACCAGTTATCAATGTCCATGAACATTTCATTGACCGTTCTTTGTAAGACTACGTTCGATTGCTATTCATTGCAATGTTTGTATCATCTGCAAAGGAAACGAACTTTGGAAGTTACGATGTTACTGATGAAAGATCATTGACATGCACAAAAATAAATAATGGCCTAGGATGGAACCTTGTGTGACACCACACGTAAATAATTTTCAGTAAATAATTCTCAGTAAATAATTCGGAAATGGATGATGTTAGCCGTGCGGAGTGACCGTGTAGTTTGAAGCGCCATGTCACGAATTGAGCAGCCCCTTCATCCTGAGGTTTGAGTCCTCCCTCGGGCATGGGTGTGTGTGTTGTTCTTAGCATAAGTTAGTTTAAGTTAGGTTGAGTGGTGCGTAAATCTAGGGACCGATGACCTCAGCAGTTTGGCCTATTTGGAATACACACACATTTGAAAATATGATGATGTCAGACATGTTAATACATGGTAAAAAAATGAAACTATGAAACATCTCCTTAGAAAAAAATATAAATGACAATGCTGGAAAACCTCTACGTTATTTGATTTTCAAACAGCTGAGCAAAACTTAACGTACTCAGACAGTTCTCTCTTTACTTATTCTGATCTACAATAAACTGACACACAACTCCTTTTTTTTTTTTTTTTTTTTTTGGCGCAACAAAATCTGCCTTTCAATAATACCTACAAAATAACCTATGCCTTTCATGAATCACTTACCTCACAAAAATCTTCGTTACTCAAACTACTGAAATACAGCGAGCGCCAATACTGCCAGCTAAATAAAAGATTCTAACTACTGAAGGCACTAACTACTGATAGGCATAGTTAGCATATGAAAGATTTTGATGGAGGACAAACAATGTACTTACCTTAATAGTGTTCAAGAGTCACATATATATCAGTTCATGACATCCAGTATTACAAATTTACTTTTCCGGACGGACACACATCCAGATCGTCCGCTCTCAAAACTCTGTCATCTCTCCCCCCACATTCACCACTGCTGGCGACTTACCTCCAACTGCCCAACAATACACAAGCGAATATACCAACAATGAGCTCACAGCACAGTCAGTGATTTTCATACAAAGCGCTTCGTGGCGTTACCAACGCAAAAACCTTAACAGCCTACTTACAACGAATACAGCTGTCCTTATGGTCTTACTTATTGTGCAGCTACCACTTTCGGCGCTTCAGTGCGCCATCTTCAGGTTTAGTTGATCCTGAAGGGGTTATCACGTTCCATATATACGATGCATCAGTGGCCAACATAACTGGTTTACGCAGACAATCTGTAACTGTTGTCGTCTCTCGAACCATCAATTGTCAAGACTGAAGCCGGTATACACGCTAATAACATCATGTCTTTAGAGGTCGGATAACTTTTTGGTCGTTGTGCTTATCGGTCTTATTTTTTGATCTCAAGCCCTTCGCATAGACTGCGATCTCCTTGTGACTTGTGACCTTTTCCATGGGAACACGAGTCTCTTACTATGACATTGTAGCACCAAGGAGTCTGAGAGACAGATGGAAGAGCTGTCGCTTGAGAAGTCAGAGACTATCTGCAGCTGAAGCAGCGAGCAAGTTTCCTTAAACAGCGGAGCGCCGGCCATTCCTCGCCAGGTGGAGCACATAAAGAAGCGCCATCTTAATGACTGCGCCGCCGGAATATTCATTAAGCGCAGATCCTCTGGGCTCCGGAAAGAGAACCCCGGACTTCGCGCGAGTGGCAGACGTATTGCCGCCGGGAGAGCTATGGGGTATTAGGAACCCAGGACTAGGGGTGGCAGTAGGGTGGGGGCGGGGGTGGGGCACCGAGGATATTATCTGGCGGGCGCAGCGCGGCGCGGCGCCGCGAGAATACTAACGGCGACAGCTGTGACGTATGGTGATCCCTAGCCGCCGCGCCAGATAGCAGCCGCTAACAGCGCGCCCTGGGCTTTTAAAACACATTACGCGCTAATGTATTGCGCCGCGCGCTCTGTACACTACTGTCCACTGTCTCTCTCTCTCTCTCTCTCTCTCTCTCTCTCTCTGCACTCTCAAACACGACCGCATACACAAGTGAGCATTCGCTAAAGTTGTCACGTCAACGCGTGCGCACACGCACACACACACACACACACACACACACACATACACACGCAGTAATAAATTCTAAGAGAGACTTATGAAAGTTAGGAAGAAAGGGTAAGATGCGTCGTAGCATGACAGAACGGCTATGTGGCGACGTCTGGTTTGGCCACGGGTTGCGTCACGTATCAGTGCTGGAAACACTGCTTTCTTATATGTAAATGATATGCGTTCTAATATGACAGGTAATTTCGAAACATTTCTGTTTTCTGACGATACTAGCTTGTCAGTTAAGGGTGCCACATATACGCACTGTACCAAGTAGTGCAGTCCAAGATACATCTTCATGGCTTAAAGAAAATATTGTGATGCTAAATCGCAGCAAGATTCAGTTCTTTCAGTTAACATCACACAATTCAACTGACATTTTGATTACACAGAAAGGACATATGATTGAGTCGAAACAATTCAAACTCCTAGGGGCTCAGATAGATGATACGCTGTTATCAAAAGGCCGCACTCAGAATTTTGTACAAAACCTGAATGCTGTAAGAACATTATTATCAGCAGTAAGTATCAGTCCCACACGAAAATTCATCTACTTTGATTATTTTCTTTCGCTAATAATATACAGCATGATATCCTAGGGTAACTATTCCCATTTAAGAGCGTGTGTTTGTCTCAGAAATGGATATTTCCAAGAACACGTGGTGCATTTTCGCGATTCTCTTGTCGACACCTGTTCAGGAGTCTGGGAAATCTAAGATAGGACTCACAATATTAATTTTCTTTCATGTCGATTCTTGTTAACAGTATGAGCTTATTCCCAAGAAGCTCCTTAACTCTTCCGCACAGTGATGTGCCGTAGTCTGCTGCATCCGTTTTCAGTAAGCTACGAAAATATTTTTGAAAGCTTTGCAGTAACCCTGACCAAAGTGTCGAACTTACTCATGGTTCATTCCAAGAAAAAACATTAAGCTAATTCCTGTGTTATATTTATTTATGACACTAACATACAGGCGAGGCAGCTTAGACAGGCCACCCTAAATACGTTCAGAATCAATAAATATATCGCAGTGCGTTTTTCGTCAAGCTGTAGCGGACAGTTAGGCGAATTTCCTGACATTCCCAAGAAATTTTTGTCGTATGTAGCTACAACATTTACGTTGTTTCCTTCTGACGGAACCATATACATTTTTGTGTCACATTTGAACTTCAACAACATAATAATCATGATGACAGCGCCACAAACCACTGTCATGTCATCAGTAATGAGGTTCCATAAACTTCTGCCCTATTACACCAAATGTAAGTAAACACAAAACTCGAGTGCGGTTCTTGTGTTGATTATCACTGCTATCATACATAGTGTTCAAAATGTTTATCTTGAGGACTGTTGGACGTTATAAAGTAATTCTGAAGATGGAATACTGCACCTTGAATTTCATCAGGAGTTAAGGTTAACACAGGGCTGTATTAAAAGGTATTTCATCCCCTCAGTAGTCGTCAAAGTTTCTGTTAGACCTCCTGTTTTAATTTTCGTCACAAATGAAAGTATATCAGTGTGACGTTTAGTGAGTGTTAATACAATTTTGCTTTCCATGAACACGTTCTCTGGAGAGGGTCAGTCACTACACGTGCCGTATGACAGGGCCACCCACCATGTTGGTACCAGGCTTCCTTTATGTCCAGTGGGATTTCGTCCAATAACAGCGGGGGCAGCATATCTCAGGAACTAGAAACACTTGCGTGTAATTAGGTTCCCATTAATAAAAGAGGGACCTATGATGGTTTTCAAACGATACTTCTACCTTAAACAAAATCTTACCTAGATGTACCGCATCACACTGCACGTTTCATAGATAACATTCGGAGAATTGTTACCAATTTTGAAAGTATTTGCGGTGAACCTGTAAATTCAGTGAAAGGTGAAGAGGGTAAAATGCCACGGAATGTAGTTTTCGGAGAATAGTCCAATGGTTTACCCGTCTCGTACATTTTTGATATGTGTTGCTGCTGTTAAAATGTTAGTTTAATTTCTTTCATCAAACGTTTCCAGTTTATTGAACTTTTTTGTAATATTTACAAATACAGATCACGAGTGCTCGGCACTATCTGGATATTATTCATCAAAAAGCAGCACAGCTGCTCTAATAGTTGAGACAACAGTAGCCATAAACGATATTAGCTTTTCCAACTGTCTTATAAATTATGAACGTCTGAATAGCTTTACGAGCAAGTTTTCTTACTCGTGGGCTTCAAGCGCACAGGTAAACACGAGAACCATATCTGTATTACGGGGTTGCTTACATTTTCCATAACACGGCAGACATACTACGTCGTTGAATTTCTCTTGCAAGCTACTTTCGAATGCCTTAGAAAAAGTACATAGCTCCATAAAAAGTGCATTTCGTGATTCGGTAACTATAAACGATAAAATTTACTTCCAAACGTCAGGAAATGCAATATATTGTCCTCTACAGCTTGGCAAAAATCGCACCCCGATATGTACGTATTTAGTCTGTATATACAGACATCAAAAAAGATTTTGCATCATCCCGGTTCCCACAAGTCCTGAAGAGATACGTTCACTGTGGATATTGTATCAAAGACACAGTCCTTTTGATTGGTCAGAGATGTCAGTAAACCCGCCCAAAGATGTAAACATCCATGCATGAGCAGAGCCTATTAGACGGACGGGGTCCGACAGCCGATCATTTCCAGTCATTCCACTAGGAAGGAGGTACACGGCTAGTGTTGTCCGTTGTTCAACCATGCATAGACGGTCACTACTGTGGTTCGATCGCGTCCGCATTGTTACTTTGTGCCAGGAAAGGCTCTCAACAAGGGAAGTGCCCATGCGTTTCGGAGTGAACCAAAGCGATGTTGTTCGTACATGGAGGAGATACAGAGAGACAGGAATTTTCGATGACATGCTTCGCTCAGGCCGTCCAAGGGCTACTACTGTAGTGGATGACCGCTACATATGGATTATGGATCTGAGGAACACTGACAGCAACGCCACCAAGTTGAATAATGCTTTCCGTGCAGCTGCAGGACGTCGTGATATGACTCAAACTGTGCGATATAGGCTGTATGATGCGCTCTCGCTTCCCACGTGCAGGTTCCAGGGTTCGATTCCCGACGGGGTCAGGGATTTTCTCTGCCTCGTGATGGCTGGGTGTTGTGTGTTGTCCTTAGGTTAGTTAGGTTTAAGTAGTTCTAAGTTCTAGGGGACTGATGACCATAGATGTAAAGTCCCATAGTGCTCAGAGCCATTTGAACCATTTTTTTGTATGATGCGCAACTTTACTTTCGCCGTCCATGGCGAGGTCCATCTTTACAGCCACAACACCATGCAACGAGGTACACCATGGCGAGTGGACCGGTCAGGATTGCTATCACGCTCTATTCAACGACGAGTTCGTATATGCCTTCAACCAGTCAATCGTCGGAGACGTGTTTGGAGGCAACCCGGTCAGACTGAACGCCTTAGACACACTTTCCAGCGAGTGTAGCAAACTGGAGGTTCCCTGCTGTTTTGAGGTGGCATTATGTGGGGTCGACGTACGCCGCTGCTGGTCACAGAAGGCGCCGTAACGGCTGTACCAACGTGAATGCCACGCTCCGACCGATAGTGCAACCATATCGGCAGCATACTGGAGAGCCATTTATCTACATGGACCACAATTCGCTCCCCCATTGTGCTCATCTTGTAAATGACTTCCTTCAGGATAACGGCATTGCTTGACTAGAGTGGCCAGCATGTTCTCCACACATTAACACTATCGAACCTGCTTGGGATAGATGAATATTGCTGTTTATGGACGACGTGATCAAACATCTACTCTGAGGGATGTACGCCGAATCGCCTTTGAGGAGTCGGACAATCTGGACCAACAGTGCCTTGATGAACTTGTGGATTGTACGCCACGACGAATACTGGCATTCATCAATTCAAGAGAACGTGCTCCTGGGTGTGAGAGGCACCAGTACGTACAGCACTCTGAACCACCACCTTTGAAGGTCTCGCTGTATGGTGGTACAACATGCAATGAGTGGTTTTCATGAACAATAAAAGGGCGGAAATGATGCATCACCACGGAACGGAGGTGATGCAAAGCTTTTTTTATGTGTGTATTTGGGGTGGTGTCTGTTAGCTGCATCACTCTGTATACTCGCAACTTGCCGTCTGCATAGGAATGGTGTACTATTACTTTTCTGATACTAATTTCATGTACTGACCTGTTCCGTGACCATAGAGATCTGCTCCTCAGTTTTGTCCAGCGGAACTAGACGTGTAAAGTTAATTCATAAAATAAAAGTGCAGACGTACTCCTATCCAGTGTCTGTATCATTCACGTCAAAGCACATTTCGCGCCATATAACAAGTTTGCTTTTCCGTTCTGTACAGAACTGACTTGATTCGAATAATATTGAATATAGAACGTTAGTTATTTCCAAGGTTACTTACAGGAATTTAGTGGAATAAACTTTCATTCCTTATTTTTTACCACTGCGTAATACATAATGTGTGATGATCACATTTATCTGTCTAAAATAAGTCACATTAACGACGATATTGCTGACAGTATAATCAGTTTTGTAGGAATTTTAATATATTTGAAAAACAAAGCTAGTAAACATGCAATGCTTCGGTTCCGCAAGAACGTTGAAACAATGGCTATGAGAGGAGGGGGGAGAATGTAGAAACCAAGCAACAGACAAAAGTTCACAAACATGTACAACCTTGCACAATCTTAGATACGCACTGCAAGACAAAGGCGAAGAAATGAAAAGGAAATTTTAACTAACACACATAAATGAATAGAAGAAAATAGAAGGATTGCAATGGAAGAAAGTCAGACTGCAGAGTAGGAGACAGGGCCTGGAAACGTATGACCCAGGGAAATCAAACGGGCTTTCGTGAAGATGTGCAGATTCCTGAGGTCACAGCAAGTGACGAGATCTGTTTCTTGAATAAGTGCCTGGACTGGTTGGTTGGTTTGGAGAGTAAAGGAACTAAACTGCTTGGTTATCAGTGACTTTTCCCGAGGCCACACAGGACTCGGATGAAAACCAACGCCAAATGAATCTTATCACTTAAAGTCGGGGAAAGGAACAATATACATAAAATAGACTGTGTAAGAACACAGAAGGAAAAAACGAAAGAAACAAGCCAAAAGTGAAAACATTAACTGAAAGGAAAAATGCGGTAGAAAGCAGATGGCGTGGGCTAGCTGATCGCAAGGTTAAAAAAGGATGAGCCAGCCCCTCTACGACACACTAAAATTTCCAGCCTAAAAGTCCAAGACAAGGGAAACGCAGATGATGAAAGGACGAACACGAAATAGAACAGACATAACCAGAGGCAGCAAGGAAGATTTCAAATTTAGGTACGGTGAATACCTGGGAGAGGAGACCACACGCCCACCATTAGATTAAGTGATAAAACCTCCCTCTCGAATAAAACGTAACACTAGATCACCATTTGAGGTATTGTCACCTAACACCATATGGTAGTGCGTCAGGAAGGTTAAAAGACAGCCTCAGGCTGGCTAGATTCTAGTAGTCCAACAAAATGTGGATTATTGTCAATCGAGAGCCGCAGCGATACTGCAGTGGGTCCTCGCGACGGAGGAGGTATGGAAATGGAAATGCCGTGTGGCTAGGGCCTTCCGTCGGATAGACAGTTCGCCTAGTGCAAGTCTTTCGAGTTGACGTCACTTTGGCGACTTGCTTGTCGATGGGGAAGAAATGATGATGCTAAGGACAACACAACACCCAGTCCCTGAGCGGAGAAAATCTCCGACCCAGCCAGGAATCGAACCCGGGCCGTTAGGTATGACATTCCGTCGCGCTGACCACTCAGGTGCCAGGGGCGGGCGACGGAGGAGGTGACCTTGAATCAACAAATTATGATCGATGCCGAGGTCAACGGAGTCCCTGCGAGTGGCTCGCATTCATGACCTCCACACAGCTATTGTCTCCTTCATAGCACGTTATTTACTTGGAGAACTTAGGGTGTGTCATTCTGTAATCCACATCCCGAAAACTTTACCTCGTAAGACCTATCGGAGATCAGTTTCCGGTGTGCTGATCTCCAGAGTCGGTTTACCAGTAGCCTGTTTGGCCAGCCTGGCAGCAAGTTCATTCCCCAGGATTCAGATATATCCTAGGGTCCAGATGAAGACCACTGAACGCCCACGGATTTCGAAGGCATAAACAGACACCTAGACAGACATTAACAAAGGATGGTGAGGAAAGTAATTGTTGAGAGCTTGTAGGCTCTTAAGGAGTCACCACAGGGGAGGAAGGATAGGTGAGGAAGGACTCATCGGTGGAGGAGCATATATGTTCAAGAACTCGAGAGAAGGCTACCAAATCTGCAGTGAAAACACTGCAGTCAGCCAGCAAGGAGTGCAGTTCTGTATGTCCAGCGTGGGTATAAAAAAGCGAACGCGACTATCGACCATCGAACCATTCGTGTAGACTAATTTTAGACCTGTGGCGGTGGAATATCTCAGGAGGAACTGAATCTCTTGGGCCCTAAGATAGGTACAGATGAAGCTGTGGCCGAGGCATAGACCAAGGAGGTTTACTTAAGTGGACCCGGAGGAGATGTGGTAGAGGGAAAGACTTGACTTCAGTAGAGAGGAAGCAAACATGGACTGCAATTCCAGTACCGATCTGAGCCGCCGTTGCGAGAGATGGGTTAGCCTGTTTGGAAAAAGGAGAGAGTATATTTAGGTGAGTAGCGAATATGCGTAGTATAGTTGGAAAGCAGTTGTTGTCGCCTGATCCGCAATGGAGGAACCCCAGCATACAAGAGTAGGCTTCTCACTGGGCTCATTCAGAGAGCGTCTGTCGCATGTCGAACTCCACAGTGGTGTAGTGTCCAGCATCCGCAATGCTGCAATGCTGAGGGCGACCCTTAACCAAATGCTGGGATCCTATAGCCATGGTGGTACTGTACAAAGGCTGCAACAGTATAGGGAGATCTGCACCCCAGTCAATGTGACTTAGGCATCACAAAACACTAAATTGCCACCAGCACCTTTGCTTAATTTGGCAAAAATGGGGAACCCAAGTTGAGCAGTCGTTGAAAACCACTTCTAAAAAGCGGTACTTTAAGTAGTAGGCCAGTGAGGTAAAGTTTTGGATATGAGTGGGCAGTACAGAGATGACAGAAGTGCATGAGGCAAGTCTTGGCATCTGAAACCTGTAAACCATGGGTGAGGGCCCATGACCAAACCTTTCGTTTGGCTCCTAGCAGTCAACGTTTAGCCACTCCAATAGCAGACGAACAGAAGGAAATACAAAAGTCATCAGCATATAAGAAGGGTGATACTGAGGAACCAACTGCTGCTACACGACGATCAATGCCCACTAAAAAGAGCGGGATGCTCAATACAGAACCCTGCAGGATCCCATTCTCTTGGATTTGGGAGGAAATGTGAAGCTCCGACTGGAACTCTGAATTTGCGGAGCGACAAAGTTTCTGTATTAAAATCGGGAGTGGGCCGGAGACCCCACTCATGCAAAGTAGCGCGGGTGTGGTGTCGTCAGGTCAAAAAAGACGGGAATATGATGATGACTGTGGGAAAAGGCCGTCTGGATAGCAGGCCCTGGAACGGAAGCCAGAAGGCCCCGAGATTCAAGGAGCCAACGCAACAACACAACCGCCAGCTCTCCAACGTTCGATGGCTATCCATATCAAGCGGGTTGTTGCCAGGTTTTAGTACTGGAACGATAGTACTTTCCCGAAATTGCGACAGGAATTCACCGTCGCTACAGAAGCTGCTGAAATTTGTGGTAAGTACTATTGGACCAAACTGCGAAGATCATCGGTCCCTAAGCTTACACACCACTTAACCAAACGTAGACTAACTTACACTAAGGACAACACACACACCCATGCCCAAGGGAGGACTCGAACCTCCGACGGGAGAAGCCGAGTGAACCGTGACAAGACGCCTGAGACCGTGCGGCTACCACGAGTGGCAGAAGCTTTTGAAAATGGCAAGGAGGTGGCGCTGGTAATCCGCTAATAGACGTTTAATCATTTGTGGATTGTTGTGGTCTGGCCAAGGGGATGTGTCAGGACAATCTGCAAGGGCACTGAGAAATTCCCACTCACTGAATGGATCACTATATAGTTCAGGGTTGCGTGTAGCAAAACTTGGGTGTTGGCGTTCCACCCACTGTTTTAGAGTGAGAAAGGAAGGATGCAGACGCAGAGGTTCGAGCATAATGCTTGTCAAAACTCACTGCGATTGAGTTTGCGTGTAAATCTCATGCTTACCTGCACGGGTCTGACAAAGGCATCTGAGCTTGGTCCAAACCTGGAAGGAGAGGTTCGTGCGCCGATGCTGGAGACGTATCGATCCCAACAGTCCCACTTCCGTTGTTTGACGAATTGACGGATCTGGGCACAGAGCCGTTTGAAGGCAATAAGAGGCTCCAGGGATAGGTGCCACTTATGATGTTGGAGGGCCCATCTACGATCGCTAATGGCCCGTCTGGGCAAATGTCCACGTGAGTGACGCCGGGGGAATCACAGGAAGAGTGGAAAGTGGTCACTACCACACAAGTCGTCATGAGCTCTTCACTCGAAGACAGTAGAAGGCCAGGACTGCAAACTAAGAGATCAGTGGCCGGGTATGTGCCATGTGCCACATTGAAATGAGATGGGGCACCTGTATTTAAAAGGCAAAGGCCGAGTCGAGTTAGTAGATCGGCAACGGCTTTACCACATCCAGTAACCTTGGTTCCACCCCACGAAGAGTTATGGGCGTTAAAATCACCTAGAAGTAGAAAATGTGGGGAGAGTTTGGATCGATCGCAGTCAAGCCACCTCTGCAGAAATTCATGACGCCCTTGGCCACGTATTGCGCCGAAAACTGCGTCATCCGCAGTCACCGTCAGTGGTGAAGGAAGGCAGTTATCGAAACATGACTGTGGAGTAGTTACCAATAATCATACGACTTCCTGAATCCCCATAGATCAGGCGCTTAACACCCCTTCCCCAGTGGAATCGATATATTCAAATAGCATAGAAAAGCAAATTCTAGTTTACAGTATTGGAAACGTACACTGGATCTAGCTCGACATTTCAAACATTCTTCGTGTTCCCACTAAAAAACATGTCGGTCATACAATGAAATTTCTTTGACGCCAGAAATTAATAAGCATTTTATCATTCCTTTCAATCTTTTCCTGCAAATAATCAAAATCTATGAAGAAAACTGGAACTACTCTGGGCACAACTCTAACATTTAACATTCGTGTTGGCTAAGCGGATAGCTGGATAAATTCAACAAAATCTTACTAGCATCATAATAAACTTATCCTTAAAATTGTTCTCCCGAAATTTATATGAAGCTATACCCAACGTTTACTTATATAAATCTGTTCAAGACCATTCAGAATAACGTGCATTACATAATTATACTTCCAAAAGTTCACCTTATAATTTGCATTTAGCCAAAGGTTCTACTCTCACAAACAACTAAAATTTTAACACAGTCTGATGATCTCCCACACTAATTTTTGCGCGAACAATAATTATCATTAAGCTACACATGTTGCACGAGAAACCCATCAAAAACACTACAAGTGATTCATATAAATAAATCCTTGAAATCTACCCCCAAATCTTACGTACAAACAGTTCATATTCATCTCTTACGTAAGTAACGAAATTATTTACATTCTGCTGACTGCCGCGCATCAAGATTTGTGTGGCTAATGTTTACTCATTCCTTGCACTAAATTGTGCCTCCCTAGTTTATCACTTTCATCTTAAATTTACCAAATTACCGCTTACACAAAACAGAAATAGCCCCCAAAACTCAAAACTACACATTAAAAACCATTATTTGCACACAAGTATTTTCACACCAAGTTCTTCGTTCACAAGTTGCAACTCTGCCACCGTTGCTTATTATAACGGTTTATTTCGCTAGTGTGAGTAGCTTTTGAGTGTCACCTTCTTCCGCTTTTTAATCTGCTCTAGTTCGAGTCCTCTTTCCTCGTTCCCCAACGGACTCGTACGTTTACACACAAAATTTGTGACTACCGATGGAACATCTTTTTCAGTTTCTGTATATGCACATTTTCTTTCTTCATCAACATCGATCATTTCACTTACAGGATGTACGTCTTTAATTTCACCCCTACCTAAAAATTGCTCCCTCAACATATCATTTTCAATCTCCTTTCCTCTTTCATCAGTGTTTGTAATACACATTTTACTATCAGTCAAACCCTCAATTTCTTTGCCACAATCAAACAACTTTTTTAACACATTCGTTGCCCCTATTTCATCTTTCATCCCTTCAAGACACTTCGTTATTTTAAATTTCTGTCCTTTCCATTATTGAAGCAGTAATGACTTCAGTATTTTTCCATACCATCTCCAATCATTAATAGAATATGCACTTTCTTCCTTACCGTACCATGCTGTACTGGCATCACCTCCTAAACAAATATTTTCCCCATTATCCAATTCTTTATTCTCCCGACCCACCTCTGACTCATCTATAGGATTTAAATCACCCTCAGAATGCTTCGTTTTACCATTCCTGTAAACACCAAATATACATTGGAATTCGCAGTGCATTCGAATTTCGACAGAGTAGGATCTACCTCTGTCTACGTTATATTTTCTTTACTCTCTGATTTCTCCGACACTTTGCATTTCGATCTACAATCTGACTCATAACTTTCGCACTCATACTTCCACATCTACTCATAATTCATGCTTTCATCAGGAGCCATCGGTTCACTCCCATCAATAGGAGTAAATGCACAAATTTCTTCCCCAGAAACATATAAATCGGTAGTCACAACCTTCGCAACTTCAGCACCTAAAACATCAACTTTTCCACCCTTTAACAATAAATCTGCCGATATATAATTAATTCATCGACAGCTGGAGTGCCTACAACTTCGCCGCCTTCACAGATAGCTTCTACACAAAAACATCTTCACCACTTTCACCTACATTATTACAATTGTTGTTACTGACTAGCACCTCATCAGGCTCAGCCTCTCTTCTGATCACAGAATTTCCCACCAAACATACCCTCATTCCATCATCCACTACCCTTTCACAAAATACGTTCTTAGGCCTTTTCTCATCATTATCGAATCTCTGAACACATTTTACAAAATTTCTTGCTCCCTGTTTATAGTTGCGCCACTTATAATTATTCCCCATTTTATTCGTATATCCTATTGTCCTCATCTAGAATATTTTTGCTCCTTTGTCGAATTTTTTTACACGCAGAGAATTTTCAAAATACTATGGCCTTTTCAACGACATTTTACTTTGGACCCTCTGAGCCTGTGATGGAGCTATCTCAAGTTTCCCGATCCCTTATTATAATCCTACATTTCATGAGGCTGTTGCCCCTCAAATCTTCGTTCCGGTTTAGCTTTACATTGTGAAAATTCCCATTTCCATTTCCCCTTTGAAAATTACTGTTGCCACTTTGGTAATAATTTTCTCATTAAGTGGCTGGAATTTTAACTCCTGTCCAAGTCTTTCTATGAAACTTAACAATTCTTCAATGGATTTTGTCGGTCTGTGGACAAGATTCCATTGTAAGTGTTCCGGTAAGTGTCTCCTGAGCATCTTAATCTCCGTCACATTCCCAGCGGACGATTTATATGAGTCAACTCAGCCAGTTCACACACATAAATATCTCGCATCGACCCAAATCCATATCTGAATCTTGGTCAGTTTAGGAACTCATTCTGTAGTCGTGTTTGCTTCGCTTCATTCCAGAAGTAGGTCAGGAAATAACTCTCAAACACTTCATACACACTCAATTAGCCCATGGCTATGCGTTTATCTCAAGATTTCTTCTGGTGAATTTAATTTCTGCCTCCTCCAACATTGCCCTCACAAAGATATCTCTACATACAGCAACAAAAGCAACTGAATAGTATTTTCCATCATTTACGTAACACTTTATCGTTCCCCAAACAAACCATGGATCACCTATTACAGTAGTTGCCCAATTCGTTGCTACAGAATTTAATTCCGACATCATGTTTTTAAATCACTGTTAATGCTTCACAGCTTCTTTATTTAATCTTGATTCAAAAAGTTCTCTATTTTTAAGCACCTCTTTTCTCTGTTCTGTTATTCTTCCTGTCAAATTGTTAACGAATTTAGTGGTCACTTCCTGAAGTACAATTTGCCTCATTACACAGTTCAAAACATCACCACTCAGCTCTTCCTGTATCATTCCCAACTTTTATCCGTAATCTTTCTCGGCTCTATCGACTGTGCTGTTAACCAGGCCAACTTCCTCAGATATCTTGCCCCATCTGCTATTATAACTTCCAATTTGCAATTAATCTTCGCTTCAATATAAGATGTTATTTCTTTCCACTTCAGCTTTTACATTCTCCGTTGCACTTGTGTAAACATTTTCAATTTTCGGGCCTAGCTCTGTTGTCATAGAACTTATCAAAATTTGCATTAAGCTTGCTTTCCCTCCCTGACTATCTGTCCCATCAGTAAGTTCCATTTCGGCATTCCCACGTTCAGACGTAGGACTAATTAGTCCATTATTATTATCTGAAGCACACAGACTGGATGGTCGCTCATCCATTGTAGGCTCCATCACTGACGATAGGTCTGTGAGTTCACACATCTTAACGCTCTCAGCTGATACCGTTGCTGATAATGATGAACTCGAGAGCGTTTCCGGTAGTCCGCATTGCCGTGGTCGCCGCTGCTGCTGTTGCCACCGTAAAAATCTCTGCTGCTGCTGACCGCTGCAGGTTCGAACTCAGCAAGCCTCTGCGTAGCCTTATTCTTCTTTCTTGAGGTTCCATGCCCGACTTCTGCTACCAATTCTCACGCACGCAACTGCTGCAAAATTTTATGCTCAGAGCCCCCACGCAAACTGCGTTTCATGCCATAGGCTTGGGACCTGGATCACAGTATGTGGAAAAGTATTGGAATTACAGTTGTAATTCTAAAGGGATTAGATTCATGTCCCGGACGACAAAACTCACATTGCTTCCTGCTGTGTAGTTACTCTTGTAAACAGAATCCCACATTGCGCTTTAGTTAGTTCGGATATTCACAACTCTGTTTAAAAGAAATAGCTTGATGTTGTCATAGGGTCAAGCTGTGCTTGTGTGCTTCCATGCCCAGCGGCTAACTCATTGCAAATAACAGTCTATAAATGTGAACCTGTACTCATATAGAAGTATATGCATTAACTTTTGAGAACATTTCTTCTGGACAACATCGGTCTGGCAAAACGTACTTCAAAAACGAACACAAACACTTTCTACAGCAAAAAAAAAGAAAAATGGTAACTGGATTTGGCCAGTTTTTGACCTTCTTCACCCCTTCATACGATGACGGTAGGCGGTGGCGATGAAAGGAGCGGGTGTTATAACTACACGAATGTCGAGATTGTTTATGTTAATTTTTGAAGTCTAAGCATTGGTTGGATTTGCAAATTTTATGTGCACAAATACTTAAATTTAAAAAAAATAATTTAATAAAAAGATCTGATGATCTCTCCATTAGGAAAAGATTCCGGAATAGTCCCCCAATCACATCTCTGAGAGGGTACTGTTAAGGTGACCAGGAGCAAAATATTGAATAACCAACAAAAGGAGAATGTTCTACGAGACTTTGTGTGGAATGTCAGAAGTTTGAACACGGAAGCAAACTAGAAAATCTAAAAAGGGAAATTCTATGAGTTGTAGTGGGGGTCAGTGGATTGAAATGGAAGAAAGACAAAGATTTATTGTCAGAAAAGTATAGGTAATATCTACAGCTTCAGAAAATGGTATAAATGCAGTAGTATTCGTTATGAATACGAAGGTAGGACAGACATTGAGTTAATGTGAACACTTTACTGATAGTGTCATTCTCATCAGAATCGACAGCAAACCAATACCGACAATCATAGTTCAGTTGCACATGTCGACAACTCAAGCGGAAAATGAAGAGACATAGAATTTATATTAGGATATTGAACGGGTAATTCAGTATTCAAAGAGAGATGGAAATCTAATAGTCACGACGGATGGGAATGCGGTTGTAGGGGAGGGTGAAGAAGGAAAGGGTACGGGACAATGAGAGCTTAGTGGTAGACACGGGACAGGAAAAGACTACTTACGTTCTGCAACAAACATCTGCTAGTAATAACGAATACTCTGTTAAATAATCACAGGAGGAAGGATATACTTGGAAACGGTAGGCAGAGACGGGAAGATTTCGGATAGATTACATAATTGTCAGTCAGAGATGCCAAAATCAGATTCTGGATTCTAAGGCGTACCCAGGAGAAGATACAGACTCAGATAACAACGTAGAGGTGATGAAGAGTACGATGAAATTTAAGCGATTAGTCAGGGAGAATCAACACGCAAAGAAGTGGATACTGAAGTATTAAGGAGTGACGAGATACGGTTAATGTTCTCTAAGGCTACAGATACTGCATTAAGAAACAGCTCGGTAGGCAGTACAGTTGAAGAAGAATGCACATCTCTACAGAGGGTACTGACAGAAGTTGGGAAGAAAACATTAGGTAAAAAAAAAGGCAACTACGAAGATACCATGGATAACAGATGAAACACTCCAGTTAAATGACGGAAGAAGGAAGAAAAAACGTGCAAAGAAATTCAGGAATACAGAAATAGCCAGCCGGAATGGCCGAGGGGTTCTGCAGTCTGGAACCGCGCAACCGCTACGGTCGCAGGTTCGAATCCTGCCTCGGGCATGGGTGTGTTTGATGTCTTTGGTTAGGTTTAAGTAGTTCTAAGTTCTAGGGGACTGAAGACCTCAGAAGTTAAGTCCCATAGTGCTCAGAACCATTTGAACCAATACAGAAATACACGTCACTTAGGAACGAAATAAATAGGAAGTGCAATGAAGCTTAAGCAAAATGACTGCAAGAAACATGTGAAGATATCTAAAAACAAATGAATGTCGGAAGGACGGAAACTGTGTGTAGAAAAGTCAAAAAGCCTTCGGTGAAATTAAAAGCAAGGGTCGTAACATTAAGAGTTATGTGGGAATTCTGAGTTTAAATACAGAGGAGAGAGCGGAAACGTCGGAAGAGGAAATTTAATCTACATCTACATTGATACTTCTAAGCCACCGTACAGTGCGTGGTGGAGGGTATCCTGTACAACAACTAGTCTTCTCCTTTGCTGTTCCACTCACAAACAGAACGAGGAAAAAACGACTATCTCTATGCCTCGGCATGAGCCCTAACTTCTCGTATCTCATCTTAGTGGTCCTTAAGCGCAATGTATGTTGTCGGCAGTAGAAACGTTCGGCAGTCACCTTAAAACGCCGGTTCTCGAAATTTTATCGATAGTATTTCTCGAATAAAAGAATGTCGCCTGGTCTCCAGGGAATCCCATTTCAGTTCCCGAAGCACCTCTGTAACACTTAACGTATTGTTCGAACCTATCGGTAACAAATCAAGCAGCCCGTCTCTGACTTGCTTCGGTGTCTTCCTTCAGTCCGACGGATTCGAAACAATCGAGCAGAACTTTGCAACGTTGCGCCCAGATATTTAAACGGGTTGACTGCATCGGGAATTACACTACTAATTCTGTATCCGAACATTACAGGTTTTTTCTTCCAACTCGTCCGCATTAAAGTACATTTTTCCACATTAAGAACTAGCTGCCATTCGTCACACCAACTAGAAATTTGGTCTAATTGGTCTTGTATCTCCCTGCAGTTACTCAACCTCAACACCTTACCGCACACCACAGCATTATCTGCAAACAACCGCAGATTGTTGCCCACCCTGTCCACCAAATGTATATGTATGTATGTAGAGAACATTAGCGCTCCCATCACACTTCCCTGGGGCACTCCTGACGATACCCTTGTTTCTGATGAAAACTCACCGTCGAAGATAACATACAGGGTTCAAGCACTTAAGAAGTCTTCAAGCCACTCACGTATCTGTGAATTTATTCCGTAAGCTAGTAACTTCGTTAACAACTTGCAATGGGGCACCGTGTCAAATGCCTTTCGGAAATCTAGAAACATGGAATCTGCTGGTAGCTCTTCATCTATAGTTCTCGGTGTGTCACGTGAGAAAAGGTATAGAAGAGTTTCGCAAGAGCGATGGTTTTTGAAGTCATGCTGAGCTTCTCAGTCTCAAGAAAATTTAATATTTTGGAAGTGAAAAAATGTTCAAGTGTCTGCACGAAACCTTTGTTACGGATATTGGTCTGTAACATTGCGGATCCTTTCTTTTCTCCTTCTTATATACTGGAGTCACCTGCGCTTTTTTCCGATCGCTTAGGAGTTTGAGATGGCGAGAAATTCTCAATAATTATAATCTGAGTATGGGGCTAATACCGCAGAGTACCCTTTGTAAAACCGAATTGCGATTCCACCCGGATTTGGTGATTTACTTTCTTTCAAATCTTTAAGCAGCTTCTCTGTGCCAGGGAGGCTTAATATTATGTCGTACTTATGATGGTCAAATGATGGTATCTTTGCACGATTCTCCAGTGTGAAAATGTTCTTGAACATGAAATTTAAAAATTCGGCTCTCGTTTTGCTATCTTCAACTGCCACACCATACGGGTAAACAAGCTACTGCACAGAACCGTTAGAACCGATTCGGGATTTTACGTAAGACCTGAATTATCTCGGGTTCTCTGCCAGATCTTTTGCTAAGGTATGAGAGTGGTAGTCGTTGAATACTTCGCGCATAGACCTTTCCACAGACGCACGAAGCTCTAACAACCGTAGCTTTTCGTCATTGGTGCGTTCTCTTTTGAACCGAGAGTGCAATAGCCTCTGCTTTCTTAACATCTGCCGAATTTCGTCATTAAGCATTGGTTGGTCTTTTCAATACTTTATCCGCTTACTAGGCACATGACTCTCCAGACCACAATTTGTAATCTGCTTAAACTTTGACTATAATTCCTCTATGTCCAGCTAGGTGGAACTAAGGGTTGTCAGTTCACTATCTAAGTAAGATGCTACCAACAGTTTAACTGCTCTGTCTAGCAAAAACATTCTTCTGCCCTTCTTGACCTATTTATTAACTTTTTAACCACAGTTGTTATAATGGCATCGTGATTGCTAATCCCCATATCTATACTGACATTGCCGATAAGGTCCGGCCTATTTGTAGTTGCAAAGTCTAATATATTTGCATTGCGCGTTGGTTGCTGTGCTAACTGCTTAAGACAGTTTTCAGAAAACGTAATCAAAAGTATTTCACGTGACTGTACCACCGCAATGAATCCATAGACATCGCAGTATATACACCCACCGTGAGAGGGAGGACTTATCTGATGACTTGAAAGAAGACGAATCAGGACAGGGAAAAGCTAGGGGATCCAGTTTTAGAATCAAAATTTAGAGGACTTTTGGAAGACTTAAGATAAAAAAGGCAGAAGAGATAGATAAAATTCCATCAGAATTCCTAAAATTGTTATGGGAATTGGTAACAAATAAAATGTTCACGTTGATGTGTCGAATGTATGCGACTGACGACATGCCATCAGAGTTCCGGAAAAACATCATGCACCCAATTGTGAAGAAAGCAAGAGCAGACCAGTGTGTGAATTATCAACAGTCCATGCATCCAAGTTGTTGACAAGGATAATATAAAGAAGAATGGAAAAGAAAATAGGGGATCTATTAGAGGACGATCAGTTTTACTTCAGTAAAGGTAAAGGTACAAGAGGGGCAGTTCTGAACTTGCGCTTGAAGCAAGACTGAAGAAAAATCAAGATATGTTCATTAGATTTGGCGACCTGGAAAAAGCATTCGACATTGTGTAATTTGCAAGATGTTCGAAATTCTGACAAAAATAGATGTGAGCTATAGGGAAAGATGCGTAATATACCCTATATGGAACGTTTTTACTTAACACCTGCTTTGTTTAACCTTCAAATCTAAAGGGAGTGGAACGGCTGACCCAATAAGTGAATAATTCAATTGCAACGTGTTTTTAAATACCAAAAACAATCTCACATAAAAATTTACCTTAGCCACTCAGGCAAGACTATTTACGAAACACTCATTACGTAAAATCATAAACAAGTTAATAAATCATTAGCCAACGCTCTCGCAAAGACATTGAGGAACGCCACTAGGCAAAATATTTAAGAAACTCTCTCATTGCATAAAATCATTAATGAACTAATAAAGCATTAGCAACGATCTCATATAAAAATTGATAGAAGCCACTAAGCCTGAATTTGACCATAACTTTAACAAAACAACTCTAGTTAAGACCCTTTCAATTCTAATACTTTAACATTACATGTAAAATAACAGTGGACACAACGCCTCACTTTTAACACGAATACTTAGAACATATTTATTAAAACGTAACTTAGGCAATCTTGCAAATTATTAGACTAGAGAGCCTTGCAGAGCGAACCCAGAAATTATTCAAATGCCCATTGGCTTGTAAGATGGGCTTTTAGGGCATAGAGAGTTATAACTTTGTACAATCATAAAAGTGTACTAACAGAAGTAAGGCCAAAGTTTAAACACGAACATTGGAATCGAATGAGGGAAGCAATACTTATCTTCAAACCAAGACGTGGCTCCGTTTGCAACCCCACGTCGAATAGGCCACCGAAATGTAAACCCAGCAAACGCTACCGAAGGGGAATACACGAGCTCTGGCCAAGTCCACCGCCCGAAAGCCAAAATTGCAATCTGAAGGAAAGCTCTGCTCTTCGGTTGCCCGCTGCGTCAGCTCACAGAAACATAGACCACACCCGACAACAGAAGACCAAAAAACTTCAACATTCAAGAGTGACCAGTTAATTAACACTATGAAAGCTCAACAACAACTAATTTCACTCGTAAGTCCTTTGCTCAAGTGAAACAGTACCTGATAACAACTGCTAAGAGTGGGAAATGAACTGGCTCACGAGAACCGATACTCACTAGAACTTAATGACACACATATTGGCTACCTTATGTGGCCTGCAAAGCTCAACACAGTAACCTTTAGAAATAAAAACTCAGACTGCCCGCATAGGACATATTGACATGGATTAATGGATATCGTAAGCAAATTAAACACCTACTGAAAATAGCTAATGAACTAACATTCTGAAAATAAATCAATATTATGCGAAGCAGAGCACACCCTTAGTAAGAGGCATCAAATGAAATCGAACACACATAACATCACACGTCCTATAGCGTCTTATTGTACCAAGAGCGATCGCAATCACAGTTAACTAAGAGCTCTTAGTAATAAGAGTACTTAACTGGGTGCCTTGATGCTGGGGCGGTTTTGCGAAGATGTCCGACCATCACTTCGTAAGACCTTAACTTCGCGTCCCTCCAAGGAAGCGGGCACATCCACAGCTCACAGTATTGCTGGAGTATGCACAGCGCCGGCCAGCTCCCGCCGCCTCCACTATAACAACGCGATAACCGCCGCTCGGCCTCAGGCACGCCGTCTTTGCTTCTGCCCGCCAGCCAATCGCCGACTCGCGCACCGTCGCCATCCGTTCTCAAAGCTTTGTTGTTGTTACTCGCGGTCGGCACTCGCTTATATCCCGAGCCGGTCCAAGCACCAAGACAAACCTCTGTACTAGGAAATCGATCGTACTCATGTCAGAGATACTACTGGCCTGCCCGTCACGGCTCACTATATACAAGAACCATGAGGCAACAATAAGACTGAAAGACCAATAACGGAGCGCTCGGTCTAAACAGGGTGTAAGACAGGGATGCAGTCTTTCGGCCCTACTGCTCAGTCTAAATATTAAAGGAGCAATGACGGAAATAAAAGAAAGGTTCAAGAGTGGGATTAAAATTCAGGCTGACAGAATTTCAGTGACGAGATTCGCTGATGACTTTTCTATCCTCAGTGAAAGTGACGAATAACTGCAGGAAGTGTTGAATGAAATGAACAGTCTGATGAGTACAGAATTTGTATTGAGAGTAAATCGAAAAAAGACCAACTTAATAACAAGTAGCAGAAATGAAAACAATGATAAGCTTAAACTCACTGTTGGGGCTCACGAAGTAGGTGAAGTTATGGAACTGGTCTTCCTAGGCAGCAAGTAACCTATGACGGACGGAGCGATGAGGACATAAAAAGCAGACTAGCAATGGCTACAAATGAATATCTGCCCAAGAAAGGTCTGCTGCTAACAAATATAGGTCTTAAAGTGAGGAAAAAATTCTGAGAATGTACGTTTGGAGTACAGGATTGTGTGGTAGTGAGACATGGACTGCAGGGAAACCAGAAGAGAAGAGAGTCGAAGTCTTTGAGACGTGGTTCTACAGAAGAATGTTGAAAATTAGGTGGACTGGTAAAGTAAAGAATGATAGGTTCTCCGAAGCATCGGCCAGGAAACGAACATGTTGAAAATACTGGCAAGAAGAAGCGATAGTAAGATAGGACATATGTAAAGGCATCATGGGAAAACTTCCACGGTACTAGAAGGAGTCGTAGAGGGTCAAAACTGTAAAGGGTGACAGATATTGGTATACACCCAACAAATAACTGAGGACGTAGCGTGCAGTTGCTACTCTGAGATGAAAAAGTTCGCAAAGAAGGGAAATTCGTGGTGGGCCGCGTCAAACAAGTTTAGAAGACTGATGACTCAGGAAACAAAAAAAAATTGTTCAACAAAATGAATCTCAAATAAATGGTAAGTGGTCCTATAATTTAGTATAATATAGACAGGAGATACCCTTACCAAAACCAGTAATCTTACTTTGAGCATTTTACAATAATTTTAACAGAGCTCCCAAAACCAATAGTCATCAAAGATTGGCAAAAATTAGGACCATTTCCAGATTACAGTACACGAAATGTTCACCAGTTCACAAAAGGTCAGAGTTCAACATGAGCGAGATAACTATAGAAGCTCGTAAGCTTTGTATGCTCAGTTCCGCAATACAAGCGTCAAAAGTCAGAGCCCTACACTGGAGTACATTCACACCTCTCGAAATATAAAGTCCCTTCAAACCTGTAAGTGTGGTAGCAGACATTATCACCCAGAATCACGCACTTTGCTACAGGCTGGGCTGCCAGTACTCGACACAAAGCGTCCAGAATTTCTCCACTTCACCTCTTCACTCGAAAAAGTCTCTACTTGGCTCCTGTAGTGTTCCGCTATTGACCAACTCTCATTGGCAAAAGACCATTCCCACCAAAAATACATAGTGCTTAAGTTATAACACGTGATTTGATTTAACTTGACCACTTACTGCACAAATTAGTATATTGCTACAATATTTAAATAACAGAAGCGTTTTAAACATTTGGTTGCACGTAGATTATTTACAATAAATTACAAATAAGGGTTTGTTCGCAAATAAATAAGCTAGTATTTCTGCACAAGAGTGCACACTTTAAGCGACAACAGACTGTCTCTAAATACAGGGTGTACATAAAGTCTGTGAACACTTTCAATTATTTGTTGCACAAGAACTAAACATTGTACAGATTTCATACATATTGCATTTTGAAGAAAAACGCTGGAAGTTTTTTTCTACAAACGTTATACATACGAACCATGTGTGACCCGGCAGACGTCAATACGGTAATCGAATTCTTGCAATGCCCGTCCCAGCATGGCATCGTCGACTGTGCCAGTCGCTTCCTGTATTGTCTTCCGGAGCTCTGTTACATCACGTGGTAGAGGCAGATCGTTAATGTGTCTCCACAGAAAAAAATCACATGGAGTGAGATCTGGTGATCGGGGAGGCCATTTCATGAAACAGCTGTCCCCTTCTGCAGCACGGCCGATCCATTGATACAGCAGCTGCGTGTTCAGGTACCCACGAACTTCACAATGAAAATGGGGCCGAGCCCTATCCTGCTGAATGATAGAGCCCGATTTAATTTCAGGCATCTGCCATTGCTGCAATATGTCCAAGTACGAATATCCAGTGACAGTGCTATAGGCGAAGAAGAATTGCCCGTACAGTTTTCGACGTGACAAGTCACAAAAAACATTTGCCTTCGGGGAATCACGCTCAAACTCAACGCTTTCGCGTGGATGCTCTGTACACCAGATTCACTTTCCGAGTAGTGTGAAAAGTGGCTTCGTCACTAAAAATTAAGCGATCAACAATGCCATCCCCATCCTCATTCTCTTGCTGCAACTGCGAACAAAACTCAAAACGCTAGTCTTTTTTGCCGTCATTGAGCTTCTGCACTGCCTCCAATCTGAATGGTTTCATAGACAGCTTCTGTATCAGGACTTTCCACAGTCATTGGAGGCCATCCAACTTCAAGGGATGCACGACGCACCGATTTATTTGGACTCAAACTCAGAACGCTATTCTTTTTCGTTGTCGTTGAGCTTCTGCACTACTTCCAGTCTGAATGGGTCATAGACAGCTTCTGTCGCAGGACTTTCCACACTGTCATTGGAAGCAATCCGAGTTCAAGGGATACAGGACGCACCGATTTGTTTGGACTCCTTATGAATTAATGTCTGCCTTACACGCTCCACATTCATTTCACTCACACTGGGACGTCTGCTTCTCTTTGCTGGACACAAGAAAACCGTCGTAACAAAAATTGGTGTGCTAGTGGTAAATGACCTTCCTTGTTGGTGGCTTCTTTCCCTACTTGGTTCTAAACATCTGTTGAACAGCTGTAGCACACATGTTTTTGTGGAACTTCAACACACAGAAAGCTCGTTCCGCATCTTAACTCGGCGTGTTTGTGACTAGCGCTTACTATCGGCAAATTACCAAACTACCTGTGGCACTGCATTTAATGGTGGTTGCAGCTAATGCGTGCGACTGAGCTCTTTTAATTATCACAGTTTATTAACGGTACTTGCAATTATCATTTAAAATTACTAACTAAATCGTGGAATATTCCGTAAATAACAGCACAAGTGCGACAAGATACGAGATGTTCTTGCTGCATTCATCTGCTGTGTTATTGTGGAGACTACAATGTTCTGACAAACATTTGCATAATGAAAAGATATAAAAAGCGCAATAAATCAAGAAATAATGTATAGATATGTAATTCTCAGCGTTGATAGCTATAGTGCAATGCTATCATCTGAGATATCGTTTGTTAAAATCATATGAAAATAGTGATGAGTCATTGGATGTGCCTCATTTTTCTGGGATCGCAGGTGTATTCATATTTTCTTTAATACATAACAGCAAATTAATGTCGTATGTCAAAGAGCTGTAACATAGCATTCTTTATTATCGTCTGACACTCCGCCATTTCTTGGAGCATTTTCTGTCTTCTTAAGCAACGGAGCGTCTTCGGATTTCCCCTGCTGGGCTGTACCCACATCCAGTCAACTGCCTGTCGTTATATCTGGTTCATGTAGCCGGACCCTCCTCGACACGCCCTTCGTCCAGGGTCTGCACAGCTACTCCTCAGCCGCCTAGGAAAATTCACTTCCACTCACACCGAATCTGTGTGGACAAATCGTTCGCTTACATACACGTATCGCTGCACCACCAACTCCTTGTCAGTGGAGTTCTGTTCCACCATATTTGTTCTATGGGAGAGTGACCCGCATAGAACATGTAAACAACCCTTGAATATAAGAATAAAAAGGCCAAATTGGGGTGTTTTTTAGTAATATAAAGCCGATGTGTTGATATTTGCACTCAGAGGGTCTCTTTACGTAGCGCTTCATTCCGTGTTCTGCGACAGGTGTGCTACTTGCGCGTGAGTGAGATAATCAAAGGGCCAGCACATACGCTGGACGGGGAGTGAGCTGCCTTGGACGAGGTGCCGATGGAGGACCGCCATGTGCGGTCAGAGGACAGGACAGGGCAACGTGTGAGAAGCAGCTTGCCGTTCGGTGTAGGCACGCCAGACGAACACAGGATTGTCGCCGACGGTGTGTGTCTGGACGCGATCGAACAAGTGTGTGTGCCGGTCTATTGCCTGTTGTTCACCTACGGGTGCGTCAGCACATATGGATTTCTATTTTAGAAATGGTGAGTATCGTTGTTAAATTTTAGGCCGAAATTCTTGAGATTGTGGTTACTGGTCTTCAAAGATGTGTGTTTGTGCGCCGTTATGCTAAATGACGTTGCTGTCATTGCATGCACGACGGCAATTAAAGTGTGCTAAGTTGGGTTTACGAACTGGAGCTTATAGGCGCTGAACGGCGGGGTTATCAGAGGGGGCTTACGAAATATTGCGACTTATTAGTGGTTTATATTTCTAAAGGCGGTTCTTTCGTGACATCCATCCATTGGCATTGTTCTCTAATTTTTTAAAAAATGCAGCACCTCTCTCTGGGTCACTGAATAATGTGTTGATTTTGTGAAGAAAGCTTCATGGTAAGTTGCGGGGCAAGCTGTTTGCTGCTAATAAAGTTAATTACGCGATACCTTTTGTGCCGTGAATCGTGTTTTTGGGGGTAATCAGTGCTCATGTTGAGCAAGAGGATCGCTGCAAGCAAAATAAACTGTAGAGCATTTCTTTTCATGCACTCTATAGACGTGGCGCTGGCCACTAGTAACTGTAACTCTGCAATAATTTTCAGCTTGCGCTAAAGGACTATGGTAACTACAATTGTTTGTTAAAAGACAAGATCGTAGAAGCAATATGTATGTTTTCTTGGCCTTGTGACCTTTAACTGTGTTGTTGGGCTTCAAACTGATTGGTGTTTCTCTCTTATATAGACCGTATTATCTCTTTGATACGCACTCGTTCTTTGGGGCGACAGCCTGTTTGTTCAGTGGCACCTGGCGGAGGCCTGGGACACTTGAATCTCAGTAGTGCGAGCCGTTCGCTAGGGCCGGCTTGTATTTGATTTTATTGCATGTTTTCTTAAATTTTTTGATGGGGTCACCTTCAGTTTTCATGAGGTACTAAATGGTTTGCCCTTGGTGCTCTTCGTGTGGGTAATTTTTTAATAATGCTTGCTATTTTTGGATTTCAAACATAAAGATTAAACTTTGGTTGTTGTGTAAAGGTTTAACCAAACATTTTGGTACTCGCCCCAATAAACAACTGATCATTATGGGGCTGCTTTACCACAAAACACACATTAATTAACTTATCAATACAGGTGTGTTTATATGAGGATGCTAAGTTTAAAGCTGATTATGAGTTATTTCTTTCTTTCTTTCTTTCGCTACTGCCTTTATCCCGCATTGTGCGCAGGGTCGGCAGGGTTAAAGACGGATTTGGCATGGTTAATTTGAAGGGGTGGCCGGATGCTCTTCCTGCCGCCACCCCGTACACCCCAGGATGGAATTAGTGTACCCCAGCAGTCTGTGTATGGAGGAAATCGTGAAATAGTGTGAATATGTTTCAAATGTCTGCGAGTCGTGGAACTGAGGCGGGACATGGGGACCAGCCAGGTATTCACCTATTAGGATGTGGAAAACAGCCTGAAAACCACATCCAGGCTGGCCGGCACACCGGCCGTCGTCGTTAATCCGCGGATTCGATCCAGGGCCGGCGCGCCTACCTGAGTCCAGGAAGCAGTGCGTTACCGTTTTTGGGTATCCTGGCGGGTTTGATTATGACTTATTATTTACAGTAAATGTATTCGCAATTGATAATAAGGACAATCATCAACTAAGGAATGAAATGACGACAGTGAAAAATTGTGCCAGACTGGGACTCGAACCCGGATTTCCCGCTTATGGCGAACGGTCGTCTTACCACTTGGATATCCGTGCAAGACGCACGGCCAGACCCGAACTTCCATATGTCGTCAAAGATGCGTAACGTCCAGTGCTCGTACATCCAATACGTATATTCCCGAACAGGTCAGACGTTGCACTTCAAAATCGCTTGCCAGGTATAAATACGATATTGCAGCGCCTAGGTTATGCTGCTTACAACACAAAGTTCCTTATTCGCAATTGCGAGTACATTTAATATATTTCATAGCGGCTGTAGTCGCCGCTGGGCCTGGTCCTTTGGACATGGACGCATGTCGAAAGAAACTTGGCATTCTAAGCAGAATAACACAGGCAATGCAACATCGTACTTGTTTTGTCTGATATACATGCTGTTTCACTTTTACTTAGTCAAGAGTACTTATTGCTAGCTTGTACACAATAACTGTTGTGAGAAATAAAATTTTTACCTGTATTTGCTTCTATGGGCTGAGTTGTTTCCACTCCCGGATCCCCATGTCCTGTTATCACATTTCAAAAGCACAGTGTACTTGCGACGCAGCAGTAAAGTGGAAATAGGTAACATGTTTCAATACAGTCCAGGATTTCGTACTTCACCTTGACCATCACTGATTGTGCAGAGTGTCTGCCTCGGAGACAGTTCGTCACACGTGGAAATCAGAATTCAGCAGCGCCGGAGCTGAATTCAGCACTTGCTGTGCGTGGGCTGGCAGCAGGTTTGCGGAAAACATGGCAACGTGGAGCGCGGCGTTCCCTCGGGTAGCCGCAGCCGCAGCCGCAGCCGCAGGTGCGGCCGGCCGGCGCTGCGCTTTAATTCGCCAACTCTGCGGCTGCGGCTGCAGGTGCAGCTGCAGTCTACACACCGCCAGCTACCGGCTACTGCGGCGGCACCGGAGCTAGGCACACGGCGCGCTCAGAGCCGACTCAACGGCATGCTTGGCTGTCGCTCCGGTCTCCTTATTTTCTTCAGGACTTGTACACTGCAGTGGCGTGAGCCGAAGGCATGCATTCAATGTACACGGACCACTAACTGAGCATAAACTGGGAACTAGAGCCAAAATAATACAAAAATCTAAGTTTAAATCCAATCCCCACATGGATTGATGATTATGACATTACACAATTTATTTATTTATTTATTTGCCAGTTTTTCGTGATTCTCAGGAAAATTCGTAAGATCGCTCTCAGCATGAGTTACGAATTCAGGTGAAGACGACGTTCTGTTGACGGGCTGTACAATAGATGGCCCCAGCTCCGCAAAGAGTGGCTCCTTACCAACCTGGGCCATAAGGTACAGTAGTCGAAGACTTTTGGATTTGGTGTGAGGCTAGAATGACTGCAAGTTGTAATTTCGCTACAGGCGCTTTGGACAATGTACACTTAATTAAGGCTAATGACTAATTACATATGTGTTACATAATGTAATGTTATCTCAATACGAGAAGCAGACTTAGCAGTTCATATTAATCGTAGCACAGACACACTGCAGCTACCGGGAAGGTTGTAGCCGTGCTTCTGTACCACACTGCTGAGTGGCAAACTACGGAAATCCAAGCATGGCAACGCTGCTGCCAATGTGCGATGCTGCTGCTCAACTTTGCTGCCTGCTGAGAAGCACATAAAGCTCCTGGAGAGAGTTACAACTGAACCATGCAACATAAATAGAAATCTAGGTTATTAAGTCACAATAGGCATCTTCCTGATAGTAACAAGTGGATGTCAGAATGCCTGTCACGATGTTCTAATGAGCAGAAGCTGAATAAACACGTTTTCGATGAACTTGTGCGACATTCAGAACATTGAAACTTCCTGGCAGATTAGAAATGTGTGCCCGACCGAGACTCAAAATCGGGACCTTTGCCTTTCGCGGGAGAACTTCTGTAAAGTTTGGAAGGTAGGAGACGAGATACTGGCAGAAGTAAAACTACGAGGACCGGGCCTGAGTCGTGCTTCGGTAGCTCAGTTGGTGGAGCACTTGCCAGCGAAAGGCAAAGGACCCGAGTTCGAGTTTCGGCCGCGCACACAGTTTTAATCTGGCAGGAAGTTTCATATCAGTGCACACTCCGCTGCAGAGTGAAAATCTCATTTTATTTAGAACATTATTCTAACATGAGCGTCAGACGTAATATAGAATGACGACTGCTTCTGTTTCAAAAACATTCCTGAATTAAATCAAAAAGGCGATAAGTAAATCGAATTTTGTCGCTTTTCTGGAATAAGCATTTGATGTCTGAAATTTCTTGATAGTCACCTCACTACTTCATTATGTCAAAGCTGCTTCGGAAGTCGAGGAATGTTTTAAAATTCATGAAAATGCTGACGTCTAGCTGACGACTGATATCTACATCTACATACAGACTCCGAAAGCCACCCTGTGGTGCATAGCTTTGGGTACACTGTACAACTGCTAGTCATCACCGTTCCTGTTCCGCTCGTGAACAGAGCGAGGGCAAAACTAATTTCTATATGTCTCAACACTAGCCCTAATTTATCTTCATGGTCGTTATGTGAAACGTATTTTGGTCACAGTAGAATGCCTATCATTGTAAGGTTTTTAAGTTTCATGCTACCTTTTAGAAAAATTCTAAAATTCTGGACGAGCCCGTTAACAACTGTCGTGACTTTCTAACTTCAAACAGCCTCTTATTTACCCCAAATCTTTTGGCCTTGTTTTGGAATCAATTTAAAATCGACCCGTCTGGGGGGCCTGCATATCTCGAGATCCTCGAAATTCGGAGCGTCCCCCAGGAGCAAAGGTCCGAGGTGGGCAGTCCCCCCCCCCCCTCCCCCTATTAGGCTACCACCGACTAATTTTTTAAAGTGAAGAGATTCTGAGGTGTTAATGAGTCAAATGTTTAGAGATCTTTGTAGCAGGAGGAGCTGGAGTACAAGCTGTTGAAACTTAAATCTATATCTTCCGCATCCGTTACTTATATCACTAATCACTTTGTCCGCCCCGATAGCTGAGTGGTCAGCGTGAGAGATTGCCATCCTACGGGCCCGGCTTCGATTCCCGGCTGGGTCAGAGATTTTCTCCACTCAGGGACTAGGTGTTGTGTTGTCTTCATCATCATTCCATCCCTATCCAGCGCGCAGGTCGCCCAATGTGGCGTCGAATGTAATAAGACCTGCACCAAGGCGGCCGGACTTGTCCCGCAAGGGGCCTCCCGGCCAATGACGCCAAACGCTCATTTACACTAATTTTAATTATGTCATGTTTATCGTTTACATACTTTGCATTTAGTTTCTGTAAACACTAAAGCAGTTAATTACACGACCCCTTTCTTTAAAATAACACGGCGGTAACTTTCAGTAGATATTTTTCTCAAGCAGATAGTTTTTAAATATTTTGAAAACACTTTTGATGTTCTTTTAGTTCCCAGGAGTTTGGAAAATTTACCACGTGACCATTATCAAGAAGATCAATTTTGCTTTTGTCATAAATAGACTCTGTTGTCATTGTCTGTCCCTATATTCTATTACCATATTTCAAATTTCGAAAAATGGATTGTGTATCATCACTGTACAAGAGACATCTATCGTAACATACGATATTTTGGTGTTAACGGGGATCGAACATATGTGACAGGTGAAGACGCACTATTCGTACGATATCCCACTGCCGCTGCAGTAGATTTATTTGCTACGAGTAGTCGACTGAGACAAGAAAGTCGCTTGCGTAAAAGTGGTTACCTATGGAGTCGTAGATGTTCACTAGAGGATTACAAGACGCTAAGCAGACCACTTGTACTGGTTACCAAGCTTCATTTTGGACGTCGAAGACTAATGAGGACATGAGGTTATTCAGAAGAAAATGAAATATGGAGCTGTGGTGAAGAGAAGGATTCGTGATACCCTTGGTGCACCACCATTTGTCATTTGTTTTGTGTTGTTCATCTATGTTATAGACGCGGAGAAATAAATAAATCCAAATCCAAATCTTGTCCAGGCTTCTGCGCCAAGATTCAGAGTTTTCCGCTTCTGCGCCAAGATTGAGAGGTTTCCAAGGTTACTTATGTTCTGACAGTCTTAACACTGACCTACGCATGATAGGAAAGTTAAGCCGGTGGTTCTCTACTGCCCTCTTCCATGCACTCCACTTTCGGACACACAACATAAGTACACGTTACGTTGCCACAATAAGCCATAACAACCAACCATTCGAGGCAGTCATAAATATGACTTCTCATCAACAGGGCCGGCAAGGGTGGCCGTGCGGTTCTAGGCGCTACAGTCTGGAACCACGCCCGCTACGGTTGCAGGTTCGAGTCCTGCCTCGGGCATGGATGTGTGTGATGTCCTTAGGTTAGTTACGTTTAAGTAGTTCTAAATTTTAGAGGACTGATTACCTTAGAAGTTAAGTCCCATAGTGCTCAGAGCCATTTTAACCATTCTCATCAACAGGGCGGGGAAACTCTACATCTACATCTACATCCATACTCCGCAAGCCACCTGACGGTGTGTGTCGGAGGGAACCCTGAGTACCTCTATCGGTTCTCCCTTCTATTCCAGTCTCGTATTGTACGTGGAAAGAAGGATTGTCGGTATGCTTCTGTGTGGGCTCTAATCTCTCTGATTTTATCCTCATGGTCTCTTCGCGAGATATACGTAGGAGGGAGCAATATACTGCTTGACTCTTCGGTGAAGGTATGTTCTCGAAACTTTAACAAAAGCCCGTACTGAGCTACTGAGCGTCTCTCCTGCAGAGTCTTCCACTGGAGTTTATCTATCATCTCCGTAACGCTTTCGCAATTACTAAATGATCCTGTAACGAAGCGCGCTGCTCTCCGTTGGATCTTCTCTATCTCTTCTATCAACCCTACCTGGTGCGGATCCCACACTGCTGAGCAGTATTCAAGCATTGGGCGAACAAGCGTACTGTAACCTACTTCCTTTGTTGTCGGATTGCATTTCCTTAAGATTCTTCCAATGAATCTCAGTCTGGCATCTGCTTTACCGACGATCAACTTTATATGATCATTCCATTTTAAATCACTCCTAATGAGTACTCCCAGATAATTTATGGAATTAACTACTTCCAGTTGCTGACCTGCTATTTTGTAGCTAAATGATAAGGGACCTATCTTTCTATGTATTCGCATCACATTACACTTGTCTACATTGAGATTCAATTGCCATTCCGTGCACCATGCGTCAATTCGCTGCAGATCCTCCTGCATTTCAGTACAATTTTCCATTGTTGCAACCTCTCGATACACCACAGCATCATCTGCAAAAAGCCTCAGTGAACTTCCGATGTCATCCACCAGGTCATTTATGTATATTGTGAATAGCAACGGTCCTATGACACTCCCCTGGGGCACACCTGAAATCACTCTTACTTCGGAAGACTTCTCTCCATTGAGAATGACATGCTGCGTTCTGTTATCTAGGAACTCCTCTATCCAATCACACAATTGATCTGATAGTCCGTATGCTCTTACTTTGTTCATTAAACGACTGTGGGGAACTGTGTCAAACGCCTTGCGGAAGTCAAGAAACACGGCATCTACCTGGGAACCCGTGTCTAAGGCCCTCTGAGTCTCGTGGACGAATAGCGAGAGCTGGGTTTCACACGACCGTCTTTTTCGAAACCCATGCTGATTCCTACAGAGTAGATTTCTAGTCTCCAGAAAAGACATTATACTCGAACATAATACGTGTTCCAAAATTCTACAACTGATCGACGTTAGAGATATAGGTCTATAGTTCTGCACATCTGTTTGACGTCCCTTCTTGAAAACGGGGATGACCTGTGCCCTTTTCCAATCCTTTGGAACGCTTCGCTCTTCTAGAGACCTACGGTACACCGCTGCAAGAAGGGGGGCAAGTTCCTTCGCGTACTCTGTGTAAAATCGAACTGGTATTCCATCAGGACCAGCGGCCTTTTCTCTTTTGAGCGATTTTAATTGTTTCTCTATCCCTCTGTCGTCTATTTCGATATCTACCATTTTGTCAACTGTGCGACAATCTAGAGAAGGAACTACAGTGCAGTCTTCCTCTGTGAAACAGCTTTGGAAGAAGACATTTAGTAATTCGGCCTTTAGTCTGTCATCCTCTGTTTCAGTACCATTTTGGTCACAGAGTGTCTGGACATTTTGTTTTGATCCACCTACCGCTTTGACATAGGACCAAAATTTCTTAGGATTTTCTGCCAAGTCAGTACATAGAACTTTACTTTCGAATTCATTGAAAGCCTCTCGCATAGCCCTCCTCACACTGCATTTCGCTTCGCGTAATTTTTGTTTGTCTGCAAGGCTTTGGCTATGTTTATGTTTGCTGTGAAGTTCCCTTTGCTTCCGCAGCAGTTTCCTAATGATAAATCGCCACTGGCAAGGCAACCGAGAAAGGAAATCTAGTATTTCGCCCGTGTTTACAATCTTTCTTTTATTCAAGTCCGTGTAAAAGGATCGTTTAAGAGTTTACCAACCGTGTAGTTTGCCAGCAGAGCATGGTGACTGAAGATGTGACTACTGTCCTGGACAAGCGCTTCATCCGAAATAATTTTCTTCCTTTGTCTGCCAAGGTGGAAAATGGTTTGCTGACACATAACTAACGGTTAATACACTTAACGTTGCCTAGAAAGGTGATATTGTGGCTGGACTGCTGGGTCTTGCGAGATAAATACGTCTGCATAATTCTCTCAGAGACGCACAAACTTTTAAACCCGGAGGTCAAACTGATTGGACGTAAGGTTTTGGTGCAGGTAAATACCAACAACAACAGGAAATTATTAAGTTTAGTACTATAAAGAGTAGTGTTTATTGCAATGCGCAAAGAACCATATTACTTAATCAGTTTCGTTTTTATCATTTTCCAGCTGTTGCTGAGTGATTTGTAGAGATCGTTTGTACTGTCTCACTATACACCGATGAGCCAAAATATTTGACGACCTGCTTAACTGCTTATTTGTCCGTCTATGGAACAAAATGCAGCAATGCATCTGCTTATCAGGGATCCGACGGTTTGTTGGTATGTTTGTGGAGTATGTGGCATTAGATATCAACACACAGGTCAAGTAATTCGCGTAAATAAACCGTCCGCTGATTGGCGTACGCGGTGATGGTGCCCCTTAGCACCCCGATGGGTTTCATAGGATTTACATCAGGCAAATATGGTCGGCGAGACATCAACATGAGTTCACCATAACGCTTCTCAAACCATTGTACCACCGTGCTGGCTCCGAAACAATGACAGTTACACTGCCGAAAGATGATATCGCCGTCAGGGAATATATCAAGCATGAAGGGATGCACGTGGTTCGCAGCTGTTAGCACAGGATCCATGCAAACGGAGGAGAAAGTCTCTCATAGACTAATACTGCTTCCAACAGTCTGCCTCCGTGGCGCGCTGCACATTTCGAGCAGCTGTTCACATCGATGACGGAATTTGTCGAGACGACCTCGAGTAGCAAAACTGTGATTCATCCGGGGAACCGACAGGTTTCCATTGATCGACGTTCGAGTCCCGATGGTCCCGTGTCCACTCTAATTGTAACTGACGATGGCGTTGGGTCAACATGTGAACATGTAGGAGTGGTCTGCTGCGGAGCTACATCTACAATAATGTACGATAAAAGGTGTGCTCCGAAACACTTGTGCATGCACCAGCATTGTGCTCTTTCGGCAGACAACATACAGATCACCATCTGCCCTAGTTTACAGAGCAGACAAGCCCCACGGTCTGAAAGAGTCGTCGACGTCCAGTCATTTAGCGACAAGTGGTAGTTTCACTGTCCTTCAACCTCTTTCCGTATATGTTCACGACAGTAGCACGTGAACATTCGACCAGCTTCGCCGTTTTCGAGATACTCGTTCACAGGCTCTATGTAGTAACAATCTTCCCCTTGTTAATGTCGCTTACCTCAATGGATTTGCCCATTTGCAGCCCACATCGTCGCTAGAGTGATACGACATAAGTGTCTGCTTTTATTACAGTGTCACATGCCCACAATGCCACCAGGCGACATCCAATGTCGCAGTGCGCAGTGGGCATAATGTTCTGGCTTATCAGTGCATCACTCAGTAGTTTTTCATGTAAACGTTGCACATGCCCCCCACACATTCTCCACCAAAGTGAGCTCTGATGATGTGGATAACCATGTCACATCATCCACAGCCTCTAGTGCTAGTTGTGGGACCAAGCGTTGCAAACGTTGTTTCGACCACGGAGTTGAAATTTCGCTCAGAAGCCCTTACACATCATCCTTATAGTTCTGATCTCTCCCCATGCGATTTCTATATTTTTGAATTCCTGAAGAAAGTCATTCATGGTTGTCTTTTTGGTTCGGACGAAGAGGTGCACGCCTGGCTACTATCATAGATCCCTAGGTATCAGCGAACAGTTTCCATGAAGGCACTGACTGTCTTGTCTCACAATGAGGTAGAGCCATTAACATTTTTGGGGAGTACTTTTGAAACGTTTCTTACTTTTTCCCAATTTGCAACGTTTTCATTTGAATGCCGCTTAAACAATACACCTTTGACAGTATCGGAACGCGCAGAGTTGCGAGGGATGGGACAGTCTCGCCGTGGATCGAAAACCGCGTTATCTAGCTGCTTCAAAAGCAAAGAGAACTTCACTGAAATTTATACATAGGGAAACACTCACAGACAGAAACTGAGGGATGCTATAATCATAGTAAGGAGAGCAATGTTTATAACGTTCAACGAATACGAATGTGAAATCCAACCTATTGACTTGAAAGAAAATTTCTCGTCCACTGAGTAAACTATACAGATGCTTTCTAGCCGTGAGTGGCTTAAGTCTTTGAGAAACCAGTGATGAAGTCAGCAGCGCAGGTAGCGCAGCGTGCCCTACCGCACACGGGAGATGAAATATTCAGCGTCATCTGCGGCACCGGAGAAACAATAAATTAATAGTATTGTGCTTAAGGTAGTATCAGATGAGACATTGACTTTCCTTCCTTTGGTCAGGAGTGAATGGGTAAAGGCGAAAATTAGATATTTGCTTTTTTAAGGAAATTGTACTTATATGTATACTGCAGTTGTTACTACAGTGTTAAATATCCAAAATGATAGCCAATGGTGCTATTTTTGTAAATCTGTAATCCATTGCGATGTTCTTAAGAAACTGACCCATTTAGTACGAAAGAATGGTCTTAAGTAATTTTTTATTTCATTTCTATTCCACTACACAATATAATGTTATCTCATGCGGTTTAACTATTTTCTACCCTTTAGACTGTTTTCACAAATCGTCTATGTCGAATTGTGCGTAGAGTTTCGTTTGACTTGAGAGGAACTTCTATTATTGAACATAAAATACTGTTTCATTATAGGATAGCTGCACCATGGGTGTAATCACCATCGAGGAGAGTCTGTGGAACGGTCAGACGATCATGTGGTTCCTGAAGAAACGCAGCAGCCTTTTCAGAAGTTGCAGGAGTAACAGTCTAGACTGTCTATTGAAATGGCCCTCTAACATCAGCCCACAAGGTCTTGCTGTGTTGCTACTGCGAACGGATCTAAGGAAGGGGAAACTATTTTATTATTTTATTTCCAAGTGTATCCAGCTCTTCTGTATGGTTTAATGATGATGATGATGATATCCTTTTGCTTCTATAGATTTTCAAAAGGGAAATGAATAGGCTGATGTTAGATACAACGGCAGGAAGAACAGATTCCTAGTCATGTTGATACAGGTTTTACTTTTTTTTTGCGTCATCAGTCTTCTGACTGGTGTAATGCTCCCGACACGAATTCGCTCATGTGCCAACCTTTTACTCTCATAGTAACTCTTGCAAACTACGTCTTCAATTATTTGCTGGATGTATTCCAATCTCTGTCTCCCTCTACGGTTTCTACCCTGTACATTTCCCTCTAGTACCATGGAAGTCATTTCCTTATGTCTTAACAGATGTCTTATCATCCTCTCCCTTCTCCTTGTTGGTGTCTTCCAGATATTCCTTTCCTTTCCGATTCTGCGCAGAACCTCCTCATTCTTTACCTGATCACTCAAACTAATTTTCAACATTCGTCTGTAGCACCACATCTCAAATGCTTCGACTATCTATGTTCCAGTTTTTCCACAGTCCATGCTTCACAACCATACAATGTTGCGCTCCAAATGTACATTCTCATACACTTCATCCTCCAGTTAAGATTTATGTTTGGTACTAGTAGACTTCTCTTGGTCAAGAATGCCCTGGCAAAAGACAGTGCTAGTCATCTTTTGATGTCCGCATCGCTCCGTCCATCATTGGTTATTTTGCTGCCTAGGTAACGGAATACCATAATTTCATCTACTTCGTGACCATGAAACCTGATGTTAAGTTTCTCACTGTTCTCATTCCTGTTACTTCTCATTACTTTCGTCTTTCTTCGATTTACTCTCAGTCCACTTTCTCTACTCATTATACTGTTCATTCCATTCAGCAGATCATGTAATTCCTCTTCACTTTCAGTTAGCATAGCAACGTTATCAGCTAATCTTATCATTGGTATCCTTTCACCTTGAATTTTAATTCCATTCTTGAACCTTTCTTTATTTCCACCATTGCTTCTTCGCTGTACCTATTGAACAATAGTGGCGGAGGACTACATCTTTGTCTTACACCCTTTTTAATCCGAGAACTTCTTTCCTGGTCGTCCACTCTTACTATTCCCTATTGGCTCTTGTATATTTTGTATGCTACTCGTCTCTCCATATGGCTTACCCCTATTTTTCTCAGAATTTCGAACATCTTGCATCATTTTACATTCTCGAACATCTTTTCCAGGTCGACAAATCCAATGAACGTGTCTTGATTTTTCTTTACTCTTGCTACCATCATCAACCACAACGTCAGAATTGCCGCTCTGGTGCCTTTACGTTTCCTAAACCGAACTGATCGTCATCTAACGTATCCTCAATTTTCTTTCCCGTTCGTCTGTTTATTATTCTTGTTAGCAACTTGGATGCCTTAGCTGTTCAGCTAATTGCGCGATAATTCTCGCTCCTGTCAACTTTTCTGTCTTGGGTACTGTGTGGATGATATTTTCTCGAAAGTCAGATAGTATATCCCCAGACTCAAACATTCTATACACTAACGTGCGCATTCGTTTTTTCCACTTCCTCCAATGACTTTAAATGCAGTGTTATATGTCCGGTCTACTTTATTTGTTCTTATGTTCTCCAAAGATCTCACTACATCTCAAGATCTTACTCCATTTCTGGATCCACTACCTTAAATTGACTCCTGCTTCTTCTCCCATCACATTAGACAAATCTTCCCCCTCATAGAGGCCTTCAATGAGGTCTTTCCACCTATCTCTTTTCTGCGTTCGACAGTGATATTCCCGTTGCACTCTTAATGTTAACATCCTCGATTCTAGTTTCACCGAAGGCTGTTTTGACTTTCCTGAGTCAGACCTTGCGACAATCATTTCTTTTGCGATTTCTTCACATTACAGCCATTTCGTCTTAGCTTCCCTGCAATTCTTATTTATTTATTTCCTGAGCGAATTGTGTTTCTGTATTCCTGAACTTCTCTGAAAATTTTTGTACTTCTTTCTTTCCTCGATCAACTGAAGCATGTCTTCTGCTGCCCATGGTTTCTTAGCAATACCTTCTTTGTACTTACGTTTTTCTCTCTATCTTCTGCGATTGTCCATCCCTCTTCAGTTGTTCTGAGATATTATTTATGACTGTAACTCTTTCGGTATCCTCGTATACTTTCCCTATGTGTTAATCTTCAACCTGTGACGTCGGCTGGCATACCTGAACTATCCTTATCGACGCTGGTTTGCTGTCGCATCTGATAAGAGCAACTCTATTACTGAACTGTTCACAGAAAAACACTCTCTACCCTAAGTTCATATTTATAACGAATCCTTGTGTCATTATACCCTTTACTGCTGCTGTTGATATTACCCTATGCTCATCTGACCAGAAAGCATTGTCTTCTTTCAGTTTCTTCTCACTGACCCCTACTGTATCTAGAGTAGGCCTTTTCATTTCTGTTTTCAGATTTTATAGCTTTCCTACCAAGTTCAAACTACTGAAGTTCCACTCCCCGGCTCGTAGGACGTTGTCCTTCCGCTGGTTGTTCAATCTTTTTCACATGGTTAGCTCCCCCTTGGCACTCCCCTTCCAGAGATCCTAATTGGGGACTATTGCGGAATACTTTGCTAATGGAGAGATCATCATGACATTTTTTAGTTACAGGTCACGTTGTGTGTGGATACACATTATGTCTCTTTCACACAGTGGTTTCCATAGTCTTTTTGATACTTGCTGATTCTTCCGCCTTTTGGGGCAGTTTCCCACCTCAAGGACAAGGGAGTGGCCTAAACCTCTGTCTGCTCGTCCGCCCTCTTTCACACAGCAGTTGGCAGAATGAGGATGATTTAGTATTCTGGAAGTCTTCGGCCGCCAATGTTGATTACTAATCAAACTTTAAGCGCTGGCGGATTTAGAACACAGGACCAACGACTATTTGATTAGTAATCAAAGACGCTACCCGTAGACCACAAGTTCTATCAACCGGAACCCATATAGGGGTAATGGAGGAGTATGCATAACGCTGAATAAGAAAACAGGAATGCAGGCCTGCATAGTCAATGTATCATCATAGCCCAGATACAAACGAAGCCAACACGCAGCGCAATAGTACAAGTTTATAAAACTACTGATGATTAAGAGATGGAAAGAATGCGCGATGAAATAAGAGAAGTTGTTCAGAGAGTTAAGGAAAAGGAAAATTTAATTTTGATATGTGGGATTCGGTACTAGGCAAAGGAGAATAAGGAAAAGTAGTAGAAGAATATGGACTGTGGGAAAGAAATGAAAGAAGGGATCTGTTTGGTGAAATTTTGCACAGAGCATAATTCAATCATCGCTCTTAATTTGTTTAGAAACCAGAAAAGATGACTGTATACGAGAAAGAGGTGTGGGGACATTGGATGAGTTCAAAGCGATTACGTACTGGTAAGAAAAAAATTAGAAGTCACTTTTAAGACTATTTTAGGGGAATATGTTGATTCTGACCGTCATATTGATTATATACTCAGATTGAAACTTTGAAACTGAAGAAATTGGAGAAAGATAGGAAATAAGGAAACATTGATTCGCTAAACTGAAAGAACCAGAGGTAGTCGGGGGTTTCAGAAGGATCATCGGCGATGTTGGAACGAATTGGGGGAATAATACAATAGAAGACGAATGAGTAGTTTTGAGAGATGAAATAGTGGACACAGCAGAGAATCACATACCTAAAAAGGCAAGGCGTAGGAGAATCAAGTGAAACGGAATACAGTCTAAGTAATGAGACTGAAGTAATGCGTCAAATGGTTAAGAAGTAATGGCAAGTGGATAAATGCAAGGCAGTAGTCGCTTGCATAACTAGGGAAAGAGGGATGCCACCTGTAGGAAAATTAAGCAGTCGTTTGCAGAAAAGAAGAGCAGCTGTGTTAGTATCAACATCTCAGGCGGCAAGCGAGGACTGAGCAAAGAAGTGCTGAAAAATGGAAGGAAAGGTAGAGCGTCCGTGGGCCCTGCCAATCGGCGTTTTTCCTGGTGTTGGTATTCTTGAGTACATGGTTTTGGTGCTCCTCGAGGGCGGCTGTAGTGCGAAATGTGACCACCATGCGTTCAGGTGTGAACAACTGTGTGAAGTTGCATTAAGTGATGCCAGTCGTAGTTCACTGTGCTGTAAAAATTTGTGAATGCTCTATAATGGCTTGTTTGTCGATTGCACATGGGGCATGTGGTGGTGAATGTTATGGCAGTAAGCAAGCGGGATCGTGCGGCAAGCAGAGTGCATGGACGATGGTGGTCAACTGGCAGTATGATGAAGACCTGACAAAATATTCTGGAAACCAGTGCCGGCGCCACAGTGTAAGCGGCTGGCAATCCTGAAGAGTGTCAGTGAGGTCTACGCTCTGGCATGACTGCCACGTTTGTCAGTTTGTCGGGCTGAGCATAGACATGTTGGAGTCACGAAGAGTCTTACGTACTGACAGGAAGCGGCGATTTGAACCTGAATCTACGCCAGTGGATGCTGCTGGTATCTGCTGGACTTGGTCAAACAAGTAGCCGTGGTTGACGAGGTCAGCTCCTGGAGAAACAAGGCTAGCCTGCGAAGAGCCAACTGCAAAGAGCCTCGCGGGGTTCGCGCAGAGTAATACTGGACGAAGAAATGTCAGCACAGAAGGTTGTCTAGTGGACAACTGCCTGAGAGTGCGGGTGGTGTCTTCTCCAGTCACCTGCAAACCACTCCAGTGAATGCCAGGAATTGTTTCAACAGATTACAAGGAGCACAGTCAAGTAAGAATGCTTTTGGAGATAATGTTGGTGCCATGATGACACTGGAGGTGCAGCCATTTCATTTGGAACATTTCATCCTACGTTCAGAACAAGAATGAGTACTATTATGAGACAATGATCGTTTGATTTAGTGTGATTGTCGAGAGGCAACAGGATGAGTGACTTTCGTCAAGGCGAGGAGTTGGTCAAAAATAGGGGAACACTACGAGAAAAGCACTTCTGAGCATATATACAGATGTCAGCTGAGCCAAAATTTGGTGCTGTTGCGTTTGACCATGAACGGCACCTGTAAGATATCCCCAGTATTTTGCAAGAGTCGGTCGTGGTCAGAAAAGTGTTCTGTGTATTTGTTAGTGCATTATGACGTAGCTAAGTGGAGTCGACCGTGTTGTTGGTGCTCCTATGGTGGGTGATACCGCATACAGGGAAAGCGGGAAACATCATGCGCTAAGTCTAAAGTGGATCGCAGACGGTCATTGAAGAGGATTGTGGTGAAACGTAAAAGGCCGACAGCTGCAAATGTCATGCAGAAATGAAAGTCGCACTCGTGAACGCTGTAGGTACCAAAACAACACGAAGGTAGCTCCAAGAGCAGGGAACTTCTGAGCGAGCTGGAGTTCCCAAAACCACCCATCAGGGATGAAAATGTCCATAACAGGAAAATGTGGTGCCGAAGCCAGAAAACCTGGGATACGAAGCAATTGAAGAAAATATTTCGATCGGATGAGTGTTGTTTCCATTGTTTCCACCTTCTGGCCGAATTCGCTGGGCCTCATGGGCAGTCCGCAAGGTTGCATTACTGCCAAGGATTACTTGTTCATTTTGGCTGATCTGGTCCATCCTATGGTATGATGTTCATTCCGAAAAGGTGATGCTGTGTTTCCAGGCGGCAACTGTTCATACAGTTCGCATCGTCCAGGATTGGTTTTGTGAGCAAGAGGATGAGTTGTCGGATGTCCTCTGCGCAACATAATCACCATATCTCAATGTTACTGAATCTTTGTGGTGTAGTTTGTAGATAATGGTTCATTACCTGAACTCTCCGATATTTTATTAGAAGAATGGTGTAAGATACTCTTTAAAACAATGCAGGACCAGTATTTATCAACTTCGAAAGAACCAGAACCTCTACGAATGACAATTATTTTCCTGCACAGTATTACGCAAGGTAATGTGTTGACTTTTTGTTGTTTCTGTATTTTTGTCCAACCCTAGTATTAGTGCTACCCTGTGAACACTGCTATTGTCAGTTTGGAAGAGGCGATAGTTCAAAGCAGACTCATCACAAAGACGTACAAGAAAAAGGGTAATCTCATTACTACACAGCCTAATGCTCCAGATCACTTTATTGTTTATACACTACTGGCCATTAAAATTGCTACACCACGAAAATGTGCTGCAGACGCGAAATTTAACCTACAGGAAGAATATGCTGTGATACGCAAATGATTACTTTTTCAGAGCATTCACACAAGGTTGGCGCCGGTGGCGACACCTACAACGTGATGACATGAGGAAAGTTTCCAACCGATTTCTCACACACAAACAGCAGTTGACCCGCATTGCCTGTTGAAACGTTGTTGTGATGCCTCGTGTAAGGAAGAGAAATGCGTACCATCACGTTTCCGACTTTGATAAAGGTCGGATTGTATCCTATCGCGATTGCGGTTTATCGTAGCGCGAAATTCCTGCCCGCGTTGGTCGAGATCCAATGACTGTTAGCAGAATATGGAATCGGTGGGTTCAGGAGGGTAATGCGGAACGCCGTGCTGGATCCCAAAGGCCTCGTATCACTAGCAGTCGAGATGACAGACATCTTATCCGCATGGCTGTTGCGGATCGTGCAGCCACGTCTCGATCCCTGAGTCTACAGATGGGGACGTCTGCAAGACAACAACCATTAGCACGAATTGTGCGACGACTTTTACAGTAGCATGGACTATCAGCTCGGAGGCCATGGTTGCGGTTACTCTTGACGCTGCATCACAGGCAGGAGCGCCTGCGATGGTGTACTCGACGACGAACCTGAGTTTACGAATGGCAAAACGTCATTTTTTTCGGGTGAATCCAGGTTCTGTTTACAGAATCACGATAGTCGCATCCGTGTTTGGCGTCATCGCGGTGAACGCTCATTGGAAGCATGTATTCGTCATCGCCATGCTGGCGTATCACCCGGCGCGATGGTATGGGCTGCCATTGGTTACACGTCTTCGTCAACTCTTGTTAGCATAGACGGCACTTTGAAAAGTGGACCTCACATTTCAGGTGTGTTACGACCCGAGGTTCTACCCTTCATTCGATCCCTCCGAAACCCTTCATTTCTGCAGGATAATGCACGACCTCATGTTGCAGGTCCTGTACGTTCCTTTCTGGATACAGAAAATGTTCGACTGCTGCTCTGACCACACATTTTCTAGATATCTCACCAATTGAAAACGTCCTGTCAATATTGACCTAGGAACTGGCTCGTCACAATACGCCAGTCACTACTCTTGATGAACTGTGGTATCGTGTTGAAGCTACATGGGCACCTGTACCTGTACACGTCATCTATGCTCTGTTGGAGTCAATGCCCAGGCGTATCAAGGCCGTTATTACGGCCAGAGGTGGTTGTTCTAGGTACAGATTTCTCACGAACTGTGAACTCAAATTGCGTGAAAATATAATCACATGTCAGTTGTAGTATAATATATTTGTCCAATGAATACCCGTTTATCATCTGCATTTCTTCTTGGAGTAGCAATTTAATCGCCAGTAGTGTATTAGGATTTGTGCTAACGTATACAGCCCCCAAAGACGCTCTAGGATGAACTCCAAACATGTTAGTGGTTCTCCTCTTGTGTATGTCAACCGGTGCCCATGATCCTCATTCTTACACAATGAGCGACAAAAGTATAACCGAAATTGGCCGAAATATTCAGTGGTGAAACGAATGATATTTCTACTTGCAAGGACTAAGACCTCTTGTCCAATGCCTCGGTCTCGGTGCAACCGCACCGTCTGTGTACGTTCGTCATCCACGACACTAAACACCCATGTCATTATATACTCATATTTTGTTCACATGGTGCTCCACTGCATCTAAGTACTTGAGACGTGCTGCGTTAAAGTATTCAATGACTAGTTCCGATTATATTATCATCTTATGGCCAAACTATTAAGAGAACCACTTGATTCAAAACGTGTAAAAGTGTTACGTAGCATACACAGAACCTTAACAAAATTACATAATCATGTCGTACTGACTTAGGAGGGAGAGTCACAGTCCTTATACACCACGTAGATTAAGTAATAATCCAACATTTTTGTAAACATAGGCACATACAGACCCGTAAATGGTAATAGTTCAGCATATAAGAGAACTGTCTGTAAAAGACCAGATGAAAGTATGCATAACTTGTCATGTATACCATATATATTTATATAGTTAGCATATTGTAATAATAATATGAAGGTAGTGCACATCCCAGTAAGAATTTTCATGTTAAAAATGAAATTGAATTTGTTTGCCGTAATGAGAGAAACATTTTTCGACAAATGCGACTACTGTCATGTAGCGCAAAACGAAACTGAAAGCTGCCAACATGGGAGTGGCCAGAGAAGATATACGCGATATTACTGGGTTAACATAAAACATTAGATTCTAATACGATTATGGAGACTTATTAACTTACTTACTTATGCTGGCCACATAAACCGCACCCGGTCCTTGGCCTCCCTCAGTCGAGCCTCCCACACTTTCCTGTCATCGGCATCTTTATCTCCCAGAGCCAGTACCTGCATGTCTGCCATGGTATTACCCTTCCATCTCATTCTCAGCCGTCCCAGTAGCCTTTTTTCTTCAACTTCTCCATCCATTACAGCCCTTATTACCGTGATCTCTTCTCTTCTCCTCACACGTCCGTACCATCTTCGTCTCTTAATTTTCACACTCGCTTGGATGTCAGGCAGTGTGTATAATTGTCTGAGTTATCTGTTTTTCCTTATTCTCCACTGTTCATTTTCTTACCTACGCAGTGCCGTAGGGGACCGCACCGCCACTTCCCAGCAAATTAGGGACACTGTTGTTCCTGGGGTATCGGCGAGGACCATTCGCAACCGTCTCCATGAAGCTGGGCTACGGTCCCGCACACCGTTAGGCCGTCTTCCGCTCACGCCCCAACATCGTGCAGCCCGCCTCCAGTGGTGTCGCGACAGGCGTGAATGGAGGGACGAATGGAGACGTGTCGTCTTCAGCGATGAAAGTCGCTTCTGCCTTGGTGCCAATGATGGTCGTATGCGTGTTTGGCGCCGTGCAGGTGAGCGCCACAATCAGTACTGCATACGACCGAGGCACACAGGGCCAACACCCGGTCTCATGATGTGGGGAGCGATCTCCTACACTGGCCGTACACCTCTGGTGATCGTCGAGGGGACACTGAATAGTGCACGGTACATCCAAACCGTCATCGAACCCATCGTTCTACCATTCCTAGACCGGCAAGGGAACTTGCTGTTCCAACAGGACAATGCACGTCCGCATGTATCCCGTGCCACCCAACGTGCTCTAGAAGGTGTAAGTCAACTACCCTGGCCAGCAAGATCTGCGGATCTGTCCCCCATTGAGCATGTTTGGGACTGGATGAAGCGTCGTCTCACGCGGTCTGCACGTCCAGCACGAACGCTGGTCCAACTGAGGCGCCAGGTGGAAATGGCATGGCAAGCCGTTCCACAGGACTACATCCAGCATCTCTACGATCGTCTCCATGGGAGAATAGCAGCCTGCCTTGCTGCGAAAGGTGGATATACACTGTACTAGTGCCGACATTGTGCATGCTCTGTTGCCTGTGTCTATGTGCCTGTGGTTCTGTCAGTGTGATCATGTGATGTATCTAACCCCAGGAATGTGTCAATAAAGTTTCCCCTTCCTGGGACAATGAATTCAAGGTGTTCTTATTTCAATTTCCAGGAGTGTATATGGTTTCTCACTAACTCATTTTCAAAAGTGATGAGTTTTTTCTCTTTTTGTTTGTCAGGGTCCATGTCTCACTTGCATAGCACACTAGTGGCTTGATGATGGTCTGATATATTCTTGTTACCATCTCTAGTTCTATAAGGTTTTGTTGGTTGATGTTGATACCGATGATGATGATGATGATTAGTGTTTTAGGGTGCACAACAACGAGGTTATCAGCGCCCGTACCCAAAAGAAATGTTGACGAGTGCAGCCAAGATCTGTTAAACAAGGATCAATTCAGAGCCGATCTTTGCGAGAACTGTAAATGTTCAAATTTCAAGATTGGACACAGCACATCAAAACAGGTAGAAAAAATACGGCTTTGTTGCCTTTTGACGGTGGCGGAAGAGACGTTCCAGTGTCGGCTGTGAAACGGTGTTGGACGCCAACGAAAGAGGAGTGGACTTGGCCCTGTATGCTTGTCGTACCACGAGGAGAAGACGCCGAATGGACAACCTCGACACATAGACTAACAACTGGACTCGTGCGATAAGCCCCCGTTGAAAGCATAATACCCTCATGGTGAATCACATCCAACATTTTGAGGTACGAAGGTCTTGCAGATCCATAAGCTTGACATCCGTATTCCAGTCAAGGTCGCACAAAGGCCTTATAAAGTGCCCTGTCAGCGCCCCAGGACCAATGACTGGCGCATTTAAGGACGTGTAAAGCCTTGAAACATCGGACTTTTAGATCCTTTAGGTGTGGTAACTATGTGAGCTTCTCACCAACAATAAGCCCGAGATATTTCACATTTTCCATAAAGGTGAGTGCAGTGCCTCCTAGTTCTAAAATAGGGAGATTAAAAAGAGAACGGGAACGGTTAAAATCTACACAAACAGTCTTCTCCAAAGACAATTTAAAGCCCGTGGTCTTTGACTATTACTTCTATCGCACGATCGTCAGCTGTAATTGGCGTGTAGCGGTTAAGGTACGTGAATGTGTCTGTCTCCTGTTTTGTTAGGATTCCGGTTTTTAGATGATTTGGTCCAAAATGAGCTCTTCTTCCTACTACCATGAACATTGTTTTACTTTAATTTATACTTAGACCTACTTTCTTTGCTTCTTTCAGCAGCACATTCCCCATTTTCTCCAGTTCTTCCATATTCTTACCTATCTGCACAGTAGTTGTTGTTGCTGTGGTCTTCAGTCCTAAGACTGGTTTGATGCAGCTCTCCATGCTACTCTATCCTGTGCAAGCTTCTTCGTCTCCCAGTACCTACTGCAACCTACATCCTTCTGAATCTGCTTAGTGTAGTCATCTCCTGGTCTCCCTCTACGATTTTTACCCTCCACGCTGCCCTCCAATACTAAATTGGTGATCCCTTGATGCCTCAGAACAGGTCCTACCAATCGATCCCTTCTTCTGGTCAAGTTGTGCCACAAACTTCTCTTCTCCCCAATCCTATTCAATACTTCCTCATTAGTTATGTGATCTACCCATCTAATCTTTAGCATTCTTCTGTAGAACCACATTTAAAAATGCTTCTATTCTCATCTTGTCCAAACTATTCATCGTCCATGTTTCACTTCCATGCATGGCTACACTCCATACAAATACTTTCAGAAATGACTTCCTGACACCTAAATCTATACTCGCTGTTAATAAATTTCTCTTCTTCAGAAACGCTTTCCTTGCCATTGCCAGTCTACATTTTTATATTCTCTCTAATTCGACCATCATCAGTTATTTTACTCCCTAAATAGCAAAACTCCTTTACTACTTTAAGTGTCTCATTTCCTAATCTATTTCAATCAGCATCACTCGATTTAATTTGACTGCATTCCATTATTCTCGTTTTGCTTTTGTTGATGTTCATCTTATATCCTCCTTTCAAGACACTATCCATTCCATTCAACTGCTCTTCCAAGTCCTTTGCTGTCTCTGACAGAATTACGATGTCATCGGCGAACCTCAACATTTTTATTTCTCCTCCATGGATTTGAATACCTACTCCGAATTTTTATTTTGTTTCCTTCACTGCTTGCTCAATATACAGATTGAATAACATCGGGGAGAGACTACAACCCTGTCTCACTCCCTTCCCCAACCACTGCTGCCCTTTCACGTCCCTCGACTCTTATAACTGCCATCTGCTGTCTGTACAAATTGTAAATAGCCTTTAGCTCCCTGTATTTTACCCCTGCTACCTTCAGAATTTGAAAGAGAGTACTCCAGTCAACATTGTCAAAAGCTTTCTCTAAGTCTACAAATGCTACAAACGTAGGTTTGCCCTTCCTTAATCTAGCTTCTAAGGTAAGTCGTAGGGACAGTATTGCCTCACGTGTTCCAACGTTTCTACGGAATCCAAACTGATCTTTCCCGAGGTCGGCTTCTACTAGTTTTTCCATTCGTCTGTAATGAATTCGCATTAGTATTTTGCAGCCGTGACTTATTAAACTGATAGTTCGGTAATTTTCACATCTGTCAACACCTGCTTTCTTTGGGATTGGAATTATTATATTCTTCTTGAAGTCTGAGGGTATTTCGCCTGTTTCATACATCTTGCTCACCAGATGGTAGAGTTTTGTCAGGACTGGCTCTCCCAAGGCCGTCAGTAGTTCCAATGGAATGTTGTCTACTCCGGGGGCCTTGTTTCGACTCAGGTCTTTCAGTGCTCTGTCAGACTCTTCACGCAGTATCGTATCTCCCATTTCATCTTCATCTACATCCTCTTCCATTTCCATAATATTGTCCTTAAGTACATCGCCCTTGTATAGACCCTTTATATACTCCTTCCACCTTTCTGCTTACCCTTCTTTGCTTAGAACTGGGTTTCCATCTGTGCTCTTGATGTTCATACAAGTGGTTCTCTTTTCTCCAAAGGTCTCTTTAATTTTCCTGTAGGCAGTATCTATCTTACCCCTAGTGAGATAAGCCTCTACATCCTTACATTTGTCCTCTAGCCATCCCTGCTTAGCCATTTTGCATTTCCTGTCGATATATTTGAGACGTTTCTATTCCTTTTTGCCAGCTTCATGTAATGTATTTTTATATTTTCTCCTTTCATCAATTAAATTCAATATTTCTTTTGTTACCCAAGGATTTCTACTAGCCCTCGTCTTTTTACCTACTTGTTCTTCTGCTGCCTTCACTACTTCATGCCTCAAAGCTACCCATTCTTCTTCCACCGTATTTCTTTCCCCCATTCCTGTCAATTGTTCCCTTCTGCTCTCCCTGAAACTCTGTACAACCTCTGGTTTAGTCAGTTTATCCAGGTCCCATCTCCATAAATTTTCACCTTTTTGCAGTTTCTTCAGTTTTAATCAATAGATTGTGGTCAGAGTCTACATCAGGCCCTGGAAATGTCTTACAATTTAAAACCTGGTTCCTAAATCTCTGTCTTACCATTATACAATCTGATACCTTTTAGTATCTCCAGGGTTCTTCCATGTATACAACCTTCTTTCATGATTCTGAAACCAAGTGTTAGCTATGATTAAGTTGTGCTTTGTGCAAAATTCTACCAGGCGGCTTCCTCTTTCATTTCTTTGCCCGAATCCATATTCACCTACTATGTTTCCTTCTCTCCCTTTTCCTACACTCGAATTACAGTCACCCATGACTATTAAATTTTCGTCTCCCTTCACTATCTGATTAATTTCTTTTATTTCATCATTCATTTCTGCAATTTCTTCGTCATCTGCAGAGCTAGTTGGCGTATAAACTTGTACTACTGTAGTAGGTGTGGGCTTCGTATCTATCTTGGCCACAATAATGCGTTCACTATGCTGTTTGTAGTAGCTTACCCGCATTCCTATTTTGCTATTCATTATTAAACCTACTCCTGCATTACCCCTATTTTAAAATATATACTTTAAATATATTACCATAATCTTTTGAAAGCAGAAGGCCTCATTGTTTATGTTTGAAAGATAAATTTTGGAAAATTTTTAAGACAAAAGGAACATAACCATAAGCCTTAAGTTTTAAGCAGTTGAAATCAGGTAATTACACACCGGTGGCACTCATAAGTCTCCATGGAGGTCGGTTTGCCCTCGTTCACTTAGACGAGACAGGTAGTGAGCGCAACTACAATTGATCCGTCGGAACCCCAACCAAAGGACAGCCACCGACCGATCGACAAACAAGTTGCTTGCCACCAATCGGTGCATGAGAATTCAAATACAAAATCTCCCTAACTGCGAACCACACAAGATGAATGGACGTACCGATGGAACAGCTCCACACACGCTCCGACATTGCGCGGGGACAGGCAGCGGACCCAGCCGACTGCACGCATGGAGATATCTTCCCTGGGCAGTAGCAACCGACCAACTGCCCGCTGGCCCGTCCGCGACTGCTGCTGTTCCGTCTCGACTTCACTGCTTGTGCGTCTCCCGCTCACTTCTAGATACGCAAAGGTGGACATCCTGGCTCGAACCCCACCATGTAGAGGAAACACGCCCACTGGCTAAACGACATCCCTGCACCAGGAAAGGACCGACCCAAGTTCCACAAGATAGTAATTGAAAGGGCCCAGAAGCGCTCGGAGAACCAGTTACATGTCGGCCGATGAGACGACATCTCTCAGAGGCAGTACGTCGACAACATTTAAAATAACTTGTCAAAAGAAATAACACGAACTACACACACAACCTGACAAACACTTGCATGAAGACCTGAACGATACAACAGCAACTAAGCACGCACGAAGACAAATCGGGAGTCGATGCGCGCGCACACACATACAGACTCATGAACAATCGGTGAGTGAGAAAGCGTCGTCCGGTAGGACGACCGACCGACTATCCACCAAGACCGTGGCCCGGCTCAAGTGACGCGTGTCGGCGATGACAGGGACAGCAATGTCGGCGCAGACCTCACTGCTCCGACCCGACTGCACTAGTGCCGCATTGCAACTCCCCGACTGGCAGGTCCGGACTGCGCTGCAGACACGTTCCAACTGGTGCAGACCCAAACTCCCGACGAGAACTCGGGACGAACTCCTTACGACAGACAACGACCGGGAAGTAATAGCAGCCGAACTAAGATTGTACGAGATGGGATGTATCGATACGCGCTGCTAGGGCCGGTCACGGTCAGGCAAAGCAGCAACTCAGTGACAGTAGTAATTTAAATTAACGTAGTGAGGTGGAAGTACGTTAAAAACAGAGTATAAAATACATGATGGCGGGTACAAGAGCCACGCACGGCTCACAGGCCGTTTTCTGGGAATTAGTCTTTTGCAGTACTATTACTAGGAGGTGGAGCATTTTGTACAAAGATCAAGTAAGACTTCAGGAAATTATAGTTTCGCAATAACAGATCATGCTTTCGTAACAATAATGATTCTGTAGTTTGTTAAAAATCGAACATTCGACTTTATTTTAGCACTGGGAATAGGAACCCGTCCACGTAAGTAACTTACGGATAAATCAGCGATCTTAACACGCAGTTCAAATTGAATTACTTATTATTAGCACGTTAAGCAGCTTACTGGTCCATACAAATAAATACAATACTGAACGTTACCCTTAGTGAAGTTGATGGCTGGGGCGATCTTCTGTTTCGCTAGTATGATTTCGCAGTACACGGCTCTATAAATTATCATCTTGGCTCCTGAATTTTGTAATTCAGAGCACATTAATAAATGCCATGACCTGATAACCAATATACATCCACAACTGAGGCATAATTACTTCAATCTTGCAGCTATGTTTTCCTCCTTTAGCGCTCAAAATGTTCACCGTTTTCAAGCTAGCCACCGAGTATATCTGCCATAAAGACTTCTTAGTGTACTTCGCACCAAATCACATTTTATCTTCCCACCTACATAGTTTCGTTGCGAGTTTTATCGGTACAGCCTGCTTCACCTGTGCATAAACAGTCTTATCCCTAACATTTCAACGTATTCTTGAAAATTACATTCACAAATATTTTCTTGTTAAACAATTTCACAGGAAATAGGGACTATTATTTACATGAAAAATGAGTACCCGACGTTGCCAGGGTATGTATTTATTCCGTTAGCCTATAAACTCCTTCCCATTTTCTTTCCCCATCTCCTCTACCCTTCTCTCTGTCCATCTCCCCTCTCCCCCTCCCTCCAGCTATTCACCCCCACTATCCGTCTATCTCCTCCCGTCCTACTCTCTTTCAATCTGCTTCTGCGCCCTCTGTCCATATGCTTCTTCCCCTCTATCCGTATCCTCCTCCCCCTCTGGTTCCATCTACTCCTGCCCCTTCCTTTGTCCATCTTCTCCTCCACCTCCCTCTGTCCATGTCCTACTCTTTCCTTCCTCTGCCTATCTCGTGAAACCCATCTTTCAGTCCATCTCCACCTTTTCTTCCCTTTCTCTGTACATTTCCCCTGCACCCGTAACGTTTCCATCTCCTACTCCCTCTTATCTGTGTGCATGTCTTTCTTCCCACTCTCTGTCTATCCATCTCTCCCTCCTCATTTTATCTCCATATTATCACACCCAGCCCAACAGAAGTTTTTTGCTCTTACCTCAAAAGTACTTTTTTCAGGTAGTTATATGTGTACCAAATTTGGGTGAAATCTATCAACGGGTTTAGGAGGAGATTTTAATTCACAGGATTGCCAGAATACGTGCATGTCAGATACATTTTTCGTTTTCGTATGTATCAAGCCATATAACGTCATACCTCCTGAACAATGCGTGGTACAATGATATAATATTATGTATTTACATTCAGTGGCATATTTGGATACTTCATGCGAAATTTGTTGCAAATAGGGGCAGCAGCAGATAAGAAATTAATTTAAACTTAGTGGATGATCCAGCGGTTTTCTCATGTATCTCGGTGATAATAACGTCACATCTCCTGAAAAAAAAAAAATGGAAATTTGTGGTAAGTTCCTATTGGACCAAACTGCTTAGGTCATCGGTCCCTAGGTTTACACACTACTTAATCTAACTTACGCTAAGGAAAACACACACGCCCATGCCGGAGGGAGGACTCGAACCTCAGACGGGGGTAGCCGCGTGAACCGTGGAAAAGCACCTAAGACCGCTCGGCTACCCCGCGCTGCCATCTCCTGAACTATGTGTCGTACAACGATATAATTTTGCGGATACGTATAGTTTCATATGCGAACAGTGTATTCAAAACATGTCGCGAATACAGTTATCTGTAAAGATGTAATGAATTAAAACGTCATGCCTGATGCGGTAGCTACACTGCATGAACAGACGAGATTGTACTAAACGATAAACTCTCTCCTTTCATCATTTTATGGCGTTTGGCAGCGAGAAAAAGTTTCATAAAAGTTGGAAATTATGTGTAAAGCTTATTGCAAGTCACTACATTCTATCTTTCTCAAATGCTCGATGCATAAATGTGGGTATTTTTTCATTCTTTTTGACGTCGTATCTCCTGAAATATGTGTCGTACCCTTTCTGCGCTGGTCGGGGCGGGGGGAGGGGAGGTGTGGGAGGGGGGGAGGGGGGGGGGGTCTGGAGGCTAGGAACCTTCGCGGGCGTACGGAGAACAGTTCACCAAAGTTTTATCGCAGTCGGGTGAACGGTTTAGGAACGTACAGGTGAAAATATATAGAGAAACATTCATTTTTATTCATCTGTTGTTGTGGTCTTCAGTCCTGAGACTGGTTTGATGCAGCTCTCCATGCTACTCTATCATGTACAAGCTGCTTCATCTCCCAGTATGTACTGCAGCCTACATACTTCTGAATCTGCTTAGTGTACTCATCTCTAGGTCTCCCTCTACGTTTTTTACCCTCCACGCTGCCCTCCAATATTAAATTGGCGATCCATTGATGCCTCAGAACATGTCCTTCTAACCGGTCCCTTCTTCTCGTCAAGGTGTGCCACAAACTCCTCTTCTCCCCAATTCTATTCAATACCTGCTCATTAGTTACGTGATCTATCCACCTTATCTTCAGCACTCTCTTGTAGCACCACATTTCGAAAGCTTCTATTCTCTTCTTATCCGAACTATTTATCGTCCATGTTTCACTTCCATACATGGATACACTCCATACAAATACCATCTGAAGCGACCTCCTGACACTTAATCCAATACACGATGTTAACAAATTTCTTTTCTTCAGAAACGGTTTCCATGCCCAGTCTACATTCTATATCCTCTCTACTTCGACCATCATCAGTTATTTTGCTCCCCAAATAGCAAAACTCCTTTACTGCTTCAAGTGTCTCATTTCCTAATCTAATTCCCTCAGCATCACCCCAGTTAACTTGACTACATACCATTATCCTCGTTTTGCTTTTTCTGATGTTCATCTTATATCCTCTTTTCAAGTCACTGCTCTTCCAAGTCCTTTGATGTCTCTGACAGAATTACAATGTCATCAGTGAATCTTAAAGTTTTTATTTCTTCTCCATGGATTTTAATACCTACTCCGAATTTTTCTTTTGTTTCCTTTATTGCTTGCTCAATATACAGATTGAATATAATCGATGAAATGAACAAAAGAGCACAGTAAAACAGATATTCCACTATAAATAGAATAACTGAATTATAAATAGGTTAACATAAACGTTACATGAAGCAGACACCATCGGTGTCGAGCATAGGTGTTACAAAGTCTGAAAACTGAATCATTGGCACGACTAGTGAAACGGAGTTCACCCGACAAGGCTGAATCATATCCTTAGGGTCTTGCAATTGCTCTCACAGTATAGAGTTTATCGCATAGGATACGTATTACTCGGTTGGAGCATAAGTCAAGCGAACGTGCATAACATCTTTGGCGGAGTGGCACTGTAGCAGGCGCAGCTACATTAGGTGGAGGCCCGGCCCATCGCTCACGGGAGCGGTGGCCGGCAACTGGCGGTCAGGCGATGAATAATTTACTCGCCGTGCCGCGCCAGCTGCGGCGCTTCGCGGTACGCCAACGCGCTCACTGGCCCACCCAGTAGCTCCCACATATAGCCCTGTATAGCACATCCCTCTTTCTGCCGTGCACAACCGCTGCTTTTTATGTGTCGATACCGAAAGTAAAGCGATATGAAATGAAAGGTGTGGTAGGAAAGGCGAATGGTCGCCTTTGGTGTATCACAAAACTTTTAGGGAGGTTTGGTTCCTCTGTAAAGAAGACTGGATATAGAACGCTGCTGAGAGATATTCTTGAGTACTGGTCGAATGTTTCAGATCCGCGCAAGGTCGGGTCAAAGGAAGACATCGGAGCAGTCCAGAGGCGGGCTGCTATATTTCTTATCGGTGGACTGCAACAGCACACAGGTATTGCAGAGGTGCTTCATGAACTCAAACCGGAATCCTCGAGGGAAGACGAGGTTCTTTCCGAGGAACACTATTCAAAAACTCTTGAGTATTTCTCAGGTACTCAGCCGGGTGGTGTCCTCTAAAAGGCGCGATATTTCGGCAGGCCGCGTTCTTGGCATCTTCAGGCATTCCTGATGACTGTCATAAGCAACGCCTGACGATAGCAAGATGTAGACTTGCTGAAATACCGCCACAAGGCTGAATACCCTAGAACTATTCAAGAGATTCCTATTCCGGTAAAATCTAAAATCAGGCAATTGAGAAAATTTAGAGACCCAGAATTTGAATCTGATTGCAGAGTGATTCTGCTCCCGTCAACATACAATCCGCGTAAGGACACAAAGATAAGATACGAGAGCGCAGGACTCATATGCAGGCAAATAGAGAGTCGTTTCTTCCCCTTCCTGTTTGCATGTGGAACAGGAAAGGAAATGACTAACAGGAATATAGGCTGCCTTCCTCCTTGCTCAGTACAGCTGCACGCGGATTATGTGTGTAGATGTGGATGAAATGTCACTGGACTTACTTTTTGCTTTCGGTAGATACAACCCACTTGAATCGCGATTGCTAAGCTAAAAAATGGTTATAATAAATACTTGTAGCTATTCCAATGATACACAGCTATTGTAAACAAAATACCACATGTCATACATCATTAGAAATAGGCAGTAGAACCGGACGACAGAATTACCGTATATACACTCCTGGAAATGGAAAAAAGAACACATTGACACCGGTGTGTCAGACCCACCATACTTGCTCCGGACACTGCGAGAGGGCTGTACAAGCAATGATCACACGCACGGCACAGCGGACACACCAGGAACCGCGGTGTTGGCCGTCGAATGGCGCTAGCTGCGCAGCATTTGTGCACCACCGCCGTCAGTGTCAGCCAGTTTGCCGTGGCATACGGAGCTCCATCGCAGTCTTTAACACTAGTAGCATGCCGCGACAGCGTGGACGTGAACCGTATGTGCAGTTGACGAACTTTGAGCGAGGGCGTATAGTGGGCATGCGGGAGGCCGGGTGGACGTATCGCCGAATTGCTCAACACGTGGGGCGTGAGGTCTCCACAGTACATCGATGTTGTCGCCAGTGGTCGGTGGAAGGTGCACGTGCCCGTCGACCTGGGACCGGACCGCAGCGACGCACGGATGCACGCCAAGACCATAGGATCCTACGCAGTGCCGTAGGGGACCGCACAGCCACTTCCCAGCAAATTAGGGACACTGTTGCTCCTGGGGTATCGGCGAAGACCATTCGCAACCGTCTCCATGAAGCTGGGCTACGGTCCCGCACACCGTTAGGCCGTCTTCCGCTCACGCCCCAACACCGTGCAGCCCGCCTCCAGTGGTGTCGCGACAGGCGTGAATGGAGGGACGAATGGAGACGTGTCGTCTTCAGCGATGAGAGTCCCTTCTGCCTTGGTGCCAATGATGGTCGTATGCGTGTTTGGCTACGTGCAGGTGAGCGCCACAATCAGGACAGCATACGACCGAGGCACACAGGGCCAACACCCGGCATCATGGTGTGGGGAGCGATCTCCTACACTGGCCGTACACCTCTGGTGATCGTCGAGGGGACACTGAATAGTGCACGGTACATCCAAACCGACATCGAACCCATCGTTCTACCATTCCTAGACCGGCAAGGGAACTTGCTGTTCCAACAGGACAATGCACGTCCGCATGTATCCCGTGCCACCTAACGTGCTCTAGAAGGTGTAAGTCAACTACCCTGGCCAGCAAGATCTCCGGATCTGTCCCCCATTGAGCATGTTTGGGACTGGATGAAGTGTCGTCTCACGCGGTCTGCACGTCCAGCACGAACGCTGGTCCAACTGAGGCGCCAGGTGGAAATGGCATGGCAAGCCGTTCCACAGGACTACATCCAGCATATCTACGATCGTCTCCATGGGAGAATAGCAGCCTGTATTGCTGCGAAAGGTGGATATACACTGTACTAGTGCCGACATTGTGCATGCTCTGTTGCCTGTGTCTATGTGCCTGTGGTTCTGTCAGTGTGATCATGTGATGTATCTGACCCCAGGAATGTGTCAATAAAGTTTCCCCTTCCAGGGACAATGAATTCACGGTGTTCTTATTTCAATTTCCAGGAGTGTATTTCTCGGGGAATTCAAGAACACATTTTGAATCCAGATGAAGTGATCAAAGAGCAACAAAATTAACTCTCCGTGGTAACAGGCATGGATTCCCAAATCATCAATTGTGCGATAATCAACTCGCGTCGTCCACACACAGTATTCTGAGATCCAATGATATTTAAAACAGATGTATTACCTCGAGATTCCAAGAAGTCCGTGATTTAGTACCACTTCGAACACTCAGAAATAACCTCCATTCAAATAAGGTAGATCCATACAACTTCATTTATGGCAGTCTAGAGCCAACTGAAAGGCACAACATAGTACATTTCCTGACCGAAGACTCGTATTCATTTATTTGTTACTAGAACATTTTGACTGAAACCTAGGTGTTGCGACAGATTGTACATTCATCTACATCTACATGGATGCTCTGCAAATCACATTTAAGTGCCTGACAGAGGGTTAACCAAATCACCTTCACAATTCTTTATTAGTCCCTGTCGTATAGCGCGCGGAAAGAATGAACACCTATATCTTTCAGTACGAGCTCTGATTTCCCTTATTTTATCAAGCTGATCGTTCCGTCCTATGTAGATCGGTGTCAACCAAATATTTTTACATTCGGAGGAGAAAGTTGGTGTTTGGAATATCATGAGAAGATTCCGTTGCAACGAAAAACGCCTTTCTTTTAAGGATTTCCAGCTCAAATCCTGTATCATTTCTGTGACACTCTCTCCCACATTTAGCGATAATACAGAATGTGCTGCCTTTCTTTGAAATTTTTCGATGTACTCGGTCAGTCCTATCTGGTAAGGATCCCAAACCGTGCAGCAGTATTCTAAAAGAGGACGGACAAGCGTCATGTAGCCAGTCTCCTTAGTAGGACTGTTACATTTTCTGAGTTTCCTGACAATAAAACGGAGCCTTTGGTTAGCATTCCCCACAACATTTTCTATGTTTTCCTTTCAATTTAGAATGTTCATAATTGTAATACCTAGGTATTTAGTTAGATTACACTGATTTATCGTGTAACAGAAGTTTGACGATTTCCTTTTAGCACTCGTTTGGATGACCTCACACTTTTCGTTATTTAGAGGCAATTACCACTTCTCGAACCATTCAGATATTTTTTTCTAAATCGTTTTGCAGTTTGTTTTGATCTTCTGGTGACCTTATTAGTCGATAAACGACAGAGTCATCTGCAAGCAACCGAAAACGGCTGCTCAGATTGTCTCCCAAATCGTTTATCTAGATAAGGAACTGCAAAGGGCCTATAGCACTACCTTTGGGAACGCCAGAAATCACTTCTGTTTTACTTGATGACTTTCTGTCAATTATTACGAATTGTGACCTCTATGACAGGAAATCGCAAATCCAGTCACATACCTGACACGATATTCCATAAGCACTCAATTTCATTACGAGTCGCTTGTATGGTACAGTGTCAAAAGCCTTCCGGAAATCGAGAAATACGGAAACGATATGAAATCCCTTGTCAATAGCACGCAGCACTTCATGTGAATAAAGAGCTAATTGTGTTTCACAGGGACGATGTTTTCTATACCCATGTTGACTGTGTGTCAATAGACTGTTTCCTTCTAGGTAATTCATAATGTTCGAATACATATGTTCTAAAATCCTGCTGCATATCGACGTTAACGATATGGCCTTGTAATTTAAAGGATTACTCCTACTATCTTTCTTGAATATTGGTGTGACCTGTGCAAATTTCCAGTCTTTGGGTACGGATCTTTCGTCCAGCGAACGGTTGTACGTGATTGTTAAGTATAGAGCTAATGCATCAGCATACTCCGAAAGGAACCTAATTGGTATACAGTCTGGACAAGGAGACTTGCTTTTATTAAGGGATTTGAGTTGCTTCACTACTCCGAAAATATTTACTTCTACGTTACTCATGTTGGCAGCTGTTCTCGATTCGAATTCTGGAATATTTACATCGGCTTCTTTCGAGAAGACATTTCGGAAGGCTGTGTTCAGTAAATCTGCTTTGGCAGCACTGTCTTCGATAGTATCTCCATTGTTATCGCGCAGAGAAGTCATTGATTTTTTCTTGCCGCTAACATACTTCACATACAATCAGAAGTTTCGTTGTGAAAACTGTTATAGGCGTCTCGCATTGAACTCCGCTCTAAATTTCGAGCTTCTGTAAGGGACCTCCAATCTTTGGGATTTTGCGTCTGTTTAAATTTGGCATGTTTGTTCCGTTGTTTCTGCAACAGTGTTCTAACCCGTTTTGTGTGCCAATGAGGATCAGCTCGGTCGTTTGTTAGTTTATTTTTTATAAACCTCTCATTTGCTGCCGATACTATTTATGGGAATTTAGGCCACATTTGGTCTACACTTATATTATTAATTCGGAATGAGTGGAGATTGTCTCTCAGGAAGGCGTCAAGTGAATCTTTGTCTGTTTTCTGAATAGATATATTTGTCGCTTGTTTTTGGAGGATTTTGGGATTTCGATATTCAATCTCACTACGACAACCCTGTGTTCACCAATCCCTATATCGGTTTTGATGCTGGTTATTAACTCAGTATTAATTGTTGCTAAGAGGTCAAGTGTGTTTTCACAACCGTTTACTATTCGCGTGGTTTCATGAACTAACTTCTCGAAACAATCTTCAGAGAATGCATTTAGCACAATTTCGGATGATATTTTATGCGTACCTCCGGAATTAAACACGTATTTTCGCCAACATATCGAATGTAAATTAAAGTCACCACCAACCATTATTGTATGAGTCAGGTAAGTGTTTGAAATCAAACTCAAGTTTCCTTTGAACCCATCAGCAACTGTATCATCTGAACTGGGAGATCGGTAAAAGAATCCAATTATTTTATTCCGGTTGCCAACAATGACCTCTGCCCATACTAAATCACAAGAAGTATATACTTCAATTTAGCGACAAGTTAAACAACTTCTGACAGCAACAAACACGCCACCGTCAACCGTGTTTAGCCTATCTTTTCGGATCACCGTTAGGTTCTACGCAAAAATTTTGGCTGAGGTTATATCCGGTTTTAGCCAGCTTTCAGTGCCTATAACGATTTGAGCATCAGTGCTTTCTATTAGCACATGGAGCTCTGGTACTTTCCCAACACAGCTACGACAATTTACAACCGTTATACCTGTACCTATGTTCTTCCTGTGATCAGCCTGCACCCTTTGTGACTGAAGCCCTTCTTGTGTTTTCCCGAGACCTTCTAACCTAAAAAACCGCCCAGTCTACACCACACAGCCCCTGATACCCGTATAGCCACCTTCTGCGTGCAGAGGACACCTGACCTATTCAGCAGAACACGAAACCCAATCACCATTTGGTGCAAATCGAGGAATCTGCAGCCTATACGGTCGCAGAACCGTCTCAGCCTCTGATTCAGACCCTCCACTCGGCTCTGTACCAGAGGTCTGCAATCGGTCCTGTCGACTATGCTGCAAATGGTCAGCTCTGCTTTCATCTTGCATGCAAGGTTGGCAGCCTTTACCACTTCTGTTAGCCTCTCGAAAGCAGAGAGAATCTCTTCTGATCCAAAGTGACACACATCATTGGTACCGACGTGAGCCACCACCTGCAGCTGGCTGCACCCTGTGCTCTTCATGGCATCCGGGAGGACCCGGTATGCACACGTAGTGCACATTGGACTTCTTACCCGTCTTGTCTGCCAAGTCCCTAAGGAGCCCCATAACGCACCTAACGTTGGAGCTCCCAACTACCAATAATCCCACCCTCTGCGATTTCCCGGATGTTGCAGGCTGAGTGGTTTCCTCCGAAACAGGACAGGCGACATCATCTGGATCAGCGACAGTGCCAGCCACAGATAGCACCTGGAACCTATTTGTCACACAAACCGGGAAGTCCTTAAGTGCGGCCGCCTGGGAAGTCTTTCGCCGCCTGCTTCGCCCCGAGGCGACCTCCCACTCGACCACAGGAGAGGGGTCAGCCTCACTGCGAGCAATTACGGGGTTGGCCACCGGTGAGGACCGATCGGAGGACTTTGACGCGCTAGACGTCCGTTGGATGCCCACGGCCGGCCCACAACAGTGGCGCCCATCCACTGCAGCCTCAAGCTGTGTAACCGAAGCCATCACAGCCTGAAGCTGACAGCGAAGTGTCACCAACTCTGCTCGCATCCGCACACAACAATGGCAGCCCCTGTCCATACTAAAGACCGTGGAAAACTAAACTATGCAGATAAACCGCCTATCGGCACGTGCTGCGCAACTCTACTGTAGACACTGACGAAAACGCACGAACTGTGTCTAGTAATATGCAGATATTCAAGAACCTAACTACCGAATCACTCAGGTGAAACTAAATAATTGGCCCCTGATAACGAACTTGTAATATGTCACAAAATCGGTTTACTTTCTGACGCAAACGAAAACACGAGAACTGTGACTATTAGATTTTAAATGTACACATAGAAACTCAAGAAACTAAACTATTAAAGCTCACAGATGATATAATAAAATTCGCCCCTGGTTAAGAATAAATGTCACAAAAGCGGTTTTCTTATCTTTTGCTACGTCTGTCGCGGTCGGCTACTGCTGCCTGATTCGATCAATGGCGCAAAAAAGAATCGTAGATATAATAATGAAATCATTTACAATTATTTTAATGACAGTTCGTATGTACACGTGATTTAAAATTTCAATGAGGTTAGTAAGAATAACAATCTTGTTACGATTCATGCATCTTATTGCCACTTAATCGGAATTACACAAATTATGTACAAAACTGAAGAAAATCAGCAGAAAGTAAGAGAAAACGAAAATCAGAAAGAGGTATGACTAAGTCACCATCAAAGTACTTTGGCCTGTGGCATTGTAATATAGGCCTATACAGAATTTACATCCCAAGGGTAGTTGCCTACAATTTAGTAGTACTCCACATTTACTCCTCCTGTTGTTCTGCAGGTGTAGCCCAGGCTTTCAAGACCTAAGATTCGACTGTGGCCACTTAGTAGCTGCTACAAGAGGTGGACAGAAATATGGAAACAACAATAACACAATACAGTGCCACTCCTAATACAGTGTACGATAATCATTGGCATTCAGAAAAGCCTAGAATCGTCTCGTAATGGATAAATGCAGGCCTCTATGGTTCTCAGGGAATCTAATACTTTTCTTTCTGCTAAATAGTAGCAAGCTTGCAACGGTACTTTCGCGTTCTCGTCAATACGGTTCCAGTTCGTTTAAGTTATAGCACTGTAAAGACGGAAGATCCGCGATTCGGAATGTCAGAACTCTGTAGTAAGTAGCGGCAGGAACACCATCAAAAAATTACGCAGCACTGACACTCCAAACCATCGACTCTCAGAGAGAGATTTTAACCGTATACAACCAAATGGTAAAGTATCGAACTATTTTTCTCCGAATCATACAGTTCGTGGGAAAAGTAGTGAGATTAATTACTTTTGGAAACCTTTTATCTGACAAAACCTGTTATAACAATAAACTCTTTAGCTTAATAAAACGGTCGTCAGCCCAAATAGGGCAGAGTGTCTACACATAAAGATGAAGTCAGTTTTCGACACTGAATAAATAACTACTTTCGGTTACTACGTAATTGGAACACAACCATTTAATTTCCATTTACTACCGTCACTTGGCAGTAAGTACTATTAATCCCTCTTTCTGTTATTTATGGCATTTATCACTATACTTCAGTAATTATTTAAAGAAGACAAACATATGTTTCAACAAGGATACAAAAAATTATTAGACCTACGACTGTCATTCATATGGCCAAAACTATTATTTAACACGACTAAATTTCATTTCTTTAGGACTGTTATTTGTTAACGTATTACTAACACCAATATTTGTCTGGCTTTCTTTGACATAGAGAAGCAACACGAACAATTACTGTTAAGATTGTTGCAATTAAACAATTATGTTACTTTACTTTCAAAAATGCTATTCAAAACTTATCTTCATGGTCAAGCAAAGCGGTGGCCCTTAAACTGATACGTGCAAACTTTAGTATTTAATAATGATTTTCAGTATTTTCTACCAAAACAGTACTATTGCCAGTAATTTACTATTATTCAAGCTTCAACAAACATCAAGATACTCGGAATAAATTCGTTTAGGTAAGGACCCTACTGAGGTAAATAAATAGGAAAATTATGGTTAAACATGAAGGTACATTTAACACTTACATTCCGCTGATTGAAGATGGATGGTTCATACTGTAATACACTTCTAAATAAAGTATTTTGCCTGTTACTGGTGTCGAAGGTAGCGTGAGGCGGTGCTGCGTAGTAACATTGTGCAGGTACGACTCTTGATGTACATAGCTCTGTCTTTCTCTTGGTGGCGACGATAAAATTGGAAATTTCTGACGTATTCATTTATTGCCGTTCTGCACCAAACATGTAGAACACGTCCGAGGACAAAACCCAGTCTTGTAGGTATATTCGGGACCTCTAGTGCTTAACCAACGTAATGCGTGTTCACCACTTGCAGGGCAGTTACCGACTATGTGAGCCACTTGTGCGCCAATTCTCACTCGGGCGCTCCACCACCTTTCCCGTTCCACCACAGAACGGAGTTCTGTTCTACCTATGATCCCTAAACCTTTTCAATTTACACTTCTGCTTACAAAAACCCCAAGTATGAACCATCTATAATTACATGACAGCATATACATACAAAATTGACATAATTAGTTACAGTTGTACTTGAAATATTACATAATTATTTACAAAATATGCTTTAATACATTTATTCCATCTACGTCAAAGGGGTTATTTTAAACAGATAAACTACACTTAACAAAAGCTTGGTCTCGTTATAGTATTTGCTTAATTTTTCAAAATTATTACACAACAAAATATTTTAAAATATACAGACTAATGGCAGTGTTATATTTACAATAGCATTACAAGCTCAAATAATGAAGATGCATTTGGATGGCGACCACCCACCTTTCCCACCAAAGTAGATCACAAAGGCTCAATAATACTGTGATCTGACGGCAATGATAGAGGAGCTGCAACAATTAAACATAGTGCACACAAGAACATTTCTAAACGACGAGAGATGAATGAACAGGTGCCCTGTCGCCTTGGAACACAACATCAACATTGGGGAATATTGTACCATGGGATGGACCTGAGTAGACAAAACGGTCAAATACTCCTTAACAGTAATACGATCTTGTAGACTAACCACTGTCCCCACGGAATACCACAATGTGGTTGTCCAAATAGTCACCGAACACACGCCATATTTCACTGGTGGGACATAAACTCGGCCATAAGTTGGAAACATTGTAAAACAAAACACATCCAACCAAATGACTCGTCCATTGCTCTGTAGTCCACGTTGTCTGGTTTCTGCACCACAGCTCCTATGGAAATTTTGGGTTTAATGTTTGACGACTGCATGTAGTTCGGTTATCAGAGCTTTTACATACCGTCTCGCATTTTGTGATTGCTCTTCTCAATTCCACGTCGAATGTCGTCGTTATAGTGTCAGGCATGGGCTGGGGCATCGTTGGTGGATTTCGTGCAATAATAAGAATTTTTTTCATTTGAGTTCCCTTTTTGCACCAGATAAAAATATTTACGACACTACTACACGCGTAACACTCGTTAAAATAAACCTTTCAAGTACTACACACTCACTGTATACTAAAACGGACTCTCTGACACAGCACTTGTGAATGAGGCAATATAACAACTGTTTCATCAGCTCCTTTCAGAAACTAAACCTGTCGTAAGTCACTTGATAGAGACTCATTAATTAAAAATAGTAACAGCAGAAACCGCAGAATCAGACAGCAGAAAGGAATGTTACTGTCACATTTTCGGTTAAAAAGGCATCAGAAAGACATAAAAAGTATTAGAACGCTACTTGAGCCATTTGTTTATTACTTTTCTTTCAGATGGTCTGACAAAAATATTTTGTACTGATCTTAGGGTTTCTCATTGTTTGTTCTTTATCGACTATCATTCATCTTTATCCGTAACTAAACGATCAGAGCGTGTGACTGCTATGTGGTGGATTTGATTTCCATATGTAGTAGTTGCAAGAAGTTTTCCTTGGTGAGAGGACTGTTCCAGATTACACTCATAATCGAGAAGCTACTTGATGAGCTACGTGAATAAAAAATAGAGATACCAAGATTCGGAACGTAGTTCGCTGATTCCGGACATCTCGTTAACTTATGCAAATAACGCAAAGGCACAGCTTGACACAGTAACTGGTCAGCATCGCACAGTCTTCGGGTTCTAGCCAGAATTGTCAGCCTTGTTACCCAGTCTTCCTCTTAAAGTGAAATACATACATGATAAACAAGAAATAGTTTTGAAAGTTGTAATACGAAACTGTAAAAACAAGTAAAAGTTTTACTTTGTAAACACTGAAAATATGCACTAGTGTTTCTTTTTCTTTCTTTGTGCACTGCAAGTCATCACTATTATAGTCCGCATTAATCATAGAGGGATATTGCTAAGAAGCAGCTCTTCTACTTCTGTCATTAAGTAATCTGTAAACACATTTTTTGGGACCAAAAAGTTGAAACGTCCCCTTAGAAAAATTAATGAATTACTATGCTGATAAACATCTTATGTTATTTGATTTTCAAACAGCTGAGCAAAATTGAACTGAACGTACTCAGACATTCACTAAAGTGACACACAATATTTTTTTAGCGCAACGCAATCTGACTTTCAATAATCCCTACAAGAGAATGCCCTCACTAAATTAAGCTATACCTTTCACAAATCACTTACCTCACAAAAATCTTCGTTACTCGAACTACTCAATACAGCGAGTGCCACTACTGCCAGCTAAATAAAAGATTCAAACTACTGAAGGCACTAACTACTGATAGATATAGTTAGGAAAATAAAGATTTTGATAGAGAACAAACAATGTATTTACCTTAATAGTGTTCAAAAGTCATTATACACTCCTGGAAATGGAAAAAAGAACACATTGACACCGGTGTGTCAGACCCACCATACTTGCTCCGGACACTGCGAGAGGGCTGTACAAGCAATGATCACACGCACGGCACAGCGGACACACCAGGAACCGCGGTGTTGGCCGTCGAATGGGGCTAGCTGCGCAGCATTTGTGCACCGCCGCCGTCAGTATCAGCCAGTTTGCCGTGGCATACGGAGCTCCATCGCAGTCTTTAACACTGGTAGCATGCCGCGACAGCGTGGACGTCAACCGTATGTGCAGTTGACGGACTTTGAGCGAGGGCGTATAGTGGGCATACGGGAGGCCGGGTGGACGTACCGCCGAATTTCTCAACACGTGGGGCGTGAGGTCTCCACAGTACATCGATGTTGTCGCCAGTGGTCGGCGGAAGGTGCACGTGCCCGTCGACCTGGGACCGGACCGCAGCGACACATGGATGCACACCAAGACCGTAGGATTATACGCAGTGCCGTAGGGGACCGCACCGCCACTTCCCAGCAAATTAGGGACACTGTTGCTCCTGGCGTATCGGCGAGGACCATTCGCAACCGTCTCCATGAAGCTGGGCTACGGTCACGCACACCGTTAGGCAGTCTTCCGCTCACGCCCCAACATCGTTGCAGCCCGCCTCCAGTGGTGTCGCGACTTGCGTGAATGGATGGACGAATGGAGACGTGTCGTCTTCAGCGATGAGAGTCGCTTCTGCCTTGGTGCCAATGATGGTCGTATGCGTGTTTGGCGCCGTGCAGGTGAGCGCCACAATCAGGACTGCATACGACGGAGGCACACAGGGCCAACACCCGGCATCATGGTGTGGGGAGCGATCTCCTACACTGGCCGTACACCTCTGGTGATCGTCGAGGGGACACTGAATAGTGCACGGTACATCCATACCGTCATCGAGCCCATCGTTCTACCATTCCTAGAGCGGCAAGGGAACTTGCTGTTCCAACAGGACAATTCACGTCCGCATGTATCCCGTGCCACCCAACGTGCTCTAGAAGGTGTAAGTCAACTACCCTGGCCAGCAAGATCTCCGCATCTGTCCCCCATTGAGCATGTTCAGGACTGGATGGGCGTCGTCTCACGCGGTCTGCACGTCCAGCACGAACGCTGGTCCAACTGAGGCGCCAGGTGGAAATGGCATGGCAAGCCGTTCCACAGGACTACATCCAGCATCTCTACGAACGTCTCCATGGGAGAATAGCAGCCTGCATTGCTGCGAAAGGTGGATATACACTGTACTAGTGCCGACATTGTGCTTGCTCTGTTGCCTGTGTCTATGTGCCTGTGGTTCTGTCAGTGTGATCATGTGATGTATCTGACCCCAGGAATGTGTCAATAAAGCTTCCCCTTCCTGGGACAATGAATTCATGGTGTTCTTATTTCAATTTCCAGGAGTATATATATATATATATATATATATATATATATATATATATATATATATATATATATCAGTCCATGATATCCAATATTACAAATTTACTCTTTCTGATGGACACACGTCCAGATCGTCCGCTCTCAAAATTCCGCCATCTCTCTCACCACATCCACCACTGCTGGCGGCTCACCTCCAACTGCGCAATGTTACGCACTGTTAACATTAAGCTGCCCAACACTACAATGGCAGACAACAATGCAAACTAGCCACAGAGTGCACACAGCAAAGCCAGTGATTTTCATACAGAGCGCTACGGGGCGTTACCAACATAAAAACCTTAACAGCCTACTCACAAAGTATTGCCAAAATACTGAAAAAAACTGACATTTAAGCTTAATCCAGTGTAAATAGCTAGGTAAAGAAGTTGTATCACACGAAAAAAATCTTCTGAAAGTAGTACCTACTTTCAGGTGTATTCAAATGTTAAAATCTCCGCACAGCTAACAAAAAAAAAAAAAAACAAAAAAAAAAAAACCTAGAAATAACGCGTTTCGAAGGTCATGCATTCATCGTCAGAATTTCTGTACAAGAACCTCTACAAGCGACCAATGTAAAACGTAATCTAGAAAAATAGTAATAAAATAATGTGGTTACTTCTCATGCAGCGTGTGTTCTTAAGGTATATCTCCATCATCTAACATAGAGTGCTATATGTTGGCCTAGATACTGGAAGTGCCCCAATTGCAACCATATGGGAGTACGGCCTGTGGATCTTCCGGAAAGCCAAATCCTGCAGACAAATGTAGAAGTAACGCTAGTGAGCACTATGATAATGCAAACGTAAAATCAAATAGATCCCAAAGGAACGAATATGATCCCTTACCATTCTAGGGAAACTGGAAATTCAAATCCCATCATGGACTCAGCATACTGTACATTCATCAAATAATTACATATATAAAAAATTTGTAAAACTACTGAGGAAGTTATTTGTGTCACCTGTAAGCTGCTCATCTAACGTACTGTAATTTCCCTCGCTACCTACAGCAATCTACAATTGTTCTAACAGTTCCAGTTTCTTGCCTTTATCTTTTAGATGCAAAACTGTGAGAGCAACATTACTTTCGAACATGGTGTGGACAGTCTCATGAACATGTGTTGCTACAAATGACTTTTGGGAAGTGTTAACGCGAAAAGCTTCGAATTAACTTGGGTCTACCAGTTTGGTCGAAGTAGTTCGCATTGCAGATGTTACTCTAGATTTTGTAGATACCAGCTCTCTCGTACTTCTCACTTACTTTTTTTAAATTTTTCCATATCTTAATTCACAGCACATTGTTGATTCTAAATGCATCATCAGCTTCATAAGATTTGAAAATACCAGCCACCTTTCGAGAAAAATTGCCGAAGTTTAGAACTGTGACTCTCTTAGCATTCCACGCGGCACTCTCCTTAACTTTCGGAAGCTGCTCATTGCGTGTCAGTTTATCCGCAGTGGTTTCGAGATAACGATTGGCTGTGGCTAGCTGCTTTATAAGGTCTAAGTCCATCATTTTGTCTTGTTTAGGTTAGGGTCACGTTAGATGCGCAATTTTTCACTTGATTGATTATAGCTCCTCAACGATAAGTCTTAATGGCTTGTTATGTACACTGATGGGTAAGTAATTTATCACTTTACAAAAGTGTCCATAGAAATTTCTTTCTAACAAGTCGTATTTAGGAGCCAGGGATGTTTAAATGCAATCAGCCAAGTACGCTCAAAGAAAGCCATAGGTGAGGAGATATGAGCAAGGGTATAAGGCAAATGGAGCACTTAGAAATCTAGCAAAACCATAGGTTCAATGTTAGCTAGACATTAAATATAACTTCCGTTTGATAATCAACTTTTTATTTCTATTCTTTTAATGACGTAACAGTGAAACTGAACTGAACTTTCTTTTAATAAGAAACAAAAAATTGAATCAACAAAACACTGACATATCTTAAGATTAACTTTTGGGTTAGACGCTCTTTCTATTCAAACTTATACTTCAATATTTATGTAATTATCAATATAGCTTACATTAAAAAATAAAATATTAATATGATCTTAGAAACTTAATCGTCGCTATCACTGTTGCAGTTTACACAAATGAAAGTAAGACCAGCATCTGGCACACATTTTATATGTGCCCATTGACTGAAAACTTGATTCTGGATCCAAATTTCCCCAGGTAAACTAGCAGATTAGCCTTCGCAACAAACCAGACAGAAACAGTCATCATCGTTGCTTTCCTCACTTGACTAAAGTATTCTTCTTAGAAACACTCTTCTTTCTTTTTTTTATGAATGTTATTCAGTGGCTTTTTAATTTTTGTTGATTTTTATTTTGTTCCACTGGCAATGCATTCTTTACGGGAGTGTGTGTTAGAACAGCATCTTTCCTCTTTCTTCTGTTAGTTTTGGTTGCTTTTCTAGGACCTGCTTTTGGATATGGTCGAACAACGTACGCGTTAATGTATGCGTTAAATCGAACAGCTCGTTTTCTTTCTTGGTTGTAACAGGTTAGGATCCAGTTTGGCTGGTGGACTTAGAAGGAGCGCGATTAGGTTCAGTGTTGGACACTAGGCCTATAGCTTTCTCTGGACGACCATTTTCCAGATCGACAATTCTTGGATCTGGACGGTTCATGAAAACTCATCCTCACTAAAAATGTTCGCGCTATCCGCGAAGATACCAGTATTTCGGAAACCTTTGACAATATTTATACTTGTCTGAGCCAATGGCAGCGAATCAGCGTCAATTTTTGGTATATCGTCAATAGTTAGGGGCTTTCCAGGGTTATTTAGTAGCCACGTATCTTGAGCAGCAGCGCAATATTTTTTGAATGGTCCAAACACTGAGACAACCACTAGCCGAAGCTTGTGGCTACAACGCGACGGAAAGGACGACATGACAACTCCGTTCTCTTTGGCCAAATTTAGGGTCATCACGTTCAAATAAGAGGAGTGATTATATAATGGTAGAAAACACGGTGCTCCATGGACGGTTTCACATGTTTTATAAAATGTTGCATAAACTGATGGAATTTTTCGTCTGTAACTCATCCATTGGCATTGCCTGTTCCTATTTAATCAGAGGAACCACCATTAAGAAAGTTTAACTTAAATTTTTTTCTGGAAAACACAAACATGAGCATATAAAGCAGTTATATTGTAACGTTAGTCCCTCACTCCCACATATAACGTTTCAATCTTGTAATCCCGTAAGGATTTTTACAAGTCTCTCCGCAACGGGATGTGCAGCGGCCGCCTGTTCATGAGTACACGAGTCGCTAGGGGGTAGCGTGTACCAGTGTAGGTAAATCGCACCCATAATGTTTCATTCTTGTAGTAATTTTTTCCTTTAAATGTATCGAGTTTTGACCAGAGGAACTGCGTTTCGCTGGGGCGGAAACGGGAAAAACGTTCAGCCGATCTGGAAGAGTTGCCGGTTGTTTTGATCGTAGGATTTCACGCTAGTGGGCCGTATGAACAGTCGGACGAGCCTTTACAGGGAGTATACTACTAACTAAGCTTCCGGGAACAGTAGTGGCAGAACGGAAAACTGGTGTTGTCGATACCAGAATGGGAAGCCACTGGTGGAAGGCGTGAGAATTCTGCCTTGTTAGTAAAATTCGGGTGGAGTCCTGATGTCTCCGCTTGACGTTATGCTGCTCTTTTCGCATTTTCTCAAGAAAAATATATAACTACTAGTGCCTCTTCAAATTTCATAACTTTTCGCTTTCTGTGGAATCGCGTGCGAAGCCCAACAAATTTTCCAGAATTTACGACAGACAGCTGGGTGTGGGAACGGGCGGCACTCGTCTCCCATGTGTATACGGAAGTATACACACATCTCATTGGCGAATACATTTTAACTTTATGGGGGGAGCTAGGTAACGGACTTTCAGATCAGTGATTGGAAGAGCGTTTAGACCCTTTCTGGGTTGGATAGAAAAGATTATGCGGGTTACCTTTCCGAAGTATGAAAGAATGCTACCAAACAGCTGAGAGAGGCATGCGGTATTGGTATTCGGATTTGAATGGATATTCTGATTCGAACTTCTGCTTGGTGATGCTACTCTGTACACTGCGCTCGTATGTGTTTTTATTGACTGCGCCCTGCTGCCAAACCGAGCAAGTTGACCCATTGGTTAAAACACTGGACTCGCATTCGGAAGGACGACGGTTCAACCTTGCTTCCAGCCATCCTGATTTATGTTTTCCGTGATTTCCCGAAATCGCCGGGATGGTTCCTTTGAAAGGGCGCGGCCCACTTCCTTCCCTATCCTTCCACAATCCGATGGGACCGATGACCTCGCTGTTTCGTCCCCTCCTCCAAATCAACGTACCAACCCTCTGCCAAGTCTTCGAAGTTTCACTTTGATCTTATGTGCACCCGCGACGAGTAATCAGGAGGAGGATGATATCGGATCACATCACATCGGCTCAGCCTCGCAACAGTTATTAGCGGCCACAGTTTGGCGCATCCCGACTTGCTAGCAGTCAAGATCAGATCTCATCTGCCATGTGCACTCCCGACGCAGGAAATCGCGATGTACTGTGGGATGACGAGGTCATTTCTGGTTTCTGTTCCTTAGTCTTCCTAAATTGTTGCACGAGTTTTACACACTAGTATACAAATTTCTATGCAGGCTAATTATTCTTGCTTCGAAGGGTATTTCTCTCGCAACTACTCTTGTTTCTTTCGCTTGGAGTTAACTCAGTGGACTCTTCCTTTATTTATTGATCTGTCGTACGCTCTATTCGAATTCATACATTTCTGAATAATTTTTAAGTTTTTCAGTCACGGTTGAAGCAAACTTCGTGTCTTTATGTATCTAAGCACAATCTCAAATGTAATTGTTCAGCATGATGCTGGTGGTCACCCTAACAACCAATCATTTTCTTATCATTTTTCTATTTTCAATATGTTGATTCATTCCCAAGTAGTTCTACAACCAGGATGTGTTCGTTTCATGAGCCATTTCACACACTATTCGAACACATATTATTTTACCAGATCAATCTCCTTCATTCGCAACCATTAAAGAAACTCATTCAATTGAAATGCCCCTGTCGTCCAACCATAAGCAATAGGTGAGGCCCCTGGCGAATGCAAGAACTTATCAAATAATGATTCCCGATGTGCGCGACTCTTGATTTTTCAAATAGCCTATTAGCTTCATAGGGGTAATCTATTGTTTTATATTATCTAAGGTGATAGATTCAGCATCAGTCTAATCTGCATACCCACGAAGCACCTGAAAAGCAAGAGGTCGTGTTCAAAACTAGGTCGGCTTCTGGCAGGGTGTTGTAAACACAGCTCATTCTGGGAAAATCACTCGAGCTTGAATTAGCCACAAATGTCTAATCTATTATGGGTGGCCAGGAAATAGCGTTTCTGTTATAAATCACAGTGACCGAGAGGGCGTTGATATCGCAATAACGGCATTACCTAATCTGGCTGCTATTTCAGTGGCAAACAGAAGTCGCAAATGACAATGTACATTCAATGCCGTGTGTAACTTATTTGCTGGATTTCGTACATTTTTCTGTGAAACTCGTGTCTTGCTGTTCAGCCTGGCTGTGATTTTAAAGACAAATCGCAACGAGAATTCGTAAGCAGCAACTAAAGAAGCAGTTAACGTCGCGTGCTACCTGTTTTCGAAGTTCGTACTTCTTTCTGTGAACTTTGTTTCACGTTATCGAGTCTGAATGCAGGTTCACCGATAGGTCGCAAACAGATGTCGCAAGTAGCAAATGAGAGTCGCATTTAATATGCAACATCGTTTGGCATTTGCTGACGAATTTTCAAGAAACTCATGTTTCACGCAAATAATGTATAACCTCTTTAAGGACGAACAAATGAACCAAGACATAATTTGCTCCGAGAAAAATTTCATACTTGACGTTCCATCTAACAGAAGCCCTTACATGTTTGGCTAGAGTGTGATACTGGCCACATCATCTCCCCCTTCCTTTCCGACCAAAGTCCGAGGTCAAAAAGTGATAATTCGATTGAGAATTCGTGAAGCCAACGCGTGGAAATAGTAACAAAAGTTTGTGCTAGTAAACAGACTTAAAACATAGCCTAACCTTAACTTTCGTGCCACATTTGAACACGCTTAATACACACTTTATCATAAAACTGAAACTGCAAGGTAATTTCAGAAAACATATCAGCTAATTGACACGCTTCCGACGAGTATTTTGATGCGTATTACACACTTACATCGTACATATATGCTGATAAAAATGCAACCAGGGCTCCGAAATGTTCATAAGAAGAGTTTTTTTTTCAGCACTTCAGTACACTGGTACTCTTAACTTTTGTGCGCATTTTCAGGTACTGCCTTCACCCTATTACAGATGGCTTAACTAGAAAATCAGTACTTTCTACTGTTTTCATCTGTAAATGGCCAAGACTAAAACAGGCAACGTTTCAACCAAATGTAGACCTTGGGCTGCGTTACACGTCAGCCACTCACCACAAACTTAATTCATGGCGGGGGGACAAAAGGGACAGGGAGAACGATCCAGTATCACATTGTCACAAGTCTTCATGAATAACTACGCGATATCAAATTTTTGGGTATGGGACGTCTTAAACAAGAGTAGAATGGAATTTTCTCTTACATTTTATTTCACATTCATTTATCATCCCTTTCAAGCAGCAGTAATTATTTCAGTGACGTACTGCTCCAGTACTCCCTTTGCTTACTTATGTTATCAGTTATGGCTCATTTATGCTGCAATCTTCACGATTACCTCTCCTAGATGTGAATGAATGTGCAGATCAGCCAGTGTAGAAAATCTCGTGTATTGTTATACTTTTCTACTTTTACTAATTACTAGCAATATAATTCACAGTTTAGAGTTGTTAATATTCCCGGTAATAAAAGCAATTAAGTGGCAGATGTTCCACACTTCGTGATTCACAAACTTAGAAACAAGCCTTTCTTCTGACAAAGACGATATAAAAACGCTATGACAACCTCTCGAGTTCTGCGGACAGCGACACATCCAATTATCGCTATATAGAATGACCAAATGTCTTTCAGATATCTGCGACCATAACAAAGCGATTAGAATCTTTATTCTAAACACAAACTCTTACTGTACTGTGTGGAAATTTGTGTTACAGTTCTCAACATAACACTATTAATATTTTCGTTGGTGTTCCCTTAACACAAAACTAAAGCCAAAGGAAGAACAAATGTAAGACATAAGAACTACTTACTGCTTTTTGTGATGAATTTTTCTCGGTGGATAAGTGTAATTTTTGTGTACGGTGACAAATCGCAGATGCAGCAGAAGTCATAGAAATAGCACCTGCAAAGGGCGGAGAGAAACAAGCTGTGAATTCGTTAACTGCGATTTGAAACTGCGACAAATAGCAGCTAAGAATAGCAGTTGCCAGAAAGTGGTACTCACCTGCCCTACATAAGGGGTTCCTTACAAATTAATAAAAACAATTGAAGGCATTTATTACAACAACTGCATCCAGGACAGAATCGATTCCAGGCTAATTAGCTGCTTAGCAGTTAGTAGTGGTATTAGGCAAGATAACTCATTGCACCTGCTCCTGCTACTTTTTTGTATAGTTATGGACGATGCGATAAAGAACGTATTGGCTGGTAGTGGCTATAAATGGGGTAAGAAAAAGTAATCATTTCTTACGCTGCGATGACGTTCTGTTGGCAAACTGTGAGGATAACCTGCAGAAACTTTTACATGTATTTAACGTGACAGCCAAAAACCTAAAAACAGTCATATCCACTCAAAAACCCAAATGTGCGACCACATTTGTAAAGCCAGTTGGATGCAACTAGAAGTGGATGCAAAAATTATTCAGTAGATAATTACATTTAATTAACTTTCCATTGAACTATCCAGCAGAGGAAATGTCTAAACCAAAGTTAGATTAAAAGTAGCAGAAGCAAACACAGTGGCAGGGTGTTTGAATGGTACTATTTGGAAAAAAAACAAGCATAACAGGAAAAGATGCAACAGCAAGAACATGCAAAACATTATGGAGACCAATTATGACGTATACAGTTGAGACTAGACTTTATATACTGTAAACATAAAAAACAAAAGGGCTTTTGGAAAACAGTGAAATGAAAATTCTGCGAAGGATTACTGGTAAGAAACTCAGAGAGAGAAGTGAAAGTACTAAAAAAGGAGGCAAAGTGGACTCCATTAATGAGTGGGCAGAACGAACACATAGACAAGATAGATGAACAGAAGACTGAAAATCGTACGAAATAAATCTTCAGCTGGTAAAAGAAATATTTGTCGTCCAAGGAAGTGATGGAGCAGTCAGGGTAGACTAAGGGCTACTGAAGGAAACAGGCTTTAGCCTGGAGGGATAGGAAGAAGAAAATGGGAAGAAAATAAATCGCTCATACGATCGTATCAGAAGGTCACCGTATAGTCCATCCCTACAAACTATTTATTCAGACAAAATAAAGCCTCCTGCCGCCAGAAAACGATCCTGCCTTACACAACACCCATGGAAACATCACATTGGCACGGTGAGCAAATGAGATGTTGAAAATAGTGACTCCAACGCAAGGCCAGACACCTCAGACGACTGCCCCGTGCATGACTACACGTCTGCCAACGGAAGTGGGTATTCTTGTTGTAGAGATTGAGAAAGAAGATAAATCTCAAGTCTCATTCTCTTGCATAACGACAAAGTCGATTTACTGTAACATATATGGCCTACGACCGAACTCATCCCTCAGTCCTGCTTTTCCCTTCTTCTAGTTGAGTGGAGTGGATTTTGCTACCGCTCCAGCGTGAGAGAGAAAAGCGCATATTGGGGAGAGCTGCCGGATTATGTTAAATGATACGTTGTAAGACTCACATATTGTCTCAAATGCATCAAATCGAGAATGGCGAATGAGAAATAAAAGAGCGTGCAGCTTGCACGAGACAGGAGGGATAGGGAGGAGAGGGAGAGGAGGAGAAGAAGGCAAATGCGGTGGTCGGGGCCGTCGCCGGGCGGCTGATCCGCGGATTAAATCAGTCGCCGTAATTGAATCTGTCGTCGGATCAATTGCAGGGCGCCTCGGCTCACAATGGCCTGCTCGCTGTCCCTGGCGCTGGCGGGTAGCGGGTAGCGGACACCGCTGGCGGTAGGCGGCGCGCAGCTCTTCCTTCCTGCCGACGCGACGTGAGTGGGGCAGGGGCGGTCCACTGCAGGTGCCAGCCCACAGCGGGGGAACCACTCTTGTTTACCACCAGCGCCTCAATATTTCACTACTGCAGGTTTAAATGAGCTTGCGTCGTCTCACGGAATAAGTGACTGGAAGGACTAGGTTGAGATGAGTGTGACAGTGGAACTCGGGGCAGAGTACGATAATGGGGCACCACGCAATTGTGCGTTATTTTAAATTTGAGAGTGTTGTAACCCATTGTACTGACATGTAACTACAGTGAGCCCGCCCAGTTGGCCGTGCGGTCTAACGCGTGGCTTTCCGGGCGGGTAGGAGCGCCTGGTCCCCGGCACAAACCCGCCTCGCGGACTTGTGTCGAGGTCCGGTGAGCCGGCCAGTCTGTGGATTGTTTTTAGGGGTTTTTCCATCTGCCACGGCAAATGCGGACTGGTTCCCCTTATTCCGCCTCAGCTACACTATGTCGGCGATTGCTGCGCAAACAAGTTCTCCACGTACGCGAATACCACCTTTAACACGCAAACACAAGGGTTACACTCGTCTGGTGTGAGACGTTCCCTGGAGGGTTCCACCCGGAGCCGAACCGCACAATAACCCTGGGTTCGGTGTGGGATGGCGGAGGGGTGAAGTGGACTGCGGTAGTCGTCGTGGGGTTGTGGACCACAGCGGATGCGGCGGGGACGGAGCCTCTCCGTCGTTTCTAGGCCCGCGGTTAACATACAACTTACAACATACAACTACACTGAGGTGACACAAAGTCATTGGATAGTGATATGCAAATATGCAGACGGCAGTAGTCTCGAGCACACAAGGTACAAGAGGACAGTGCTTTGGCGAAGCTCTCCTTGTACTCCAATGATTAATGTGATAAGGTTGGTGATGTGATTACGGACGCACGACGGGTATCAACAGAATTTCAAAGTGAAGTGCTAGTTGTAGCTACATGCATGAAACATTCCATTTCGGCAATCGTTAGGCAGTTCAGTATTTCGATATCCACAGTGGCAAGAGAGTGCCGGGGGTATCAGATTTCAGGTATTACCTCTCACGACGGCCAACGCTGTGGCCTACTGCATTCATTTAACAGCCGAGAGCACTGGCGTTTGCGTAGGATTTTCCGCGCTAACAGACAAACAACACTGTGGGACGTACGAATAACGTATCCGTTAGGACAGTGCGGCAAAATATGGCGTTAATGGGCTGTGGTAACAGCCGACCGAGGTAAGTGCCTTTTCTAACAGCACGCCATAGCCTGCAGCGCCTCTCCTGTTGTCGTGACCATATCGGCTGGACAGTAAACAAATGTTAAATCGCGGCCTGGTCAGATTAGCCTCGATTTCAATTGGTAAGAGTTGATGGAATGTTTCGAGTGTGGCGCCACGAAGCCATGGACGCTAGTGGTCAAGAAGTCACTGTGCAAGATGGTGGTGGCTTGACAATGTTGTGGGCTGAGTTTAAATGGAACAGAGGGGGTCCTCTGGATGCTTGGCAGCTTGGAGACCGTTTGCAGCCATTCATGGACACCTTGTTCCCAAACAACGATGGAATTTTTACGGATGACAATGCACTCTGTGACCGGTCCCAAAATGCTCGTGATTGGTTTGAATAATATTATGAAAATTTCGAGCAGATGATTTGGCCGTCCATATCGCACATAATGAATCCCATTGAACAGTTATGAGACATAATAGAGAGGACAGTTCGTGTACAAAACCTTGACCCGGAGACACTTTCGCAATTGTGGACGGATGTGGAAGCAGCTTCGCTCAATATTTGTTACGACTTGGTTAATCCACGTCACGCTGTGTTTCTGCACTTCGGCGAGGGAAAGCAGATTCGACACGATGTTAGTTGGTATCCCGTAACGTAAGTAACGTCAGTGTATGTGCTCTGAATGGTAGGGAAGGTGAGACTCACGTTTCTACTCGGTTTCGAGTGCGAATTATAAGTGAACGGTTGTCCTTCATGTTTCCAGTTGTGTTTTTATAACTTTTGGTGAATTTCAGCTCAACATAAGCCTAAAACTATTGATTGTACGCCCTTAAATGACATGAAACTTAAAGGTTATGACATTGGCTAAAGCTTAGTTGCATAATACGTTTAAATACGTCATTTATTATGATGGTTAAAAGTTTTTAATCTGGAATGTGCTCTTGGGCCGGTACACGAAAGGACAGAATGGGATAGCGTCCCGTTCTGCCCAGTAATTTGCTGCCGGTTGATTTCAAACTACATGTTTCTTTACTTTCCCTTGCTTTTCCAGATGCAGTGAATTTATGTTAGACTGATAGCAATTTGACATTAAGTTAGTGGATATGTCATTTTAAGCCACTTGGGAGTTTTAAAAATAAATCGAAGTTGGAAAAATAGGTTTGTAAACCTAAGAATAATCCCAGCCACTGAGTCGTCAAATTAATTGGGAAATTTAAATATGTGTTCACGCGGAACAAAACGACGAGTTGTTTTGAAGATTCCATTTCCTGTGGTCTAAATTGTTCATTAAACAACTTTATGTCTTAGTTTTACGATGATGTTTTTAATAATTTCAACTTTTATGCAACAATCTCACAAAGAAATTATCCCATTCTGCCCTCGTAATGGAGCAGAACGGGAAATATGCAAGAAAGTCTTTGAAAAATGTAAAACACAGTAGTACATGACACACAGTTTTAAGTGATACTCAGGTATCTTAGGATAACTATAAGGTGACTTTTTATATGTTTAGAAGTTCAAGAAGTGTTTCTTGTGTTCCTTTGTTTTACAAAAATTGTTAATCATTAAGGACCTGTTCCATCCTGAGATCCACTACTTTTCTTCAAATAACATAACAATTTCATTTCAAAAACCCGCTTTATAAGATAATAATAGAAAAGTTTTAATTCATTTCAAAATTAATACAATTTCAAAACAATGAAATGAGTATAATTCATCAACTTCCTTAGTAACTACAAAACAGCAACTACAATAATTTGTGGGGGACACGATTGTAAAACAAGTTCAGTAAACAAAATTTATCAGTCCCCCCGATTATCCAAGCATGGGAAAATACTGTTGACACAAATGACATTAAGCTCGGATATAAAAAAAAAATATTTCTCTTTAGATAAAAACCATCCACATTCATGGACACAGTCTATAAAATTTGTAATAACTTGTCCTCAAACTAAGCTCCCATTAAATACAGCAATCCATAAGGCTGGTCCCAACGTGGCTTTGGACAGCGACACCAACTATCTTCCGAGTCAAGACCGGAGCCTATCTAAATAACACACAAGCCACCCAGTACTTCCGCGCGTGCAACGAGGTACACCATGACTCATATCCCCAAGCAGGCGACCATCAGCACACTGGATCACCCAATGGTAAGCGTCGCCGTTGTCTATACTGAACACAGAGAAAGAAACATGTCCAACTAGGCCTCCAGCGGGGAGGACCCCGCCGATAGTCGCTGTAGGTTTCTAACAACTGGTGGCAGAGGACTCGCGTTGTGACTCCGCGAGAGACGGCAGGGAGCTTCGATTATGAGCTATCGCGGTAGTGTTGCTCACAGCGTGACACAACAGCGTCAGGAGCACGGGGGGGGGGGGGGGGGGGGGGGAGGGAGCGGGAGAGCAAATGCATCGTAACAGTGGCGACTTCTGTGTCGTCACAGGTGTTTCCACATATTTGTGATCTCTACATGAGAAGCCCAACAGAGAAGAATGCTTTCAGAATGTGGTTTTAGAAAAACTCACTTTCCTTGACAAAATCCAAGATCCTTTTTCGTACAATTTCTAGTTACCGGTTTCGGTTACTTTATCAGAAAACGGATAACTGAATCTGGTAACCAGAAACTGAATAAAAATAGTTTTTATGTCCAGATTATTGTTTTATGTCAGTCCCTGAGGTTACAAATACGTTACCTCTAAAATTATGCCAAACTTAAGTGGGTCGAGTAACTAAGAAACAGGTGCTACATCGCACTTTGAAGAGAAGAATTTTGGCACGATTTGATTACAAGAAGACGTAATTTGATAGGACACATCCTAATGTCTTGATCACAAATTTTTATTAAAAATTGAAAATCATATGGCAATGGTAACTAGTACCGATCATATCTAGAGTTCGATTCCCGGCGGAGTCAGGACTGTGGAAGGAGCGAGCCAGCACAGAACTTACCGCGCGTTTTGCGGCTGCCTATGTTGAAACACGTGAGGCAATACTAACCTTACGACTTATCTTAGAAACTAGATTAAGGAAGTGCAAACCTACGTTTCTAGCATTTGTAGACTTAGAGAAAGCTTTTGACAATGTTGACTGGAATATTCTCTTTCAAATTCTAAAGGTGGCAGGGGTAAAATACAGGGAGCGAAAGGCTATTTACAATTTGTACAGAAAGCAGATGGCAGTTATAAGAGTCGAGGGACATGAAAGGGAAGCAGTGGTGGGGAAGGGAGTGAGACAGGTTTGTACTCGCTCCCCGATATCATTCAATCTGTATACTGAGCAAGCAGAGAAGGAAGAAAAAGAAAAATTCGGAGTAGGTATTAAAATTAATGGACAAGAAATAAAAACTTTGATGTTCGCCGATGACATTGCAATTCTGTCAAAGACAGCAAAGGACTTGGAAGAGCAGTTGAACGGAATGGACAGTGTCTTGAAAGGAGGATATAAGATGAACATCAACAAAAGCAAATCGAGGATAATGGAATGCAGTCAAATTAAATCGAGTGATGGTGATTGAATTAGATTAGGAAATGAGACACTTAAAGTAGTAAAGGAATTTTGCTATTTAGGGAGTAAAATAACTGATGATGGTCGAAGTGGAGAGGATATAAAATGTAGACTGGCAATGGCAAGGAAAGCATTTCTGAAGAAGAGAAATTTGTTAACATCGAGTATAGATTTAAGTGCCAGGAAGTCGTTTCTGAAAGTATTTGTATGGAGTGTAGCCATGTATGGAAGTGAAACATGGACAAGAAGAGAATAGAAGCTTTCGAAATGTGGTGCTACAGAAGAATGCTGAAGATTAGATGGGTAGATCACATAACTAATGAGGAGGTATTGAATAGAATTGGGGAGAAGAGGAGTTTGTAGCACAACTTGACACAAAGAAGGGACCGGTTGGTAGGACATGTTTTGAGGCATCAAGGGATCACAAATTTAGCACCGGAGGGCAGCGTGGAGGGTAAAAATCGTAGAGAGAGACCAAGAGATGAATACACTAAGCAGATTCAGAAGGATGTAGGTTGCAGTAAGTACTGGGAGATGAAGCAGCTTGCACAGGATAGAGTAGCATGGAGAGCTGCTTCAAATCAGTCTCAGGACTGGTTGAATTTTAATTTCATTCTTGATCCTTTATTTCCTTAAATCTTTTTTCGATGTATAGTTTGAAGACTGCATACCTGTCTTACACCATTTTTAATCCAAGCATATACTTGTTGGTTTTCCTCTCTTATTATTCCCTTTTGGCTCTTCTACGTGTTGCATATTTCCTGTCTCTTCCTACAGTGTCTCCTTATTTTCCTCAGAATGTCGAACATCTTGCCCCAGTTGACATTGTCAATAGCTTTCTCCAGGTCGACAACTCCGACGAACGTTTCTTGATTTTTCTTTTGTATTGCCTCCATTATCAGCCGTAACGTCTGAACTGTTTCTCTTGTTCCTTTACCTTTCCTAAAGCCGAACTGTTCGTCATCTGACACATCCTCAATTTTCGTTTCCATTCTTCTGTGTATTGTTCTTGCCAGCAACATGAATGCATGAGCTGTTAGCGCCGGCCGTCGTGGCCGATCGGTTCTAGACGCTTCTGTCTAGAACCGCGCGACCGCTATGGTCGCAGGTTCGAATTCTGTCACGGGCATGGATGTGTGTGATGTCTTTAGGTTAGTTATGTTTAAGTATCTCTAAGTTCTAGGGGACTGATGACATCAGATGTTAAGTCCCATAGTGCTCAGAGCCATTTGAACCATTTGAACCATAAGCTGTTAAGCAGACTCCGCGATAACTCTCGCACTTGTTAGTTCTTGCAGTCTTCTGAATTGTGTGGATGGTATTTTTCCGGAAGTCACACTAACGCGATTGATCGTTTTGCTGCCACTTCCCTCAATGATTTTAGAAATTCTCATGGGATGTTATACATCCCGTCTGCCTTCTTTGATCTTAAGTCTTCCGAAATTCCTTAAAATTCTGATTCTAAACCTGTATCCTGTCTCTCTTCTATATCGACACGTTTCTTCTTCTATCACTTCATCAGACAAACCTTCACCCTCATAGAGGCCTTCAGTGTACTCTTTCACCTATCCGCTCTCTCCTTTAATCTAGCAGTGGAACTCCCATTGCTCTGTTTTTGTAACCACTCTTGCTTTTCTTTTTTTTTCACGTATTTGTCCTTCGTATATGCTGAGTCAGTCTTTCCGACAATCATTTCTTTTTCGATTTTTTCATACTTTTTATGCAACCATTTTGCCATTGCTTCCCTGCAGTTTCTATTTATTTCATCCGCAACTGACTTTTATTTCTGTATTTCCAATTTTACCAAAACATTTTTGTGCTTCCTACTTTCATCGATCAACTGAAGCATTTCTTCAGTTACTCATGGCTTCTTCGCGGATACCTTCCTTGTACCTATTTCTCTCTAACTTCCGTGATTCTCCTTTTTAGGGATATCCGTTCTTCTTCAACTGAACTGCCTACTGAACTGTTCTTTATCGCAGCATCTATAGCCTTAGAGAACTTCAAGAATATATCTTGGTTCCTCAGTACTCCCGTATCCCACTTCTTTGTGCTGACTATTTTCTTAAGATTAACTTTTACTCTTCATCACTACCAAATTGTGACATGAGTCTGTATCTGCTCTTGGGTTTGTCTTAGAATCAGGTATCTAATTTCGGAATATCTGACTGATGTTGTTGTAACCTGAGTACAATCTCCCTGCCATTTCCAAGTCTACCTCCTCTTCTTCTGATCCTTGAACAGAGTATTCACAGTTACTAACTGATATTTGTTGCAGAAAATTTGTGTTTCTTCTCTCTCGTTCCTAGTACCAACCTCTACCCCACGTAACCCTCTCTTCTATCCCTTGTCCTACAACGGCATTTCAATCACCCATGACTATTTATTATCCTTTAATTCTCAATTACCCGTTCAGTATCCTCATATACTTTCTTCTTCCCCTCGTTCTCAGCTCGCGACAATGGCGTGTACACCTGAACTATCGTTGTCGTTGTTGGTTTGTCATCGATTATGGTAAGAACAACCATAAAAATGAACTGTTCACAGTAACGTACTCTCTATCTTACCTTCCTATTCATAACAAACCCTAATCCCTTTATAAAATTTTCTTCTGCTGTCCGTATTATCCTATTCTTATCTGACCAGACATCCTTATATTATTTCCATTTCACTGCTCTAGCCTCTGTTATATCTAGATCGAGTTTTCGCATTTCTCGTTTCAGTTTTTCTACCATCCCTACCACGTTTAACTTTCTAAACTCCACACCCCAGATCGTAGAGCGTCATCTGTTCATTGGCTATTAAATGCTTTTCTCCTATAATCTGCCTCTTGGTAGCTCCCTCTCTGAGATCCGAATGCGGGACTATTTCGGGATTGTTTGCCAATGGAGAGATCATCATGACACTTTCTCAATTACAGGCCACATGTCCTGTGGGTACACATTACGTGTTTTCAATGCAATGGTTTCCATTCCCTACTGCATCTCATGCCGTTAATCATTGCTGATTCATTCGCCTTCAGGTGCAGTTTCCCACCCGAAGTGCAAGAGAGTGCCCTGAACCTCTATCCGCTATTCTGCCCTCTTTATGAGGCCATTGGCAGAATAAGGGTGACTTCTTACTCAAGAAGTCTTCGGCCGTAAAAGCTGACGATTTTTATTCAAAATTTAACCGATGTCGGTGTTCGATCCCGGAACCAAGGAGGCTTCAATACAAATCAAAGGCGGTACCCCCAGACCACGGGGCCCAAACCTGAGTAAAGAGAATGTAGACTGTAGTTCTGCAACAACTAGAAAAACTTCCCTGAAATCAGAAATTCTGTTAACATCAAAAATAAATTTAAATACTGGGGGAACCGAATACGAAAATAGTTTTCTGGAGTGCATCCTTGCATGAAGGTGAATAATAGTCGATAAACAGTACAGACTGAAGGAGCTTGGGAGATGATGAAGATCAAATGGATAAATTTTTATAACTAAAGAAAAGGTACTGAATAGAAACAGAATGAGAAGAAATTTATGCCATAGTTAGCTAATGGAAGACCTCAGTTGAAGCATCAAGGAATAGCCAGTTCGTTAATAGGGGGAAACGCTATGGGTACGCGAGAGATAACTACAGCGAAAAAGTTAAGGTGACGGTAGGTTTCCGTAGTTACGCAGAGTTATGCAGAGTTACACTGGACAGATTGGCCTAGCGTGAGACCAATCATTGGACTGAAGACCACTACAAGGAGGAGAAAACTTTTCATGTAGTGGTTTCTTCTATCTAACGATCTCGAATCACGAGACCTAATCTCAAATGATTAATCGATAGTTTATACTGAATATATGACGAGAGAATAGAAAAATATTCAGAGAAGCAAGCGCTGTACATTGTGTACTGAACAGTGGGCTGTAGGAGGAGTTGGGTTTGGTCGAGCGGAGTCTGCCTTGTAAAAGGGAGACGGCGCGACCGGGAAGGAAGGAATCTGTTGTCGGGGATTGAAAGTTATTCGCGCGTACGACGGAGCGGCATGGGATTTATTGGGAGGGGGGGGGGGGGCTAGGGAGGCATTGTCCGCTTGCCGGGCCATTACACAGCGCGTTGGCTCTCCGGCGGACTCAGGCGGGACACGCCGCAGCTGCGGGAACAAAGGCAGCGCAGCACTGCGCACAGTTGCGTGATGCGGGCGGCCTAGCCGCTAGGGGTGGCGCGCTGTTGCGTCTTCCCGCCGCAGCCTGCGGCAATTAGAGGGACCCACCCCAGCCCGGCCCGGCTCATAAATTACGGAGCTGACTCCCGACACTGTCACTTGCTACTCACGCAAAGCAAGTTCGTATTCTCTTACCAAAGAAAAGCTGCAACACGAATGCTCATTCACTGTCCAAAGAGCTGTAGGACTTATTTTTCTCCCTCTGAGCTTCGTAAATGAACTCAGGCATGTTTTAGTCCTTCTCCCATCTCGTAAGTATTTATGTCAGCAGTTGTATCTGTGACGGACACCGTACTGCGCCAATCTGCAACTTTCTGTCGTAAAACTCACATTAAAATATTGTCCTTGTCTGTCCTGGCAAAGTTAAATATACAGTAAAATAACGTGGCCTTAGTAGTTCTCAGAACGTTTATTATATGATGCAATGCTCGCTCTTAAATTCTTCATCTGATTTCAACGAATTGATGAGCAAGTATATTGCAAAATCATTATACTTGATACACTGGCCTCGTATGTTCCCTATAAATTTTTAATGTCACTATCAGTGTCAACGTTTGTCGAGCAGGTGATATCGTAAGGGCTATACCAGTCCAGATTAGTGAAAATATTAATGTAACAGGTTTTAGGAAAACGCGATGAACTTCATAATTTCCGAAAACGGTGCATGGTAGAGGACCTGTGCATAGACCATCTGAATGTTTAGTAGTTGGTCAAATGTGTCCAGCCCATCTGTTCCTTCCGGCCATTCTAATTTTGCCGTAAGGGAAGGGTTGTTTGGGGACTCTACATTCTCCTCTGTACAGTAAGCGATAATGGAGTGGATGTATTTAATTTCTTCTTGTGGCATTTGTAAAATAAGGCTCAATTGTCATCAAATTAAAATTAACATTGTAACATTTGTTTTCCCTTAGGTAGATTTCCTGGAATATTTGCGATTAAAAATGTCAATGTATGTTAAGATGATGAAATAGCCGGGAGGTTCGATGACATGGCCATCAACTTACGCCTGAATATTTTTAATGTACTTGTCAACTTGCTCTTTTATTGAAATTCCTCAGTATATACACAACCAGGAAAACTGGGGAGAGAAAGCAACAATTATTGCGATTACTAAAGGTGTGAAAAATAAAGCAATTGTAAATTCATCAGCAAAAATGTATGTCTCTTCTCAATCATCTCTGAGAAGAGACACGAAGAATAAATGTAGCCATATTCTTCGATAAGCCTGAGATTAGTTCCATTCCTCTTGCTCTGTTGAAATACGTTCCATTTTGAGTGATCATGACCTATGTACAACTCCCGTTCCTTCAGATGAGATGTTTGTGGAAACTAACCAAGCAATTAGAGTAAGGGCAGTCTTTCGCTTAATAACCAATGAGACTGAGACATGGTATAACGGTAAGCAAAGTTTGTTGTTGTTGTTGTGGTCTTCAGTCCTAAGACTGATTTGATGCAGCTCTCCATGCTACTCTATCCTTTGCAAGCCTCTTCATCTCCCAGTACCCACTGCAACCTACATCCTTCTGAATCTGCGTAGTGTAGTCATCTCTTGGTCTCCTTCTACGATTTTTACCCTCCACGCTGCCCTCAAATACTAAATTGGTGATCCCTTGAAGCCTCAGAACATGTCCTACCAACCGATCCCTTCTTCTGGTCAAGTTGTGCCACAAACGTCTCTTCTCCCCAATCCTATTCAATACTTCCTCATTAGTTATGTGATCTACCCATCAAATCATCAGCATTCTTCTGTAGCACCACATTTCGAAAGCTTCTATTCTCTTCTTGTTCAAACTACTTATCGCCCATGTTTCACATCCATACATGGCTACACTCCATACAAATACTTTCAGAAACGACTTCCTGGCACTTAAATATATACTCGATGTTAACAAATTTCTCTTCTTCAGAAATGCTTTCCTTGCCATTGCCAGTCTACATTTTATATCCTCTCCACTTCGACCATCATCAGTTATTTTACTCCCTAAATAGCAAAACTCCTTTACTACTTTAAGTGTCTCATTTCCTAATTTAATACCCTCAACATTACCCGGCTTAATTCGACTACATTCCATTATCCTCGTTTTGCTTTTGTTGATGTTCATCTTATATCCTCCTTTCAAGACACTGTCCATTCCGTTCAAGTGCTCTTCCAAGTCCTTTGCTGTCTTTGACAGAATTGCAATGTCATCGGCGAACCTCAAAGTTTTTATTTCTTCTCCATTAATTTTAATACCTACTCCCAACTTTTCTATTGTTTCCTTCACTGCTTGCTCAATATACAGATTGAATAACATCGGCGAAAGGCTACAACCCTGTCTTACTCCCTTCCCGACCACTGCTTCCCTTTCATGTCCCTCGACTCTTATAACTGCCATCTGATTTCTGTACAAATTGTAAATAGCCTTTCGCTCCCTGTATTTTACCTATGCCACCTTCAGAATTTGAAAGAGAGTATTCCAATCAACATTTTCAAAAGCTTTCTCTAAGTCTACAAATGCTGGAAATGTAGGTTTGTCCTTCCTTAATCTAGCTTGTAAGATAAGTCGTAGGGTCAATATTGCCTCAAGTGTTCCAACATTTCTACGAAATCCAAACTGATCTTCCCCGAAGTCGGATTCTACTAGCTTTTCCATTCGTCTGTAAAAAATTCGGGTTAGTATTTTGCAGCTGTGACTTACTAAACTGATAGTTCGGTAATTTTCACATCTGTCAACACCTGCTTTCTTTGGGATTGGAATTATTATATTCTTCTTGAAGTCTGAGGGAATTTTGTCTGTTTCAAACATCTTGGACACCAGATGGTAGAGTTTTGTCAGGACTGGCTCTCCCGAGGCCGTCAGTAGTTCTAATGGAATGTTGTCTACTACCGGGGCCTTGTTTCGACTCAGGTCTTTCAGTGCTCTGTCAAACTCTTTACGCAGTATCGTATCTCCCATTTCATCTTCATCTACATCCGCTTCCATTTCCGTAACATTGTCCTCAAGTACATCGCCCATGTATAGACCCTCGGTATTCTCCTTCCACCTTTCTGATTTCCCTTCTTTGTTAGAACTGGGTTTCCATCTGAGCTCTTGATGTTCATACAAGTGGTTCTCTTATCTCGAAAGGTCTCTTTAATTTTCCTGTAGGCAGTATCTATCTTACCCCTAGTGAGATAAGCCTCTACATCCTTACATTTGTCCTCTAGTCATCCCTGCTTAGCCATTTTGCACTTCCTGTCGATCTCATTTTTGAGACTTCTGTATTCCTTTTTGCTAGATTCATTTACTGCATTTTTATATTTTCTCCTTTCATCAATTAAATTCAATATTTCTTTTGTTACCCAAGGATGTCTAACAGCCCTCGTCTTTTTACCTACTTTATCCTCTGCTGCCTTCACTACTTCATCCCTGAGAGCTACCCATTCTTCTTCTACTGTATTTCTTTCCCCCATTCCTGTCAATTGCTCCCTTATGCTCTCCCTGAAACTCTGTACAACCTCTGGTTCTTTTAGTTTATCCAGGTCCCATCTCCTTAAATTCCCACCTTTTTGCAGTTTCTTCAGTTTTAATCTACAGGTCATAACCAATAGATTGTGGTCAGAGTCCACATCTGCCCCTGGAAATGACTTACAATTTAAAACCTGGTTCCTAAATCTCTGTCTTACCATGATATAATCTATCTGAAACCTGTCAGTATCTCCAGGCTTCCTCCATGTATACAGCCTTCTTTTATGATTCTTGAACCAAGTGTTAGCTATGATTAAGTTGTGCTCTGTGCAAAATTCTACCAGGCGGCTTCCTCTTCCATTTCGTACCCCCAATCCATACTCACCTACTACGTTTCCTTCTCTCCCATTTCCTACTACCGAATTCCAGTCATCCATGACTATTAAATTTTCGTCTCCCTGCACTATCTGAATAATTTCTTTTATTTGATCATACATTTCATCAATTTCTTCGTCATCTGCAGAGCTAATTGGCATATAAACTTGTACTACTGTATTAGATGTGGGCTTCGTATCTATCTTGGCCACAATAATGCGTTCACTATGCTGTTTGTAGTAGCTTACCAGCATTCCTATTTTCCTATTCATTATTAAACCTACTCCTGCATTACCCCTATTTGATTTTGTGTTTATAGCCCTGTAGTCACCTGACCGGAAGTCTTGTTCCTCCTGCCACCGAACTTCACTAATTCCCACTATATCTAACTTTAACCTATCCAATTCCCTTTTTAAATTTTCTAACCTACCTGCCCGATTAAGGGTCTGACATTCCACTCTCCGATTGGTAGAATGCCAGTTTTCATTCTCCCGATAACGACATCCTCTTGAGTAGTCCCCGCCCGGAGATCCGAATGGGGACTATTTTACCTCCGGAATATTTTACCCAAGAGGACGCCATCATCATTTAATCATACAGTAAAGCTACATGCCCTCGGAAAAAATTACGGCCGTAGTTTCCCCTTGCTTTCAGCCGTTCGCAGTACCAGCACAGCAAGGCCGTTTTGGTTATTGTTACAAGGCCAGATCAGTCAATCATCCAGACTGTTGCCCCTGCAACTACTGATAAGGCTGCTGCCCCTCTTCAGGAACCACACGTTTGTCTGGCCTCTCAACAGATACCCCTCCGTTGTGGTTGAACCTACGGTACCTGAGGCACGCAAGCCTCCCCACCAACGGCAAGGTCCATGGTTCATGGGGGGAAGCAAAGATTAATGCATAATAAATAAAAACAAATATCATGCCCCTCCATTGGTCCTCATATTCTCAATGGGGTGATATTGTTTCCTCTTTCTGGGATGTTGTAGCATAGTAGTAAAAAAAGACCTTGATATTTGTAACAGTGTGTTTAATGAATGCCATTTGGATGCACTTCAAGTGCTGGAAACTTATGCAGTATTGAAGTTAGACCCTCATAGGTGGTTAAATGAGGAAAGCTATTTCAGCAACGAAGCCACTGTCTGTTTCCATCTTTATTGTCCTTTCCGTCTGTTGTGGTTCCTTTTTCCGATTAGCACTTTTTAATGAATTCGCTGGCTTAACGGATGTTTAATACTTCCTGTATGACATACACGTGCAACGGACGGTGAACAGTTTGCTAATCGTAAATTACAGTTGCCAGTGGACGTCATCTGATCCGATTCTGATGTACGTCTAGTTTAACTGCATCAATGGTTATGTAACTTTTTACTACCGTTCAGTTTTACATTGCAAATATTTTTAAACTTAAATACATTATTTGAAAGTTACTGTACAAGCTTTGTACTAGTACACAGTTAACTACAACCTTCAGTTCTACGAGTCTTTAAAGCAGAGATGTTTACATGGTCAGAAGGTCTACTGGACTCTTCAGTTATACTTTTGTTGAGGCGCTGTTTGCATCTTACTGTCGAGTTACTCAGTAACGAATTCAAGTATTTATATAAAGTAAAACTAAAGAAAAAATAGGTCCGCAAATGGTTAGTTACGGAGTTACGGCTAATAAAAGATTATGCCTGAAATTTAGCATCTTCGCTAATACGAAGCCATCCCAAAACTGTACGACGTCAAAGTAAAGCACGATTTCAATTTATTTTGTTGGTACTGACCTGGTGAATCTAATAAAACATGTCCCAGAATTGTATCTGCAGTAGTTTTTCAGAACGTCCAGGGAAGCAAAGATTATTATACAAGTAAATATGCTTACTTTCCATTAAGAATCTAGAAACGTTTAAGTCACTGTTGGCAACCGTTAGTTGTTTCAAACGTTTCCTAACCTTGAAACAAGTTAGTGTTCTGCATTGTCCAGTGACAGAACATAATAACAACAGTGAATTTAAATGAAACCACATAGTAACTATTCTAGTTTGTAGATTATTTATGAAATATGGATGCCTTTCAGATTTACGACAGAGGAATACGCCTATATTGTGTTTATTTATGACAAATGTGATGGCAATGCTACCGCTACAGTTAACGAATATCGCGTTTGTTATCCAACTGGGTGGATTTTTAACACTGAGCTTAGTTTTTCCCTGGTTTAACATGAATGGTTCAAATGGCTCTGAGCACTATGGGACTTAACATCTGTTTTCATCAGTCCCCTAGATCTTAGAACTACTTAAACCTAACTAACCTAAGGACATCACACAACACCCAGTCATCACGAGGCAGGGAAAACCCCTGACCCCGCCGGGAATCGAACCCGGGAACCCGGGCTTGGGAAGCGAGAACGCTACCGCATGACCACGAGCTGCGAACTTTAACGTGAATTCACGTGTGCTATGTTATTAATAAAAGCAGATTATTTGACACATCCATAAAGCTTCAGTTAACGTTGTTATCATCATTTTTTCAAAATTATTTTCTCTGCAACTTCTGTTGAAAACTTCGCGCAATTTTCGGGATTTTAAAAAACAATTTGGACCAAGTCGTTAATATACACATGAAAAAAAGTTTTGCCTGATCCCGGATCCCAGAACTCCTGAAGATAGAGAATGACTGTGGATATTGTATCAGTGCCATTGAATGTTCAGAGATGTCACTAAAACCGCCAAAATATGTAAACAACCATGCATGAGCAGCGCTTATTAGACGGAGGAGGTCGCACAGACGATCAGTTCCATTCATTCCACCAGGAGGGAGGTACACGGCTTGTGTTGCCTGTAGTTCAACCATGCCTTGACGGTCAATACTGCGGTTCGATCGCGTCCGCACTGTTCCTTTGCACCAGGAACAGACCTCAACAAGGGAGTGTCCAGGCGTCTCGGAGTGAGCCAAAGCTATGTTGTTCGAACATGGAGAAGATACAGAGAGACAGGAACTTTCGATGACATGCCTCGCTCAAGCCGTCCCAGGCAGTGGATGACTGATACCTATGGATTATGACTCGGAGGAAACCTGACAGCAACGCCACCATATTGAATAATGCTTTTCCTGCAGCCACAGGACGTCGTGTTAGGACTCAAACTGTGCGCAATAGGTTTCATGATGCGCAAATTCACTCCCGACGAACATGGCGTGGTCCATCTATGCAACCACGAGTCCATGCAGCGCAGCACAGATGGGCCCAACAACATGCCGAATGGACCGCTCAAGACTGGCATCATATTCTGTTCACCGATGAGTGTCGCATATGCCTTCAATCAGACAATCGTCGGAGACGTGTTTGGAGGCAATCCAGTCGGGCTGGACGCCTTAGACACAATGTCCAGCGAGTGTGCAAGCTACAGATTTCCTGCTGTTTTGGGGTGGCGTTATGGGGGCCAAAGTACGCCGCTGGTGGTCATGGAAGGCGCCGTAACGTTTGTACGAAACTTGAATGCCATCCTCCGACCGATAGTGCAACCATATCGGCAGCATATCGGCGATGCATTCGTCTTCATGGACGACAATTCACACCCCCGTTGTGCCCATCTTCTGAATGACTTCCTTCAGGATAACGACACCGTTCGACTAGAGTGGACAGCGTGTTCATCAGGCATGAACCCTATCGAACATGCCTGGAATATATTGAAAGGGCTGTTTATGGAAGACGTGACCCTCCAACCACACTGAGGGATCTACGCCGAATCGCCGTTGAAGAGAGGGACGATCTGGACCAACAGTGCTTTGATGAACTTATGGATAGTGTGCCACGACGAATACAGGCATGCATCAATGCAAGGGGACGTGCTACTGGGTATTAGAGGTACCGGTGTTTGCAGCAATCTGGACCACCATCCCTGAAAGTCTCGCTGTGTGGTGGTACACCATGCAAGGTGTAGTTTCCGTGAGCAATAAAAAGGGCGGAAATAATTTCCGGCAAAATCTTTTATTACTCATAACTCAGTAACTAAACATTGTAGATCCATAGAATGAGATTTTCACTGTGCATCGGAGTGTGCGATGATATGAAACTTCCTGGCAGACTAAAATTGTGTGCCGGACTGAGACTCGAACTGGGGACCTTTGCCTTTCGCGGGCAAGTGTTCTTCCAAGTTCTCTACTCATTCTGGAAACATCCCCCAGGCTGTGGCTAAGCCATGTCTCCGCAGTATTCTTTCTTTCAGTAGTGCTAGTTCTGCAAGGTTCGCAGGAGAGCTTCTGTGAAGTTTGGAAGGTAGGAGACGAGGTACTGGCATAAGTAAAGCTGTGAGGATAGGGAATGAGTCGTGTTTGGGTAGCTGAGTTGGTAGAGCGAAAGGCAAGGGTCCCGAGTTCGAGTCTCGGTCCGGCACACAGTTTTAATCTGCCAGGAAGTTTCATTGTAGATCTATGTTTATATAAATATTAAAAATCTAAATGAACAACTGAACCGAAACTCTCTCTCTCTTCTAAATCTATTTTGTTACATTTTACCGGAGGAATAACAATGGTTTCTTAAAAAACCCTTTTCTTAAAAACCGAATGTAACAATATAGTAGAACCCTTGTTGTTGAAAGATTGTAGACCAAAGGAAGTCGAGGAGCGTAATGTGTGGAGAGGGGAGTAATGTCCGGATCGGTGGATAGGAAGGAATGGTTCAACACTATGTGCATCTCGCTCTCCAGACATTATGCCCCTTGACTATTTTTCTGGGGCTGTATCAAGTACCGAGTTCGTCACACCAGTTGCTGACGTCGACGAACTGAAGGCTAGGATACAAGCTGCTGTTGGTACTGTGACAGAACACATGTTACGAAACACCTGGCGATAACTGGAATACCGCCTAGACATTTGCCGAGCTACCAAGGGAGCACACGTTCAGGTTTATTAACGGAAGTTAAAAAATGTAACTTATTATGTCAAACGATTATTGTGTTATAAATTTTTATAATCGGGGCAAGAGTTTGTGCTCACCCTGTACATGGCGCGGGAACAGGTATAAGACACATGCATATTCAACTGCAAAGTTGTGACAAAATTTCAAAGATATCGGTGAAGAACTTCCGGCCACTTAAGATTTTGATCGGAGGAACATTTACCTGCCTATCTGTGTATATAAAATGTAATGTCCTGACTGATTTATCCTAGCACATCCCAAACCATTAAAGATCCTCCCCGAGGTCCGCATCTACCTGTTTTTCCATTCGTCTGTAAAGAATTCGCGTTGGTATTTTGCAGCTGTGACTTATTAAACTGATAGTTCGGTAATTTTCACATCTGTCAACACCTGCTTTCTTTGGGATTGGAATTATTATATTCTTCTTGAATACTGAGGGTATTTCGCCTGTCGCATACATCTTACTCACCAGCTGGTAGAGTTTTGTCAGGACTGGCTCTCCCAAGGCCGTCAGTAGTTCTAACGGAATGCTGTCCACTCCCGGGGCCTTGCTTCTACATCATTACATTTGTCCTCTAGCCATCCCTGCTTAGCCATTTTGCACTTCCTGTCGATCTCATTTTTGAGACGTTTGTATTCCTTTTTGCCTGCTTCATTCACTGCATTTTTATATTTTCTCCTTTCATCAATTAAATTCAATATTTCTTTTGTTACCCAAGGATGTCTAACAGCCCTCGTCTTTTTACCTACTTTATCCTCTGCTGCCTTCACTACTTCATCCCTGAGAGCTACCCATTCTTCTTCTACTGTATTTCTTTCCCCCATTCCTGTCAATTGTTCCCTTATGCTCTCCTTGAAACTCTGTACAACCTCTGGTTCTTTCAGCTTGTCCAGATCCCATGTCCTTAAATTCCCACCTTTTTGCAGTTTCTTCAGTTTTAATTTACAAGTCATAACCGATAGATTGTGGTCAGAGTCCGCATCTGCCCCTGGAAATGTCTTACAATTTAAAACCTGATTCCTAAATCTCTGTCTTACCATGATATAATCTCTGTCTTACCATTATATACCTTTTAGAATCTCCAGGATTCTTCCAAGTATACTACCTTCTTTTATGATTCTTGAACCAAGTGTTAGCTATGATTAAGTTCTGCTCTGTGCAAAATTCTACCAGACGGCTTCCTCTTTCATTTCTTAGCCCCAATCCATATTCACCCACTATGTTTCCTTCTCTCCCTTTTCCTACTGACGAGTTCCTGTCACCCATGACTATGAAATTTTCGTCTTCCTTCACTACCTGAATAATTTCTCTCATCTCATCCCACATTTCATCAATTTCTTCATCATCTGCAGAGCTAGTTGGCATATAAACTTGTACTACTGTAGTAGGCATGGGCTTTGTGTCTATCTTGGCCACAATAATGCGTTCACTAGGCTGTTTTAGTAGCTTACCCGCATTCCTATTTTTTTATTCATTATTAAAACTACTCCTGCATACCACTAAAGATAGACTTGAAATTAGCAGAGGGTGTTGATGTTACAGAGTAAGCGTCGATTAAGAACGGATTTTTCGAAATTCTACCCTAAGGAAGTGAAATAGGGTATAACAGGTTCTTTCAAAGCTCTCGTTTTTAAGACACTTTTGAAACCAGATTTACGAAAACTGGTATTTGGTTTCACAGCCAGAATTAAAGAGAAATGTCTTTCAGCATTTCTGAAAACGTTAACGTCTATGGGGGTTAAATTTTGGGTGAAAGTCTTTTCTGATAAATTCTTATTGAAGAAGTACTATAGTATTTTAAAAGCTACATCTATGGAAATTGGTGTTTGACTACCCAAACACAAATTTAAAAAAACACGTTTCAGTTTTTTTTAAAAAAAGATAGGGCTGGTAAGTGTTATGAAATATTTAACGATGAAAGCATTTTCTGTGTTAATCAATGAAAATCTTAGTTGTGATTCTCTATTAGAAATAAAAAATAAACATTTCACTATTTTTTGAAATTAAACTCATACGGCGGGGGCCAACTGATTCACTAACTAACCGAACTGCTAAGGATACAAACTTGAAAATTGTGAGGGTAAGTATCTTACTCTGTAGGCATCGTTTAAGAAGGAACTGTTCGAAATTCCATCCATAAAGAGCTTATATAGGGGATGAAAGCTGCATGAAATTATTTCATTACGAAATCATTTTCGAAGCAAAATCTATGAAAATCTGTTTGCGATGTTTCACATCTTGGTTAGATACAGAAATATGTGTTAGAGGATGAAAATGTCTACATAAATATCACCACCTGAACGCCAAAGGCGTGATTACCAAAAACCTTTGATCACAACTACCAGAATCGGTTTTTGATCAGAAGTATATTCGGAAATTACCGTGCTTTTATGGTCTTAGCAGGAAAAGTTTAGGTGTTGAAATTTGCGAACAACATAAACATTCGACCAAAACGGAAAACCGAAAAAAATCTCTGCAGGCCATACATTCTGTGTAAGTGAAGCAACAGGCTCTAAGTACGTAAATAAAAATGTAAATGTTCGTTTGTTCAAACTCTTAAATCTACCAAAGTTCTTCAGTTCTTCACTGATCGCTTATTAAAGCTAACCGTTTTAAGAAAAATTTCTAAAAGTTCTTGATCAGTTTATTTCCAATGAAAATTCGGAGAGACCTCCGATAGTCAGTCACGGTTCGCTTTGAAATTTTGACACAACATTACATTTGAATACACACCAGTTTTATATACCTACTGGTGTGGTATATGGTATACAGAAGTATAAATAATATAGAAGGTGTAACAGGTACAACTGCAGAGACTTTAGTTGTTGACTGAGATCGGTGTTTGCTTCAGTATTCTTTTCATTTGCCGGATAATAATTATAGCTATAAGGAGCAGTATGTTTTTAAGCTGGTTAGCACCTCGAAGTACATAGGGCAAGAGAAAGACATTAATGTTTATTTTCCCAGGGAAACAGGTCAGTTGCTGGAATGTGGACACACGCATGCAAAACGATAGGCTGAACTAACAGGCGTAGTCCACTTCCTGGTGTAGTTATTCCCTCGCAAGGTTCCGAGACAGATCGTGAAGGCTGAGACGTATTTGTGGCAGGTTAGTTCTATGCAGATAACAACCAACCAACACATAGATGCGTGAGCAATTAATAAACTACACATAAAAATATCTGCTCTTATACCTGTTACATGTGTAAAGGGAAGCCATTGTTAACAAACACTCATGTGCGTTTGTTCGAAATCTTAAATCTTCAAAAGTTTTTCACCAATTCCTTTGAAACTTTGAAACAACATTTCGCCGGAATACGTGTGAGTTTTTATGTAGCTACTTGAGCACCATATATATATAGAGAGAGAGAGAGAGAGAGAGAGAGAGAGAGAGAGTTTGAATTCCCCCTTAACAAAACACAAGGTTCCGAGAAGACAGAGGGCAGAGAGAGAGGGCGGACGAATAGATAGACAGAAAGGTGGGAGGAATGATAGATAGAGAGAGTGGGACATAAGGGGCGGAAAGAGATGGGAGAGAGGGGAAGGGAGCAGATGGACAGAGGGAGGGGGAGGAAGTGATTGACTGTTAGGTGGAGAAGGAGGCGATCGACAGAGAAAGGGGGTCAAAGTAGTTCAGGGCATATATCCAATTTCCACACATATTAGAAAAGCGTGCTCTCTCGTTTCTTTCTTTTCCATTTAACGAGGCTGATCCACCGCAACGGGTGACAAGGAACAGCTAGTTTTAATAATATAGTCCTGTTTTTTGTCACTCAAATTTGTCCAATATTTTGTTTCGTAAAGTAGAGTCTATCCGTGGAGAACTACACCGATTAGCAAAAACATAATTACCACCAACTTCTTAGCATGTTGATCCTTTTTAGAGAGCAATATAGCACCGATTGCAGGTGTCATGCATTTTACAACACCCTAGTAGGTTTCCGGAGATACGCGGGCCTATCTACACACCCGTTTCGTAAATCCAGTCAGTTATGGTTCTGTGATTTATAACTGACGAAATAGAGCACGATAGCGTCCTATATGTGTTTTATCGTGACGATATCAGGGGAATTTGGGCCAAGATAGAGACGTAAGTTCACTATTACGCTTCTCGAATCATTGTAGTGAAACAATGGTTCAAACGGCTCTGAGCACTATGGGACTTAACTCCTGAGGTCATCAGTCCCCTAGAACTTAGAACTTCTTAAACATAACTAACCCAAGGACATCACCCATCCATGCCCGAGGCAGGATTCGAAACTGCGACCGTAGCGGTCACGCGGTTCCAGACTGTAGCGCCTAGAACCGCTCGACCACCCCGGCCGGCGTAGTGAAATACTTGCCTTGTGACAAGGATAATAATCCTAGTGGAAGATGGCATTGCGTTCGTGGAAGACTTCAAGAATGAAGAGATGAAGCTGACTGGCAATGACGTTCAGATATTCCACAGTGTCGTAGTGGCTTCGATCACTACCACACATCCCATGGAACTTAGATGGGAATCCTTGGTCGGAAAAAACCGTTCATCTCACGCAACGCTATTGAAGGACTAGCATTTACAAAAGGCTATAATATGATCCCACTGTGATCAACATACAGCTCGTGAAAGGACCGCCAATGCAAGGGGGATCAGGGCTCGTAAGCGAAGCACTTAGAGTCGATTTTTCCACGCAGAGAATGGCTAACAGTAATACAAGGTGTCTCAAAAGTGCACTCCGTGGTTACTAGCAGAGTATATATTTTGAAGTACATGTAGATATAGATGGAAGCTTAAATGCATATCCCTCACAGCATAACACCTCACCATTGGTCTCTGTCCGTAGGGCGTGCGTGTTTCAAGCAACCTTTCGCGTGGATGACGGCGTATCCGACACAACGATTGACGTGATGTAAGAAGAAACATTATTTATCCGATCTGGCGACGCTTTCCCAGTGACAGACGGTGCAATCTCGATGAACGTTTGCCAACTGAAATCGTAATTGACGGCGTCGTTGCATCAACATTTGAGTACGCAGGGGTTGACTGTTGCGGAGGCCCTGGTCAATAATCTAGGCTGAAAGCTGTGGTCCGTAAGACTTGTACCTGCGCCAGCATTGTACTTTGGCGTCAGATCTGCCACAGATCGCCGCCTCTTCTGTTTTACAGAGACGACAAGTCTCTGACATCTAATTTCTGTGACTGGGTGGTGACGTCCTTTTCCCCTACTCGTACTTTCGCCGTCGTTCAGCCACTTTCCATAAATGTTCAGGATACTATTTCACTAACACCCGATGTTCCCAAGATGCTCGTTGCCAGGCGCAGTGCGATAAAATCCTGCTCTTTCTCAAAGTCACTTATGTCTTCTCCGGCCCCAATCGTCACTACAGTCCACCTCCATAGGTGAGTGCTCAGCGTGGCAGAATGCTATGCGAGGGGTTTGGATTCTATTCCCGACTAGATCAATAGTATTCTCAACTTAAGAACTGGATATTGTGTTGTCTTCACCATCATATCATCCTCGTCGGCATCGAAGCGCCGAAACGGCGTCAGCTAAAAGACCTGCAGCAGGCGACCGGGTCTACTCCCCGGGAGGCGCTAGCAAAGCATTTGATTTCATCGTCAATGCAAAGATTTCCCATTCACCTACGTTCTGCTTATACACTTTCCTTATCATGTTACGTTCCTGCAGTACCACCAGCACCATTCAATCTAGTGGTGAATAACAGTCTCACTCTTTTGATTCATCACTCAGTTTAAGCGTGGAACGACTTCCATGCGTTCTAGAAACAAATTTCTCAGTGATTGGAAATAAGTAAAGATCTTGAATGTGGTGGACATCTTGCTCTCCAACTTACCTCTGCCATAGTGATGGTAGGTGCTGAATATTGATGGAAGAGGATTTTTATCTTCTAGTCCGCTTCTCCTCTTTCCTGTTTTTCATCAAATTTAGTGTAGAAGTGTTCTCGTATTGTTCGCCTGATTGGTATTACCATTTGCAAGGAAACCAGTTAGAAAAATATCTTTTTCCACTATCCTTTACTTCGTCATATACAGTCGATTCCATATTTTTATGTACATTGCCAACAGGATTAAAACAATACTCTGATTGCTGCTTCATCTGACGCACGACGTGGTGGGTTCACATAGCATCCAAATAATAGATTGGAGAAAATACTGTAAATGTTGTTGTGGAAATTCTTTTAAGAGTGTACTGTAGTGCACTGTGAGAAACTGCGTTGACGATCAACAGCTGTATTCAATTAAGAATGAACTCGCTAACTGCTACTATGGTACCGTATCAGCTACAGCTCATTGAAAATTTGTTCTGAAATACTCTAACATTATAGTTATGAGGAACCATAATCACAGTTTGCGAGTTCATTCTTAATTGAATACGACTGTTGATGGTTAATGTTGTGTCTTAACGCTGTACAACAGTATTTCATGATATAGCTAGGCAATAATGGGAGAAAGCTGTGTCTCTACCTGTGTGGGAATCACGAGAATACACTGTGAACACGAGGGTTTCAACACATCAGGGCAAATGGAGATTTGGGTGGCACGCGTTAAGCAGGAAATCCGGCTTCGAGTCCAGTTGACGATTTCATTATTTTTAAAGCTTTTATTTTCGGCATTCACAAACTGCGCTGTCCTTGTACAAATGGTTTTCCGTAGTTTAACCTTCGTGTGAAAAGTTTGTTCATCCGGCTACACATGTGGCCTCAATTACTTTGCGTACCTTATATCAAATTTCATAGTCCAAAAGGGTATAGCGAACTTTCTCTATATTATTATTATTAGCTGTGGGTACGGCTTTGAGAGGTAGTTCACATAAATTACATTCCAGAGAACTACAGCCACATTTGAACTCTGTCATCTAGGACTGAACTGATCAATATAAAGGAATATAATCCCATTGAACATGAAATGCTCAATACTTTTGCGACAGTATTGTACTCCGATTTCTGGGTATCAACAAACTACTTTCAACACTGCATTACATACCTGTACAATCTAAGCAATGATACATATCATACAGGACGTCTAGCATCTACTAAACAAAGAAAAGTAGAAACGCCTTGTGTATTTCAAGCGACACGTTTCTTCTTGCCTTGTATGTACTCCGCGTCAATATTCTTATCGACGCAATTTCATCATAACTCTGCAGAAGGATACAAGAAAATCAAAAGATAATTAATTTTTATATTTAAAAACAGTAGCAGTATGAAAAAAACTCTTTTTACATGCTTAATATTAAGTTTCTTACTTACGTAGTGTGCCCAGAAGCGCAGCTTCATTGGGGGGGGGGGTCCTAAAGTATAACACGATTTTTTCATTTGCACATATTTGTTATCATTGACACTTACAGGTTATAGATTTAAAACGTGTCTTGACTACACGTGTGTTGATGTAAGTTACCGGTGTGTATACTATTTTTATTTTCTATTTCATTTTTTATTTTATTTTGTTTTCCGCTTTTTATTTCTTTATTTATTGTATATTATTATTTTTGTTTCCTTTTTCACTTGTGTACTTAGGAGATGATTGGGATTTGTGATCATGTATTGGGATTTTTGTCTATTATATGACCTGTTAGAGAAAGCTTTTCACAATGTTGACTGGAATATTCTCTTTCAAATTCTGAAGGTGGCATGGGTAAAATACAGGGAGCGAAAGGCTATTTACAATTTGTACAGAAACCAGATGGTTATAAGAGTCGAGGGACATGAAAGGGAAGCAGTGGTTGGGAGGGGAGTGAGACAGGGTTGTAGCCTCTCCCTGATGTTATTCAATCTGTATATTGAGCAAGCAGTGAAGGAAACAAAAGAAAAGTTCGGAGTAGGTATTAAAATCCATGGAGAAGAAATAAAAACTTTGAAGTTCGCCGATGACATTGTAATTCTGTCAGAGACAGCAAAGGACTTGGAAGAGTAGTTGAACGGAATGGACAGTGTCTTGAAAGGAGGATATAAGATGAACATCAACAAAAGCAAACTAGCATAATGGAATGTAGTCAAATTAAGTCGGGTGATGTTGAGGGTATTAGATTTGGAAATGAGACATTTAAAGTAGTAAGGGAGCAAAATAACTTATGAGGGTCAAAGTAGAGAGGATATCAAATGTAGACTGGCAATGACAAGGAAAGCGCTTCTGAAGAAGAGAAATTTGTTAACATCGAGTATAGATTTAAGTGTGAGGAAGACATTTCTGAAAGTATTTGTATTGGAGTGTAGCCATGTATGGAAGTGCAACATGGACGATAAATAGTTTGGACATGAAGAGAATAGAAGCTTTCGAAATGTGGTGCTACAGAAGAATGCTGAAGATTAGGAAGTATTGAATAGGATTGGGGAGAAGTGAAGTTTGTGGCACAACTTGACCAGAAGAAGGGATCGGTTGGTAGGACATGTTCTGAGGCTTCAAGGGATCACCAATTTAGTATTGGAGGGCAGCGTGGAGGGTAAAAATCGTAGAGGGAGACCAAGAGATGACTACACCACGCAGATTCAGAAGGATGTAGGTTGCAGTGGGTACTGGGAGATGAAGAGGCTTCCACAGGATAGAGTAGCATGGAGAGCTGCATCAAACCAGTCTCAGGACTGAAGACCACAACAACAATAAATTGTGAGTGATTAGTCATACTCATATGGTCATTTAGTAGTAGCTTCTTTTCAGCAGTTGATTTATATGTGTAACAATTTTCTAGTAAGATTAGGAGGTATCTTTCATTATTTATTTTAATTATTTTCTTTCTCTACTGAACTAATATTTCTATGCTCTGAAATGTTCTTTGTATTGGGTGTTGAATGTTCTGCTGGTTTCTTGTACTTTGACTGAATTGTCTGTTTTGAATGCTATAAGTGTTCATTTCACAAAATAGTATCAAATATTTCAAATGATACACAAGAAACACATCTCAGACTAAGGAAAAAGTCTTTAAAAATATCGAATACATATTGCGTGAGAGAGAAAATTAAAATCATCCAACGTAGACCAAAAGCCCATAAACCAAATATCCCATTAAGCCCTACTGTATACTTCAAGAAACCTCCGAATTACAAACCTTCAGGACACAAGTTGAAATTATTATCCAAAACCTATAAAATAAGAAGTGACAGAACTATAAGCAACACGTCACAGTTAATTCAACAAGTTAACAATAACAATACCCCAGATGCAGCTACTTTCCTCTCTTTTCAACTAGATAGTATGTACTAAAAAAAATGACTCTGACCACTATGGGACTTAACATCTGTGATCATCAGTCCCCTAGAACTTAGAACTGCTTAAACCTAACTAACCTAAGGACATCACACACATCCATGCCAGAGGCAGGATTCGAACCTGCGACCGTAGCAATCGCGCGGTTCCGGACTGATCGCCTAGAACTGCTAGACCACCGCGGCTGGCAATATGTACTAAAACATACCACTTGCAAAATCAATAAATATTATAGAACAAGACCTGAATAATAACAGCCAGTTACTAGATGAACACATCAACAAATACATAAGCTAGTTGAATTGATAACTAGACAGCATGACTTACAGTTTAATAATGTACACTATTTAAATGACGAAGACGTCACAGCCAGGGCAGACACAGCCTGGAGATATCATTTGAAGATAAAAACTGCTTCAAATGTAAGTACATTATTTGTAAGCATGACGGGTTTCGCAGCGTTTTAGCTACATCATGAGGTGCAACAAAATAATGTCATCTTCCAATCAGAAAAGAGAATGGGATGACCCAGTTTGCATAATCAGCAATGTTTCGCTAAATAGAGGATTTCAATTATAAAATATTTTTATGAAGATGAGCTACCAATGGGATCCCAATGTCATGTACTTTAGTAAAGATAATCAAAATCCATGGGACAAATACATGGATGAACTCCTTTATTTAACTGATGAACCTCCAGCTTAATTCGACAAGTTGCATGCAGATATAAACACAGTACGCAAAAAAATAAAATTCATAATGGAAAAACGACATGAAAAACAAATCAATTTCCTAGATGTATTCACCAAAACAGAAAACAATAAGCATAGCATTGACATTCTCTGAAAACCTAAAAAAACTGTGACAACCACTCATAGACTTCAAATCACTAATGCTCACAGAAACAATCAGTACTCAGATACGTGCTTTGTAGACTCAATGCACTACCACCCAGCATAGAAAACTATCAGAAGGAATTAGATAACATCACACAAATAGCAAAAAACCATAGAGACAATAGTAATCAAGTAACAAAATTAAGCATAAACAAAACAAAAAAATATATTCAGTAAACACAATACATATGGTGTGATAAACACCATAGCAACAAAACACCACACAAACAAGGACACTCAATGACAGAACAGCAACACAAGAATAGATAATAACAAGGAGAAATGTTCCTGATGATACACGGTGATGTACAAGCACAAAAAAAACACATAAAATAACAAATATTTTTAAAAGACGAGGTATGAACGGAACATTCAGAAGAGACATTTAGATCCAAAAGTATGTTACAAAAATAAGAAAGGAGACAGATATCCGACAGCAAGCAGGAAAATACTAACTACAATGCAACACACTGCACAAAAGTAAGTAGCACAAATCAGCAGAATTTTGAACATCCAGAACGGAGAAGAGGTCAGAACATGCAAATGTGGGACAAGATACTCAACATTTACAGAAAATTTAACAGAATAAACCACAAACTCACTACATTATAGAAAGACATGAAAACAGTTGGAATGAGTATTAAAATACACTTTCTAATCTTTCAAAGAAATTATCACATATAGAAAACAAAGGTTGAAAAGAAGCTACTAGAAAATGACCATGTGAAAATGACTAACGTCTCAGTGTTTATACTGATTTATCATATAGTGTGTATCAAAAAGAACCATCTGATTTGCCACGTCTGTATTTCTGAAATTAATAAACATATACAATGAATTTTGGTTTCAGATCAACGGGAAACACAAAAAGTTCTTTTTCATGCCTTTTCAAAGGAGGTCAACGTGCGCCCCTTGAGATATACGGCATATGCCAATGCGGTACTCAAATTGTTCCCACACTGCAGCGAGCATGTCTTGAGTTACAGCTTCCACAGCTGCTGTTATGCGATGTCTCAGCTCATTCGTTGTTGTTGGTAACAGAAACACATAAACAGAGTCTTTTATAAACTCCCACAAGAAATAATCGCATACAGTCAAGTCTGGTAACCTAGGAGACCAGTAATGTAAGACTAAATTATTTGGTCCAGTGCGACCGATCCATCGTTCAGTAAACCTTTGGTTTAAAAATTCCCGCACTTCTAGATGCCAGTGTGGCGGTGCCCCATGTTGTTGGTAAATAAAGTCGTTCGAATCTGTCTCCAACTGTGGGAGAAAGAAATCCTCAAGCATATACAGATACGTGATTACTGTGACAGTGTTCTCGGCAAAGAAAAATAGACCATATACCTTTTTCCGAGAAACTGCGTAAAACATATTAATTTTTTGAAAGTCTCCCTCATGTTGTAAAACTTCATGTTATTGTTCTGTACCCCATATTCTCACATTATGACGGATCACCTTTCCATTTAAATGGAATGTTGCCTCTTCACTCAACACTAAGCGTGGAACAAAACTATCATCCTCCATCTTGCCAACAACTAAATTACAGAACATCACATGCTGCTGTTTCTCACCTTCACGAAGAGCTCGTAGTAGCTGAATTTTGTATGGTTTCATGTGTAAACGTGAGCGCAACGCATGGCAGACGGACATCGATGGCGTGCTGAGCTGTCGAGCTGCACGGCGAACGGATTTCTGCGGACTCTTTGTGAAACTAAGGTGGATGCGTTCGATGTCTATGTCAGACACTCGGGGACGGCCCGGCGATTTGCCTTTACACAAATAACCTGTTTCTCGGAATTGTTCAACGCTCTGTGCTGTAGGAGGATCCAAACCACACCTAGTACGAAAGTTACGCAGAACAGTTATTACTGAAACGCATTGCGCTAAACGTAGAACACAAAACGCTTTCTGTAGCCCCGAGACAATTTTTACTATAACTTGGTGGGCGCACACTGCGGCCACCTAGCGGAAACCATGTAAAACTCGAGAGTTTGCTCTTTCTAAGGGTACATTGTTCACGCACATATCTCAAATAACACAGCAGTTATGATTAAAAAAAATAGCATGATTCTTCTTGATACAACCTGTATAATGGACAGAAATCCCAATATATGATCAGAAATCCCATTCGTCTACGAAGTACATAAATGGAGAATGAAAACAACAAATAATAATATATAATAAATAACTTAATAAAATGTAAAAAATAAAATAAAGTATATAAAAATAAAAAGAGTACACACACACAAATTACACAAAACGTATACCAACATACATAGAGTCAAACAAAAAAATAATTCAACCCGAAAAAGTGTTGGCAAGACTTAAGGAACGAATAGCATTGACACAGTAAATGGCAGGTGGAGTGTTGTTACTTCGAAAACATAGTGACCACAAGGAAAAGTGCCAGATTTCTCTCGAAAGCTGTTTGGCTTACAAATAATGAATCTGACGTTGATCTGCAAATACCTTTCCATTTTATTACAATATCTACAATGACATGTTATGTATCTATAATCTATGCGCAAACGGTAATCAGGATCTGCAAACGAAAAAATCGTGTAATATTTCAGGATACCCACTGATGTTGCACTGTAAATAAGGCGAAACGCGTCTGGGAGAAAAAGCTGAATAAAAAACATAACGTCCAACACGCGAAAGGCTTTCTCCTTTCAAACTACTGCAATTTACGAGTACAGCTACTGTGAAAATAGCCACCACAAGAACCTTTTTTATGACTGATACCTGGTAGTTTTTGTAACAGCGATTTCTTCCATAACCAGTGCGACATGAATGAAAGTAATTCAGTACCTGACAAACGACGTCAAACTTTTGATCATTGCAAAAAACGACTTAAATCGATAAACATTGCTTGATAAGCTAGATTTTTCTTATTTTCAAACATGTCTAGATAATATTTGTAAAATCCAGGAAAACACACATTACAGTATTCCTTTTTCAGATACAAACTGAAATGGATCTCACAAACCTTCATTTCCATTTTATTAAACAATGATTGTTATTTATAGTGAGTAAATAAAAATGAAACAAAGTAAAGATATACTCAAAAGCTTGAAACCTGCAAACATTGTTCCAAACTCACTTGTCTGGAGTACAGTTTTCCGGTATTTTCGACATGATACAATATCATATACACTATATTTATTCCTATTTCGTATCGGGAAGTGTTTCAAATCTTCATACTTATAACTGTTTTATCCACAAAACAGTTTACATGTAATTGGCTTAATAGAGTCACGTACATTAGTAAAATTCGTTTTTTCCTTTTAGTTTTAAATTAAATTGTGTTATATTTTATTTGCATCAGAAATGTATTGTACTGTTGCAAATATATGGGGCAATAAGTATTGGAAGTGGGTTGATTTTTATTTATTGAGGACTCACATATATTTTAATTTAAATTCTAGAAATGTTTGTCAGTCTTTGTTCGTAGCCAAACTGTGTTTGTATAAGAGGATCGACTGGTTACTATCTTTCTGATCATCTTAAAACACATGAAATTGCCGTTCATTTAAGCGTCGAAATGGTGAAGCTATTTTCCTTTACGTTTAAGAAATGTTAACTTATTTCCATGTTTTTTATTCTGAGGTATAAACATACACAACCCATCAAAATTTTAACTTTGTTTCTGTTGTGTTTGTGTTGTTGACGTAATCTACAGCCCAAACAGTAACTTGGTGCAGTTTCCTTTGCCAATGTACGGGGGCATTCAAATAACGACGAGACACATCGAAAAATGTAAGTAAACTGTGTATTATTTCGAAAGTAATCGCCATAGCTGTTAATACTTTCATCCTGCTGTGGGACACGACGATCACTGCCTTCATGGCAAAGTGTTTGCGCTTGTCTACGGAAACATGATTGTACCCAGATTTGAACGTTTTCGTCTGAAGCAATCTCCTACTGACCATCTGCGTTCTATGTCCCTTTACATCGATCTTCCCAAGTCATTTTGCTGCCCAGGTAGCAAAATTAATCTTATATTTATAGAGCCTCATTTCTTTATTTAGCGCCCTGACCTTCGTCTGCTACATCTCATCAACACTCTCATACACGATGGCTTTTTGGCACATTGTGGAACCTGAATTGCATTCATGTTGACGGAAAATATCAAAAAAATTCATTCAGTAACTACATTTTATCGAGATGACTCTGAAAATTATGCCGGCCGCTGTGGCAGAGCGGTTCAAGGCGCCTCAGTCTGGAACCGCGCGACTGCTATGGTCGCAGGTTCGAATCCTGCCTCGGGCATGGATGAGTGTGATGTCCTTAGGTTAGTTGGGTTTAAGTAGTTCTTAGTTCTAGGGGACTGATGTCTTCAGATGTTAAGTCCCATGGAGCTCAGAGCCATTTGAACATCTTAAAATTTTATGTCTCGTCTCCACCTGTGTAGCTAAGTGATCATTGGGGCAGCCTACCACGCAGAGGACTCGGTTTCGACTGCCGATACTGCAAGTGACTTTTTCTTGGTTTGGACGCTGAGCCTCATGAGGCCAATTACGGAGCTATCATTTCCAATGTCGCGAAATCAGACTAAAAACAGGGAGAGCGGTGTGCTGAGCACATTTCCCTGCTTTCTGTATTCAATGGAATAGGATGATACTGCTGTTGGTGGGGTCCGATTGGTCCCTCTAGGGCTTTACCTTTACCTTACGCAGCACACATTTTAAGGTGTACGCCATGAGAAAAAAACCACACAGTCGGCGGTTCCATTTATGGACCGCAAAGGTATTCTTCGGGAGAAATGTGTGGTTCTCGAACTGCGAGTTTGACAGGGATGTCGTGCACGGTAGAGGCGGTCGTTCACAGGAGCGAGGAACTTGGTGATGAGCAGGGCTAGCTGCAGCGGCATAGCGGGCTGCCTACCTGGACGCCCCTGGAGTTGGCCCGGGCCGGGCTTTGCTGGGGCTGCGCTGGGCCGCTTGCCCTGGCCGTTAATTTGGCGGCGCAGCGGCGTGCTGCGCTGTGGCGGTCCCCGGGGCGCCGTTACGGCCGCCTCGCCTCGCCGTGGCAGCGCAGCCCGCCAGCTCTGCCCGGACAACTTGCCACAGGCCTCTCTACCTCACCTCCACTCACCTCTACTGTCCTGGCCAGCACGGGTTGCTACTGATACGCAGGGGCCGGCGGCCATCGCTCGTCCACCTGCTGTCTGGTCAATTCGACGAAATTACACGCCCTCTAGACAAATATTAAGCAAGTATAAAATTAAGACTACCGTATTATACGAGGGCGTGCTGAAAAGTGATGCCTCCGAAATTTTTATGTGGAAAATCTTAAATCTTTTTAAATAAAACAAACGTTACTAACATTCGACATCTTTTTCCTTCCTGTCTACCGCTAGAGCACTCCGAATTGTAGCGTGAGACATAGTGCTGTGCAGCGGAACTAAGCCCGTCCGTGAGAAACTGCTTGCTGCAACAGAGTTCCGAATTCGAAAAGTTTATCCACATATGGAGCACCCTCGCCTTCAGCTTGACAATATTAGACCACACACGAGCGCTTCGCCATCTGCAACGATCCGATGTTTGGTATCACTGTCATTCACCATCCCTATGCACCCCAGACTTGCCCACATCTGTTTCCAAAACTTGAAGAACGCCTGCGAAGACTTCACTTCGATAGGGATGGAGTGGTACAAGCAGACGTTCTGGCACCATCAACAAAGTCAGACATTTCACAGTGACTGTATCAATAAACTGGACTCTAGTTGTGAGAAATTAGTTTGACGCAGGGTGACTATGTTGAAAGATAAGTGTGTAGACTTATAGAATGTACATGTAGCATGTTAACAACGTATAATTTAATTAGAAAGCTTTAAGAGTTTTCATACAAAAAATTTGTATGTGTTATTTTGTAGCATGCTCTCGTACACACGTTTATTTTATTTGTTTATTTACTCTAAGTGGCGACATTAGAATCATCAGGATCGTCTTTCATATAACCAGGCATTCTACATAGCTTACATTACAAAAAACTCATTGTGAGAAATCAGTTTGATGCGAGGGTCACTGTGTTGAGAAATAAAACTTTAGGCACGTAGCATATTAAAATGTTTATTTTATTTAAAAATCTTTAAGAGTTATGACACAAAAATCCGTGAGGCGTTATTTTTTAGGGTGCAATATTACAAACAGTTGCATCGTTGGTAGCAGACATAACAACAAAACGTTATGAACTAAAATATACCTGGCGCCGCAAAGAGCTGTTTGTCAACAATCGTAAAAAAAGGATGTGGAGGGGTAAAAATTGTTGTATAGTTACGTGACATGCGTAACTCGTAGATGAGTACACTTACAAAAGAGCAAAACTATTTCTCCATATATTATTAAATAAGCAATTATTAAAAATTCTGGCTTATGGATGCTTTAACGTAGCACGTTTCAGAATCTCCATATATAATTAAATAAGCAATTAATAAAAGTTCAGGTTTAAGGATACTTTAACGTAGCACATTTCAGCATGAATTATCCGTTACACAATAATAGAAAAAAATGCTATAAACGTACTGAGAGCGCACTACGTTCGCAAATATTCTTTGTCGTACACATATTTTAAAACCAGTGCAAATTTACCGAATATTTCTGAAACTTTGAAATTTTGCCTTCATTTCAATGAATAAGAACAGAAATTAAGACGGTGGGGAGGGAGGGGGGAATAAGGGACTCTAGCTAAAAAGTACCAATAATTGAGTGAAGACAATAGAGTTCAGCATGAGTGTTGCGTTATACAATGACAGAGGAAATACAAATGTTATAACGACACTAACGTCACACTGCCTGTCCTATATTTTTGCTCTTATTTACGTATTTTAAGGGAGAGTGCAAAATTATCGAACGTATCTGAAATTCGAAGAATTTGTCTTAGTTTTCATGAATAAGAATCGAAATATAATGAGGAATCTTACTTTAAAAAAAAGGGGGAAGTAAAGGGGTTCTAATTACGAAACAACCATAACAAAACCGAAGACAAGGATACCTAGTTGCGAAATAATCAAAGCTTTTTATGGCAGACAGGTAACACAAATTACCAACGTGTTAAGTGACAATTGTCTGAGAATAGAGCGGCCATTAGAGACCGTCGCCTACGAAAACAGGCTGTGTGAAGAGCGATGCAGTAGTGTGTTTATGCCTGTCACAGGCTGCTGTCTGTGCCGGCAGTCTTTACAGTAAGAGCCCTCAGCATATTTGTATTCTTAGCCATCAATATGAAGGCAAATTTTTGGGGTTTCTGGTATGTTCAGTAATTTTGCACTGTATTTTACAATATGTAAACAAGAACGAAAATGCGCGATGCATAGTTGGTACAGTACATTCACAACATTTGTTTATATCCACTATTGCACAATGGATCTGAAATGTGCTACATTTACGTAGTTACGGTTACTTCAAAGCGAACCGTGTTTCTTCCCCACCCCACTTCCCTCTCTCCTACTGCAATTTCCAGGAAGACCCCTCAGTGTATTTGAATCCTTATTCATTAAAATATAGGCAAATTCTTAATCTGCCAGGAAGTTTCTTATCAGCGCACACTCCGCTGTAGAGTGAAAATTTCACTCTAGAAATTGTTAAAGTTTCTGGTATGTTCGATAATTTTGCACTAGCTTGAAAATATGTAAACATAAATGAAAATGTACGTTGCACATTGTGCTGTTAGTATGTTTATAACTTTTTAAACATATTTTAGTGTAACACATCATCCGTGCTGGAATGCACTACATTGGTATGCCCATTAAGTCTGAATTTTTGTCAGTTTTTTTATTTAATTATATGTGGAGTAATAGGTTCATACTGTCTTGAATGTAATCATTTATGACATAAGCACATGCCACGTGATTAAACGAACTTTCACTCCCACCACGTTCTTATGGTTCAAGTTAGTTGACAAACTGCACTTTGCAACAACAGGTATGTATGAGTTCATAACACACTAAAGTGATGGAGAAACTGGTATAGGCATGCGTATTCAAATACAGAGATATGTAAACAGGTAGAATACGGCGCTGCAGTCGGCAATACATATATCAGTCAACAAATGTCTGGCGCAGTTGTTGGATGGGTTACTGTTCCTTCAATGGCAGCTTATCAAGATACAAGTGAGTTTGAACGACGGTGTTATAGTCGACGCACTAGCGATGGGATACAGCGATAAAGTGGGGATTTTCCCGTACGACCATTTCACGAGTGTACCCTCAATATCAGGTATCCGGTAAAACATCAAATCTCCAATATCGCTTTGGTCGGAGAAAGATCCTGCAATAACGGGACCAACAACGACTGAAGAGGATCATCCAACGAGACAGAAGTGAAACGCTTCCGAAAATTGCTGCAGGTTTCAGTGTTGGGCCATTAAAAAGTGTCATCATTCAATGAAACATCATCGATATGGGCTTTCGAAGCCGAAGGCCCATTCTTGTACCCTTGATGACTGCATGACACAAAGCCTTACGTCTCGCCTGGGACACTCGACATCGACATTGTACTGTTGATGACTCGAAACTCGGGGAGGCTCTGTAATGGTGTGGGGCGTATGCAGTTGGATGATGTGGTACCTCGATACGTCTAGATACTACTCTGACACGTGGCACGTACGTAAGCATCCTGTCTGATTACCTGCATCCATTCATGTCCATTGTTCATTCCTACGGACTTTAGCAAGCCCAGCAGGATAATGCAACACCCCACTTTTCAAGAATAGCTACAGAGTGGCTCCAGGAGCACTATTCTGATTTTAAACACTTCCTCTGGCTACCACACTCCCCAGAAAAAATATTATTGGGCATATCTGAGATGCTTTGCAACATGCTGTTCAGAAGAGATTTCCACCCCATCTTACTTTTACGGATTTATGGATAGTCCTGTAGGATTCCTGGTTTCAGTTTCCTCCAGCACTACTTCAGACATTAGTCGAGTCTATGTCACGTCGTGCCGCGGCATTTCTGCGTGTTTGCGGGGACCCTACACAGTATTATGCCGGAGTACTAGTTCCTTTGACTCTTCAGGATATTTTGTTGTTATTTCCACTGCCATTCAGACAAGGGTATGTAATATCAAACCTCTGTAAAATTATTATTGTTATTGCCCTTTTGTTCCAACGTAGGTCTGAAAATGATGTGCAACGCAGATTGAGTCCGGTAGTCTGTAAACGAAAAGTTGTGATCTAGACTGTGTCCGCATATCTGAAGGCCTGTGATGACTTGATGAGCAGAAGAGATGTGTTTCACTGTGACGAAGATGCGCAAGCGCTCATAGGTCTTTAGGTATTTACTGTAGAGCCACTGTTTACTCAACACTCTTTTCTTGTTTGGATCCATACTACCACCTCTCAAAATTTGCGAAGTAAAGAGCTTGCAACACAAGAAATTTGTTTCACACTGTTGTGTACATAGTTCCTCGTAGTCAGCGCGTACACAGCTCTCCCACTAGAGCGCGCCCCACTAAGCACAACAGTGCAGGCGCAGCGTTCGTCCGTCTCCGCAGTACGAGATGGCGCTGCTATAGAGACGGACCAAATTCTGCTTCCGCTGATCCACATATTAATATGTAAAGCAGCCAATGAGATTGCTGCTAATGTAGAACATTTTCTCCTCGCGGATCACACTCGCACAGTGATACATGAACGCACGAAGTATTATAACGAGTGTACTGACCTCTGATTAGTCAGTCTGCATTTGTCTGTACCAGTCTGGACGAGTCCTACATTTGTCTACACCAGTCTATAGTCAAGTTTCAGTCTGCACCTCATAAGATTACCATATTCCTGTATATGGCCATGAAAATAAATGTATAGACACTTTTGTCAAGTATCAGAGACATATGTGAGAATAAGAATAACGTACCAATACCAAAGGAACTTCAGATTGTCAACTGTAAATAGCATCCAGAACCAAATTAAGTAATTTTTATGCTTGTTATTATTTTAATAAATGTGTGTGAATATTAATCAAGTTCTGTTTAAAGTTGGTCACCGTCAATCTGCTACTCTAAGCGTGCAAGTGGCATTTCTATCGTCTGACCTAACGGTAGAAGATAAACACGCCACGATAAGACAATGAGACATACTGCTGAGACTCACCTACTTCGTTAGAGCGACAAGTCAAATAATCTGATGGTGTGTACTGAAGGTCTTACAGTATGCACACCACACACACCATTGAAGATGAAGACTTTTCCGCTTCGAATGATGCTTCGTGTCATTCTGCAGAATGCTGACCATTCCTCCTGGCCACCCTGCATTTAGAGACCGCTTTTTAATAATATTGAATGCACGGTACTGAGTGAAATATGGAAGATAGCAGGGGTAAAAAAAGCGGAAGGTTAGTTACAACTTATACATAAACTACACCGCAGTTACAAGAGTCGAAAAACATTAAAGGGAAGTAGTGGCTGACAAAGGAGTAACACAAGAATGTAGCCTACACCAAGTTATTCAAATTGTACATAGGGCAGGCAGTAAAAGAAACAATGGAGAAATTTGGAGACTGAATTAATTTTCAGGGAGATGATATCGCAATGCTTCCAAAGATAGTGAAAGATTTGGATGAGAAGTTGAATGGTATGGGTGTGTCTTCAAAGAGGTTTATAAAGTGAACATCAACAAAAGTGGAAGGACAACGGAATGTAGTCGAAGTAAATAAGCTAGTGCTAGGGAAACTGGATTAGGAAATATTCTTTGACAATAGTACATGAGTTTCGTTATTTGAGCAGCACTATAACTGATGATGACCGAAGTAGAGAGGATACAAAATGCAAGACCTAGAAAAGCTTTTCTGAAAAAGACGACTTCATTGAAGTCTAATATAAATTTCACTGCGGTGAAGTCTTTTCTGGAGAAGAGCCCGCAGTGTAACTATGTAAGGAAGTGGAACATAGACGATAAGCAGTTCAGAGAAGGAGAGAACAGAAGCTTACGAAATGTGCTACGGAAGAATGCTGGACATACACTATTGGCCATTAAAATTGCGAAACCAAGAAGAAATGCAGATGATAAATGGGTATTCATTGGACAAATATATTATACTAGAAATGACAAGTGATTACATTTTCACGCAATTTGGGTGCATAGATCCTGAGAAACCAGTACCAAGATCAACCACTTCAGGCCGTAATAACGGCCTTCATACGCCTGGGAATTGAGTCAGAGTTTGGATAGCGTGTACAGGTACAGCTGCCCATGCAGCTTCAACACGATGCCACAGATAATCAAGAGTAGTGACTGACGTATTGTGACGAGACAGTTGCTCGGCCACCATTGACCAGACGTTTTCAATTAGTGAGAGGTCTGGAGAATATGCTGGCCAGGGCAGCAGTCGAACATTTTCTGTATCCAGAAAGGCCCGTACAGGACCAGCAACATGCGGTCGTGCATTATCCTGCTGAAACGCAGGGTTTCGCAAGGATCGAATGAAGGGTAGAGCTACGGGTCGTAACACATATTAAATATAACGTCTAGTGTTCAAGGTGCCGTCAGTGCAAACAAGAGGTGACCGAAACGTGTAACTAATGGCACCCCATACCATCACGCCGGATGATACGCCAGATAGATTGACCGATTAACGAATGAGGAGAGAACTGAATCTATCGGGAGGAAGAACAAACTTGTGACGCAACTTGACTGAAAGAATCGCTCAGTTGCTAGGACACATTCTGAAGTAACAAGCAATAAATTTGGCATTACATGGAAGTAGTTTGGTAATAGTTGTACAATCAGACCTAGGTTTGAATACGGTAGGCGACTAGGAACGTATGTAGGTTGTAGTAGTGGCATTACATGGAAGTAGTTTGCTAATAGTTGTACAATCAGACCTAGGTTTGAATACGGTAGGCGAGTAGGAACGTATGTAGGTTGTAGTAGTTATTCAGAGATGTGAGGAGGTGCATCAGTCTTCGTAATGAAGACTCCAACGGCATCAGGCTGTCATCAAACTCAATGTTAGAAGACCAATTTAGCGGTTTTACATCTACAGGAGGTGATGTGCCCTTTACTTCCTCCAACGTTGTAAGAGACTAATCCAGCCATTACGTGGGGACTTACATTTTGATTTGGAGTCTGGCCATCATACATACTGATAATAGTCACACTGACAAATCGTTGACAGATGTGAAAGAAGAGATCCTTGTCAATCCAAATGATAGGACCGACAGCTTTTCGAATCCAAGACGTTTGTTACCCACTTATTTTGTAAATTAATGAAAGCCGTGGAATTTAAAGATTTCTACACTACTGGCCATTAAAATTGGTATACCACGAAGTTGACGTGCTACAGACGCGAAATTTAACCGACAGTAAGAGGATGCTCTGATATGCAAGTGATTAGCTTGTCAGAGCATACACACAAGGTTCGCGCCGGTGGCCGCACCTACAACGTGCTGACATGAGGAAAGTTTCCAACCGATTTCTCATACACAAACAGAAGTTGACCGGCGTTGCCTGGTGAAACGTTGTTGTGATGCCTCTTGTAAGGAGAAGAATTGCGTACCATCACGTTCCCGACTTTGGTAAAGGTCGGATTGTAGCCTATCGCGGTTGCGGTTTATCGAATCGCGACATTGCTGCTCGCGTTGGTCGAGATCCAATGACTGTTAGCAGAATATGGAATCGGTGGGTTCAGGAGGGTAACACGGAACGCCGTGCTGGATCCCAACGGCCTCGTATCACTAGCAGTCGAGATGACAGGCATCTTATCCGCATGGCTGTAACGGATCTTGCAGCCAAATCTCGATCCCTGAGTCAACATATGGGGACGTTTTCAAGACAACAACCATCTGCACGAACAGTTCGACGACATTTGCAGCAGCATGGACTATGAGCTCGGAGACTATGGCTGCAGCTACCCTTGACGCTGCATCACAGACAGGAGCGCCTCCGATGGTGTATTCAACGACGAACCTAGGTGCACGAATGGCAAAACGTCATTTTTTCGGATGAATCCAGGTTCTGTTCACAGCATTATGATGGTCGCATCCGTGTTTGGCGCCATCGCGGTGAACGCACATTAGAAGCGTGTATTCGTCATCGCCATACTGGCGTATCACTCGGCGTGATGGTGCCATTAATTACTCGTCTCGGTCACCTCTTGTTTGCACTGACGGCACTTTGAACACTAGACGTTATATTTCAGATGTGTTACGACCCGTGGCTCTACCCTTCATTCGATCCCTGCGAAACCCTAAGTTTCAGCAGGATAATGCACGACCGCATGTTGCAGATCCTATACGGACCTTTCTGGATACAGAAAATGTTCGACTGCTGCCCTGGCCAGCGTATTCTCCAGATCTCACACCAATTGAAAACGTCGAGTCAATGGTGGCCGAGCAACTGACTCGTCACAATATGCCACTCAGTACTCTTGATTAACTGTGGTATCGTGTTGAAGCTGCATGGGCAGCTGTACCCGTACACGCCATCCTGTTTGACTCAATGCCCAGGCGTATCAAACCCATTATTACGGCCAGAGGTGGTTGTTCTGGGTACTGATTTCTCAGGATCTATGCACCCAAATTGCGTGAAAATGTAATCACATGTCAGCTCTAGTATAATATATTTGTCCAATGAATACTCGTTAATCATCTGGATTTCTTCCTGGTGTACCAATTTTAATAGCCAGTAGTGTAGGTAATGCACTGACTTAGTTGCAGTAAAGTAAATGAAACAAAGTTTATCTTTGCGTCGCTACATAAGCTACCTTAAAGCAACAAGAGGCGAGCCCGATCTAAACGGAGTGACTGCTCCTTTTATACGGAAGTATAGCTGCACCTGCCAACACGACTGGCACATGGACTGTTTGTGAAGTCCACGTGGGATGTTTGCTCAGCCGGTTCTTCCGTAACGAGTGTCGTCGACGAGAGGCCAGCTCGCTCTGCAGACGGCCGAAGACACTGCGGCCCCACCCCTCCCCTCATCAGCGGAAATCCGGCAGAGGCGCGCGTTTTATTGTGTGTGGCTCTGGTCCCCATTGTTTGGCAGGGCACGACAAAGAGCAGGGCGCGGCTAATGCAATCTGCCCCCTCACAGACCGTTGTCTGCTGCCTGACTCGACAGCAGTTCACGTTGTGCACTTCTGCAGCCCCACACCAGCACTCCTGTCGTATATACGTTCAAAGGTAGACTTCTCCTCCGTGAAGCAATTTCACATACGTCAGCTACATCACATCCTCTGCAATGGCTTGCTACGGGGACATCCTCGTTCCGCTGAGTTGTGAATACCGTTGTCCTTGGTAAATCGGATCATAAGACCCGCAGCAACTAACAGACTACAAAACTGTGTGTTCCACAACTTTTTGTTTCGGCAATCAGTTTATTACAGGTCTTCTAAGATACATATATACAGGGTATTCATTTCAACTGAAGACTTCGAAATATCTCTAAAACTACACACCAAATGAAAAAAAGTTATAATTCCAAATCGTTTGGGGGGGCGTCCAGTGAAATCACACTCAACCCCCAAACCCACCCCGTTCGTGAGTGGCAGAGGCAATTTCTTCTGCGGGAACTGAAGTTTTGTATTGCAGATTATGATTTTACGATACAATCTACATACTTTTTGTCGGAAGCATTTTCTTAGTTTTGCCTCAGGTGGCACTGTAATCGTAGGAATAGAAACGCTTATGCAATCGTAATTTACGACATGCTTCTCAACTGCTAATGAATATTTAATGTCACGTGCGACCTCACCTATATGCTGCGAGGGTAAGGATAGACCAGTATTTCATAATTTCTAATTGAAAACCAAATCCCAACGCTGTATTCCTCCGACATATCTAGCAGGGGACTACTCGATGCGTCACCGTGGCTGCGTAGAGAACTACGATGTATCATAACAGGCAGTACTCTGTGACCGGAGCACGCGTATCGTGCAGAAGTAGAACAGGTGGCGATTCTAAACATTACAATAAGTGCGTAGTGTTTATTGCCTGCACACCAAATCAAATGGTTCTGAGCACTATGGGACTTTACTCCTGAGGTCATCAGTCCCCTAGAACTTAGAACTAATTAAACCTAACTACATCACACACATACATGCCCGAGGCAGGATTCGAACCTGCGACCGCAGCAGTCAAGTGGTGCCGGACTTAAGGGCCTAGAACTGCTCGACCACAGCGGCCGTCAGCACACCTACTAGTCATTTTAAAAACAGACATGCAAATGGACGATGAATGTTGCAACCAGATAAGAAAAATCTGAAATGAATCTAATTTACGGAGAAAGTTTGAGGTTGCTGTCGGTAAACGCCTTTACGTCTGATGGTAGCGTGCAGACCTGCAAAAGGAAACAAAGAAAACGTGTTATAGCACATGCTAACGAAATAGCTACACTAGCGGCAGTGCACCACAACGCACGGATAACTGCCCGGCAGTTACATCGCGATTCCGATACGTCCTCAGGTAGTATTTTCACAATACTGCGTCGTCATAGGTATCTTCCACACCTCGTCTCGCTACACCAATCACTTCGTGGTGTCGATTTCCATATCCACGTAGTGTTTTGTGAATGCGCATGTCAAAAACTGCAAATTCTTTGCTGAGGTACTATTTTCCGATGAGTCTACACTCACATTCAATGGACACATATATCGAAAGTTTTTGGACAGGAACTAGCGGTGCTACTGCAGGATGTTGCCTGGATATTCGACAACATATGTGATTTCCTCATGATGTTTGCCCAGCGTATTACGCACCGGAAGTTTTAGACCGCGTTTACACTGGTCGGTGGATCGGAAGAGGTGGCCCTATTAATTAGTCCACTTGGTTGGCGGGTTTGACGTCCCCGGATTTCTTGCTAAACTAAACGAATCTCAGTCCGAACAGGCCTCTGAAAGCCAATGGTACTGACCTGTCGTCGCGTCATCCTCAGACCACAGGCGTCACTGCGGAGAATGTGGTCAGCACACCGCTCTCCTGGCCGTATGTCAGTTTAAGAGACCGGAGCTGCTATTTGTCAATCAAGTAGCTCTTCAGTTTGCTTCACGATGGCTTAGTGCCTGCAACGCTCGACACACAGCATGGTTTCCAATCGAAGTGCTACTCAAGCCCCGACAACGCTTAACTTCCGAGATCTGACGATCCTGCGACAAGGCCGTTAGCAGATTTCTTTCGGGGGGGGGGGGGGGGGGTATTTAAAAGATAAGGTGTACCAGCAAGTGCGAACACGCCGTAAAGACATGGTCGACCGCTTCAGAAACGCCTCTGCTGGCATTCCTACAGACATGCTTCTGTCCTGTGTAGCTTCTGCCCTGTGTATGTTCTTTTCAAAAGCGGACCACTAAGTGTATTGAAGTTGGTGGTGCTACATTTGAACACTTACTGTAATTCGATAATTAGAGTAGCGTTCGCCTCGAGCCACGGCCACAGTGTCGCGTCGAGTAGTCCCTCGTTCGATATCTTGGAGGAATAGTGTTGGGAATGCGTTTCCAATAAGAAGTTATGAAATGTGGTCCCACATGCCATTAGATATTCAAGGGTCATTGGGTATTATGTCGTAAATTACGTGGCGCACCCATTTCTGTGTCTCCGATTACAGGGCCATCTGTGGTGAAACGAAAAAAATGCTCCAGACAAAACGTATGAAGATTTTGCAGCAGAATCGTAATTTGCAATTGAAGATTTCAAAGTGCTCCCCCCCCCCTCCTCTCCCCCCGCCATCCACGCACGGGGTTGGGGGGGGGGGGGGAGAGTCGAGTGTGGTGTCACTGGATGTCCGCCTTTGAGGCAAACAAATTGTAATTATAAATTTCTTTGATCCACTGTCCACTGTGTAGTTTTTCAGATATTTCAATGTCATCAGTTAAAATCAGCAACCTGTATATACATGTATACATATAATGAGGCCTCTTTCGACAATTTGCAGACCATTCACCAAACCAATATTTAAACCCCTAGATACGTCCTAAACAATGTGTACTATCGACAATCTATGTCAAGTATTGGAAACAGCCAACTCTTAGAACATACGTAAATAGAACATGGAAAGCGGATAAAGAAAAGGAAAGGGAAGCGATTGGTTCAAATGGCTCTGAGCACTATGTGACTTAACTACTCTGGTCATCGGTCCCCTAGAACTTAGAACTACTTAAACCTAACTAACCTAAGGACATCACACACATCCATGCCCGAAGCAGGATTCGAACCTGCGACCGTAGCAGTCGCGCGGTTCCGGACTGCGCGCCTAGAACCGCTAGACCACCGCGGCTGGCAGGGAAGCGATCGTTGATGTCAGCAGAATTGGGGTTTTACACGGAATCGATGGCGACGAGTGAAAATTTGTGCTATACTGGAATCCCAGTCTGTGATCTCCTGCTTAGTGGGTAGTTGTCTTAACCACTGCGCCATCCGGACACAGCGTTTGTTGCAGCTGCACGGATTATCTCGGCACGCCTCTCAGCCAACCCTCACTCCCATCTGTGCGTGGCGTCTGTTCTCTCATGAATGTCCGAAAGAACAGACACCATCCTGTCGTACAATTTATTCTCCTCGATGGCCAGCGAATCTACCTGCTTCAGTGTGGACACACAATTATCTCTGAACACCTGCAGGAATCTCAGAGTAACGAGAGTGGAGGACATGGACAGGGACTCCAGATCGGTGAGCCTGGGTGGGAGTGTAGGTCGGCCTAGAGGCGTGTCGAGACAGTCTGCATACATTATGCGATCAAAAATATCCGGACACCTGGCTGAAAATGACTTACAACTTCGTGGCGCCCTCCATCGGTAATGCTGGAATTCAATATGGTGTTGGTGCACCCTTAGCCTTGATGATAGCTTCCACTCTCGCAAGCCTACGTTCAATCGGGCGCTGGAAGATTTCTTGGGGAATGGCCGTCCATTCTTCACGGAGTGCTGAGCTGAGGAGAGGTCTCGATGTCGGTCGGTGAAGCCCAGCACGAAGTCGGCGATTCAAAACATCTCAAAGGTGTTCAGTAGGATTCAGGTCAGGACTCTGTGCAGGTCAGTCCATTACAGGGATGTTATTGTTGTGTAACCACTTCACCACAGGTCATGCATTATGAACAGGTGTTCGATCGTCTTGAAAGATGTAATCGTCATCCCCGTATTGCTCTTAAACAGTGGGAAGCAAAAATGTGCTTAAAATATCGATGTAGGCCTGTGCTGCAATAGTGCCAGGCAAAACAACAAGGGGTTCAACACCTCCCCATGAAAAACACGACCACACCATAACACCACCCCCTCCGAATTTTACTTTTGGCACTGCACACGCTGGTACATGACGTTTACCGGGCATTCGCCACACCCACACGCAGCCGTCGGATCGCCACATTGCGTACCGTGATTTGTCACTCCACACAACGCTTTTCCACTGTTCAATCATCCAATATTTATTCTCCTTGCACCAATCGAGGAGCCGTTGGCATAAACAGGCGTGGTGTGTGGCTTATGAGCAGCCGCTTGACTATTGAATCTAAGCTTTGTCACCTCCCGCCTAACTGTCATAGTACTTGCACTGGATGCTGATGCAGTTTGTAATTACTGTGTGATGGTCTGAATAGATGTCTGCCTATTACACATTACGAACCTCCTCAACTGTCAGCGGTCTCTGACAGTCAACAGACGAGGTCGGCCTGTACGTTTTTGTGCTGTACGTGTCCCTTCACGTTTCCACTTCACTATTACATGGGAAATAGTGGACCTAGGGATGTTTAGAAGTGTGGAAATCTCGCGTTGAAATGTATTAAACAAGTGGCACCCAATCTCCTGACCACATTCGAAGTCCGTGAGCTCCGCGGAGAGCCCCATTCTGCTCTCTCACGATCTCTTGTGACTGTTGAAGTCACAGATATGGATTACCTGGTAGTAGGCGGCAGCACAATGCACCTAATACATTCCTGGAAATGGAAAAAAGAACACATTGACACCGGTGTGTCAGACCCACCATACTTGCTCCGGACACTGCGAGAGGGCTGTACAAGCAATGATCACACGCACGGCACAGCGGACACACCAGGAACCGCGGTGTTGGCCGTCGAATGGCGCTAGCTGCGCAGCATTTGTGCACCGCCGCCGTCAGTGTCAGCCAGTTTGCCGTGGCATACGGAGCTCCATCGCAGTCTGTAACACTGGTAGCATGCCGCGACAGCGTGGACGTGAACCGTATGTGCAGTTGACGGACTTTGCGCGAGGGCGTATAGTGGGCATGCGGGAGGCCGGGTGGACGTACCGCCGAATTGCTCAACACGTGGGGCGTGAGGTCTCCACAGTACATCGATGTTGTCGCCAGTGGTCGGCGGAAGGTGCACGTGCCCGGCGACCTGGGACCGGACCGCAGCGACGCACGGATGCACGCCAAGACCGTAGGATCCTACGCAGTGCCGTAGGGGACCGCACCGCCACTTCCCAGCAAATTAGGGACACTGTTGCTCCTGGGGTATCGGCGAGGACCATTCGCAACCGTCTCCATGAAGCTGGGCTACGGTCCCGTACACCGTTAGGCTGTCTTCCGCTCACGCCCCAACATCGTGCAGCCCGCCTCCAGTGGTGTCGTGACAGGCGTGAATGGAGGGACGAATGGAGACGTGTCGTCTTCAGCGATGAGAGTCGCTTCTGCCTTGGTGCCAATGATGGTCGTCTGCGTGTTTGGCGCCCTGCAGGTGAGCGCCACAATCAGGACTGCATACGACCGAGGCACACAGGGCCAACACCCGGCATCATGGTGGGGAGCGATCTCCTACACTGGCCGTACATCTCTGGTGATCGTGGAGGGGACACTGAATAGTGCACGGTACATCCAAACCGTCATCGAATCCATCGTTCTACCATTCCTAGACCGGCAAGGGAACTTGCTGTTCCACAGGACAATGCACGTCCGCATGTATCCCGTGCCACCCAACGTGCTCTAGAAGGTGTAAGTCAACTACCCTGGCCAGCAAGAACCCCGGATCTGTCCCCCATTGAGCATGTTTGGGACTGGATGAAGCGTCGTCTCACGCGGACTGCACGTCCAGCACGAACGCTGGTCCAACTGAGGCGCCAGGTGGAAATGGCATGGCAAGCCGTTCCACAGGACTACATCCAGCATCTCTACCATCGTCTCCATGGGAGAATAGCAGCCTGCATTGCTGCGAAAGGTGGATATACACTGTACTAGTGCCGACATTGTGCATGTTCTGTTGCCTGTGTCTATGTGCCTGTGGTTCTGTCAGTGTGATCATGTGATGTATCTGACCCCAGGAATGTGTCAACAAAGTTTCCCCTTCCTGGGACAATGAATTCACGGTGTTCTTATTTCAATTTCCAGGAGTGTATAAAAACGTGTGTTTTTGGTGGTGACCGGATACTTCTGATCACATTGTGTTGTTTCGACAGTCACAGTGTCCAGGTTGTGCAGTGGTTAACGCATCTGCCTAGTAAGCATTCCAGGTTTGGATCCCAGTCCAGCATACATTTTCACTTATCGGCACCGATTCCGCTTTAAGTCCCGATGCAGCTGACAGCGTTTTTATTCTGCCCCTTCTGCCTTCCATTTATATATAATTTGTCACAGCTGCAGATTCAGCTTGGCGTACGTTCTTTCAGACACCATGAATTAATATAAATGTTCTAGTTTTTGTCTTCTGCATGTAACGCCACGTATTTTCCTTTGAAAGTTAACCAATGCCTTTGTAACATGTTCACTCCTCTTGCAAGTGTAATACTTTTTTTTCTGGACCAATTTAATTGAGGATTTTTCCCTCTAGGGACGTTCCAGTTACCGTTTAATTTCATCTTTCCCTCAACGTCCACAAGTCATTACCTCACACTACTATACTCCAGAACTACAGATTGAGGGATTTCCCCTGAGTACCAGTGTCAGTTTTTAAATCGTTTGTCACAATCAATATCTAATGACTACTTTGCTTCGGAAATCTGATATGATTTTGTTCCTTAGGTAGGATAGTTCTTTTTCCTCGTAATGTTTCTCTTCCCCTCTCATTTTATTTACCAGCCCAGTTTCTTCTACATATTACCAAATTCAGTTTGTTTTCCTTGTTTACTTGGTGAGTTCTGTGTTCAGTATCATGTGAAACGGACCTCGGATGAGACGAAGATAGGAGAAAATTCATATCTGTTGTGTTCACCTTAATCTGATTTGGGAAACAATAGAAAGCAAAAATGTGGTTGGATGGACCATGCTTTGAACACCCGTTACAGGAAATGCAAGATACAGGGTGTTGAAAAAAGTGATTCTATTTTTCAGGCGCCCAGTAAAAATGAACTGTAAAATTCATGCTTTAAGAGCCTGAGATCTTGTTCATGTTCGCTACTGAGAAACACATCTATTTTACTTCAGGTTCTTTCGTATTACGAAAGATGTACCAAATGCAGTAAGAAAATAAGAAAACATTATTCTGTTATTGTGAAACATTAAAGCTTCTAATGTAATCTGCTTGCCATTAAATGCGACTTGCACTTGTGAACCATCACTAAAGTAGCCACTCAGTAAGTGTCTATTCATAGGCAGGTTTGCGTCCGACGTCTTAGGAAAACATACACTGTCTAAAACGCTCCATGTTGATCATAGGTGCACTAGCATGCATTAATGATGGCATCCCCGTAGTTTTTGCATATGATTAATTGGCCTTGCATACACCAAAGATTTAAAGTACTCCCAAAACCATGAATCCGAGGTATTAATATGGGGTAACGAGTTGGCTAAAGTACAGGAATCCTCCACCAACCCAAACTCTTTAAAGTTCTGTGTGGAGCGGTCTCGGGCATTTCGTAGAAATGGGCTGGTACTACATTTCCAGCTGTTGCTGGATCTGCGAACCCAGAGTTGCTAGTCACTGGATAAGAAGGCTAAATGATAGCGCAGATGGTAACTAGCTTCCTGGATATTTTGCGGCATACAGGACGCGGTATCAACGGCTTCTTTCGTTTGCCAGACCATAAAAAGGAAGACCATGTCTGTCATTTCTCATGTGGAGTAACAGTCTTCCTCTTTTCTTGCTAAGAGCAAAGATAAATCTAAAATGCAAAATTATTTCAAAAAGCCATCAATACACAAACTGCTTCCATTAGATTTATTGTATGTGCTACACTTATCCTCAACGAATACGGTTTAAAGTAACAATGCTAAAAGATGTTTACTTCATGCTATATCCATCAACAATAACGAATGATTGTGTCCTTATCTTTCACTACACACAATAAGGTCGTTCATAATGGCAAAAAGCTTGCAGTAGAAGAAATGTGTTTTACAGCACCGAAGACGTTAAGTCGAATGGCATGAATGCCTAAGGTACGCCAAACGACAAGTTGAGGCACCTAATTGGAAAGATTTCCCTATCCTTCGAGATGTACGAGAGTTCTGTAAGTAAGTACATCTGTCAAGTGTAAGTGACTACGAAGGGTGTGTGAGTGTGTGTATGTGTGTGTGTGTGTGTGTGTGTGTGTGTGTGTGTGTGTGTGTGTGTGTACTGTAGTGTAACGTCATCTACGTCCTGGAGATGCACAATTTTCGCGTCCAGTCAGTTGACGGGATTGACAATCAGAGTGTTAAGGAACGTCAATAATGTGATTCAACATGCTTTTAATTTTTATTCTAACTACAAACCTAAAGTGAAAGAATAATTCAGTGTTCATAATCTTCCTTTTAATAGCTTAGTATTCTGAAGCAATTGTCATTCGCTGTGGTTAACTTAGTTCTGTTCTACATCGTAGGCGGAGAGACAAACTTCTTCGATTTTGTTTCTTGGCAGAAAGGAGGATTTATTTCTTGCGGCGTCTGCTACAAGAAATATACAGTAGAGCAAGCCGTTGGTTTATAGCCTTCCGTGGCTGTACCGATGAAACATCTTCTTTACTTGTCTTTTCATGATCAATGGAGCACCATTTGAGCACCATTTCTTAACTTACTTGTAAAAGTTTTTCTTAACATTCCTTCCACTTGAAATGGATTTTTTTACTAAGCTCCAAACATTGCAATATCTATTTTTCTCTGCTGAAGCATTTCTTCTTACGTCACTCAACTGAAGTATTTCATCCGTTACCCAAGGATTCTTCGTCATTACCTAGCTTAAAACTATATTTATCCGTTCCGATTCTGTGATTACTCTTTTTAAAAATCTTCGTGCCTCATCAACTGAACTGTCTGCTGTGGTACTCATTAGCGTCGTGTCAACGTCGTCACAAAACTTGTAACAGACATCAATAGAAAGTACAAGTAATCTAAAGCGAAAATGCAAAAACAGCAAAACGGTGATCGGTAGAACAGATGCAGCATACAGAAAAAACTAAACAATGTCCTCAGCATTTATAAGCAAAAGCATAATATAATCTTTTTTCTGAGTCCTCAGTCTTCTGACTGGTTTGATGCCGTCCGCCACAAATTCTTCTCCTGTGTCAATCTCTTCATCTCAGAGTAGCATTTGCAACCGACACCCTTAATTATTTGCTGGATGTATTTCAATCTCTATCTTCCTCTACTGTTTTTTGCCCTGTACAGCTCCCTTTTATCATCCTTTCTGCCTCGTTTGATCCCAACACCTCCAAAGCTCACTTAAATTCTGATTCTAATCTGGATTCCCTTCCTTTTCTAAATCGGCACCTGTTTCTTCTTCTATCACAACAGACAAATCTTTCCCCTTATAGAGGTCTGCAGTGAACTCTTTCCCCTGCATTCAACAGTGAAATTCCCCTTGCACTCGTGACGCTTTTAATTTCACCAAAGGTTGTTTTGACTTTCCTTTATTCTGAGTCAGCCCTTCCGACAATCATTAATTTTTCGTACTAACATTTTTCGTACCGCCATTTGACCTAAGCTTCCCTGTACTTCCTCTTTATTTCATTCGTCAGCGATTTATACTTCTGTATTCCTGAATTTCCCGGAACATTTTTGTTCTTTCTTCTTTAATCGATCAACTGAAGCATTTCTTCCGTTACCCATAGTTTCTTCGCAATTACCTTCTTTGTATCTATGTTCCTCTTTCCAATGCACCTGATTGCTCTTTTTATAGATATCCATTCCTCTTCAACTGTAGTGGTTAATGAACAGTTCCTTATTGCTGTATCTATAGCGTTAGAGAACTTCAGGCATAGCTCGTCATTCCTTAGTACTTCCATATCCAATTTCTTTGCGTATTAATTCTTCCTTTCTAATCTATCAAACTTCAGTCTACTCTTCAGAACTACTACATTTTGACCTGATTCTATCTCTGCTCCTGGGTTCTCCTTACACTCCAGTATTTGATTTCGGAATCCTTGTCTGACCATTATGTAATCCAACTGAAATCTCCCCGTATCACCTTTCCGTTTCCAAGAATACCTCCTCCTACAGTGAGTCCTGAACAGAGCTCAATTAGTCTTTCTTGAACAGAGCTCAGTTTGTCTCTCTTCTCTTTCGCTCCTTGTCTCAAGCCTCCATTTCCTGTAATTTTTTCTTCTACACCTTCCCCAGCAACTAAATTCCAGTCCCCCATGAATATTATATCTTCATCTTCCTTTACGTATTGTATTATCCTTTCAGTATCCTCATATACTTTCCGCATCTCTTCATCTTCAGTTTGCGACATCAGCAGGTATACCTGAGATGTCGTTGTCGATTCTGACAAGGGAAACCCTGTCACTGAACTGTTCACTGTAACATACTCTTTGCCCTACCTTTCTATTCATGACGAATCCTACTCCCGCTATGCCATTTTCTGCTGATGGTGATATATACTCATCTGATCAGAATTCCTTGTCTTCTTTCCATTTCACTTCACAAACCCCTACTGTATCTAGATTGAGCATGTTCATTTCCCTTTTCAGATCCCCTAACTTCCCTACCACATTAAAGCTCCTTACGTTCTTCGCCCCATCTCGTAGAACGTTATCCTTTCGTTGATTATTCAATCATTTTCTCATGGTCACTCCCCCCCCCCCCCTTCAATACCTTGGCAGAGCACTATGACACTTTTTCAGTTACAGGCCACTGTCCTGTAGATACACATTATTTGTCTTTAATGCAGTGGTTTCCAGTGTCTTCTGCATCCTCATACCGTTGATCATTATTGATTTTTCCGCTTTAGGGGCAGTTTCCCATCCTAAGGACAAGAGAGTGCCCTGACCTTTGTCCTCTTCTCCACCCTCTTTCACAAGGCCTTTGGGGGATGAGAGTTACATCTTATACCAGAAGTCTTTGGTCGCAAGTGCTGATTATTAATCAAAGTTTAAGCGGCGGCCCATTTCGAACCCAGGACCGATGACGTTTTGATTACTAATCCAAGACGCTACTTCTAGACCACGTATGCACCTTACTTCATCAGTATGAGCACCAACTGAATTACCGAATTGAACAGTTAAACTGGAAAGGGAGAGAGAGGGAGAGAATCCACGTTGCTAATGTCAGTAGTATACAGATCCATGGAAAAAGTTGAGGATTTGTTACATGACGATCTGTTTGACTGTAGGAAATCACCAGAGAGACATTTCTGATGCTTTGTTTGACATTGGAAGTAAAAACAATGAAACAAGTTCATAGAACATGAAAACCTCGAGAAAACGCTCAAGAGTGTAATGTGGTACAAACCTCAGCTGTAGGGAAAAATGGATGTTCTACAGCATTTACAACAGCCAAGAAAGAAAATAAGAATCAGAGGCGAAGAAAGAAATGCTCCAATCATCTCAGGGATACGGCCTTTCTATTAAATTGTTGAACCACTGTATTGAAGTATCAATGAAGGAAATGGAGTTTCAGAAACTGTATTCCTCGTAGAATTGAAGGCGAAACGATACCTACGATAAGATTCGTTGTGACGTTATGATTCTTCCTGAAGCGATGTTGAATGGAGTGAAGTGTCTACTAAACGTAGAGGTACCGATGACCTCGTAGTTTGGTCCCTCCCTCCAATGGAGCAACCAGCCAAATGAGCGTTGAATTTGAAGTGACAGTAGACTAAGGGAAGACCGTAGTGTTAAGAAGCAGCAGAAATAAGAACACCAATAATTGTAATATAAAAATTGAGAACAAAGAACTAGACGAAGTGAAGGAATTATGCTTCTTTGGAAGGGATATGATGCTGTATAGACAGAGCATGAAGAATATAAGAAGCAGATTAGCACAGGTAAAAAGGGCATTCCTCAATGTTATTCTAGGGTACACCGTTTATGGAAGTGTGTCAAATTCGGTGAGAGAGGTGGCAAAAACTGAATCAAAACGTGGTGGTGTCGCAAATGGATACCGAAAATTAATATCACTCTTAATAAATAAGGACGTTCAGCAATTAATGGGTGAGAAAATGAGTATGTGGTAAGCTTGAACTGGAAGAAGGGACACTATGATACAGCGTATGTTGAGACATTATGCAACTAGTTCCATGGTACTAAAGGGAGCCATAAAGTGCAAAAATCGGAACGCACAAAAATGAAGTTTCAACGGGCTGCTTTGAACCAATCAGAAGGCAGATAATCATGTAATAAAATCTGGGAGGGACATCTTATGTAAGAGCGCTCGTGTTACGGTGCTGGGTCGGTCATTCACTGCTGGCTGCAGTAAAAGCCTGAGCGATTTAACGCGATGTTCAGAGAATGTTTTCATAGGTTTATGACCCTCAATTACTTAACCACTTAAAATGTTCGTTGTTGTGTATATCAGCAAGCAGTGTCAACTTTCAGTGATAGATACACTCCAAATGCAATTGGATAGCAGTATAAAATCCTCCAGAACGATGTGTGCACTGATCATCCTCTGTTATGTCAGTGAGAGTGGGCATGCCAAGATCGAGTATCTAACGTTATCATGAGTTCGGAATTCCTCACTACATTACAGAAAGGTAGATTAGGATTTAATATCCCTTCGGCGGCAAGATCATAAGAGACGAACTCTCCATGACTCGACATGATGAGTCGGAGTACGGGATCCGACAGTAACATATAAAATGATCTACTTGTGTCGCATTAGAGATCACCCAATGCGACCATGGAAGATACAGAAAAACATTTATTTTTACCATTCATGCACAAAAGAGTCGTGTCACCCTAAATTCTATTCGAGAAAATCTTTCCCCTACCTTTAATAGGAAATAAATGGCTGAAGTCTTCGAAATGGTCCCATTTCTACCTTTTAGTATTTTAATTTTGCTGTACATCTATTCCAATGTGTTTATTTATTTCTCTCCAATTCCGGGTGATGATATAAACCAATGCTATTTGATCATGGAGCTACTCACCACGTAATTTACAGAATTTTGATAAAATCTTAACAATTGAAAATCTAACAAATTAAAAAATTGTAAACAAAAGCTTTTTTAAGAGTATATGCAAATGAATAGCACCTTACATCGTTATGCTGCTGAGAGAAACACCTTGTAGGAGCAAATCTAACTAGATACAAAAGGCACAACATTTTTTTTACAAATCTGGGATTTCACACTAAGGCTTTTGTTTTACTTTCCATGAACCGGTCTGGGATGAGAAATAGCACTTTTATGTCTGTGTACAAATGTTGACGGAACATAAATCTCTTTAAGCATAAAGACAGATTTACATCTACGATTAATCCGCAATTCACACTCTAGTGTTTGGCAAAGGGCTCGTCATACTATTTCTGTGTCCCTGTGTTCTCTGATAACATTTGGGAGAAAATGAACATCTAAAAACTGCCGCGCGAGATCTGGTACCCCTTATTTTGTAACAAGGGTCATTTTCCCCTATGTAGGTGGGAGCCAACAAAACGATTCGGCATTTTGAGGAGAAAGTTGGTGATTATTCGAGCAGTGAAAACACCTTTGTTTTAATGACTGCCTACACCATGCTGACTTTGATATCAGTGACCCAGTAGGGGTGTCTCAGTGTACTGTAATGCTTCACAAGATTACTCCCCCAACAATACAATTGAATCGTCAGCCTTTAAATTAGTGTGATTATTGTGTAACCGATAGCAACATCTGCAAACAATCAAAGAGGGCTACTCAGATTATCTCGTAAATCGTATACATAGGTTAAAAAGAGCAGTGATCCTTTTCGTTATTTTGTTATTCCAAATTATCGAGATCGGTTGTAGTAGGTCCCTCTTGCCCTGCCCAGTTTTATTATTTATGTCCTCTTCACTTTATCCGTTTGATGGCATCATAACCTCCTGATACTTGAAAGACATTTATCCCCTGATTTTACTGGTTAACTGCACTAGAGCTGAACTTTTCCAAGCGAAGTTGTGTCACCTCCATGCTGGACAGTGTACCAAACGCTAACTTAAGAGAAGCAATGGATGTCTGTAATATACACTATACAATCGAAATTTCTTAAAATACAGTTCATTTATGCATGGTAATTCGCAGTGGCTAGCGTGGCTATCACGGGAAGTCGGGTTCGATTCCCGACCGAGTTGGGTATTTTCCCTGTCCGGGGACTGGGTATTTGTGTTGTCTTCATTATTTCATTATTATCATCGTTATCATCATTCGCGACAGTGGCTCGGTTGGACTATGGAAAAAATTTGGACCGTTTAAAAATTGGAACTTTGTACAATATGTTCAAATGTGAGTGAAATCTTATGGGACTTAGTTCCTGAGGCCATCAGTCCCTAAGCTTATACACTACTGAACCTAAATTATCCTAAGGACAAACACACACACCCATGCCCGAGGCAGGACTCGAACCTCCGCCGGTACTTGCCGCACAGTCCATGACTGCAGCGCCCTGGACCGCTATGCTAATCAAACTCGGCGGGAACTTTGTACAGGAGCTGATGATCGCGCAGTTTAGCGCCCCACAAACCAAACATCACCATCATCATTTACTGGTGCTGGTGGAAAACTTTTTTTTTTACCAGAGTCCGCCTGCTAGCATAATATGGCCTACTGTGAATTTCAAATGATAATTAAAGTTGTATACATCATCATTGTTAGAGCTGCAATTTACGTATAAAAATATAATTATTTTCCTGCCGCACAATCGCCGTGAGCTGAACGTATTCTTGGTTTCCTTTTGATTCAATGAATCACTTAAAACAGTGTTTGTTCTTTCCGTCAGAATACTGCAGTTTATATGATTATATGAGAAAGGAAGAGGAACTGGATGGGACACAAAAGCTTTGGAACGACTAGTTTGTGACAGGAGACTGAGACGAAGGAGGAGATACCAGGTAACACCAGGCATTAAGGCAAGAGGAAATTATGCGGACATTACGAGGATGGCAGAAGACAGGAGAGCGTGGGGAGTTACCATGTGAAAATCTGCCTTTAGGCTGAAAGCTAACGATGATATCATAAGTAAAACTATTCTCGTTTTTCCTTGTTCTTGCATTTGGCAGTTCCTTGTCCCAACAAAACTGCGTAAAGGTGCCCCATTGTCATGTCGAAGTAGTTTCGAAACGTTTTACCGGTTTCTTATCCCAACAGAACTGCGTAAACGTGCCCCATAGTTTCGAAACTACAATAGTAACTTTCAGGCTTGCAAATTATACAAATGTACCTTGTGAAGGAGGATAATTTCTTGTAAACGAACATATATTTATCTGTTATCAATTCTAAAAGGTATGCTCCTAGGAGCAACGATAACTGAGTAACAAAATTTAGTTATCTTGCACAAAAACACGTATTCTTGGCATTAAGACATTCACTCAGCTGGTGATGATCTTCCATTGACGGTAGCACTCCAGCATTATTGGTTTGTGATACAAGTGTTCACAAACGTGCCCCAGTCTTACCTTCTTATTCACTACATTTTCATAAATTTATCACACACACTAGCTGCCAAACACGACGTTGCCCGGGTGTTTATTTATTACAAGAAACTATTAGTTAATTTATTCCTCCTTGCTCTCTGTCTATTGTCTTCTACCTTCACCACCCACCCATTCCTCCGCACTCTCTCTCTAGCCAGCCCTCCTTCTTTCCTCCCTCTGTAGCCTTACAAACCCTCCTCCTCCTCTGTAAGTCTCCTCGTTTCAGCTCTCTGTGGCAACCTCCTTATTCCACTCTACATGTGTCCACCTCCTTATTCCCGCCTCTCTCTCTCCACCTTCTTTTCTCCCCTTTCTTTGTGTGTCATCACATTGTCCTCCCCTCTCCTACTCTCCCTGTGTGTGTGTGTGTGTGTGTGTGTGTGTGTGTGTGAGAGAGAGAGAGAGAGAGAGAGAGAGAGAGAGAGAGATAGAGAGAGAGCGAATGTTGTCTCTTTGACTATGTTTGTGTGTGTGTGTGTGTGTCTGATTAGGTCTGACTGTATGTGTGTGCGTATGTGTCTGGCCGTGTGTGTGTCTGTCTGTCTGATCAGTAAATAAAAGGCCCATACTGCCATCAATTCAAGCCTGCATCTAAACATATACTCCCCCATCGATTGTACTATGCATGGTAGAGAATACATCATGCCAACATTAAAAAAGTTGTGCCTCATCTGGGTCTCGAAGAAGGGATACGATGGTCGCTGCAAATCCTCATACAGTCTTCTTCAAATACTGGTTCTCTAACTTTGTCCCTGAGAGTTTCAGGGAAACAACGTTGTCTTTTTTCCGATGATACCCACTTCTACGACGATTTCTGTTACACTTCCTGGTGAAACGGCGCACTTTTGAATATAAGACGCTGATAAAGTATATGGTTTATGATGATATGACCCTCTTCTGTGCTGCCACTACCGTGACTTTGGATGATACTTGACAGAACTTGACTTAATGCTGATAAATTCGGAAATACCTGGAACTTCGCCTTATTTGAGGAAGTAACTGTCAGAAGGTGTCGTAAATTCAGTTATTCGTTTCAGCCCATTGCTAAAAAAAAAAAAAAAAACAATTCTGTTTAAATAGCCTCTCTAACACAATCAGTGAATCGAGCGTTCTGCTCTAGTAATTACACTTGAAATAAACACTTTGTAATATTAATATACCATAGGATAATTTCTCAGGTATTCGGACTGTACAAGATATCCCATAAATGTTGTGACAAACTTCGGTTGGTTGTGGAGAGTGTCTTGATGATCAAATCGAAGCTAGAAACCTCTCCGGAAACGTCATACAACAACGCTACAGTGCGTCAAAATTACAGGTATCGGCAGAGGCAACGTCTCACAATGTTGCTTGTTATTCAGTGGTCGTGACTGATTGCCATGATCGCCAGTAAAAAAGATGGATCTGCCTGCTGTGTAGAAAGCCCTTCTCTCATATAAATGCAATTCCCTGTTGTCTTGGTTGATGACAGCGTTGGACACAGGTCTCCATCTGCAATTTATTTTTCTCCCTATAGGGAAAAGCAATGGAGATTTCGAAGGGTTCCAGGAGGAAAATAAACTGCAGATGGAAACCGTTGTCCAAAACCGTCATCCAAAGAGGTTACACATCATCGAATTCTTTCGAGACACGACTTTTCTACGCAGCAGATAGCTCCAAGTTCACCACCGGTGATCGTGGCAGTCAGTCTCCATCACTGAGTAGCAAATAGTATTGGGAGAGATTCCGCCTATACTCCGTTAGCGCATAAAGTCCTGTTTGGTGCCAAAGTGGCAGGTGCCAGCGCCTGTAACTTTGACGCTCTCCAGTACCATTGGATGACGTTTCTAAATGTGGATTCCTATCCCAGCTTTGTTCTTCAAGACACTCTCTATGTCCTTCTAAATTTGGCGCAACGTTTCTAAGATGCTCTATGTACCTTTCATCAACAATCATTTATTGTCAGGGTAAATAGAACCAAGAAACAGTTCTGACTTTTAATACTTCTCAAAATTAAATAATATTTTTCAGATTTGTCTAACAAGTTAATTAACTCTGGATAATAGCCACAACTGAAACATTACCTGACAAGTTGTGAGTGTAAATAAAATTTATATTTTGTAGCTCCTCCCCACCGCGAGAAATGCAAGCAGTAGTAACGTTTACTATTAATATTTTAATTTTGACTCAATTGTAAATGTAAAAAAATTACTTGATATCACATTGCACTAATTTTATACATTAGAAAAGTATCGGCAGTATAAAAAATGTATTACAGTCGTAATTATTTTTTTCATTGCGTTTACAACGACAGGTATGAATATGCGTGTATTACAAGCATATACTTCAGCAATTTTCAAATTTCAACTTGATGTGAATTGTTCTTTACAATTTGGTTTCCTTCTATAATACTCGCTGGTAAAATATCTTTCAACATGCACTATATGCGTCTGAGGAAGTCGTGCTGTCACCAGTATAAAAGAGACACCTGCAATTTCGGAACTGCAGTTAAGTTTCGAATGCACAGCGTACGTCTGCCGCTTTCATATTAGTGTGGAGTCAGCCGTGAAAGAGATTTTTTTTTAAATTTCTTATGTAAAATGGATAACTTTGTGACATAACGAAGTGAGCCATCAATATCCAGTGCATTGGTTGGTGAAAAAACATGGTTGTTCAATGGCAGTTATTTAAATTAAGGTTTTACATCATTGGATGTAAAGCAACACCGCGTTGTTTGCTTTCATCGTCTTTCGAATGAAAGATGAAGCCGTCAAAATTAGTTCTACACTTGGAAACAGAACGTCCGACTCGTAAAAATTCGAAAGAAAACTACATACATTGAGGAATCTACGAAATTGTATTGTTAAGTCAAGCAATTCTAATGAAAGGGTAGTTGAAGTGAAAGCGTTATTGTCACTTCCAGTTCAGCTCAGCGAAATGTCTACCGAGAACAAAAGGCTGACCATCGATTTTAATCTGAAGATTTAAATACGTTTTGGCTTGCTTGTCGTAATGAACATGGAAATTTAGTCACAAAAGCATTGAAAATCTTAATCCCTGTCGCCACGTCTTATCTTTGTGAAAATAGTTTTTCGTCTCTTGTTGCGCTAAAAACTGCATTCAGGAATCGTCTTCGTCACTCGAAAAGATTTTGCTTTTGAGTTTCTAATGTAGATCAACATATAGAGTAAATTTAAATGAAAAAAAAAAAACAAATATATCCACCACATTATCTTCTTTTCTTTACATGTGAACTCATTCTAAGTAAAATGTTTATAGCACCTCAGCGGCAGAGAGGACGAAAACAGACTTCGGTACGGCGGAGATTGCCAAAGATGCAGTCTCTTATCCAAGACTAAAGTCGACAGGGGGAACGATGGTGCCACATGTCGGTGGCGGTACCCCAACAACATCTGTTGTGCATGTTTGTGGCTGTTCAGTGAGTAATATTCCAGGCTAACAACGTGTTCTTATTTTTGGAATTCAAGGATGATTCTAGATAACGTGTTCTCTACAATTTACAATTTCACATCGCAAAATGGAAAATTCTCACAATGGATGGACTACCCCAGGTGGTACACCTGATGAGATTCCACCATTACATCTTGTAATGCATTGATATCTAGAGCTCTGGAGAGTCAACATTTGGGGTCATGAAGAGGTGGACTATACTGAGAAACCTTCTTAAGCTCGAGTTTTAAAAAAATAGTCCTTGGGAACATGAAATGAGATTTCTCTTCCGAAAATTGGGAAACAGAAGGAACCAGAATTATTTCTACAGAAGTACCACACATAAATCTTAGAAATACAAGAAACGAGATTCTTAGATGAGAATGCAGTTGACACAAAAAATTATAAAATTTACTAACGGAAACGAGCAGCCTGAATAATGGGCTACATGCCAATGTTTGGAACAGCATTTTATGCAAGCAAAAATTTGTAGATAATATAACAGAATTTATCTCAGAATCAAGACCAATGTGCATGTTAACAATAAAGTGCAAAAATCAAAGCTATTCCCTTATAAACTGCCATGTATATAAAATTATGATAATAGAATAAATCTGTATACAGCAAATCAGTTTTGAAGTCTTTTATAATGTGACATAACTGAAATCAACGTTGAAATATTACTTGGCAACTTTAATATACGAGTTGGGAAGGAAATGAAATTTAAGAATATCATAGACGAATATCCTTCACACTTAAGAAAAAACAAGAATGGTGAGAGACTGATCAATGCTTGCAAATTGTTCCAGTTAAAACTGATGTTCACACATTTTGGTATCCTACCAATATATAGGGTGTTTCAAAAATGACCGGTATATTTGGAACGGCAATATAAACTAAACGAGAAGCGATAGAAATACACCGTTTGTTTCAATATGCTTCGGACAACAGTACATTTTCAGGCAGTCAAACTTTCGAAATTACCGTAGTTACAATTGTCAACAACAGATGGCGCTGCGGTCTGGGAAACTCTATAGTACGATATTTTCCACATATCCACCATGCGTAGCAATAATATGGCGTAGTCTCTGAATGAAATTACCCGAAACCTTTGACAACGTGTCTGGCGGAATGGCTTCACATACAGATGAGATGTACTGCTTCAGCTGTTCAATTGTTTCTGGATTCTGGCGGTACACCTGGTCTTTCAAGTGTCCCCACAGAAAGAAGTCACAGGGGTTCATGTCTGGCGAATAGGGAGGCCAATCCACGCCGCCTCCTGTATGTTTCAGATAGCCCAAAGCAATCACACGATCATCGAAATATTCATTCAGGAAATTAAAGACGTCGGCCATCGAAGTGGCCGGGCACCATCTTGCATAAACCACGAGGTGTTTGCAGTGTCGTCTAAGGCAGTTTGTACCGCCACAAATTCACGAAGAATGTCCAGATAGTGTGATGCAATAACCGTTTCGGATCTGAAAAATGGGCCAATGATTCCTTTGGAAGAAATGGCGGTACAGACCAGTACTTTTTGAGGATGCAGGGACGATGGGACTGCAACATGGGGCTTTTCGGTTCCCCATATGCGCCAGTTCTGTTTATTGATGAAGCCGTCCAGGTAAAAATAAGCTTCGTCAGTAAACCAAATGCTCCCCACATGCATATCGCCGTCATCAATCCTGTGCACTATATTGTTAGCGAATGTCTCTCGTGCAGCAATGGTAGCGGCGCTGAGGGGTTGCCGCGTTTGAATTTTGTATAGATAGAGATGTAAACTCTGGCGCATGAGACGATACGTGGATGTTGGCGTCATTAGGACCGCAGCTGCAACACGGCGAACGGAAACCCGAGGCCGCTGTTGGATCACCTGCTGCACTATCTGCGCGTTGCCCTCTGTGGTTGCCGTACGCGGTCGCCCTACCTTTCCAGCACGTTCATCCGTCACATTCCCAGTCTGTTGAAATTTTTCAAACAGATCCTTTATTGTATCGCTTTTCGGTCCTTTGGTTACATTAAACCGCCGTTGAAAACTTCGTCTTGTTGCAATAACACTGTGTTCTAGGCGGTGGAATTCCAACACCCGAAAAATCCTCTGTTCTAAGGAATAAACCATGTTGTCCACAGCACACTTGCACGTTGTGAACAGCACACGCTTACAGCAGAAAGATGACGTACAGAATGGCGCACCCACAGACTGCGTTGTCTTCTATATCTTTCTCATCACTTGCAGTGCCATCTGTTGTTGAAAATTGTAACTACTGTAATTTCGAAAGTTTGTCCGCCTGAAAATGTACTGTTGTCCCAAGCATATTGCAACAAACGGTGTATTTCTATCGCTGCTCGTTTAGTTTTTATTGCCGTTTCAAATGTACCGGTCATTTTTGAAACACCCTGTATACAGCCAAAACTGTGATATGTCCAAATCCAAACATAGAAGAACTTCAATTGGATAACATAGCCATATCTAATAGGCCAAATCCAAACATAGGAGAACTTCAATTGGATAACATAGCCATATCTAATAGGTATACCACAGAAATTATGAATGTTAAAGTAGAATGAGGAATTAGATTAATATCATTATTCTCTAAGATTAAAAATGGTATTTCTAATCGAAAACAAAAAAAACTCGATTACAACTCCACTACAGGTAATACTACAATAGAAAATAATAGAGAAGAAACTGAAACAATAAAATAAGATGATATGTGTGAACTCCAGGCACAAATTAATAAAGCAACTTGGAAAACTTTAGGACTGGGCAAGAATAAAAAGAAGGTGTGCTGGAACGATGTGTGTAAAGAAGTTCAAAAATGGAAAAACTGGAAATTCGAAAAACGAATAACTTTCAAAAAAATCCAGACATCAAAGAAAAGAAACATCAAAAAATGCTTAAAATCAAAAGAACCTTTGGAGAAACTCATCTTATTGATGTATGAGAAGATTTTATCAAAAATAATACTAGAAATTTTAGCCACACTATTAAACATGTACTTAAAGGGCGTGAACCGCCAAATATTTCTTTCAAAGACGAGAAATGGCAAAATAGGATTAAACAACAAGGAAAATTGCGAAATACTAGCATAAATTAACATCACCGTGACACGCTTGGGGGATCGCGACCTGCAGGATAAGGAACGATGTTCGATTGAAATTATATAGTGTAGTAGACATCATTCAATGGATTTTGATTATTTGTTAGGAAAAATTTTGTCATTGTTTATTTTCAGCAAATACATAAAAAGGGAGGCAGCGTAATAAAATGCCTCAACTCATTCCGATTCTAAATCCCAAAAAATGAACTGTAAATGACAGTGAGCTACAAGAGCCTTAACATATTCTTAGAGAAGAACATGTAATATATTATTCATTCAAATATTTCATTACAAGATCATAATCACCGCAAGGGATGTGGTATAGTTTTCAGCCTCTTGTGGCGGTGGATGGCCGTCGAACATCTCGTACTCAGGGATGTGATGAACTCGTCCCAAACGTAGTACAGACGTTAGCACCCGCCAGATCTCTGCGGTGTACGTGCAGTAAGTAAAACAAAAATATAACTATTATACGCTAATTAGATTAACTATTACAACACCACACGTGATGTAGGCGGCAAACTTTTCTGTGACTCTGCCTGCATATCTACAGCTTTCGTGTTTGAGATCCCACCAAGATCTGATTTCATTCGATGTCAAGCGTCATGCTTGCTGGATGTTGGCTCCAGATACAGGAACTGTATTCTAAGAATGATCTTACTAGCGCCTTATACACGGCAGCCTTACACATGCGGTAGACTTCCCCGAAAGACTTGCAATAAATCAGAGCTTTCTCTTGCCTCTCCTTAATACTGATTTTATGGGATCGTCCCATTTCATAGCGGTTTCGAAACCACTGCCTTCTAGATATGATAGTCACACGTCTCTCCGCCTTCCTCTATGCATGACCTTGGCGTCTTACGGAGTTAGGGCGGTACACTTACTTCATCGCTGGGATTCTACTGCAGCAGGTGCTACACTTGGTCGCACCTCACACTTGAGCCCTCCAAGTCCCCGCTGGCAGCGCCACGTCGCGTCCGCGCGCTGCCTTCACTACCGCCTGCTCTCCTCACCTGCGCGCGGTCCATTCGCAGGTTATTATTCTCGGCCGCTGGCGCCTTCATCCTGCCGTGACGGATGGCCCGCGCACGCCGGCGCTAACGACGCTCATCTGTCACTTACCGCCCCCGCGGCCAGGATCCGCGCCCTGGCTCACCTGCACCCCGCCGTCCGAACAGCTAATGCACTGCGCCCCCTGCCCAACCCCCGCCAGATTTGTCATCCCCCCCGTGTCCTCAGGCGTCACCGGTTCAGATGGCTTTCGCTGCGGATCTGACTCGATGCCAACGTAGAAAGGGTTGAAATGACGTCCACTAACGCAGCGCAAGGAGATCCCAAGCACCAAAGCGGCACCGTAAAACTTCATGGACAGTCTTCTTGTATGCGTTCTGAGCACTACCCTCCTGAATTATCAACCGTCTAAGTCTTTTAAAAATTCACATTGCCGGTTCCGGCATATTAACTGTCACTTCATGTTTGACAATAATCCAGCAGAGGTTGAAAATACCGCTTCAGTTGTAAATTATTTTCGGTGGTTTGCGCTCGTAGGCAGCACACCCCGCCTGGTACACGCGGCGCTCGGGGACCACAGCACAGCTACGACACCTGACGATGGTCTTATAACAGTCCGAAACCGGTCGTGTGAAAATAAAGTATTTTACAACTGAAGCGGTATTTTCTACCTCTGCTATAATGCTCAATTACGGATGTTACTCCAACAGGATTGTTTGAATCCACAAACAATTTCGTCATACTCTAAATACGTAAGATTAGATTATATGTAGAGAAAGGTGGCTACAACCGTACCCCATTCTGTTCTTGATTTTTGAAACTACAAAAAGTAAAGTATTCTTTTATTAGCGAGGAATATTTACTTTGCAATATTGTGGACCATTTACATTACTCACATAGACAATATCGTTAAAAACTATTACGATAAACTTATTTTGAAAAATTCATACTTCGTGAGTTTGAAAAATTGTTGTAAAAAACGGGACCGCTTCTAGAAATAAGCAAAATGGCACTAAAAATTGGAAAAAAGGTGTTAAATTACATAAAATCTATTGTAGTATCAAAATACGTACAAAATAACAGCTTCCAGAAGACTATATAATTTCAGTGTGGTTACTCTGCTGAAATCGAAATGCCTGAAATAGGATGTTGCTGTCAGTTTTCTGACAGTTTGTTTTTGTGACGCGTACCAAAAAAACTAACTGAGGAGCTACGGCACCAGTTTCGCCTTTGAACGGTTGTTCAATATTATTTCTCTTTGCCTACTGAACAGCCATTATTCACAAGCGATTGAAAGAACCTTTCTTAGCGAGGCAGCAGTAAACCAGCTCTACTTCAAGACGTTTCACTAAAATTGTAGGTCTCCTTATTTTGTGTTTGATGCTGCTTCCGCTGTAAGTACTTCATTTGAACCAGAGGACCCAATCCATAAAAATTCCATAGTTCTTTGGGAACATGAAGTCCATGAATGGCTGAAAATGGTCTTCAAGGAACCGAACACAACCGTTTACAATCAGTGATTAGTTCATTTGAACCAGAGGACCCAATCCATAAAAATTCCATAGTTCTTTGGGAACATGAAGTCCATGAATGGCTGAAAATGGTCTTCAGGGAACCGAACACAACCATTTACAATCATTGATCAGTTTATCTGAACCAGAGGACCCGATCTATTCCGCATAAAAACAGCCCATACCATTAGGAAGTCACCACCAGCTTGCACAGTTCCTTGTTGAGAGCTTGGCTTCTGGTTTCGTGGGGTCTGCGCTACGCTCGAACCCTACTACCAGTTCTTACCTACTGAAATCGAGACTCATTTGACCAGGCCACCGTTTTCCTGTCGTCTAGGGTCCATCCGACATTGTTACGAGCCCAGGAGGGGCGCTGCAGGCAGTGTAGTGCTGTTAGCAAAAGCACTCACGTAGGTCGTCTGTTGCCATAGCCTATTAACGCCGGATTTCGCCACACTTCCTACTCTGATTTCTCTGTTTATTTCATACAGTGTTTCTTCTCTGTTAGCACTGAAAATCCTACCCAGACGCCACTGCTCTAGGTCGTTAAGTGAAGGCCGTCGGCCACAGCGTTGTCCGTGGCCAAAGTAATGCATGAAACTTCGTATTCTCGGCACACTCTTAACACTGTGGACGTCGAAATATTGAATTCCCTAAGGATTTTCGAAAGTGAATGTCCCATGTTAGTGGTTGCATGCCGTCTTAGAAGTCCGTTACTTTTCATCGTGCATCTATAATTACGTAGGAAACATATCACGCGAATCAACTGAGAATAGATGATAGCTCCATCAATTCCATGACCTTTTATATGCTTAGTACGTCATACTACCGCCATTTGTACATGTGCTGTGGCATGACTTTTGTCGCCACAGTGTATATTTTGTGGTATAAATATTTTATGGTATATATGTTTCAGTACAGCCTTCTGAAGAAGGGTACTAGGTACCTGAAACCGGTTAAAGAAATAAAATTTCTCTTATTCAACTGGCTGCCGATTGTTTTAATAAATACAGCTATAGTTGCTAATTGCTTAAGATGGATAAAACATTAAAAGTAACACCAACCTTACCACTCAATAACATATATCACAACCTCGTAAGAACAGTGACACAACTAAAAGTGCAGCAATCGATGATTTGTGAAAGGTATAGGTTAATGTTAGTCAGGGCCATTCTTTTGTAGGGATTATTGGAAGTCAGATTGCGTTGCGCTAAAAGATATTATGTTTCAGGTTAAGCACAGTAATTCATTAATTGTTCAAAGGGGACGTTTCAGACGGATATTGTAAGATATTTCCAGGAGAAGATGTGGACATTGACGAGAATTTATTACTTACTAACTGTATATTAAAACGCAAAATATTGTACAAAGTTAGGAAATGGAAGAGATCGAACCTGGATGAAATGAAGGAAGAAAGGTTGTTTAGAGCTTCAGAGGGAACATTAGGGTATGTCTGACACAAGCAGGGGAAAGGAATGCAGTAGACGAAGAATGTCTAGCATTGAATGATAGAAAAGTGAAGTACTCAGTAGGTCAAATAGGTAAAAAGACCAGACGTAGTAGAAATAAAATCCTAGGATAACACAAGAATTGATAAATTTAACTGATAAAAGGAAACAATCTAAAAATGCAGTAAATGAAGCAGGTGAAAATGAATACAAAGTTCTAAAATATGAGATGGACAGGACGTGCAAAATGGCTAAGGAAGAACGGTTTGGGAAGAAATATAGAGAGTTTTTAGCACTAATCATTAGGGATTGATAGATACAGCCTACAGCAAAACTAAAAAGGCCTTGGAGAGAAGAGAACCAGCTGTACGAATATCAAGAGCTTAGATGGAAAACCAGTTCCAAGCAAAGAAGGGGAATCTGAAAGGTGGGTCTATACAAGGGAGATATACTTGGAGGCACTATTATAGAAATGGAAGACGACGTAGATGAAGATGAGATGGGAGATGTGATACTGCGAGAAGAATTTGACAGAGCAGTGAAAGACCTACATCGAAACAAGGTCCCGGGAGTAGACGAAATTCCGTTAGAACTACTGATAGCCTTGGGGGAACCAGCCGTGACAAAACTGGTGACAAATCTGGTGAGCAAGATGTATGAAACAGGCGCAATACACTCAGACATCAAAAAGACTATAATAATTCCATTTCCAAAGAAAGCAGGTGCTGACAGTTGTGAAAACTACCAAACTATTAGTTTAGTGAGTCATGGTTGCAAAAACTGACACGAATGCTTTACAGAAGAATTGAAAAAGAAGATGAAGCAGATCTCGGGGAAGATAATTTGCATTCCAGAGAAATGTAGGAACACGCGAGGAAATGCTATCCCTACGACTTATTTCAGAATACAAGGTAAAGAAAGGCAAACCTACGTTTATACCATTTGTAGAGTTTGAGAAAAGGATATTTCCAATGTTGACTGGAATACTCTCTTTGAAAACCTGTAGGTATCAGGGGTAAAATGCAGGGAGGGAAAGGCTACTTCCAACTTGTACAGAAAACAGACTGCAGTTGTTAGACTCGAGAGGCACGAAAGAGAAACAGTGGTTGATAAGGAAGTATGACAGAGTTTTAGCCTATCCCGCAGGTTATTTAATTTGCACTTCGACCAATCAGTAAAGGAAACTAAAGACAAATTGTCAGTAGGAATTAAAGTCCTAGGTGAAGAAATAAAAACTTTCAGGTTGGACGATGACACTGCAATTCTCTCCAAGACAGCAAGAGTCTTGGAAGAGCAGTTGAACGGAATGGATTGGGTCTTGAAAGGAGGGTATAAGATGAACTTCAGCAACAGCAAAACAAGGGTAATGGAATGTAATCGAATTAAATCAGGTGATGTTGAGGCACTTTCATTAGGGAACGAGACACGTAAAGTAAGAGATGAGTTCTGCTATTTTGGCAGTGAAATAACTGATGATGGCCCAAGTAGAGAGACAATGGTAAGAAAAGCGTTTGTTAATATTAAATATAGATTCATGTATCAGGAATTGTTTTCTGAAAGTAACTGTGTGGAGTGTAGCCATGTATGGAAGTGAGTCATGGACGACAAACTGTTTAGACAAGAGAGGAATAGAAGGTTTGAAATGGGGTGCCACGGAATAATCCTGATGATTGCATTTGTAGATCTCGTAACTAATGAGTAAGTGCCGAAACGAATTGGGAAGCATAGAAATTTGTTGCATATACCTGACTATAAGAGGGGATCGGTTGGTAGGACATATTCTTAGACATCAAGGGATCACCAATTTAGAGCTGGATAGAAGGTTGGGGGGGGGGGAGGGGGGGGGGAGGTGGTTAGAAATCGTAGAGGAAGAGAAATAGATGGCTACAGTAAGCCGATTCAGAGAGATGTAGGTTGCAGTAGCTACTTGGAGGTGAAGAGAATTGCACAGGATAGAGCGACATGGAGAGCAGCATGAAACTAGTCTTCGGACTGAAGAACACGTCAACACAACATATTTCAAATAAGTATATTTGGCAATAAAGTCCTTTAAATTCTATACAACAGTAATATGGACACGTAGTTCTGTTCCTGTTGAACATGACGTGTTATCAGGTAATTATTAATTAGTTCTTTGAACTGAGTCACTTTTATTGGCCTTCTAAAGACTTTTTTGTTTTTGTCATGTTGTGTCAAGTAATATTTTTGCCACTTTTCCACTCCAAACAACATATATTTACTTGATGCAGCATAACACGACATTCGAACGTCCATCGAGCAAAATTAGCCCTTAAGTTCGAATAAAAAATGAAAAAGAGTTAAAATTGTTTTATTAGATAAATACACAATGCAAAAATGTAATTTATCAGAATGAATGCAGTCAAATAAGGAACATCAGTAAGGTATAATTTAAGGAAGACAGTTTACAAAAACAGAGAATCGTATATGAAGATAGATGACGTCCGAATATATTTGACCGAGCAAAGGGATTCAATACGAGCTAACTCTGCAGCAAAAATCTTCGTGTTTTCCTCGTACCCTGCAACGCAAGAAGTTTCGTACTATTTACAATCGCTGTAATCGTCAAAAGAGTGTCTTTTCCTTAACATTTAAGTTACTGATACTGTATAAACACAGACATTGTGATGACCAATAGTATTAAAATAACATTCAGTTTACGTTATACTGTACAGGAAAAGTGTCACAGCTCAGAACGTGCATCTCTTATTGAATGACACGTGTATACCCGCAGTAGCAAAGCCAAAGTGGCACTGTTCTCTCCGTGGCGAATCATGAAGTAACGTGCAACGGAACTGTCACAACTGATCTGAACTGGACAAATTGCGAAATAGAGATGTGACGTACTTCGTGCACGATAGGGTACTTCACATCCATTTTTCAGTGATATAAACTAACAATTACCGTTTTTTGACTTGCGTCGCTTTTCTTGGCGGAGTGCGATACGTTGAAAGGCTTACCCACCAATACCTATGAGAAAAAATGACAAATGTAGGGCAATCTAAAAACTTTTTCCATTGTCAAAACACTTCGTTTGTTACTTGTCAGATCTCCATCACATGTTCTGATGGTGAACTGATACGTAACAAGCAAAGTGTACAACTTGTGCACCCTGCTACAGAGTGTTAGAAGCCTAAACAACTATTTACACTTGGTTGCACGAGAGTACAAGAGAACGCAGAGTCAAGAATCAGAGGTCTGGGCGAGTCCTGTTTTCGGCACATTCCTCTACTTTTAGATTCAGTACATGCATAGTAAGGAGATCCTCCAGAACGTAGATAATATCACAAAACGAAGAAAACAAACATGCTTATTTACCTGGCACAGATCCAGATCCGATGATCTTCATTGGTTTGGAATAAATTAAGAAATCTGATAACTGTTTTTATTTGCAAGATAATAACGAACTTATTGATTGGCGACTCCATGGAGTGCAGTGTGCACAACGACCATATATGTTAAATTAAAAGGAAGGTCAGCGTTTGCCGTAATATTGATGTTCTATTAATAACACAATCGATTTTCGATCACACAGTGATAATCTTCTGTGTTGTAGAAATTAAACTCAGACACTGGTATCAAGTTATCAATAACAAAAACAGAGAAGCGATCACGATCATCTATTATTGGCGCCCCACGTTGGACGCCATTTTTGTAACGTCCTTCGGATCTTCGGTCTTCGCTAACACTCATCGGTGGAGCAATGAGATTGTTATTTCTCATGTATCTGTATCAACGTTACAAAAAGGACATTGATGAACAGAACTCGCGACTTGCGCGAGATATTTACTTCACCAAATGTCGTAATTAAATCGTTTATAATCGATGGTTTATCAGTTGCTATTTAAATATTAATGATAAGTTGAAATTAGTTCCTGCGACACCAGATTCCCTATAGACTGGTTGTAATCTCAAATCTATAATCAGTCGTAACAGTGTTACTAATTCCTAACGACAAAGAGTTTCTATATAAGAGCCGAGCGCTTCAGTCAAATAATATCGCAGCACGTTATCTCTATAAACAATATTGAAAAGTTGAATGATAAATGCGTGAATTGACATGATATGCTGGTTTATTATACAATATTAGTCACTTCATAACAGAGCCGCGAGGAAGAAGCTTTCCCACGTGTTGGGGGGGAATTATAAATTACAAGCTTCGTAACTATCTCCAGGTTCCATAGTCCATCAGTTATTACGGATGAAATTGTCAGTCTGTGTTCACTTCCTAAATATTTTATCTAATTAAAAGTCATTTCTGTCTAATATATGTAAGTCCTCTATCTGAATTGTAAATAACGTAATATTCGAAGTCAAAGTATCGTTTCACTGCGTCATAGTACATCGCAATAATCAATTCTGAAAAACAATCTAATTGCGCCTACATATACGAGCATTCAAAAGTATGACCTGCTGCGGCTAACTCTCGTAAGTTAGTGACAATGGATTGAATTACCTTTAGCCATTACTCACGAATTTCAAAGAGTACTCACACGGAGTTTTCTTTGGGAACGTTGGTTCTACATTGCGAATTTTAATTATAATGTTTTTGCAATTTACTATAATTTTGAATTTTGAGTTTGATTTTATTGGAATCCTATCTCTCTTTCTTATGTTAATAAATTACTAAGTATTAGTTTCCTTGTTCAATTACTGGTTAATATCCAAATAACAGTGTTAACTGGAAATTTGTTTTCTTATTCATTTTTCATGGAATTTGGAACTTATTTTGGGGAAATCTTTGGGAATTTTGGAGCTAATTTTGATTTTCATTTCTCGTCCGAGGAAGTGGCATTACATTACCTTCTACTATTCTCCCTGACAAATTGTTAACCGAGTTAGTGGCCACTTCCTCAAGCATAATTTGCCTTATTTACATCACCATCCTACTCGTCCTGTATATTTTCCAACCTGTCCCCCAAACCTTTTTCCACTGTATCGATTTTGGTATTAACCAGGCCACTCTCCTCAGAAATTTTGTCCACATCTGCCCTTATAACTTGTAACTTAGATTCAACCATCTCTTCAATGTCAGATCTAATTTTCTTCACCTCAAAAATGTTCAAATGTGAGTGAAATCTTATGGGACTTAACTGCTAAGGTCATCAGTCCCTACGTTTACACGCTACTTAACCTAAATTATCCTAAGGACAAACAAACACACACCTGCAAGAGGGAGGACTCGAACCTCCGCCGGGACCAGCCGAACAGTCCATGACTGCAGCACCTTAGACCGCTCGGTCTTCACTTCAGGTTTTACATTTTCTGCTACACTTCTCTCTACATTCGCAGTTTTGTCCCTACTGAGCCTAGCTCCGCTTTCACGGAACTTAGCTCCATACCCCCTGCCCACTTACAAGACTGCAATTCTAGCAAAAGTTTCACCAATTTTGTCGATTAGTCGTCTGAAAACTTGCTTTCCCCCTCTGATTTTGGACTATCTGCCCCATCAGTAATTTTGTCTCTATCAATACTGCCACGTTCAAATTTTGGGCTAACTGGACCACTAACGCTATGTAAACCACATACACTCCTGGAAATTGAAATAAGAACACCGTGAATTCATTGTAACAAGAAGGGGAAACTTTATTGACACATTCCTGGGGTCAGATACATCACATGATCACACTGACATAACCACAGGCACATAGACACAGGCAACAGAGCATGCACAATGTCGGCACTAGTACAGTGTATATCCACCTTTCGCAGCAATGTGGGCTGCTATTCTCCCATGGAGACGATCGTAGAGATGCTGGATGTAGTCCTGTGGAACGGCTTGCCATGCCATTTCCACCTGGCGCCTCAGTTGGACCAGCGTTCGTGCTGGACGTGCAGACCGCGTGAGACGACGCTCCATCCAGTCCAAAACATGCTCAATGGGGGACAGATCCGGAGATCTTGCTGGCCAGGGTAGTTGACTTACACCTTCTAGAGCACGTCGGGTGGCACGGGATACATGCGGTCGTGCATTGTCCTGTTGGAACAGCAAGTTCCCTTGCCGGTCTAGGAATGGTAGAACGATGGGTTCGATGACGGTTTGGATGTACCGTGCACTATTCAGTGTCCCCTCGACGATCACCAGAGGTGTACGGCCAGTGTAGGAGATCGCTCCCCACACCATGGTGCCGGGTGTTGGCCCTGTGTGCCTCGGTCGTATCCAGTCCTGATTGTGGCGCTCACCTGCACGGCGCCAAACACGCATACGACCATCATTGGCACCAAGGCAGAAGCGACTCTCATCGCTGAAGATGACACGTCTCCATTCGTCCCTCCATTCACGCCTGTCGCGACACCACTGGAGGCGGGCTGCACGATGTTGGGGCGTGAGCGGAAGACGGCCTAACGGCGTGCGGGACCGTAGCCCAGCTTCATGGAGACGGTTGCGAATGGTCCTCGCCGATACCCCAGGAGCAACAGTGTCCCTAATTTGCTGGGAAGTGGCGGTGCGGTCCCCTACGGCACTGCGTAGGATCCTACGGTCTTGGCGTGCATCCGTGCGTCGCTGCGGTCCGGTCGCAGGTCGGCGGGCACGTGCACCTTCCGCCGACCACTGGCGACAACATCGATGTACTGTGGAGACCTCACGCCCCACGTGTTGAGCAATTCGGCGGTACGTCCACCCGGCCTCCCGCATGCCCACTATACGCCCTCGCTCAAAGTCCATCAACTGCACCATACGGTTCACGTCCACGCTGTCGCGGCATGCTACCAGTGTTAAAGACTGCGATGGAGCTCCGTATGCCACGGCAAACTGGCTGACACTGACGGCGGCGGTGCACAAATGCTGCGCAGCTAGCGCCATTCGACGGCCAACACCGCGGTTCCTGGTGTGTCCGCTGTGCCGTGCGTGCGATCATTGCTTGTACAGCCCTCTCGCAGTGTCCGGAGCAAGTATGGTGGGTCTGACACACCGGTGTCAATGTGTTCTTTTTCCATTTCCTGGAGTGTATGCTGGGTGACTGCTTAAACTTTAGAAGCTCCAACACTGATGGCAACGCTGCAGATTCACATATATGAACACTATTGGTACGATCACTTAACTTATCGGTCATACTGACTGTTTCTGCAGTACTGCTGCTGCTGCTATGTTTGCAGATGCAGCAGATGCTGATCTGATAAACGAAGTCGCCACCAGTGAGCCTCGCTGCTCTCGTCGTTGTCAGCCTCCCCTGCTGTGACAGAACTCAACACGTCGCTGTGTACCCTCCCTCTGCTTTCTTCAAGTTCCATGCCTAACTTTCAGCATATAATTTTTTATTCCGATTCTCACGCACTCAACTCCTGCAAAATCGGTTAACTTTAGATGATTCTGTATATTATGTTTGCCCACGTCGAACAGATAGGCAGTATTAGCGGTTTCAGTACTATGTAACAGTTAATCCCGTTTCAATTCTTTCGAACCGTAGTATCATTAAAATAACTGTGAGGAATACCATCAACAATCAGTCATTCTCATGTTTCATTATTATGGTTATAGAAAGGTGCTCTGATCCCCATTGGACAGTGGTTGGCTATTAGTTGCATACCACTACACATATTTATTTAGATAGGATTTTTCGAGTTAGTATCACACTCGTTTACGTTTCTGAAGTGTATCATATGATAGCGTCTCTTTTTATCACTTTTACGAAGAAACCACCAACCTGTAAGAAACTCTCATATGAGGAAAATTATATGTAATATCAATGATATAAGAACATGTATTAACTTTAACTCACAGGGAGTATCTATAAGGCGTACTAAACAACCTCCGCGTTATATTCATTTTTGAGAAACAAACAACGTTTTACGAAGTTGAGACTTCCTCTGCTGACTACTCACTTATGTTTCACATCCTTAATTCTTTGGATCTCTCTGTGTCATATATGATTTAATAATCCTTTTATTCATAATCACTGGTGTCCGCATTTGTTGAAGAAACTTTTGTCAACACCATATTCATTTTGTTTAATGATCTCATATTTTTCAGATCTGTCACAAAATGGTGCATAGATTGTTTGAAGCCACAACGACCGTTTGCTTATCGCGTCGTGCCGTTTATATATTTTATTCTCTACAACTCGAACCTTCAGATCTGTTTTTACGAAGTCCGAATTAATATTTACTGCCAATTTTTATGTGGAAATCGGTATAGTATTTTTACGGTCAATGAGCCTTCAGTGATGACGTTCAGTATCCACCAGTGCCTGATACATCAAAAGATCGTGTTGCGCGGTGGTGTCGGTATTTGAATACCGGAGATTCAGTAGAGTTGAAAGCTTGATTGCATCCCGAAGTATATCATATTACTAACCACATGGTGCCATCGCATTTGTAGTGTGACTTTCCTGAAGCAAAACTTTATTCGTGCATTGCACATTTTTATCAAAATATAGCTAAATATTTCTCTCACTTTTATTTGCCGGAAATAAAAATACGTTACAACGTGTATTGCCTGCCATTCATTAGCTGCGCGATGTATAAACTCCTAGTCTTGTGCGGAATGGTTTTCAAACATGTGTGACCTCACTAGCATATCTGAATTTTCTTAGATGGTATGGTCCCTGTTGCTAGAATTCATGTTATAGCTCTGCAGTGACCGTGGGTTGTGAATACAACACCTTTCACTACACCCCCACATGCCTGAACGACTTTCTGGTAGGCTGTCGTTAACATGCGTGGTTGCGGGACGCTGCTCATGGACATTCTCGTACATTAATAAAGTTCGACAGCTACGACAATAGAACATGGAGATCGGAGGATACACGATCTCTAACGTAGTATATGCTCCGTGGAAAATCTGACGACACAATGTGGTGCTGACACGTTTCGAAATACCGTACATCATTCAGCCCACATTGTTTAAATAGAGTTCTTCAGCAGACGATCGCCATGTGTTCCACTGTTGGCACATTGATAGAGTCGATTACGATCGGAGTTCCAAACCACACTTGAGCTAGTTCCGCCATCTTGGATTTTTAAATTGTTTAGTTTGTACTTTTTAATTTTATTTTTTTTTTAAATTTCTCTCTGACTTGAATTGTTTTTAATTCTCTGGAAGCACCTTCTATCAGCTTGGATTTTTTTAATTTTTGTCAACCTCCATTTAAATTTTTTTAAATTTCGCGCCACGACCAGCGACTGCAGCGCCTCACGTGTGGCCTCATCTTATTGCGGAAAGTTAAACTATGTTACGCAATGAGTGTAGACATACTACTAAGGATTTTCTGAATTCATGTCAAGCAAAATCGCTGTAGTATTGTAGTACATAGTTTGACCATCGTCCCAGTGATCATAAGTCTTTAACTCGTCATTGTGTGTAAAGTTCACAAACCTATGTTTTTATAGAATTCGCTTCACCTTGAAGTATTATAGGATCTTATAACATCCGGATCTGCTATATCAAAAGTAAATGACCTTGTGGATAAAATAGGTAGTTCACTGAGGCTTTTTGCGGATGATGTGGTATATCGAGAGGTTGTAACAATGGCAAATTGTACTGAAATGCAGGAGGATCTGCAACGAATTGGCGCATGGTTCAGGGAATGGCAATTGAATCTCAATGTAGACAAGTGTAATGTGCTGCTAATACAAAGAAAGAAAGATCCTTTAGCATACAGCTACAGTATAGCAGGTCAGCAACTGGAAACAGTTATTAAATAAATTATCTGGGAGTAGCATTAGGAGTGATTTAAAATGGAATGATCATATAAAGTTGGTCGTCGGTAAAGCAGGTGCCAGACTGAGATTCATTGGAAGAATCCTAAGGAAATGCAATCCCAAAACAAAGGAAGTAGGTTACAGCACATTTGTCCACCCACTGCCTGAATACTGCCCATCAGTGTGGGATCCGTAACAGATAGAGTTGATAGAAGAGATAGAAGAGATCCAATGGAGAGCAGCGCGCTTCGTTACAGGATCATTTAGTAGTCGCGAAAGCGTTACGGAGATGACAGATAAAGTCCAGTGGAAGACTCTGCAGTAGAGACGCTCAGTAGCTCGGTACGGGCTTTTATTGAAGTTTCGAGAACATACCTTCATCAATGAGTCAAGCAGTATATTGCTCCCTCCTACGTATATCTCACAAAGAGACCATGACGATAAAATCAGAGAGATTAGAGCCCACACAGAGGCATACTGACGATCTTTCTTTTCACGAACAATACGAGACTGAAATAGAAGAGAGAACCTATAGAGGTACTCAAAGTACCTTCCGCCACACACCGTCAGGTGGCTTGCGGAGTACGGATGTAGAATTAGATGTAGAAAGGCTGCACATGTAGTCAGGCAGCCAGTAGGAGTATTCGAGGTGGGATTTTCACACTACTGATGATATTACTTGGCCTCAAAGGTAAACATAAGTGTCCATTATGTTGAATGTCATCCTACAGCACACACGAAATTGTGAGAATTTTCTGCTAATGTTCAATAGGTCCAGCAACGTGGCCGCCCGACCCTCAGTCTGGGGCGGGAAGTGTGAATTACCTTAATTAGTAAAGAAGTGAGTTTTTGTGCGTGGAGAGCGGGGGCGGCACTCGTGGGCCAGCGCGCGGCGCAGCCTCTCCATTCTAATTGCAGGCGCCGGCCGGCCGGCCGCTGCTCGTTTGTCATTAACGAACTGCCGCGCAGCGCCAGCGCCACTCGGCGACGTCGGCGCCGGGCCGCATTAGCGACGCGCTGCGGGCTGCCGACCCGGCCCGCCCTCAAGGAGTAATGAAAAACGCGGGCCGTGACGTGCGGTGGCGTGGCCGCAGCTTTCGCCGGCTGCCAACTTTGCGCGCTCGGGCGCCGACCTCGTGGAAAGCGAGCAATTCTGTCGCAGACTCTTTTATTTAGTTATCAGTTCTCCCCACCCCAACAAGCTGTCCTTCAAATAAGCAGAGAGGTCTCATAGACACCGACATATGTATGCTGTAACAGCCGCAAGCCGGCCGTTGTGACCTAGAGGTTCTAGGCGCTTCAGTCCGGATCCGCGCTGCTGCTACGGTCGCAGGTTCGAATCCTGCCTCGGACATGGTTGTGTGTAATATCCTTAGGTTAGTTAGGTTTAAGTAGTTCTAAGTTTAGGGGACTGATGACCTCAGATGTTAAGTCCCATAGTGCTTAGAGCCATTTGAACTATTTGAACAGCCTACACCACTTTTATCAACACTTCTTTATCCACCAAGATTGCTATAGCTCCCGTTTCGAATAGAAATCGGTGCAACACGTTAACGGCCATTTTGAATAGAAATCAATCAATATCGCTTGCGATCTTATACAAGAGACTTTGTAGAACTCAGAACCAACAGAGATTCGTTGTTCTGTATGTGGAGACATCGTCAGAAGCGAAAATGGCGCCCAGCGCCTCAAAGAACTGCGATGCGGTTGATACTGTCCACAATATCACCACAGACTGCATCATAATTAGTTGTGAAAACTGACACAGCCCAAAGCATAAGTGTGTGGATAAAAATTCTTGGTCAAGACGGCTAAAATTCCTTTTTTGGTTACTAGCTTCAGCTCATTCACGAGTCGTCTTCAGATCTTGAGCTCTTTTCTTTTTTAATCAATAACGGGACTTTAGCGATCTTGGCATACGATTTTTATCCACACAATTTAACGTAACAGGTGACTTGTAACCATATTTAGCATTGTCAAATAACAACCAGTCAAAGTACTCGATAGTAGAAGGAAAATTGTTCCAGTACTCATAGGTCCGGAAATGAGCCATCCATGGTATAACTTAGATATTTGGACAACGTGGCTGTGGAGTAACAGCGATTGATTTAAGACAACTTGGTATTAAGAAAACAGTCTCAGTCGCGCTTTTTTATTTATTTACTGCCGACCTCTTTCAGCCCCTCTCAGGAGCCATCTTCAGGGCGAACATACCTCTGGTCGACTGCTGGTGGCGTCACGTCTACCAAGGTGTGACAGGAGACCGTCCAGTTAACTGCTAGTTAATTTAGTACAACTATGTCCTGCTCCGACAGGGCATCACTTTCTTCACGTGACCCACGGTAACAAGATAAATATAGTAAAACTTCGTGGCGGATTAAAATTGTGAGCCGACTTGAATTCGGGACTTTTGCTTTTCGCAGGCAAGCACCCCCAGCGACTGAGCTACCCACGCAGGACTCACGACTCACTTCTCACAGCCGTACTTCCACCAGTGCCTCGTCTTGGAATGTAGGAGGTACTGCCGGCAGTTAAGCTATGAGAATTAGTCGTCAGTCATGCCTGAGTAGCCCTGCTGGCCTCAGTCGGTTAGTAGCCATGGTACAAGATAGACGTGCTTGGCGCTGTGAGCAGCGCTACATGGGTGTGGTGCTACATCGCTATCTTCATTTCAGTTTTGATCTGCAACGGCGCTATCGTAGGTTCTGTGACTATAAATATCACCTTTCAAGCGGAACGTGGACGACCTCAAGCGCACGAAGTGGAACAGTTAATACGTGACGAACTTCGTCTCACACTTCAAGATGTTACAGGAATTCTCTTCCGGTCAAGGGCAGGTCCTATACATCAAACCGCTGCGCTGATGTTGTGCGACGTTTCATTCTGGGGCTGAAATCAAAACACCCTGATGGCCATATCAGATGTGTTTCGGCTAATCATTCACGGTTCGGTCTCCGCACCTTGCGTGTTTTCGAACTTCCCTTTGAGGTACCTCAAGACGTTGTCGTACCTACATTTAGACTTTATGGAAACGTCATCAGTCATGTCACAGGAAAATGGCAGACCTCCGAGAACAACTACGTCTTAAATGGCGTTCATCAGATCAAAGTTGAACTGCCGAAGCACGTTCCTTCACACTTGGTGAGTGGCGGTGAGTGGGCAATCTTAACGTACGACGATCAGTCGCCAACTGACAGAGGGCATGACCAGGAAGACCACGTCCGGTCAGACTGCTTCGGAAGACCCCTGATTCACATCAAAACCGCTGTTACGAAGATGTTGGATACACGGCCCAGATTCCTAACTATCTCTCATCGTTGGCTGCCACCAATAGGGACGCAGTTCTTCAAATTCTACCACCTCCGGTGGAAACGACACCGTCAGAAGCCGACAAGTGACATTACAGTTGCGATGGGCCTTGGCGTGTCGTAAAAGGTGTAAAGCGCCCGTGCCACAGGACAGAACGCCGCCGTCGGGTTGGTTGACAGCTCAGTGCCTGCGACTACATGACGCTCCGACTCCGTCATTTGCAGCGCGACCTGCAGAGGTCCTTCGCGTACATCCGACCACAGTACAGAGGGCGTGTAAATGATCAAGAGAGATCGCTCATACCATGAAACTTTTGTTGCTTCCGCAAATGTCACCGGCAGCCAATCAAGAAGAAGTATATCTCCACCGCGCGGATATTTAAGGCCGCGTCCGCGACGATCACAGCAGTAACGACGCAGCCAGCCAATACAGGAAGTAAGCTCCGGATGCAGCGCCGCTCACCGAACACTACCGTTGCCGCCAAAGAACCCTGCAGCTTCCTTGTGGGCCTGTTGATATTGTGTCAGCCTCACGTGGTGAAACTGTAGAAACTGTAAACTCGTGGCCGCTCGGAGTGACCCCGCGGTTTAGTGCGCCATGTCACGAATTGCGCTGCCCCTCAAGCCATAGGTTCGAGTCCTCCCTCAGGCATGGGTGTGTGTGTTGTTCTTAGAATGACTTAGTTTAAGTAATGTGTAAGTCTAGGGGCCGATGGCCTTAGCAGTTTGCTCCCCTAGTAATTCACAAACATTTGAACATTTTGTAAACTTGTATTGACCGCAACGTATGAGTTAATCTGTTCCAGTGTGTTCGGCTCCAGGACAGCGAGGAGTTAAACATTTGATAGACAACTAGTAGAGTCCTTTTTCTGTACTTGAGTTTAGCTGTGAACTTATTTCTCTGCTAGGAAAGAGCTACAAAGTTACTTTCTTCTTGTTACGGCCAACGAAGACGATTTGTGTTGAATTCATTGTGTTCTTGAAATAGAGGATGAAATACATGCTCGTGAGTTCCTTGTAGAACAAAGCTCAGGATACTTCAGGCTTCTTCTTTTCTGCCAGTTCGGGTGGCGTCGGATGACAGCCAATGCGACTCCAATATGCAACAAGACGTTCGGAAGCGGAAGTCACGAAGGAAGCGCGAGGAACGCAGTTGTACGCCATCTGACGATTGTGTCCTCATGATGGCCACACAGGATGGTGAACCGACAACGGAAGACGCACCGATGTCGGAAGGCTTTCTGTTGAGACTGCCTCCTTCCCAGCAATTTGTCCTCCGCAGCCCGTGACGCCTTCCTCTCCACTGCCTGCGCTCTCTGTTGACAAGCAGTCTGCAGCACGCCGACATGGGGCATCGTCCTGATGCATCTACCCCTGGAGAACGCACTGTGCTACATTTGTTTCTTGGGCAGACGATATAGAGGAGGAATCGGAACTGCCTGTATATTTTTGTGTGGGCGCGTTGTACCGGTTGTGTCCCCCGATATCTGATCGCAGTGACCACCACAGCTTCGAAGGTCTGCCCCGCCTGTATGCCACTAGTGGACCAATCACCAGACAGCAGGAGTGCAGACATATCGCGTAACTATGATCAATGTCAACGCCATCTATGTCTCACATAAACTAGCGACGCTCCACAATACACTTCGTGCGTCGGACTTAGAGTAGATATTGACGATTTTCGTAACTCATTTGGGTACTACATCCCTTTTGTCTCCAATGAGCCAGACACGGGTAGCGGTGTGCCGAACATCATCCATTAATGGTTAACCGTCGACGATGTCCAGTATCTTCCAAATGCGAGGGGCATGGATATCCCACTCTTCGGTGTTCAAGTTATTAAATCTACTTTCCTTCAGGACCGAGGAGGTCAACCGAACGCTCTGCCTTCTTTGTACAGGCTGCAGGATGCATTAGGACTGGATGGTATTTTAATTCCACCCTCCACCTAAACGTTCAGCTGTCACGTCACTCGTCTTGTACAGAGCCAGCTTGTGGACACATGCGAACAATGCACTACACACCACTTTCTTCCAGTGCACTGGACTGAACTTATATCTATCGTTTTCTGGTAGTAGGAACCCGACTGTCTGTGATTTGGCATGTAGCTTTTTCCGAAGATGCGGTATATGCCTGCATGGTTGCACTCGACCGCCTGAGCGTCTGACGTAGGTGTCTGGAAACTCAATGTCCGACTTCAAATGGCTCTCAGCACTGTGAGGTCATCATTGCCTAGTTTTTTTTTTTTTTTTTTTTTTTTTTTTTTTTTTTTTTTTTTTGTCATCAGTCTACTGACTGGTTTGATGCGGCCCGCCACGAATTCCTTTCCTGTGCTAACCTCTTCATCTCAGAGTAGCACTTGCAACTTACGTCCTCAATTATTTGCTTGTCAATTATTTGCTTGACGTATTCCAATCTCTGTCTTCCTCTAAAGTTTTGCCCTCTACAGCTCCCTCTAGTACCATGGAACTCATTCCCTCATTTCTTAGCAGATGTCCTATCATCCTGTCCCTTCTCCTTATCAGTGTTTTCCACATCTTCTTTCCTCTCCGATTCTGCGTAGAACCTCCTCATTCCTTATCTTATCAGTCCACTTAATTTTCAACATTCGTCTATAGCACCACATCTCAAATGCTTCGATTCTCTTCTGTTCCGGTTTTCCCACAGTCCATGTTTCACTACCATACAATGCTCTACTCCAGACGTACATCCTCAGAAATTTCTTCCTCAAATTAAGGCCGGTATTTGATATTAGTAGACTTCTCTTGGCCAGAAATGCCTTTTTTACCATAGCGAGTCTGCTTTTGATGCCCTCCTTGCTCCGTCCGTCATTGGTTATTTTACTGCCTAGGTAGCAGAATTCCTTAACTTCATTGACTTCGTGACCATCAATCCTGATGTTAAGTTTCTCGCTGTTCTCATTTCTACTACTTCTCATTACCTTCGTTTTTCTCCGATTTACTCTCAAACCATACTGTGTACTCATTAGACTGTTCACTCCGTTCAGCAGATAATTTAATTCTTCTTCACTTTCACTCAGGATAGCAATGTCATCAGCGAATAGTATCACTGACATCCTTTCACCTTGTATTTTAATTCCACTCCTGAACCTTTCTTTTATTTCCATCATTGCTTCCTCGATGTACAGATTGAAGAGTAGGGGCGAAAGGCTACAGCCTTGTCTTACACCCTTCTTAATACGAGCACTTCGTTCTTGATGGTTCACTCTTATTATTCCCTCTTGGTTGTTGTACATATTGTATATGACCCGTACCTCCCTATAGCTTACCCCTACTTTTTTCAGAATCTCGAACAGCTTGCACCATTTTATATTGTCGAACGCTTTTTCCAGGTCGACAAATCCTATGAACGTGTCTTGATTTTTCTTTAGCCTTGCTTCCATTATTAGCCGTAACGTCAGAATTGCCTCTCTCGTGCCTTTACTTTTCCTAAAGCCAAACTGATCGTCACCTAGCGCATTCTCAATTTTCTTTTCCATTCTTCTGTATATTATTCTTGTAAGCAGCTTCGATGCATGAGCTGTTAAGCTTATTGTGCGATAATTCTCGCACTTGTCAGCTCTTGCCGTCTGCGGAATTGTGTGGATGATGCTTTTCCGAAAGTCAGATGGTATGTCGCCAGACTCATATATTCTACACACCAACGTGGATAGTCGTTTTGTTGCCACTTCCTCTAATGATTTTAGAAATTCTGATGGAATGTTATCTATCCCTTCTGCCTTATTTGACCGTAAGTCCTCCAAAGCTCTTTTAAATTCCGATTCTAATACTGGATCCCCAATCTCTCCTAAATCGACTCCTGTTTCTTCTTCTATCACATCAGACAAATCTTCACCCTCATAGAGGCTTTCAATGTATTCTTTCCACCTATCTGCTCTTTCCTCTGCATTTAACAGTGGAATTCCCGTTGCACTCTTAATGTTACCACCGTTGCTTTTAATGTCACCAAAGATTGTTTTGACTTTCCTGTATGCTGAGTCTGTTCTTCCGACAACCATATCTCTTACGATATCTTCACATTTTTCCTGCAGCCATTTCGTCTTAGCTTCCTGCACTTCCTGTTTATTTCATTCCTCAGCGACTTGTTTTTCTATATTCCTGATTTTCCCGGAACATGTTTGTACTTCTTCCTTTCATCAATCAACTGAAGTATTTCTTCTGTTACCCACGGTTTCTTCGCAGCTACATTCTTTGTACCTATGTTTTCCTTCCCAACTTCTGTGATGGCCCTTTTTAGAGATGTCCATTCCTCTTCAACTGTGCTGCCTACTGCGCTATTCCTTATTGCTGTATCTATAGGGTTAGAGAACTTCAAACGTATCTCGTTGTTCCTTAGAACTTCCGTATACCACTTCTTTGCGTATAGATCCCTAGAACTTAGAACTACTTAAACCTAACTAACCTAAGGACATCAAACACACCCATGGCCGAGGCAGGATTCGAACTGGCGACCGTAGCGGTCGCCCGGTTTCAGACTGTAGCGCCTAGAACCGCTCGGCCGCTCCGGCCGGCTCGATGTCCGACTCCCAGTGGGGCAACATATAGCCTACTGGCGTCTCCCGACTGTCGTCATGTGTCCGATGCAATACCACTATTTGGCTTCCAAACTCACCACCGAATTCCCCCATTTTCATTCTCCCGACATAAATTGAGCCAGAAGTTGTAAAGTGTGATATAAGATTCAGCCGACGAAATCACTTGCTTCCATTGATCCATAGTCCAGATTTTATCCCTTCGGCTCCTCGTCTTCCTGTCACGGGCATTAACACCTCTGACGAGTGGATTTGCAACTCCAGTTCGCCCTACAATTCCCTGCTTATAGAGTTCCCTTCATCTTGATTTACTGCTGAAAGGGTTCGCGAGTGTGACCTTCATTCTGCAGCGAATTTAGCCGCGGTAATCCTCTTATTTTTCGTCGCAATCTTCTTCATTCAACACACACTGTATGACTTGGCCGACGACGTACTCCTGCTTTGCCAGTATGCGGTATAAATTTTCAATACGGTGCCTCTTGAAAGACCAAACATTTCAGCTCCAGTGGTTACGGAAGCAGCCATCGTACGAGCACCAACGATTTGCCAAAGTTCGACATCACTTAGGTCCTAAGTAATCCACTCACAGTCATACAGGACACTTTTGTATCACAAGTGACACTTGCAACTTATAGAGGACATTGCGCAGTGCCGTTCTTGGTCAGATACAACAGCGGAACTTGCGAGCTTGGCTGGCATTCGCATTTACGTTCAAGCATTTCAGTTGAAAAAGAACGGAGTTGGTGTCGTGATTCTCAGCTATAAACGTCAAGATTACTCGCGCCCATCGGAAAATTGCTCACTTCTCTGTTGCAAGTCAGCGATATGCCGACCACGACACATTCATTCTTCCATTATACGTATTGGGTGACTTTTTTTAGGGAAGAAAAGCGACCCCAGTGCTTAGTTTTGAAAAACACGTCACGGTCCTAGTTGTACGACAGATCATATTCAGTTATGACAGCGTGTAAAGAAACATTCCGCTGAAATATTACATGAATAAAAAGCTTTATAAATTATACCGTTGTTTTGTTTTGTTTTGTTTTCAGGTTTTATTATGCAAATCCAAATTTAAACCTGCAAAAAAAAAAAAAAAAAAAAAGAAAACGTAACAGTCGCTGAGTTCACCCACTTTCCTAATGGAAGGTAACCTGATAAATTAAAAGTGTTACTACCTCTATTTTTAGTAATATTCTCATTTGTCCATCGATTTACAACCGTTTTCACGGTGGAACGTGTACGCTCTGTTAGAGGAGATATGCAATGGCTGCAATATTTTATCACCACATTCTCTTACTTCGTGCAAAGAGCTATATGTGGCTAGATGAAACGAAGAGCCATTTCTAAAAGTAAAACCTGCGAAACCTTCAGTATCTTTTGTCCTGAGAAATAGCAGCTCATGTACTGCACATTGCATGTTCAAAAATGTTGTGGTTGTAGAAGTGGGATCCCCAGCCACCTCAGCGCTCTCCAGAGCCACCCCGCTCTGTCCGTGGCAGAGGGGTCGGAGGTGCCTTCTGCTGTTTAATGCATGAATTCCTCATTGGATGGCTGGCTCTTCATCAGAAGCCACCGCCAACTCCAGTGCCGCTGCCCACTTCCTATCCTACTAGTTACCGCCCCACCTGCGCTCCCTAATGACGCCAAATTCTTTGATAATGTTAAATACAAAATAATTACGACTCGCTACAGCAAAACGCATGGTTTGTATTCCGGAAGAGTCAGTTGTAAACACTGATTTCATATAAAACGTAGGCTTCCACGGCCGGTGTCATAGTTATTAAAAGTCTTCTGGGTATTATGCCACGTCATTGATAAAACTAACAACAATAATAAACTGAAACCGACGTTTCGGTCGTATTGTAAGGGCCTTCCTCAGGGCACGACTGGTTCTGCATGGGGATATCTGCTTCTATTTATTACAGACTACCGATATCTGACGTCTCTGTTGTAAGACTTTTAATTGGCCCTCTAATATGATTGGCTAATCATGACGTAAGGGAAGATGGAAGGAAAGAGACTATTAGTCGATGTCCACGTCGTCAACGATTGGTAGCTGTCCGCCAATCAGCGTTCGGCTACTGGTCGGCAAGTTTTCCCACTGGTGTGCGCGGATGTGGACTGACAGTTGTTCTACAGCTGTTTGTGCAGATACGTCAGTGTCCCGTGTAGCTTCTGCCCCGCGACCGCTCGTGGCCCGTTGGACTGGGATGGCCCGCAGCCAGGACGCCGGGAGTTTGTAGCCATCTTCTCTGTTGATGTTGTCAGGCTGCTTAGTAATTTCGGTCGCCTCCCGTAATTTGCGTTCTCGCATACACGATTCTTTCTCCAGTACTTGGGCTTCCTGGAACCTTATAGGTTGTCCAAGATCACGGTGGTGTTTCGCTATCGCCGATTTATTATGTTGTTGTAATCGTACATAGTGTTCAGTGTCCTGCTACTTGTAAGCTGTCAGGTCTCTCTGTTTCTCCTATGTAGGCAGCTCCTCACTCACACCGTAGTTCGTAAACATCTGTAGTGTTAACATTGTTGACTACATCCTTGGTGGAACCTATCATTTCATGGATCCTGTGACTGCTTCGAAAAATCGGTTTGAAACCTCGTCGGTGGAGGACTTTGCCTAGCCGTTCGCTGACACCTTTTACATATGGTAAGTGTACCAGTGGAGGCTTCTCTTCTTTGCCTTCTTCTCTTGTTCTGCTCCCTTATGATGTTGTCATCATGGCCGTTGGCACGAAACGTGTGTTGTAGCTCCTTTAATTCTTGTTTTCATGGCTTATCCGGTAGGCTCGGACAGAATAATTTTGATCTGGGTGGTGGTGGCACACCGCGTGCAGGTACCGATTAGTGTTCGTTGGTTTCCGTTACACTTTGTGTCCCAGTTTACCTTCTGTAGCTCTGTGTACTTCCACATCCAGAAATGGCAAGGTACCATTGTTTTCAGTCTCATGTGTGAACTTTATATTTTTGTGCAGACTATTTAAGTGTTGGAGGAAGTTTTCCAGTTCCGCTTCACCGTGAGGCCAGATAACGAATGTGTCGTCTACATACCGTAGCCAACAACTGGGACGTAACGGAGCAGAAGCTAGGGCCGTTTGCTCAAAGGCTTCCACGAAGATGTCCGCAGCTACAGGGGAGAGCAGGGAACCCATTGCCACTCCATCTAACTGCTCGTAATAGTTTCCCCGCTAGGTGAAGTACGTAGATGGCAGGCATAAGCGCACCAGATCGCAGACATCTGGTGGGATCGTATCCTGTAGAATGCGCATACTCTTCTCAATAGGTACGCTAGGTACAATTTAATAGTGACGAAGACTAGGCTGAAGTTTAAGAGACTACTCGAGAAGAACCAATGCGCCAAACAGTGGTGCGCGGAAGCACTAAAGAATGAAAAGGGTCTCTTGAAGTACTCTGAGGCTACAGATACTGCGATGAGGAATGGCTCAGTAGGCAGTTCAGTTGAAGATAAATGGGCAGCTCTGAAACGGGCAATCACTGACGTTGGAAAAAAATCCGGCGTTACAAAGAACATAACTGCGAAGACAACATGGGTAACAGAAGAAATACTTCAGTCGATCGATGAAAAAAGGAAGTACAAAAATGTTCAAGGAAATTCCGGAATATAGAAATATAAGAAGCTGAGGAATGAAATAAATAGTAAGTGAAGGAAAGCTACAGTGAAATGCCTGTACGAAAAATGTGAAGAAATCTAAAAAGAAATGATTGTCGCAAGGACTGACTCAGCAGATAGGAAATTCAAAACAATTTTCGGTGAAACTAAAAACAAGGGCGGTAAAATTAAGAGTACAATGGGAATTCCAGTGTTAAACGCAGAGAAGAGAGCAGACAGGTGGAAAGAATACACTGAAGGCCTCTGTGAGGGAGAAGACTTGTCTGATGACGTCATAGAAGAAGAAACAGGAGTCGATTTAGAACAGACAGGAGATTCGGTATTAAAATCAGAATTTAATAGAGCTGCGGAATATTTTCAGTCAAATACGGCAGAAGGGATAGAGAACATTCCATAATTTCTAAAATAACTGGGGCAAGTCGCAAAGAAACGACTATTCACGCAGACGTGTAGAATGGATGAGTCTGGCGACGTAACATCCGACTTTCGGAAAAACATCATCCATACAGCTGCGAAGACCACAAGAGCTAACAAGTGCGCGAATTATAGAACAATCAGCGTAAGTGCTTATGCGTCCAAGGTGCTGACAAGAATAATATACAGAAAAATTGAGGACGTGTTAGACGACGATCGGTTTGGCTTTAGGAAAGGGGAAGGCACCAGACAGATCGTTCTGATGTTGCGGTTGATAACGGAAATAAGACACATTCATAGCAATTTTTCACCTGGAAAAGCATTCGACAATGTGAAATGGTGCAAGATGTTCGAAATTCTTTAGAAAAATGGGGGAAAGCTGTAGGGAAAGACGGGTGATATCCAGTATGTACAAGAACCGAGAGCGATTAATAACAGTGAAAGAGCAAATACGAAGTGCTCGGATTAAAAGGGATATAAGACAGAAATGTAGTCTCTCACTCCTACTGTTTTGTCTAGACATAGAAGAATCAGTGACGGAAATAAAAGTTCAAGAGCGGAACTGAAATTCAGTGTGAAAAGATATCAATGGTAAGATTCACCGATGAAGAATTACATGATCTGCTGAATGGAAGTAACAGTTTAGTGAGTACAGGATATGGATTGTGAGAAAATCGAAAAAAGACGCAAGTAAGGAAAGGCAGTGGAGATGATAACAGTGAGAAACTAGACATCATTTAGTGCTCACGAAGTAGATGAAGTTAAGGAATTTTACAACTTTTTTTTATTTTATTTTGGTCATCAGTCTTCTGTCTGGCTTGACGCCCCCCGCCACGAATTCCTGTCCTCTGGTAACCTCTTCATCTCAGAGTAGCACTTGCAACCTACGTCCTCAGTTATTTGCTGGATGTATTCCAGTCTCTTTCGTCCTCTACAGTTTCAGCCCTCTACAGCTCCCTCTAGTACTGTGGAAGTGATTCCCTCATGTCTTAACAGATGTCCTATCATCGTGTACCTTCTCCGTATCAGTGTTTCCCACATATTCCTTTCCTCTTCGATTCTGCGCAGAACCTCCTCATTCTTTACCTTATCAAGCCATCTTATTATCAACATTCGTTTGTAACACCACATCTCAAGTGCTTCGATTCTCTTCTGTTTTGGTTTTCCCACAGCCCGTGTTTCACTACCGTACGATGCTGTACTCCAGACGTACATTCTATCACATCAGACAAATCTTCCCCCTCATAGAGACTTTCAATGTATTCTTTCCACCTATCCGATCTCTCCCCTACGTTTGACAGTGGAATTCCCGTTGCACACTAAACGTTATGACCCTTCCTTTTAATGTCAACGAAGGCTGTTTTAACCTTCCTGCATGCTTAGTCTGTCCTTCCGACAATCATTTCTTTTTCGATGTCTTCACATTTTTCCTGCAGCCATTTCGTCTTAGCTTCCCTGCACTTCCTATTTATTTCATCCCTCAGCGGCTTGTATTTCTGTATTCTTTAGTTCAATAGAACATTTTTGCACTTCCTCCTTTCATCGATCAATTGAAATATTTTTTCAGTTAGCCATAGTTTCTTCGCAGTTACTTTCCTTGTACCTACCTTTTCCTTCCCAACATCTGTAATGGCCCTTTTCAGAGATGTCCATTACTCTTCAACTGTACTGTACACTGTGCTATTACTTATTGCTGTATCTATAAAGTTAGAGAACTGCAAACGTATCTAGTCATTCCTTACGGCTTCCGTATCCCACTTCTTTGCGTATCGCATCTTCCTGACTAATGTCTTAAACTTCAGCCTACTCTTCATCACTTCTATATTGTAATCTGGGTCTATGTCTGCTTCTGGGTACGCCTTACATTCCAGTATCTGATTTCGGAATTTCTGTCTGACCATGATGTAATCTAACTGAAATCTTTCCTTATCACCCGGCCTTTTCCAAATATACCCCCTCCTCCTGTGATTCTTCAACAGAGTTTTCGCTATTACTAGCTGAAACTTGTTACAGAACTCAATTAGACTTTCTCCTCTCTCATTCCTTGTCCCAAGCCCATTTTCACCTGTAACCTTTTCTTCTACTCCTTCCCTTACAACTGCATTCCAGTCCCCCATGACTATTAGATTTTCATATCCATTTACTTACTGTTTTACCCTTTCAATATCCTGAAACACTTTCTCTATCTCTTCATCTTCAGCTTGCGACGTCGGCATGTCTGCCTGAACTATCGTTGTCGGTGTTGGTTTGCTATAGATTCTGATGTGTACAACCCTATCACTAAACTGTTCACAGTAACACCCTCTCTGCCCTATCGTCCTATTCATAACGAATGCTACTTCCGATACGCCATTTTATGCTGCTGCTGATATTACCCTATACTCATCTGACCAGAAATCCTTGTCTTCTTTCCATTTCATTTCGCTGACGCCTACTATATCTAAATTGAGCCTTTGCATTTCCTCTTTCAGATTTTCTAGTTTCCCTACAATTTTCGGACCTCTGACATTTCACGCTCCTGCTCGTAGAACGTTATCCTTCCCTTGATTATTCTTTTTTTTTCATGGTAACCTTCCTACTAGAAACTGTGCTGGTGTAAGAAATCAGTTAATTAGTAAACACAGGGGTCATGCTGGAGCAACACTAGCATGTAAGAGCTCTAATCGGGCCTGTATTACATTCAAATCTCTGTTCATCATGCCCATGGTTGCCTTCATGCATCCCCTCAGTTCTGCTATTGGTTCCTACAACGTTCGACCGATATTCATCATTCGCTGCTCCAAGTTTGTTAGTTTTGTGGTGTCCTACTCTGCTATAGCTACATTTCTGCTTGCTACTACCCTCACTCATCATACTGGAACGATCGTTCAATTTATGCGAGAGACAGATGTGAGACGACATGAGGAAGAAAACCAAAGGAAGGACCGGAAAGGAGAGTAACGGCAGGAAGAAGACGAAAGGCAGGAGATCCACATTAATGGAATTAGGGAAATTCGGAAGGAAAAGACAAGTAGAAAAGAGACACAACGAAGTCAAAGCCGCCAGGATGGCCGAGCGGCTCTATGTGTTACAGTGTGGAACCGCGCGACTGCTACGGTCGCAGGTTCGAATCCTGCCTCGGGCATGGATGTGTGTGATGTCCTTAGGTTAGTTAGGTTTAAGTAGTTCTATGTTCTAGGGGACTGATGACCTCAGAAGTTAAGTCCCATAGTGCTCAGAGCCATTTTTGAAGTCATAAAAGTAATTAAGGAAATTCAAAAGAGGGCTGTCGAGTGTGTCGAAACCGTAAATAGGTCAGGAATGAAATTACGGCTGAACTCTGAAAGTGACCGGAGGCAGGGGAAACAAAAGTGCCATGAGTAAATTCACTAATTACATATAAAAAAATGACGGTGTAGCTCACGATCTGAAGGTTATTGAGAAGACAATACTTTTCTTTATGTAAAGATAGTAAAATTTCTACATTGCAAGAAGTGATAGATGCATACTGAAATAAGGAAGCTTGGCAAAGTTTAAGGTAAAAGGATTCCAGAATCTTTGCGTTTTCGCCACAAAAACTTGTTATAGCGACTCTGTCCAATAGAAAAATTTCATTAATGCTACAGGCTATTTACTATTTTTATAAAGGACCCTCCTAAGCAATATATACATAAAATCAAAACTCGTCATCACTGTACTCCTCATGTACTTTGCCCGCGCAGTGGAACATGTACAACACCACACATTCGACTGACTCATCTTGCAGAAGCGCTAATATTTCATCTACCACCTCCTTCACTCCCCGTCTGAAAATTCCTCCTTGGGTTCCTTTCCACGAAATGTCAATTTCGACAACTGTTGTTGTAGAAACTGTGCAATGTTTGCTTCGTTTACCGTTGCCGTTGATCTGTTTTGTATCAAAACTACTATCACTGTACAGCTCTTGTTAGTTGCCCGTCGACTAAGCAGTTCAACTATGCTCTGTAGCATGCTGTGCACACCATGGGATACCTTCAGACTCGCCCCCTGCCGCCATTAGCACCCAACATTGTGGTTGCGCGGTAGACAATACGTGGGGCGTCGAATACCGTAAACATTATTCGTTTTTTGCGACCAAGCACACAAACGACTTTGGGCAGGAGCCCAACAGTGACAAAAGTAACACTTGCGAGGTTTTTCGGATGCACAGTGGACTTCTGTTTCAGTGGAGAGTGGAGGGCTCAGTGCTCAACCAGTCGGAGGTGGGACAACGCGTGACTGCTGGCAGGAGGTGGGAGGCCGCCAGACGGACCGGAAAATGGAGCGGCAGAGGTGGCCGGATCCACGACGCCGCCTCGGAGCCCGGAGCGCTACACTCTCCAGGGACGCAGGCCGTCCAGCTGCCCGGGCTGACGCGCCTAGAGTGCTGTCCTACCGCGCTACGCTGCGGCCGTGCCTCCATCACTCTGAGAAAGGCGTGCATCCTCCCACACCAACCAGCAACACAATGCCACCACTCTTATCTGGACTAAGAGTCCTACGCCGCTTAAACGAGGGCTCCAATGTGGCACTGACGTCACAAGAACTCCGAACACCTTAGTTTCCAACTTGTTATCTATAGTTCTATCTATACCCTGAAACCCCTCTTTTGGTGTATCGCAAGTGGTATTTTGTGTACCTCTGTCGCTTCCTCCCTCTCTCACTCTTTTGTCCGAGTTTTGAAGAGTGTAGCATTTCTGGCTCTGAGAGCCAATGCATTAATTCCAAACCACATCTTACGCCATTTAACATGTCCGATCGCTTTTTTCCAGATCGACATATCCTATGAACGCCTCCTGATTTTTGTTTGGTATTGCTTCCATTATGGACTACAACGTAAGAATTGCCTCTCTGGTGCCTTTACCTTTCCTAAAACCAAGACGTCGTCGTCTAATAGATTCCCAACTTTTTTTTTCCTTTCTTCCGTGTATTATACTCATCAACATCGCAGATGCGTGAGCTGTTAGCCTGATTGTATGATAGTTTTCACACTTGTCAGCTCTTGCAATCTTCGTAATTGTGTGGATGATGTTTTTTCGAAAGTCAGATGGTATATTGCCACACTCATACCTTCTTCACACTAATGTGATTAGACATTTTGTAGCCATTTCCCCCAACGATTTTAGAAATTCTTATGGAATATTATCTATCCCTTCTGCCTTATTCGTTCTCAAGTCTGGTCACGCGGTTCTAGGCGCTCAGTCCCGAGCCGCATGCCTGCTACGGTCGCAGGTTCGAATCCTGCCTCGGGCATGGATGTTTGTGATGTCCTTAGGTTAGTTAGGTTTAAGTAGTTCTAAGTTCTAGGGGACTGATGACCTCAGATGTTAAGTCCCATAGTGCTCAAGCCATTTGAACCATTCTCAAGTCTACTCTTGTTTTCGTAAATCATACTGCAGGCAATACTACAACCAGCCACAAGTTTCTTGAAATGCTTTTACTATAACATTACTGGTTTCAGAATTGAGCCCATCACAAATGGTAGCATTGACTGCTTGCAAGTCTTACATTTGTGTCCTGAAGTATAACAAAACTTTTGTGGTGCATAGTTTACAATAGATTTTCCATTTTACATTTTCGTCATAGAATTTAACACAGTTCTTGTGATTACTTGGTGTTACACTTACATACGCTCTATGCATTGTAGATGCTTCCTGAAAAGTCGTCCTCTACATATTATAAGATAGAGGTTTTGTTTTGTTTTGAAAGCCATACTGATCCATGAACTGAACTAAAACAAGATAGCGGATACTTTTCCTATGAAACAGGTGGATATATGTACTTCAATTAGAATTGAGTAACCTGCTGTTTCCTCTGCATTTCGTATGTATTGTAGATGAAATTAGTGTTTAATTAGGGAAGAACATCATTTAATATCAGAAAGGCACAAGAGAAAATTAACAGTCTTAATTTCAAGCACGAAGTCATACTATAATCTACCGTCTGGTGAAGATTGTTTCGCTGATAGAGTTTTCAATTTGCCACCCGTCGGAGGTTCGACCCCTCCCTTGGGCATGGGTGTGTGTGTTGTCCTTAGCGTAAGTTAGTTTAAGTTGTGTGTAAGCCTGGGGACCGATGACCTCAGCAGTTTGGTGACATAGAACTTACCAAAAATTTCCAAATTTCCAGTTATCAATTCCACAACTATCAATTTCACTGATTCTGAAAGAAACCTACTAAAAAAAGGCCTATAACATAGCATTGCGCATAAAATAAATAAAAATAAATTAAAGAAGTAATTGCTAAAACCAAAATAACGTTTTACGTACCCAATTTAAATAAGTGCAATAAAAATGCAGCAGGTAATATAATAATTAGACAAATGTAGAAACATATTGACACAAACATGGAACAATGTAAATTGCCACGAGTGTCAAATGATCTAAGAAAAAACCTCAAGTAGAATAAAGTACTTGTCGTTACAGGCAAAGGAAGATCTACAGCAATAGTATATAAAGGCGATTAGATAAATAAGGCACAACATTTTTTCAGTAACATCAATACAAAAGAAGTTAATTACAATCCAACACTGAAATTACAGGTTAAGCTTATAAAAGTCACAAAAAGTGTATCTTCCTCCTAAACTCATCTGAATGCCCCAAGACTTCGATTGCAACCAAAGATTCACAAAGAACATTGTATTATATGTCCAAATGTGAACTCGCAAAAGAGCCCTTTCTACAAAATCAGTAAAAAACGTAATGAGATCCTCACCAACGCCTTTACATTTCAAGATAATTTTTGACTAAGGAATTCTGTCAAGTAGGCAGCAAAATAACCTATGACGGAAGGAGCAAGTAGGACATAAAAAACAGACTAGCACTTGAAAAAAGGGCATTCCTTTCCAAGATAAGTCTATTAATAACAAACACGGGTCTTAATCTGAGGAAGCAATTACTGAGAGTGTACGTTTGGAGTATAGCACAGTACGATGTGAGATATGGATTGTGGGAAAACTGGAAAAGAAAAGAACTGGAGGATTTGAGATGTGGTGCTATAGAAGAGTGTTGAAATTTCGGTAGACTGATACGGTAAGAAATGAGAAGGTTCTCCGCAGATTGGGCCAGGAATTAAACATATGGAAAACACCGACAAGAAGAAGGGACAGGATGATGGGATACCTGTTAAGATGTCAAGGACTAACTACCATGGTACTAGAGAGAGCTGTAAAGAAAAAAAAAAACAATAGAGACAAAGCAAGACTGGAATACACCCAGCAAATAACTGAGGACGTAGGTTGCAAGTGCTTCGCTTAGCTGAAGATACTTCTAAGTTAATTATATTGGCAGTTGTTCTTTATTTGAATTACGGAATATTTACTCGTACTTTAGTTAATGGATTTCGGAAACTGTCACCATTTTTGTCACACAGTGAAGGAACAGACAACGTCTTGCCAAAGGTATACCTTACATATGACCAAATGTCTAATGTGTTTCCGCCAGATTTCGAGGCAGAGTCTCGTTGTGGAAGTTATTAAAGAAATCGAGAGATTTATACCAAATAAATTAACAAACGGTGTAGCTGATCCTCTTTGGTAAACAAAACGGTTTAGAACACTGTTGCAGAAGCAACGAAACAAATATGCCAAATTTAAACAGACGCAAACTCCCCAAGATCGGCGATTCTTTACAGAAGCTCGAAATTTAGCGCGGAGTTCAATGCGAGGTGCTTATAACATTTTCCACAACGAAACTTTGCCTCGAAACCTGGCAGAAAATCCAAAGAGATTCTGGTCGTATGTGTAGTATGTTAGCGGCAAAATACAATCAATGCCTTCTCTGTGCGATAGCAATGGAGATACTATCGAAGACAGTGCTGCCAAAGCAGAGTTACTAAACACAGCTATCCGAAATGCCTTCGCAAAAGAAGACGAAGTAAATATTCCAGAATAAGAATCGAGAACAGCTGACAGTATGAGTAACGTAGAAATAAATATCCTCGGAGTAGTGAAGCAACTCAAACCACTTAATAAAAGGAAGTCTTCTGGTCCAGACTGTATACCAATTAGGTTCCTTTCGGAGTATGCTCATGCATTAGCTCCATACTTAACAATCATATACAACCGATCGCTCGACGAAAGATCCGTACCCAAAGACTGGAAAGTAGCACAGGTCACACCAATATTCAAGAAAGGTAGTAGGAGTAATCCCCTAAATTACAGGCCCATGTCGTTAACGCCGATATGCAGCAGGATTTTATGAATTATCTCGAAGATAACGGTCTATTGACACACAATCAACATGGGTTTAGAAAACATTGTTCCTGCGAAACACAACTAGCTCTTTATTTACATAAAGTGCTGAGTGCTATTGACAAGGGAATTCAGACCGATTTCGTGTTCCTGGATTTCCAGAAGGCTTTTGACACTGTATCACACAAGTGGGTAGTACTGAAATCGCGTGCTTATGAAATATCGTCTCAGTTATGTGACTGGATTTGTGATTTCCTGTCAGAGAGGTCACAGTCCGTAGTAATTGATGGAAAGTCATCGAGTGAAACAGAAGTGGTTTCTGGCGTTCCCCAAGGTAGTGTTATAGGCCCTTTGCTGTTCCTTATATATATAAACGATTTGGGAGAGAATCTGAGCAGCCATCTTCGGTTGTTTCCAGATGAGGCTGTCGTTTATCGACTAATAAAGTCATTAGAAGACCGAAACAAACTGAAAAACGATTTAGAAAAAATATTTGAATGGTGGGAGAAGTGGCAGTTGACGCTAAATAACGAAAAGTGTGAGATCATCCACATTCCTAAAAGGAACTCGTTCAACTTCCGTTACACGATAACTCAGTCTAATCAAAAAGCCGTAAATTTAACTAAATACCTAGCTATTACAATGACGAACAACTTAAATTGGAAGGAACACATAGAAAATGTTGTGGGGAAGGCTAACCAAAGAATGCATTTTATTGCAAGGACACTTAGAAAATGTAACAGACCTGCTAAGCGAGACTGCCAACACTACGCTTGTCCGTCCCCTTTTTAGAATACTGCTGCACGATGTGGATCCTTACCATATAGGGCTGCCGGGTTAGATCGAAAAAGGTCAAAGAAATATGGGAGAGAGTGTCACAGAAATGATGCAGGATTTGGGCTGGAAATCACTGAAAGAAAGCCGTTTTTCGTTGCGTCTCCCCGAATGCGAACATATTTTGTTGACGCCGACCTACATAGGGAGAAACGATCACCACGATAAAATAAGGGAAATCAGAACTCGTACGGAAAGATATAGGTGTTCATTCTTTCCGCGCGCTATACGAGATTGGAATAATACAGAATTGTGAACGTGGTTCACTTAAATGTGATTTGCAGAGTATCCATAAATGTATATGTAGATTAACAGCATCTCGTACTGAAGTTCGCACTAAATTTCGAGCTTCTGAAAACACTTCATCAGTCTTGGAGGTTTATCGTTGTTTTCAATTTGGCACACTTTTCTGTTGCTTTTGTCCTGACCTGTTGTGTGTACCACACAGGGTATCTGGTCTACGCTCAAACTGTCAGACTGGAAGGAACTGAGGCTGTCTTTTAGCAAGATGTCAAGTGAATTTTACCTGCTTTTTTAAAGAGATGTATTTTGCCTTTATTTCTGTCTCGCTACCATAACCTTTTGGTCACTAATCCCTGCATTCGTCATGATGCTCTCCCTATACGTTCATGATTACTTGTGGCTAAGAGGTGAAGCATGTCGTCGCAGCCATTTACACTTCTTGTGGCTCCTGAACTAACTGTACAAAATAATTTTCTGAGAACGCATTCAGTACGATTTGAGACGACGTTTTGTGCCAACCGCTGTCTTTAAACATGTATTTTCTCCAGCGTATCGACGATAGATCGAAGTCATTACCAACTGTAATTGTGTAAGTTGATTACGCATCTGAAAAGAAATTCAAGATTTCTTTGAACTGCTCAGAAATTGTGTATATGAGTCGGAGTTTGACAAAAGTAATGAACTAACCCTTTCTTCCTGTTATCAAGTAAAATCTCTAACCATATTAACGCACACGAACCAGGTACTTCAATTTCACTTCTAGGTACCCTACGGTTACGTCCTTCGTAAAAATTTCGTCAGGTCTTACCTCCACCTTTAGCCAGATTTCCGTACCTATAGCGACTTGAGCTTCAGTGCTTTCTATTAGCACTTGAAGCTCTGGTTCTTTCCCAACACAGCTAAGAAAATTTACAACAGCAACACCGATGAAAGCTACAACTAGCTTCCAATTTTTGTCTCCCACCCGTTTGGACTTACGCCCTTTCTGTAGTTTCCCGAGACCTAACCCACAACACCTCCCATTACCATCCATACAACCCTCACTGTCCGTGTAGTCGCTTCCATTGTGTTGTAGATCGCTGACCTTTTAAGCGGAACCCGGAAACCCACCACTGTAAGGTGCAAGTCGAGGAATCTGCAGCCTACAAGGTCGCAGAACCGTCTGAGCCTCTGATTCAGATACTCTATTCGACTCTGTACCAGAGCAACACAATCGATTTTGTCGACGTTGCTACAGATGGCGAGGTCCGACTTCATCTCGCAAGTAAGACTGGCTGTCCTTACCACTTCATCTAGTCGCCTAAAATCAGAGATAATCCCTTCCGATATAAAGCGACACACATCTATAGTCCCGGCACGAGCCACCACCTGCACATGGCTGCATCCTGTCCTCTCCATGGCAGCCGAGAGCAGCCTTTCCAAATCTGGAAAGACTCCATGCTGTATCGTATAGGTTGCAACTGACTTCCTTCCTCACCTTGGCAGCCATACCCCCAAAGGGCCCCATTACTCGCTTAACGTCGTATCTCCCAAGTATCAGTAATCCCACACTCTGTGATATGTCCCTTCTTCGTTTATATTACACGAAACATTCACCGGGTATAGAAGTTAAACAATTTTGTTTGCGACACAAGAAATAAACTCACAGATTTGGAATTAACACAATAAGAAACTTCCGAAGACCAAAAATAAGAACTTTCTAGACTGAATGTATCTTCAAATAATCTGAGATCCAAAAAGGAACTAATATTGTAATATTTGCACTACGTTAGATACTCCCCAAATGCAGGAGATATAGCAAGACAGAATAAAAAGTGCTATCCACTAGGCGGTGTTCCGTTTGGTCACTCTTACTTCTCGGTAATATGAAGAGTAGAAGAGCTTATCGTGGTGGCGCGTCGTCCAGGCAAGGTCTCCGTAATCCAGCAGGCTGCTGGCAGCCAATGCGGGGCGGGCCTAAACAATTGTCTCATGCAGTACCACTTGCGTTTGATTGGCTGAAACTTAGTTTCGGCGGAAGTAGGAAATACTTCGGCCTACGCTCGCTGTTCGGGACTGCGCGCGCGCCTCGGAGCTGCTGCGGATCCGACTGCTGGCGTCTCACCCTGTTGCTCTGTTAGTAAGCCGGCCAGTTTGAATTTCCGCCTCCCGCTTACTAGAGTCCCGTCGCCGTGATGTATGTTGAGCGGGTTGTTGTTGGTGCCTGTTACGCTTGTCGCTACATGACGCTGTGAATGACCAGCGGTAGTGGAGGTGACAGAAAGACAGGTTTGTCGGAAGTGTTCTGGGAAAAGTGCACATTTGTAAAGGAAGTCATATAGAAGGCGCTAGTGCATATGCATGGGATGGAGAGGGGAGCAATTGCTGTAATTTGCTTCACCCCCCTCTTCTAGGAATCTTGAGAGTTTTTTATACACTTCTAAAACTTATTTTGCGTAATTCCTCTAAACCTCAAAAAGTCTCACATCCACAATCATTTATAACAGAATAAGAAATTGTACTTTGAAGATAATCATAAAATATTTATTTATTTATTTATTTATGCATTTATTTTACCTGGCAAGATTAGGGCCTTCAGGTCCTCTCTTACATCTAACTAGGCATACTCAGATTGAACGAATTTCAGTTTGTACAGAACAATATGGACATACCAAGTGTTATATAGTATTAATGTTAAAGAAAAAAATATAGATTATAACACTAGTACAAGGATAATTATAACAATACAAAAAATAATTATAACAATCAAGTATAATAATAATAATCACTATGTATGAAGGTAAACATATTTTTATTTTATGAATGTCAGTCCTATTGCTAGTTGGGAATTTTCTCTTTATGTTCTTGCAGCTTGTGAGTTATTCACATCGAGAAGAGACATAAGACGATAGAATGGGGTGAAAGAGATATAGAAGAGGTAGCTAGGTCAGAGGAAGAGAAATAAAATGGTAATATTCGAAGATATGATGGAGAGGAGAAAGAAATAGATGAGAGGGGCACAACAATGATGGCTATACCGGCCCTAATATGTAAGTTTTGAGTTCGCTATTGAATGTTGATTGGTTGTGGATAAGACGCAGATCACAGGGGAGCGCGTTCCGTCTTCATATGGCTCAGATTGAGAAGGACACGCAGAAAGATTTTATGTTATGTAAAGGTACAACCAAGATGCTGGACGTATCCGATCTGGTATTCCGGTTGTGGAATGATGATAGGTGTTTAATGTGAGAAGATAAGTATTGGGGGCACCAGTGACTAACAAATCGATGAAGTAAGCACATCGTGTGGAGATCGCGTACCTTATGTGGGCGTATCCGACCTAAGTGGGAGTATGAAGGACTGATGTGATCATACAACCGTATATTGCACACGTGTGTAACGCAAGCATTCATCACTAGCTCGAGCCATCTCGAATTTTCACTATTTGTGCCGTGTTCAACTACAACACAGTAGTATAGATTAGGCAAGACTACTGTTTGGACTAATTTTTGTTTAACATGGGTTGGAAATATGTTTCTAAATTCTTGGATCGCTTGTAGGGAGGAGAGCGATTTCACTATTTGTGCCGTGTTCAACTACAACACAGTAGTATAGATTAGGCAAGACTACTGTTTGGACTAATTTTTGTTTAACATGGGTTGGAAATATGTTTCTAAATTCTTGGATCGCTTGTAGGGAGGAGAGCGATTTCCGGCAAGCTGTGACTCTTTGTCCTTCCCAGTTTAGGTGTTCATCCAAGATTATTCCAAGGTGTTTAAGTTTTTAAGTATCAAAGCAGTCTGCCTGCAACAACTTTTAAGTGGATAACTATCAATTAACTGGTATATAATTAACTTTCATGTCACCTATAAAACTTAGTTCATATGGCACAACAGGTTACGGAACTAACCATGTCATTTATATCAAGGACATTAATTTTAGAGCGTTGTCCTTCCCCCTTCCCCAGATCAGTTCCTGCGGTCCTCCTCCTGCACCTGTAGCCTTTCGAGTATACATGACGATACTCACAGACAGAACGCACTGTCAGAATCGTAACAAAGTGCCATATCCCATATGAGAGACAAACAAGACAATCACGAAACATATATGGGAAAAGACACAGTTGTCTTGAAAACTCTTTTGGATAAATCGGTTTTCTGTAGTAGACTTCGCTAAAAATTATATATTCGCCATCGTATGCCTCATGTAGTTTAAACTGACAGATCACAAACCGAGAAAGAACGATTGTAGTTTACACCTGATTCTATACGCAAATGGAATAGGACAGTGTGTCGCTAATATTAGCAGCCTCCACTGCAAAGTGACTTCTTGAGCATTCACCTGGATGAGAACTTGCAGTTTCAGTTAGTGAGGTTAGTACTGCTAGAGAGAACTGCGGTCTTTTCTCGCTTATGTCAACTCTCAAGGAGTTACCAAGAGTTGAAGACCACGCAACATACTGTCGGTAGAAGGTTTCGCTGGACATTGCAAGACTACACTGATCTTGTAGTTTGATTTGAAAGACCGCAGGCGGCTGTAAGGCTACCATCTGAGGGCAGTCACTTTAATCTGTAAGCCTTCCGCTTGTCTACGTGGCCATCTGTCCTAAATTGATTGTGCCCTCTGACAGTGCTTGTCGTAGCTAGTCTGCATTGGAGGATATCAATTTTCTCAGAATCTTAAATAAAACTTGAATACTGAAGTAATTTAATGAAATGGTGGCCCTGTCATTATTGCAGTCAATTATTCATGGGCTTAGTTTTTAATAAAAAGAGGCAAGAGTTTACTAACCACAAATACAACAAAGAACACAGGTTAAGCGAAATGATACATAAAATCATGAACTGTCAGCAACACAAATAGGAGCAACAAATAATCAGCACTCTACTGGTTGGCGTTTGGTTGGCAAAGACTAAGGTTTATCTAGTTAATCTATTCCCTATGGCTCAAAACGTGGAAAACGCAATGTGAAACTGTCTTAAGTGCAATACACTTTGATGGATCTATTCCACACAGAAGTTACACTACACTAGTGCAGCTGAGAACAAGTGAAGGGACGACGATTCTGTTTTACCTAACAAGCTGGAGCAGCAATACTGCATCGCTCTCTCGATGCATATTGCTGTCTCAAATGATGGTCACGGCGTAAGCATCTGCAGAGTAGCGATGTGCAACGCCTGTAATAATTTATCGTGGGCATGAAATATCCAAAGTCGCAGGCAGGCGATCTGTTAGATAGATTGCAATTGATGGAGTCCTGAAATCTTGGCAGATTCCAGTGTGTGACATTCCAGTTTCACAATCATTCCATGGACCAATTTTGTTCACTTATATAACAGTGCACACAAGGAGATCAAACGTCAAGGTGGCAGAACTGATACAAATAACATTATTCTTGGCACAGCAAAGATGATTGAGGTCTAAACTGTCGGTACTACTAAGACTTCACCACAGGCTCCCAAGTCAAGACCATTCGAGAGTAAAGTCCACTCAGGGCTAGTGTCCCAAATGCAGCCCACGCATAACAAGATTCAAGACCACAAACTCCTCTCCAAACTAGAGTCTGAATCAGGAGCCCCATTTTCCCACTTGTCTCCTTCCCACCAAACCTCAGTAAACTCGAATAGTGCGCCAACACAACCACCCCCATAAGAGTTTTGTGCCAATACAAGACTCCATGGGCACCATGTCTTCCCTCTAACTCGTTTGCTCTACCTTCAAGCCAATACTAACTAAAGTTAATAATAAGCCAGAAGCAGCCAGTCCTTGACTCATAAAATTCCGCACAGGGCGAAGATGCTACACTCCCAAATTCTTTTTCCCTTGGTCTTTAGGCAGCAGGTTTTCGGTTCTGATTTAGGCCTAAAGTGGACAACGCAGAAATCAATATCTTAGTGGGCCAGCGGTACAGCATATTTGTCGAGGGGCCTCAGCTAAACTGTCCTATACCAGACCATGTCAAACCCGTCATAGATGTTTCGTTCCATCCTAAAATTATTTTGCAGACCTGAGGCTTTCCAAAAAAAAACTCGGAAGGCAGAGGGCAACGCCACATGATGGCTCCATCAATAGCGTCCAGTCCAAGGCGAACATGGAAACTTGCGAAATTTTATGGATGCCAGCTCTTTACACATGGGTGTTTACGACACTGTCAAAACGCCACTTCTCCTGCGCCCCTGTTCCTGCTGTGGCTATAAACGCCTAACGGGTACATCAGGGTAGGAAGTTTTCCGCCTCTTCTTCTGATAGAGATGTGTGCACACCAGTGCGAGAAATTCTTGGGACCAGTGTTCTGTACCCGGTAAGTGCTTTGAAAAGTTTCTCTCCCTAACAGCTGCATGTGGCTTCCAAGCCCCAAATGTCCACAAGTGTTTGGTGGTTCTTAATTCTGGAAAGATCCTACAAGCATTAACGATATACATGCTCTGACTGCTCATGTTGCCGGCCGGAGTGGACGAGCGGTTCTAGGCGCTACAGTCCCGAGCCGCGCGACCGCTACGGTCGCAGGTTCGAATCCTGCCTCGGCCATGGATGTGTGTGAAGTCCTTAAGTTAGTTAGGTTTGACTAGTTCTAAAGTTCTAGGGAACTGATGACCTCAGAAGTTAAGTCCCATAGTGCTCAGAGCCATTTGAACCATTGAACTGCTCATGTTCATAATTCCCTGTCATCTTACAAAAATGATATCTGGGGTTTAATAACATCATTAAAGAATACCCTTGAATATGAAAATGAATGAGTGACATGTCTTCTCTCAAAATCTATTTCACCCTGATTCCGTAAGGGTGGAACTATTTTTCATAGGTGACTGCAACGAGAAAAAATTGTTTATTGCAGCACAGGTATGACAAACCGTCTTAGCAACTCCGATCGGTACAATATAAAAATCCAGTGGAGACTATGAAGAAAATCTTTAGTGTCAGCAATAGACAGACATACAAGGCCACAAAGCATTCTTATTGGCAGCGTCTGCAGATTAATACGAATCAGCTGCTGAGGTGGAAACAGTTATCTGCAATGTATCCACTTCCTCTGCCACTGACAATGTTAAACAATCAATGTAGGGAAGCTGAACCGATTATGGATAAAGTTCTGTGAGGCATTATTTCGCTATGAATCTGTGAATTCATCCGAAAATCGTTTGTTAATACGTTCAGTGTCAACAGATCACTACTGGTCGCCAAAGCATAACGTTCGTTCTAGTAAGCTAAATTCTTATTTCCTTAGAACATTATATGTACTTGTTTCAGTTTCCAGATGTGTTTTCTGTACTCGCATGAGTTAAACAGCAATGACACTGCACAAAATGTCCTTGCTCGTGGACTTCCTGGAGGAGAGAAACACTTGTTAAACTTGTGCGGACATTCGCTCTCACTGCCGTAGCGCCGCCGGCGTGCGTGCCCGCCCACCTTGTGCATTCGCGGCGCGAACTGCGCCACTCTTCACACGTCCCGCAAATCCACTTTGTCCGCAGTGCCCTGGGCGCCGCCTGCGCCAGCACATGAAACAAGTCAGCAACGCTGCTGGTCGCGTGTACGCGTAACACAAGGCAATGGGAAAAAATTCTTTGCTCCATCTAAGCTGTCGCTCCAATGTTGCACACGTGACAAATGAAATGGGAGGGACTCTAACCGTACGTAGGAAGAATAGCTGTGTGTTGCTCAGATGTCTGGTTGGCGGAATGATAAAGGCCAGTCGAGAGGAATGTGAACGAGGCTGAAACGACGAGCTAAACGTGAAAACTCTGAGCCCCCGAAAACCGTTTCCAAATTCTTGAAAGGACATTATTTGGACATGCCGCTGCTTTGGTGTACATAGCAAATAAATCAAGAAGCTCAGTCGGTCAGATGAATTGAATTTCAGTAAGGTGGCATATTGAGCTTGAGGAATCCTGAATTATCTTTTCGAAGAAGAATATAACGCTGCACGCGAGGTGTTAACTGCGGGTGATGAATACCATGAATGAAGGACGGAGTAGACGCTCATTATCTTGCATCAGTACGCCCCTGGTACACTGCTTCATCCCTCGGCTGATGTATCGTAGGGGCCACGTCCATTTCATACCATGGCCACAGTACAAATTAGGACACGTTTTGCACCCGAAGTTTCAACCTAGACTATCGGGAAAAGTAATCTAAAAGTGAAATGAGATCAATTGCGCAGCTTTACAGTCTCTGTACTGTAATCAAAGGTGAGCGTTTTCACGTATGTCCAATGTATCCTAACATCTACGAAGGAAACTTCTGGAAGTGTTGGCAGGCGGCCGCGGTAGCCAAGCGCTTCTAGGCGCTTCAGTTCGTAACCGCGCGACTGCTACGGTCGCAGGTTGGAATCCTACCTCGGGCATAGATGTGTGTGATGAAGTTAGGTTATTTAGGTTTAAGTAGTTCTACGTTCTAGGGGAATGATGACCTCAGATGTTAAGTCCCATAGTGCTCAGAGCTATTTGAACCACTTTTGAAGTGTTGGCAGGAAGTAGCACCTTTCAGAAGCACTACGAATGTTAGCAGAAAATAGCCGATTGAAATGTCTGGATTTCCTCCCTGAGGCCCACTGAATGAAAGATCTTGAGTTTTCGAAATGGGAAGTTAGCGAGCAGCAATAGCGAGGGTGAATGGTGAGTTTGGGCTCAGTTGGTCGTAGCTATAGTTTCATGTGATTTGCATGTGGATGAGTGATCCTCAGGGATCAATAAAGATTGCTTCCACGGAAAACTGAAAGAATCGCCAGATGCACTTTCCATGCATGTATGTCAACGGATCATGTTTTTCAGTTTTTGTGAAAAGAGTGCTACTTAATTAGTGATCATTTGCTAGATGGACAGAGGTCTCGGCAAGTAGGAAGTAATGTTTGATTACAATGAGGCGGTCTTTTCACTGAACACAATTAATTCCTTTTCTTCCGTATTCTGCCAGCTAGGCAACAAAATAACCCATGACATACGTAACAAGGGGGACATAAAACGCGGACAAGCACTGGCAGAAAGCTCATACCTGGACAAGAAAAGACTGCTAGAAACAAACGTGTTAATTTGAAGAAGAAATTAATGTACTTTTGGATCACAGTATCGTATGGCTGTTAAATTTGGACTAGGGGAAAATCGGAAGATAAGAGACTCGAAGTATTTGAGATGTGGTGCTACAGAAGAATGATAAAAGTTAGTGGACTGATAAGGTAAGGAATGAGAAGGTGCTCCGCAGAATCGGCGCGGAAAGGAACATACGGAAAACACTGACAAGAAGAAGGGGCAGTATGATAGCGATAAGACATCTATTAAGACATCAACGAATAAATTCCATGGTGCTGGAGGGAGCTGTAGAGGGTAACAAGTGTAGGGCAAAACAGAGATTGGAACACATCCAGAAAATACTCTGCTTCCCTTAAAACTGCTCCACTACGAAGATGACGTGCTTCAGACGCGAAATTTAACCGACAGAAAGAAGATGCAGTGGTATGCAAATGATTAGCTTTTCAGAGCATTCACACAAGTTTGGCGCCGGTGGTGACATCTACAACGTGCTGACACGAGAAAAGTTTCCAACCGATTTCTCACACACAAACAGCAGTTGACCGGCGTTGCCTGGTGAAACGTTGTTGTGATCCCTCGTGTAAGGAGGAGAAATGCGTACCATCAAGTTTCCAACTTTGATAAAGGTCGGATTGTAGCCCATCGCGATTGTGGTTTATCGTATCGCGACATTTGTGCTCGCGTTGGTCGAGATCCAATGACTGTTAGCAGAATATAGAATCGGTGGGTTCAGGAGGGTAATACGGAATGTCACTAGCAGTCGACAGGCATCTTATCCGCATGGCTGTAACGGATCGTGCAGCCACGTCTCGATCCCTGAGTCAACAGATGGGGACGTTTGCAAGACAACAACCATCTGCATGAACAGATCGACGACGTTTGCAGCAGCATGGACTATCAGCTCGGAAACCATGGCTGCGGTTACCCTTGACGCTGTATCACAGACAGGAGCGCCTGCGATGGTGTACTCAACGACGATTCTGGGTGCACGAATGGCAAAACGTCATTTTTTGGATCAATCCAGTTTCTGTTTACAGCATCATGATGGTCGCATCCGTGTTTGGCGTCATGGCGGTGAACACACATTGGAAGCGTGTATTCGTCATAGAGATACTGGCGTATCACCCGGCGTGATGGTATGGGGTGGCATTGGTTACAAGTCTCGGTCGCCTCTTGTTCGCATTGACGGCACTGTGAATAGTGGATGTTACATTTCAGATGTGTTACGACCCGTGGTTCTACCCTTCATTCGATCCCTCCGAAACCCAACATTTCTGCACGATAATGCACGACAGCATGTTGTAGGTCCTGTACGGGCCTTTCTGGATACAGAAAATGTTCGACTGCCAGCACATTCTCCTTATCTCTCACCAATTGAAAATGTCTGCTCAATGGTGGCCGAGCAACTGGCTTCTCACAATACGCCAGTCATTACTCTTGATGAACTGTGGTATCGTGTTGAAGCTGCATGGGCAGCTCTGTTTGACTGAATGCCGAGGCGTATCAAGGCCGTTATTACGACCAGAGGTGGTTCTCAGGTTCTATGCACCCAAATTGCGTGAAAATGTAATCACATGTCAGTTTTAGTATAATATATTTGTCCAATGAATACCCGTTTATCATCTGCATTTGTAGCAATTTTAATGGCCAGGAGTGTGTTTGAGAACGCAGGTTGCAAATGCTACGCTGACACGATAAAGTTGGCAAAGGCAGGAATGGAATTCGCATCATACCAATGACACCGCGTATATGAAGTTTTAAAACTTCCTTTCATACAAATTTTTTTCATCTACGTGATTGATATTTTGAAGACGCTAAAGTCTTCCTTACACCTGCCTACATTGTTTCATGTTTTCTACTTTCTACGATTACATTCTTTCCTGTATTCTGTCTGCTTCGCAGACGCCTATATATATTGTCTCCTGCGTGAACTATTAGCGAAACTTTTAGATAAAATTTTTAATTTTTCATGACTTAACTATTTGTTGAAAAACTAGGCCTCTGTATCGCTCTGCATCGAGGGAGTAGTACTTGCGTTTGCAGTTAAGAAATCGGTCTTTGTTATAAACATGTCAAACATTATTTTACACTCCTGGAAACTGAAATAAGAACACCGTGAATTCATAGTCCCAGGAAGGGGAAACTTTATTGACACATTCCTGGGGTCAGATACATCACATGATCACACTGACACAACCACAGGCCCATAGACACAGGCAACAGAGCATGCACAATGTCGGCACTAGTACAGTGTATATCCACCTTTCGCAGCAATGCGGGCTGCTGTTCTCCCATGGAGACGATCGTAGAGATGCTGGATGTAGTCCTGTGGAACGGCTTGCCATGCCATTTCCACCTGGCGCCTCAGTTGGACCAGCGTTCGTGCTGGACGTGCAGACCGCGTGGGCCGACTCTTCATCCAGTCCCAAACATGCTCAATGGGGGACAGATCCGGGGATCTTGCTGGCCAGGGTAGTTGACTTACACCTTCTAGAGCACGTTGGGTGGCACGGGATACATGCGGACGTGCATTGTCCTGTTGGAACAGCAAGTTCCCTTGCCGGTCTAGGAATGGTAGAACGATGGGTTCGATGACGGTTTGGATGTACCGTGCACATATCAGTGTCCCCACGACGATCACCAGAGGTGTACGGCCAGTGTAGCAGATCGCTCCCCACACCATGATGCCGGGTGTTGGCCCTGTGTGCCTCGGTCGTATGCAGTCCTGGTTGTGGCGCTCACCTGCACAGCGCCAAACACGCATACGACCATCATTGGCACCAAGGCAGAAGCGACTCTCATCGCTGAAGACGACACGTCTCCATTCGTCCCTCCATTCACGCCTGTCGCGACACCACTGGAGGCGGGCTGCACGATGTTGGGGCGTGAGCGGAAGACGGCCTAACGGTGTGCGGGACCGTAGCCCAGCTTCATGGAGACGGTTGCGAATGGTCCTCGCCGATACCCCAGGAGCAACAGTGTCCCTAATTTGCTGGGAAGTGACGGTGCGGTCCCCAACGGCACTGCGTAGGATCCTACGGTCTTGGCGTGCATCCGTGCGTTGCTGCGGTACGGTCCCAGGTCGACGGTCACGTGCACCTTCCGCCGACCACTGGCGACAACATTGATGTACTGTGGAGACCTCACGCCCCACGTGATGAGCAATTCGGCGGTACGTCCACCCGGCCTCCCGCATGCCCACTGTACGCCCTAGCTCAAAGTCCGTCAACTGCACATACGGTTCACGTTCACGCTGTCGTGGCATGCTACTAGTGTTAAAGACTGCGATGGAGCTCCGTATGCCACGGCAAACTGGCTGACACTGACGGCGGCGGTGCACAAATGCTGCGCAGCTAGCGCCATTCGACGGCCAACTCTGCGGTTCCTGGTGTGTCCGCTGTGCCGTGCGTGTGATCATTGCTTGTACAGCCCTCTCGCAGTGTCCGGAGCAAGTATGATGAGTCTGACACATCGGTGTCAATGTGTTCTTTTTTCCATTTCCAGGAGTGTATTTTCACGCAGGACCTTACTGCACCCATTGGCTAGTGTGATGCAGATGATTTCGCTTGTGACCAGCAGTGAGCACCCAAATCTGAATAAGTGCTCGGCGCATGCTGCCTGCTTTTCTTGATGACAGCGCTCTGCTCTCGCGTAGGCCATTGGGCAGGCAGCAGGCTAACTCGGCTCGTTGTGTACTCACGCTGTTTACATGCACTGATGTGTGTTTACAAAAAGTCGTCCAAAATATTGAAATAGACATCCCATGCGATCTCATTGTGTTCATTTAACTATTTGGTTCAAATGGCTCTGGGCACTAAGGGACTTCTGAGGTTATCAGTTCCCTAGAACTTAGAACTACCTAAACCTAACTAAGGACATCACACACATCCATGCCCGAGGCAAAATTCGAACCTGCGACCGTAGCGGTCGCGCTGTTTCAGACTGAAGCGCCTAGAACCGCTCGACTACATCGGTCGGCATTTAACTATTTATCTGGTTCTTTTCGTTTAGCAAATAAATTTCCTAATTCGTCAAGAGTGCCCAAACCTCTTCCATTAGCAATTCTATGCAGGATTATTTATAATTCACCAAGAGTGCCCAAGCCTCTTCCATTACTAGTACTGTACAGGATTACTGATTTTCATTATTAAACTTCTGTTCTTATCAATAAGTTGTGTTTTTTTACTAAAGGCTCAATGCTGATTTGTTGCTCTTGTACGTATGTTCCTGCAGACGTGCGTTGAAGGAGCTAAGAGTTTCCCCATGAATTACAAAGTTAATGTGATTCAACAACGTTGTGTATGCTGAGGACTCCGTGGTGACAGAAGTGAGAGAGCAGACACATCTGTCTGTCCTCCTGAGTGCCCTGGCGCCGCCTCTTACTTTATTGAGTTGCCGGATCCGCCAACTGCGTCCATTGTTGGAGTGTAATTAGCCGCACAAGGCAAATGGCTTTTTCCGGCGCAGTTGGCCGCTTTAATTAGACGGCAATATTAGTTGGAAGCAAGCGTCGGCCTCAAGTTCTCCGACCCCCTCTCAACAACCGTCGCTGCTCTTCAGTTTCTCGCCGATACGCGGAGCCAGATTCGCGGCAACGGCTACGTGCTACCAGTGGCCCTCTCCTTGGTTTCATCTCACTTGCCAAGGCAAGTTTCAACCATCTAGATATAAAAGTATTCTTCAGTCACACTTATTGGTACTTTTTCATTACTGTTGTTGTGGTCTTCAGTCCGAAGATGCAGCTCTCCAGTGCCAACCTGTGCATCCATTTTAACTTACTTTCAACCAAGTTGCGACTAAATTTCCTTTTTACCCAATTCGATTCAGTTTCTCGTTAGTTATTCGATTCAATCTGAACATTCTTCTGTTATATCGCATTTCGAAAGCTTCCATTCTTTTCTTGTCTGAATTGCTTATCGTCCACGATTCACCTCCGTACAAGCACACAGATATATTGAAAAGAAGACTTACTAACACCTGACTTTACGTCGGATGTCAACAAATGTCTACTTTAAAATGTAAAGAAGGACAGCAGTCAGACACTGAAATCAGTAATTTACTTCAGATCCAGAATTTGACTGTAACATGGTCATCATCGTGCTAAAATACAAAACAAACTATCAAGAGCAGGTACGAAAGGTGTATACATGCACTTATACTACTTCATGTAGATGGGAACATAGCGATAACATACCATTACCGGAAGAGTCATATAGGCATACCCTAGTCAGAGCATAAATATGTGATAATTGACGCTGGCATTTACATGGCACAAACAAAACTGATGCGTTGTTTACAACCAGCGCATTCGGCTAAAATATGCAATATTAGAGAACTGTGATGCTCTCTAGTAGATTGTATGGCACATCAGAGATGCTACAGCTCAATTTTATAGAAAACCACAGCTATTAAATGAATCTTAATATACAGTACATATGGGATATGCAAATTAAATAGTGAACGCACATAACTGCACAAAAAGCGATCAACGGAATGTAAATGCAAATATAAACGTAAAAGACAGGTAGCATCCCAAATGGTATTACATTACAACAAAATCATATCAAACCTTACAATAAGACTAATGGATTAAAAATCCATTTTGTGCAACATATTTCATTACTGCACGCCTAGCGGTATAAAGGGTCATCGTGAACCAAAACTGAAAAATCTGCAGTAATATAAAATATCATTAGACAGTGCCGTAAGACGCATTAGTCTGAGATAACATTTGAGAGAGGTAATAACACAAAAGCACTTTATCTTAAAGAACCCAATGTTTGATTATACCTCCACTTACACTCTTCCATATTTTTTTCTGTCACGTAGTTATAAAGGTACTGTTAATAAGTACATCTAACTACTTCTTCATAATGTAAGCAATAACGTCTGCAATAAATTACGGATTTCTGTGACTGACTGGTGCCCTATTCTACGTCTGAATATTCAACGGTCGCTGTGCGCCACCAGTAACTAATTAATTCCAGTTTAGTCAAATTTCTCTTCTTCTATTGCCAGTCTGCGTTTTACATCGTCTTTATTTTTGCTATCATCAGATATTTTGCTCTCCAAATAGCTAAACACATCACATAGAACTTAATGTGTCATTTTCCAAACTAATTCTATCACTCCCGCCTGGTTTAACTAGATTTCATTATCGTTGTTTTACTTCCGTTAATGTTCCTCTTACAATCTCTTTTCATGTCATTAGCCATAGGCGCAACACTTGAAAATCGAAGAGACCTTTGGATAAAGGAGGAGCTTCTAGGAATTTGCAAGATCTGGGCTGAACGTAGTTGGATGTACCTATTAACAGTACCCTTATAACTACGTAACATACATAAATATGGAAATGTGTAAGTATAATTATATCCAAACTTGATATCAGCGTTTTGCCGTCTCTCGCAGAATTATGTCATCGGCAAACATCAAAGTTTCTATTCCCACTCCCTGAACTTTATCCATCTTTCCCAATTCCTCCTTGATTCGCTTTACTACTCAATATACAGATGGAACAATATTGGGGAGAAGCGACAACCCTGACTCAATCCCTCCTTAACCACTATTCCCATTTAATATCGTTCTTATAATTGCAGTGCGTTTATGTAAAAGTTTTAGATAATCTTTCTCTCCCTGTATTTTACTCGTGCTTACTCCAGAATTTCTAATAGTGTATTCCTAACAACATTGCCCAAAGCTCTTTCTAAATCTATAAATACAACAAACGGAGGCTGCCTTTCTTCATTCCTCGAAATTAGGTCTAAAAATCCTTTATTTCTCGAGTACCTGGACTAAACGTCCCTGATATCGGCTTCTGCCAGTTTTTATATTCTTATGGGAACAAATAAACTCAATATCTTGCAACATGAGATATTAAAGTGATGATTCAGTAATATCCAGACCTGTCACGACTGGATACTGACAGGGATTATTAAAGTCTTGTTGAAGTCCGACGGTATTTCTCCTGTGTCATGTATCTCGCACACCAGGTGGAATATTTTTGTCATAGTTGACACCCCAGTGAATTTCAATGTTTCTGAGGGACTGTAGTGTACTTCAGGAAACATTTTTCGACTTGTGTATTTCGGGGCTCTGTCAAATTCTTCTCGCGGTATTATGTCTTCTGTTTCATCTTCAATAATTTTATCTTCTCTTTCTATTACACACTCTTCAAGTTTCGTAACCTTGTACAGATCCTCTGCACGTTTCTTCCCCGTTTCAGTTTTCCTTCTTTGCTTGGTATAGGCTTTCCATCTGCACCTGAGTACTTAGTATTCATGTAGAACTCGACTGACTTAGCTCCTTTCGCCCCTATGGGGGCATAGGGCATTCAGGAGAACTCGCCATCCGTCTCTGTCTTCGGCCATTTGCCTCAATTCTGCCCAGGTCTTGCCAACTCGTAGAAGCTCCTCCTTTATCCGAAACTGCCTTGGATTTTCCAGTGTTGCCCCTATCTTCCTCCTAGTCATTTTTCTGAAACTACCTCGTTGTAAGAGGTGATAGGATGCTCTCCTTACGTTCGTGAGGGCCGACTTTAAAATTCCATCTTTTCTTTCATTAGTTATATGAACTGTGATTTCCTCAAACAACTTCAGGAGAATCTTTAGGTCCAGTAAATCAGGCTGATTTGATCTCACATCCTCCTCCACATCAACGCTTCTAAATAGAATACACCGCGGTAATGAGTTACATACAATCGATGGACGGTTATGTTAAATGGCTTTAAGACCAATAAAACAAACTTTACAAAGTGTACATAGAAAACTATGGATGTTCTACATCTACATCTTCATGGATACTCTGCAAATCACATTTAAGTGCCTGGCAGAGATTTCTTCGAACCATCTTCACAATTCTCTATGATTCCAATCTCGTATAGCGAGTGGAAAGAATGAACACCTATATCTTTCTGTACGAGCTCTTATTTCCCTTATTTTACTGTGGTGATCGTTCCTCACTATGTAGGTCGATGTCAACAAAATATTTCCGCATTGCGAGAAGAAAGTTGGTGATTGGAATTTCGAGAGAAGATTCAGTCGCAATGAAAAACGCCTTTCTTTTAACGATTTACAGCCCAAATCCTGTTTCATTTCTGTGACACTCTCTCCCATATTTCGCGATAACACAAAACGTGCTGCATTTCTTTGAACTTTTTGGATGTACTCCGTCAGTCCTATATGGCTAGGATCCCACACCGCGCAGCAGTATACTAAAAGAGGACGGACAAGCGTATTGTAAGCAGTGTCCTTAGTAGTTCTGTTACATTTTCTAAGTGACCTGTCAGTAAAACGCAGTCTTTGGTTAGCCTACCCCACAACATTTTCTATGTGTTCCTTCCAATTTAACTTATTCGTAATTTATTTGCTTCAGCGGTTATAAGCTTACAGGCCATATTAATGATATGTAAGCTAAACAGTAAGTAATATTGACCGCAACAGATCAGAAAATTTTAACACCAAACACTAGAAAACTGAACAAAAACTTCTTAGTTTACGAGCACAATCCACGTCACTTCGAACAGAATACCTGAGCTTTCGACGGCTCTCTCCCCCAACTTAATCGCGAGTAAAAACCACACACTTCCGTTGCTGGCAAAGTTTTCCGCTTGTGCAGGCATGATAGCAGCGTCTGGGACCTTCCAGAAAGGGGCGAAGGGACGCATGCGCGGAAAGAGAGTTCGGCAGCTCGGAACGGCTCCGACCTGTCGTATGCCCAGTAACGTCAGGTGACACAACGAGCGACGCCACTTCTGAAACCGTCGTTCCCGTCTCACTACAAGCGTCAAGTAACCGTCTTTGTTTTTGTGCGATATCCGAAGTCTACACCCTTACCCTTAGTCTCTGTTAACATAGTTACGGCTTACTGTAATCTCTGCCGCCTCCCTAATAACGGAATCTCAATTGATGATGTATGATCCAAAACCCTCATCTTTTCAAATTGTGCTCTATGTCCGTTTCCAGAAGAAATTCATCCAAGGCTGGCTTGTAAGAAGAAGCCTCAGTAACAGTGTGAACAGTTAGACCTAAATAGAAGCTGTCACATTCACAGGGGACACTACACACTCCGGGCAGTGGAACAGATACGTAATCTTTAACGGAGTGTTTATTTCGTATCTTAAAAGCAGCTGGATCACTGGTCTGAGTCCATGTGTTTGCAGATCATCTTCTATCTTGTTGGTCGCTGCGCCATATTGTGGAAGGAATGGAGCCGGAGTGAGCTTTTCTGCCGACTAATGAGGCATTCTTCTAAGGTGGCATTTGAAAGTGTTAGCCTCTTGTTGATTCGTTTTCTCTAAACACATGCCAGATTTTCTGCAATCCGGACTGTAAGTGGTCGTCGTCAGAAATAATCTTTGTCCTGTGTACTTGCGTAGTCACGACCTCTTTCTTGTCTACAGTGCGGTGAAAGTTATCTGAGTTCAAGTACTGGTCAGAGTGCATTTATTTTCCGTACAATGAATGATGGAGCCTGCCTGGTCCCGAAGCAGATCGGATCTGCTGGGAGCTGCCAGTCTTGCCTTCCAAGACTGTGTAAATTCCGCCCTCTCTGAAAGGTTCCAGACACTGTTTCCTGTACATAAAGGAACACCTTGCCAGCTCCAGCAGTCCGTGGTTTTTATTCCTGCTGAAGATGGAGTAGACAGCTATTGTTAGCTCGAGTGTGTTATTCAAAGAGACTCAGCTTGTAAAGTGAGAAGGTTTTATTTTTGGGCATGCCACCATGAAAGACTCCGATGACATACAAAAACGTTTTTGTGTGCGAGGATGATCCTGAACATGAGGACAACATGAACAAAAATAAATTGTAACACACATTTTTGCTCTGTTTCGGCTGGTATTCCGTAAATAATTTAAAAACATTAGCTTCTGTCACTTTTTCTCAACATTAAATGCGATTGAAACACCATCACTATCTGACATCAATTTTTTACTCATGCCTCATGGTGGTTTTATAGGGTCTATCTGGCCTTATGAATGTAATCATTTTATTAATTATTTGTGTGTCTGATACATCTCTCAGCATATGCAAACATTTAAGAGAATCTTCGAATGCTGGTACAATTTTCTTTTTGTATAACTATTGTCTTAGATGATAAAATGTTTTTACACCACACAAGTTTCGTTTTTTCTCCATTTTCTTACTGTTTTCAATCATTTATCTTATTAAATTTGCACTATCTCTTACATTATCTACTGGAAGACATTGCAGAATAGTTTTGCTTGTTATCGTATTTTACAGTGTTCACATAAACGCCGGCCTTTGTGACCGAGCGGTTCTAGGCGCTTCAGTCTGGAACCGCGCGACCGCTCCGGTCGCAGGTTCGAATTCTGCCTCTTGCATGGACGTGTGTGATGTCCTTAGGTTAGTTAGGTTTAAGTAGTTCTAAGTTCTAGGGGACTGATGACCTCAGATGTTAAGTCCCATAGTGCTCAGAGCCACTTGAAGCATTTGAATTTTTCACATAAACAGTTGTCTTTCACCATGTGACATTTTCCTTTCACGACTCTTCTTCCACTTAAAAAATCTTTTTCTGCTTCTATTTTTACTGAATATTTGTCTCTCTTAGTGACTTCTGAATCGTGTTTTAACATAATTATTTTCAATATTATTAAGCTCTCACACGATGCATTTCTGATTTTCTTTTTAATGACTTTTTCTTTCAATCTTTGCACCTGTCTTTACTCTGCATCTTAATAATATATGATCATATGAATTTGCTAACTGAACTAGGATCATCATGTACTATATAATCTTCTACTTGACTGCAAAACTTAAGGACGAGATTAGTAAAATGCCATATAGTATTAACTATTCGTTGGAAATGAATGAAAGTGTCGGAGCGTGTAGCCAAGATCTCCAAGCCGTGCCCACCACAAAACACATCGTAATGGTTGTCGGGCAAAGATACCAGCACAATGCAGTCGCTGTGCGACTGCCAGGTGACCGTCATGTTGCGTAACAGGCAGGAACAGACCAACGTCAAACAGCGGGTGCAATTTCAACCACACTGAAAAGGATTCCACCATGGATCCCGGACCATAGGAGCTAGAAAACTAGGAGTGGGTTCGCGTGTTCGTATGAGAGTAGCTTCAATCTGAGTAGTGTTTCTGGACGTACCCTCATATGGCTTTGTAGCTGCAGGTGTGACGTTGTGGAAAGACCTCTAAATCTTCGAACACGGTACACTCACCAGTCAAAGTTATTATAAAATTATGCTCTCTTTCCCCATATGTGCCTTTTCAGCGCTGCCATCGGCACACGTTCAGATGCACCAATGACCATCCGGCACGCTACCACAAAGAGCACTTACGGCCAATATGGAAGCATGTTTCAGAGCATGAATTGTTGTGTGTGGTGACTACACATCCTATTAATATCCTTGTACCGCCTTTTTCAGTTTAATTATTGTCTTTGAGTGAAAGTGTCATTTCTGTTCCTCTCATTGCGTTTTACTTTCAGCAACCTTGTGTAGCATATTTCACCTGATGTAGCAACATCTACTTCTAAAGGACTACTCTGTAATTCACACGTAAGTGGCTGGCAAGACTAATACACTCCTAGAAATTGAAATAAGAACACCATGAATTCATTGTCCCAGGAAGGGGAAACTTTACTGACACATTCCTGGGGTCAGATACATCACATGATCACACTGACACAACCACAGGCACATAGACACAGGCAACAGAGCATGCACAATGTCGGCACTAGTACAGTGTATATCCACCTTTCGCAGCAATGCAGGCTGCTATTCTCCCATGGAGACGATCGTAGAGATGCTGGATGTAGTCCTGTGGAACGGCTTGCCATGCCATTTCCACCTGGCGCCTCAGTTGGACCAGCGTTCGTGCTGGACGTGCAGACCGCGTGAGACGACGCTTCATCCAGTCCCAAACATGCTCAATGGGGGACAGATCCGGAGATCTTGCTGGCCAGGGTAGTTGACTTACACCTTCTAGAGCACGTTGGGTGGCGCGGGATACATGCGGACCTGCATCGCCCTTTGGAACAGCAAGTTCCCTTGCCGGTCTAGGAATGGTAGAACGATGGGTTCGATGACGGTTTGGATGTACCGTGCACTATTCAGTGTCCCCTCGACGATCACCAGAGGTGTACGGCCAGTGTAGGAGATCGCTCCCCACACCATGATGCCGGGTGTTGGCCCTGTGTGCCTCGGTCGTATGCAGTCCTGGTTGTGGCGCTCACCTGCACAGCGCCAAACACGCATACGACCATCATTGGCACCAAGGCAGAAGCGACTCTCATCGCTGAAGACGACACGTCTCCATTCGTCCCTCCATTCACGCCTGTCGCGACACCACTGGAGGCGGGCTGCACGATGTTGGGGCGTGAGCGGAAGACCGCCTAACGGTGTGCGGGACCGTAGCCCAGCTTCATTGAGACGGTTGCGAATGGTCCTCGCCGATACCCCAGGAGCAACAGTGTCCCTAATTTGCTGGGAAGTGGCGGTGCGGTCCCATACGGCACTGCGTAGGATCCTACGGTCTTGGCGTGCATCCGTGCGTCGCTGCGGTCCGGTCGCAGGTCGCCGGGCACGTGCACCTTCCGCCGACCACTGGCGACAACATCGATGTACTATGGAGACCTCACACCCCACGTGTTGAGCAATTCGGCGGTACGTCCACCCGGCCTCCCGCATGCCCACTATACGCCCTCGCGCAAAGTCCGTCAACTGCACATACGGTTCACGTCCACGCTGTCGCGGCATGCTACCAGTGTTAAAGACTGCGATGGAGCTCCGTATGCCACGGCAAACTGGCTGACACTGACGGCGGCGGTGCACAAATGCTGCGCAGCTAGCGCCATTCGACGGCCAACACCGCGGTTCCTGGTGTGTCCGCTGTGCCGTGCGTGTGATCATTGCTTGTACAGCCCTCTCGCAGTGTCCGGAGCAAGTATGGTGGGTCTGACACACCGGTGTCAATGTGTTCTTTTTTCCATTTCCAGGAGTGTATGTTTTATACACTTACTTGTGACTATGATATCCACTCAACAAAAATAATTGCAGCTTCTTCTGGGCATCGCCAAAGGTTTATAACTTGAAAAAAGCTCTTATTGCAACCAGCACCCAAAGAGTAGAGAAAGAGTATAAACTAATCAGAAATAACGTTTTGCATCAACATATAAATAGAATATTTTTACCGAGAATAGTCCATGGACAGTTGTCTACGAATTACAGTAACTTTTGATAAAGGTATAGTATTCTATGTTCTGTAGAAGGCGGCCTCTGCAACCGAATGTATCAGGATGACCAAATATAGCGGGAAGACACCAAATATAGTGGGTGATGCCAGGAGGTGCCACATTAAAACTCAGGGAGAACTTTCCAAATTATTTGTTTCCACTGCAGTGCTCCATTCACCTCAGTCTGCATCACCGGGCCCCGCAGTGCTGAGGAAGCACCTCAGCAGCCTGTACAATGCAAAGCTGCGTCGTGCCAGCCTTGGCCGGCCCACTGAGTTCCGATGAGGTCAGGATGGCTGCGCCAGCAGCCGACTCAGCTGCCGCCGTCCTCTCTGTTTCCGTGCTGCTCCACCGGGAGCCGTAGGCTGGCCCTACTGCTGCTTCTTCCTCGCTGTTGTAGCTGGGAACACAGTGGCAACGACCGGCCATGATCTGGCATCTGAATCTGAGGCCCTCGCCTCGGAAGTGTCCGGCGTGTGTTGGGAGCCGAGACTACTGTCCGCGGTAGTGAGCCGAAGAGTGGCTCAACGCTGGCTGGCTGTGGACCCCACGTTGGACTCATAGGATCGAACCAATGTCCCGCCATGGACAGGGCACTGTCGCCCCATCTGCTGCTGCGTGTAGCCAGGCGGTGTGACACGCCCCGCCACCCATGATATCTGCCGTACTTCAAAGAATCTCGTCAAAAAGTCACCTATTTATACTCGGCTGTGCACCTGTTTTGCCTAGAGCGCCGCTTCGCATCAAGTATGCATAACACTTAGGTTCGCCAGTGGCCCTCTTCTACCTGTGACTTGCGCCATGGAAACTGTTGTGTGCGGCCTCTCCAGAAGTTCTACGCACCTGTGGCCTCTATTTGCCTAAGCAACTGCTGGTATGCATAACTTACTTCTTATCCGGCCTGCACCAGGCTGTAACTCGTGCTCCGAATATCGCACAAAACTAACTTTCCCAAGCCTAAACGGTGGTGCCACTGCAGTCCTGAGCAAAATCTCCCATTTCTCATTGTCTACAAAGAAGTTACACAGAAATAATAATAGCAGTTTTAAGAGAGTAGATATTGCCAGCAAAAGCCCTTTACATTTCTTTATTTATAACATTCGATTAAAGTATTACTTCTTTTGCAGTTATTTATGTTTCACATTTTATAAAGCATATAGTGTTAAAGATGTTAGCACTAGCTGAATAGAACTGACTTACAGAAATACATGTGTAAAATTCTGTGACCACACATCGGCGTATCTGAAAAGTAGACACGCATATCACTGCTTTAGTTAATAATTAACAGAGTGTTTTGCACAAAAAAGTGTGAAACATCTCACATTTTCGCAACAGTGACACCCATTTCCAACATCACCCATTAATTTTTCCCGTTAACAGGGTATTTCCCGGGAGTGCCATAATTACATTTCTTATTTGTCCAATTGCTTTTGTCACATTTACTACTCCTTTTCTTCCTGTGCATCCCGATGTCTAATCGTCTCGACTAGGATCTCGGTGTAAGTATATGGTTGAGCAGATTAGTGAAGTATACGACACTTGGTATTTCAAAATAGTATCAACATGTTAACAATTCAGCGAGACAGAAGCACCATGTAGCTTTTATTAGTTTTCCATTTACTGAATATTGGAACTGATTACAGTTAGTATTAAATTTTTTTATTCTTCATTTCTTTTCCATAATTTTCCCACAGCTTCGGCGCTGTTTCAGATACATAATTTGCTACAGGCTCCAAGGGTTTGATCAGTTCTCCACCACCACTTGAATAATGTTACCTCATGCTTTACGGTAGAAACAATATTCATTTGAGATACTTTCATGAAGCTCTTATATGAAACGAAAACGCTTAGTTTAGTCCAGTGTTGATGTGCGTAATCTCTACTATTCTTTTTCACTTTGTTTTCCCTGTCGTGTTTATATTCTTCTTCATTTCCACATCTGCAACTGAATGCACAACGACTGTGTAGCATTCTGCAAATTTTTCGCAGTCATTAGTACTGCATCATTGCATCTAGTAATGTCTTTCCACCACACATTAACAGTTCTCGAATTATAGTACCACAAAATCTTACATACTGGCTAACAGCCAAGCACCCAAAACGGTGCTACATGCTCAATAAAAATTCATGGACTATTTCCATCCATTCATCCATTTCCAGAAAATTTAACAAAGAATATACAAGTAGGTGACTTTACAATATGAATAATTGTCTTGCTGTGTCAGCAAGAGTATGGAGCCAGAAGGTGGTGAAAATATTAAAAGTTACGTTCTAATGGCCAGTTTCCTTAGGAAAATAAGCTCCTAAAGCTAAATTTAAGAATTTTTAACCATAGGGAGCTCCTGCCCATGAGGCAGCGCATCTTTGAATGCAGAAGCCGTAAATTTTTACGGTCTATTCTGCTACTGTCAGAATACTTCACTGACAGAAGCAGAGATACTTTTGAACATGCTTCCTGCGCAAGAAAAAGTGTCGATGGTTATTTCTAAAAGCATCTTTCCCGCACTGCGAAGAACCAGGAGGGCGGAATTTCCATTTCTACGTGGTGCAATGAAAACAAATTGCTGGAAACGTCTTATTCACAAGTTGCGAGAGATAGGCCCGCACTCCTTGGCGCACATCTGCCGCCAAGGATAACAGGGGGGAAGCGGATGGGTATGAGGGGAAGGAGGTATTTTACTTCTAATTAAAGCAGCGAGAGGGTGCCGGGAAAAAGACAACCACACTGCGAGAAGCGGCTTCCGTTTTATCAATGGCCTCCCGAGCAGTTACGGCAACCATTCTTTTAGGCGAGACTCCCAGAAACTTAACTATGCTCAGAGGACGCCCAAAGACCAACATTTATAGTCTACACGAAGCACGCGAATTAATGCTGTTACATAACACACATTTATTTTCCCCATACACAGCAGTACCCTACGTGGCGTGTTGAGTACAGAATGTAGTCATGTCGCTATGACCAAATATTTTTGTCAAAAATAACTGCCGTTTTTCGCACAAACATGACAAACTGGAGACGTGAAGCGAATATATTAGGCGCTTCTGTATCTCCAACCTTTCTGCAGTGGACGCTATAGCTACTCAACTTGCGTAGTGGTGCTCCGCAAAAATGATCTACTTGACAAAGAGAAAAGTTAAGACACATCTCTCGGCTATTGCAAGGGGCTGCAAAAGAGGGCCAGACCAAAGCTGATCGAATGTACTGCACCATGGGTTAATTGCTGATACAACAAGGGCTGCACTACATATGCTACTAACTCGCAGGGCGCAAGTGGAAGTATAAATGACCTTCACTGTTAGGCACTGAATTCGCAGTCCGCTAGGCACCAGGAACCTACATCAATACGCAAGTAGGCTAGTCTACGGGTCTACATGCCTGAACCAGTCAACCTCTTCGTACCCTGGCGTTACTGGCCGGCCGGAGTGACCGTGCGGTTCTAGGCGCTGGAGCCGAGCGACAGCTACGGTCGCAGGTTCGAATCCTGCCTCGGGAATGGATGTGTGTGATGTACTTAGGTTAGTTCGGTTTAATTAGTTCTAAGTTCTAGGCGACTGATGACCTCAGAAGTTAAGTCGCATAGTGCTCAGAGCCATTTGAACCATTTTTGAAGCCCTTACTGGGAGCGGTATTACTGGAGGTGCCAAGCACAGGTCAGAAACGGAGCGAGTACGAGTCTTATTTTGCGGGTTGCATACTTCACAAACCAACGCGCTACCATTAATCAGTACTAACTAGCTTCCTTCGTTCACCCTGTAGTTCCACGAAAATGACAGATTGCTTCATACTCACCGACTCTTTTCTCTTTCTGACACATGCAGGATTCTAAGGCTAGTCGTGACTGACACAGGTGCGCCAAAACTTGACCACCTGCTTTACAGCGTACGGTCCACTCTATGTACGCAATACGGCAGCGATTCTACGTAACTTGGATTCGACGATTCCTTGGTAGGTTCTTGAAGGCATGTGCTGGCCAATGTGTATGTGCAGGTCAAGCAATGATTGTAAATTACGGATAGGTGGTTTGTGGGCGCTGAGCTAGCACCCGATAGCGTCCCAAAAAGGTACAAATTTGGTGAAGTTGTAGCAACAACATCAACGTGAGTTCGCTGTAATACTTCTCAAACCGCTGTAGCACGATTATGGCCTTGTTTATGTTGCCTGTTATTCTGCTGGAAGAAGCCCTCACTGTTGTGGAAGAGTTCAAGCAAGAAGGGTACAGCTGCCCCGCTATGACGTTCATGTGCTCCACAGCTGTCGTGGTGCCTTCGATTACTACGGCAGGATCTGTGGAGGGCCAGGTGAATAGCATAACACTGTCCCCAAACGGCCTGTATCCGTGGAGAAGTGCATGTTTTGATCAGCCGTTCGTTTGTATGACTGAAAATCCAGACATATCCGTCGATATGGTGTTACAGGAGATTTTATTCAGCTGACCAGACATTTCTATTGATCCAAGGTCCAATCTCGATAATCCCATGCCGACTACATTCGTAACAGACTGTGACGTTGGGTCAACATGGGAACGCGTAGGAGTCATCCGCTGCAGAGCCCCATGTTGAACATCATGCTCTGAGTATTGTGCTCAGACAGACTTGTGGCTGCACCAGCATTGTAAGCTTTCAGCCTATCCCGCTTTTCAGACCAGGCAAGCCTCTGACCTCAACGTTCTGTAATGAGACGTAAATGTCCAAAACGTTATCACCTTCTCTTGGTTTCACCGCCCTTCAGTGACTTTGCGTTGATGTTCACAATATCAACACGACCGGTTTCGCTCTTTCCAAGATGATCGTTTCCAGGTCTGGGCCTTAACAATATGCTCTTTGTTAACGTCGCTTACGTCAGTAGATCTGCCTGTTTTCTTCCTATACAGTCACTACAGTGATTCCCGATTCGTCTCTGCTCGGCTCTCTTTAACGCGTCACACGCTCGTAGCGCCACCAGGCGATATTTAATCTCGAAGTGGGCAGTGGCCGTAATGTTTTGCCACTTCAGTGAATTGTTAGTATGAGTACACGATCTCGCTGCTGTAAAGTAGCACTGACAAGGCGAAATGACCGACTGTCGGGATCACATGCCCTTTAACGAACGTACGATTTGTGAGAATGTGGAGTGTGTAAGGCGAAAATTAATTAATCCAAAGTACACCATTGCAAATGTAATCCATTAGACAAGGAGTGATACGTGGATTAAGTGTCACGCCATAGTCAAACTCCAGACGAAAAATATATAGAAATTTCGTCCAGTGCAAACGAACTGGTTGTACTATTATTTACTCCACCACCACCATGGCGAAACATACGTGCAGCTTAAAACGGAAACACAACACAGAGTAACGTCACTGTTACATCTATGTGACAAAAAGCGGGCTATATCTTGATTCATTAGGTCATCACAACTTGCGTTATGCACTAAAAGCGAGCTGTCTACCTTATCACTCATTTTTTTAATTTATTTTAATAATTAATCACTACTTGATCCTCCTATTATGTTTTCTGGTACTGTCGTTACAGATTCGGTAACGCTTTGAAAGTGAGTATATGTCAACGTAATTCTTAGACTTTCTCGGAATGGATGTTAAATAATTAAATTTACAGCAGACTCCCAAAATGTTTTATTTAAATAAGTGTGTATATAAACAGTACAGTATTCACGCCTAACCGATCAGTAGTTATATCGGTATGTAGCTTGTTTCTGTCATTTAGGCTGCTCGGATATTTTGTGACATTCCAAGTTGCATTTGAGAATGCGTATAATGCCGAAATCATAATTGTGTGAAAAAATGAATAGTAATTTACAGTTTAATGGCGTAAATTTCTTTCAAAACGCTTGAGTATGTAGCGGCTATGCCGCGAGTCGGCGGTTATACTTGAGAACTCGTGTACTCGCTCTCCTTTCTGAGCGAGTCGAATTCATTTGTACCCGACGACAGACTCAGGGGACGAAAGAGCTGCGGCGGAGACTCACGCGTCTAGCCTACGGGCACACAGAGACTGCTACTTCCGAGACGGTGTCACAGGGCTCACGTGCGAAGATATGGAGCTAATTTCTGATCTCTAGTGCGTCGTGCGACGTTGTGTGAAGTCCCACCCGTGAGTCATCTGGAGGCCCCAGTTCAGCTGCTGCCGCCCGGACATCTCTGGTTCCCAGTCTCGAAAGTGCTGCCGCTTGTTCGCCATCGTCTGCGCGGCCAAACACTTCTTGCTGCGCCCCTCGACGCTGGTCAGACGCTGCTGCTGTCACCTGACGCTGCCCCGCAGTGCCACTAGCACGATCACGCGCACCTTGGATGTCCACGGCCGGGGCTGCTGAAGGCCGCTCGTCAGCCAGTTGTGGCTGTGCCTGCCCTGCTGGCTCAACGGTCTTCCACTGCCGCTGGCGTCAGCACCACGTCGCTGCCTGCCGTGGCCACGCGCCGCGTGTAACTGCAGCATCTACTTTGACTAAAAATGCGTTGATGACGTCCTCTGGGCGGAGGCATCGTGGGCAATGACATAATGGATGTACTTTCAGAAATAACCGTATGGTTTTCTAATATTGTTTCTCTGAAACCTCATCGGATTTCTGACAGACACATGGTCACCAATCCATAACAACTCCCGCCTTGAATTGTGATCTTTGGACACCCTGGCCTCTCTCCAACCATAGCGGTCAAGAAATCTAATCGTTATAATGGCAACGGATTCGTGTAGGTGATTGCACCATTTAACAGATTTTTCCAGTGCTCAGCGAAGACCTCCGAAGTCAAGATCATGCACAAATCGCGCACCATACTAAAAAATAGCATTCACATGCGACAAATGCCGTGTAACACCGCCTTCGTAATGGCCTCAATTTGGTGAGCACAAAGCACCCTCAGGTTGCAAAACACTGCAGTGCAGAATTTCCCTTAACTCCTGAAAACTAACTGTGGGCAGAGCACTTCCTTCAGAACTAATCTCCAAATATTTGTGGGAAAAGTTAAACGGATAACGCGAAAATTACAGCTCTAGACATAGCTCTTAAAGTGGGGAAACTGCAAAACAGATAAACCACGCTGACTAACGGTATTTGACGTGAGTGCTAATAGCTCGTTGGGCACAGATTAATAGTCTACAATGTAAAGCGAAGGGAGAGTCGAACAGAAGCAATAATTAAACGAAACACTCTCACTTATTCATAAATGCATTCAAGGGATCAACAAAAAACTGAATAATCGACAACTTGTGACAACTATATGCATCCATATTTGCACGAAGATTAAATGGGAAGCAGTGTCACTCTCACTTCTTTCCCTCTTAAGAATTTACTACCTCTCGGAGTTCACGATAACTGACAACCGTTTACTTTTGCAATTCTCGATCGGAACAATAACTGGAACTTGGTGACTAAAACCCAGAAGTATACACATTCATTAGCAGTGCAAAAGGACGAGGCAGACGATCGCCCTGGCTTCCACAACCATGCAATCAAATTGAACCACTCCCCCGGTGCTGCGAATTATTTCCTCCTTAAGTGTGACTGTCGTGTACCAAGTTGTGCACTGCAAACGCGTTGGCTTCTTCACGAATATGGAGCCCTTTACGGTACTCAAAGATGTGGCAGTCTACACCGCACTGCTACGCCAAGTTGATCAGGACACCCACGCGTCTTACCGGACACTCTCAGGCCCTACAACTGAGTCCGGCCAGACACTTTCACGTCCTGCCCTCGAGTGCTTCCGTTGCGGCGCTCACTAACGCCTTTCGTAATCGCTGCCGCCTGAATGTGCCAAGTATCAGTCCTAAAATTACGAACCATTGTGGCCCAGTCACGAGGATTCCCTGAAACAGAGAACCCCGCCGAAAATAGCACGTCTTTTCCAGCCCCAAATGATAACATCAGACTCTTCCCTGCTACCATAAAAAATTAATTTCAACGCTTCAGCCTGACGTCACACATCTTTACGTCAACTACACGTTGTCCTACCAATGTTTATATCACCGCAACTGGGTTTGAGAAATCGGAAGGACTGCTATAAGGCTAGAGTTCGTTTTCTGTGGCCTGCGTTTCCTACAAGCGCCATACCGACCTTGGCAGGACCTTAGTGACAAGCAGTCGTGTGCAAAGACAAACCTGCCGCTCCTGTGGGTTTCACGCCAGCCTCACTACCAAGAATTATAGGCGACCCAGGCTGCGGTCCTACCCACCTGTCACCGTCCACTGGCCGAAAAATTTCCTATTGCTCTGTTTTAATTGCACTGCTCTGCACATTCGCATGCACCCTAAATCATTCAAAAGCCATTAAAACCGTAATCGGGTAAATAGAGAGAGACATGCAAATTCCACAGAGAGTGTTTGATAATATCAATAACATGTTTATATCTATTTCCTCAGTTGTCACACTGAGTAGTGCACGGTACATCCAAACCGTCATCGAACCCATCGTTCTACCATTCCTAGACCGGCAAGGGAACTTGCTGTTCCAACAGGACAATGCACGTCCGCATGTATCCCGTGCCACCCAACGTGCTCTAGAAGGTGTAAGTCAACTACCCTGGCCAGCAAGATCTCCGGATCTGTCCCCCATTGAGCATGTTTGGGACTGGATGAAGCGTCGTCTCATGCGGTCTGCACGTGCAGGACGAACGCTGGTCCAACTGAGGCGCCAGGTGGAAATGGCATGGCAAGCCGTTCCACAGGACTACATCCAGCATCTCTACGATCGTCTCCATGGGAGAATAGCAGCCTGCATTGCTGCGAAAGGTGGATATACACTGTACTAGTGCCGACATTGTGCATGCTCTGTTGCCTGTGTCTATGTGCCTGTGGTTCTGTCAGTGTGATCATGTGATGTATCTGACCCCAGGAATGTGTCAATAAAGTTTCCCCTTCCTGGGACAATGAATTCACGGTGTTCTTATTTCAATTTCCAGGAGTGTAATTAATGGTGAAATCGACATGAAAAATGCTTGTCGCATTACAAGTTCTGCCATATACAGCTGGAGCCACTTGCTGGTCATTAGATCCTGTAAAGATACCAATCAACACGAACGTGTGGTGAGATGCGTTTGAAGTTATCTGAGGCTGTAAATATTAAGACAGTAAATATCACAGCGGGCAATTCAGTTGAAAAGACATGCGCATCTATAACAAGGGCAATTACAGTCTTTGGACAAACATAGATATAAGTAAAGTAGCAGTGAAGGAAACCTGAGTATCAGAAGAAATTCTCCAATTGATCTACGATAGAAGGAAGTACAAAAATGTTCAGAGAACAGAGAAAATAACTCAATTAGAAATTAAATAAATAGGAAGTATAGGAAGCTAAGATGAAATGGCTGCAAAAAGAATATAAGGGAATAGAAAAAGATAAGATCGTCGGATGGACTGATTCAAGTTAAAACAGCTTTGTATGAAATCAAATGAAGGATGTCAACAACAAGACTGCGATGCGAGGGCTAGTGTTAAATGCAGAGGACAGAGCGGATAAGTAGATGGACTACGCTGAAGTCTTTAATACGTGGACAACTTTACCAATAACTTGATAGAAGAAGAAATGGGAGACGATGTGGAAGACGAAGGAGATCTAATATTACAGTCAAGGTTTAAAAATCTTATAAGGCAGAATGGATAGGTAACATTGTTTCCGAATTTCTAAAATTAGTGCAGGAAGTTGCAACCAAAGGATTATTCAAGTTGATACGTAGAATCTATGAGACTCGAGAAGAACAGCCACACTTCTGAAAAATATCATTCTTACAACGGTAAATAATTGCGAAGACTGTAGATAATTGCGAAGATGACAGCACAGTCACTTTTAACACCTCACGCGGCCAAGTTCTTCGTTAGAACAATATACAGAAGAATGGGAAAGAAAATTGAGGATCTGTTACATGCCAAACTTTACGTTAGTTAAGGTAATGGCAAGAGACCAAAGGTTCTGACGTTGTGATTTTTAATGGAAACAAGATTTAAGAAAACATTTATAGGATTTTTCACCCTACAGGAAGCGTTCAACCTTTCAAAACGCATCCAAACGTTCGAAATTCTGAAAAAAATAGTAGTGTAAGATGTTTGTGCGTATATCGCCCCTAGTGTTCAATATAAGTGTCGAGGAATCTTTGACGGAAATAAAACAAAGGTTCGAGAGTGGGATTATAATTGAAAATGATTCAATATCACTAAGGTTCGTAGATAACATTATTATACGCGGTGAAAGTCAAGAGCGCTTACAGCATCTGCTGAATGAATTGAGCTCAGGGAAAGAGACGAACAAAGTAATGGAATACATGTATTGACTGTGAACCGAAGAAGGACGAAAGAAATGAGGGGCAGTAGAAACGAGATAAGAGAAAAATCTAATGTCAAAATTGGGAACCATGAAGCAGACAAAGTGAAGAAATTCTGCTAACTTGGAGAAAAACATGATAGACGAAGTAAGACGACCATAAAAAAATCAGCATAGAATGCATTCCCAGCCAAAAGAAGCCTGCGAGTATAAAATCCGGGATGTATTGCTTGCTAGACGCAAGAATCTAGCCCTGAGCTCTGCACGCTAAAGTCGCGCACGTAGGCCCGGACCCACACCGACTTCAATATTTGACTTGGATGGGATGAGCAGATGGACACACTGATAGCCTCCACCGCCATATGTGAGGCAAGGTATGTCATCCAGTAACTCACATGTTCAGCATGTAACATCCGTTTTTGTGGTATTTCAGGACATTTTCGGCCCTATATGTCTAATATTCAGTTACTTGTCTCAGCAACATCTACGGCGCTTCGGACCCTTTGAATCGTTGATGAAGCAACAAATATTGTAATTTTATGCGTTAAAATGCACAAAGTTAAACATTTACACAAAACTTAACAGTATCTAATTACAGAGCAATAGAAGAGTGACTACTGTAATGTAGGCAACAAGATATGATGGAGTAAGAGGCCAAGAGCACATTGCTGATAACGCATCCTCGTTGGGCGAGTTGTGGCGCCAAAACCCTACTAGGCTACAGGATTCTGTTTCATAGAAAAGCCTTTAAGTCACCGGAGCAAGTAGTGGAGTCGCTCGTTCTCCTTGGACAATAGCAGTCTAACTGGTCGTTTTACAGAGTCGCCACATCGCAGCACGAAACACTCGCAGCGCAAAAACCCCATAAATAGTCACAGTTGTTCCGATTTTGTCACTGACACCTCCAAATCAATCCAGAATCCAAAACTCGCCGTAGAATAGAACCTCTATCAGGATCAGAATGGCCCCGAGTGTTGTTAACATCATAACAGACTGTGAATGACGGTGCGAGACGGTAGGCAGGGACGCATGCACGAAGAGCCACATCTTCACCCGACGGTGAACCATCAAGACAGTGAAAATAACAGAATTTACTTCGCGGAAAACATACAGCCATAGTAGTCAGGTCCCCAGTTGCGCGGATTGCCCCTGGGCGGGCGGTGGTGTTTGCTTGGCTAAGCACACAGCACAAAGCCGTCAAGTTGAACAGGCAGACGCGGAAGCAACGAAGTCAGCACCTCAGCGGCGCACTGCTGAAGCCAAGTACTCAGTGGCAACAAGCTGGCGTGGGCTGATCACGCTATCTACGGCAGAGTCCTGTAGGAATTTTCATTTGGAGAGGAGAAGAACTTCTTTTCAGGAGGAGAGTTGTTATATGTGAAGCAACAGTCAGCGACAGAAGAATTATAATTACCTATGCTAGAGAATGAAACTATAAATACAGTCATCTTTACACCATCACGCTGCTGAATGCCAAAAGCCGTCAGCACACGGGACGAGTTACTTAACGTGGACGTGGCGCTCTACTAGTTTTATGTCACTTCCTGCTACTCCTCGTTGATGAACCGTTTCCTCACTTGAAACAAGGTAAGTGCCACGTGCCACGTAAAGTAGAACCAACAGGAAGCAAAAATCACCCTCACGTAACAAGCAGAAAGAAAGACGCCATACTGCATTCGTCGTGTTCAGCAGAATCCCATATTCGATGGGTTTTATGTTATAGCACACGCCCTACGAATATACGCTGTTTCTAAATAACAACACATTGAATGTCTCTAGAATGAATCTTTGTTTGCACGATAGGCCGTAATAAAAAGACTGCAAACGTCATATTGCTGATTAAAAAGATTTCGTATTTAGTTATATTCGAGCTATAGCTCCTGTGAACAGGCCTGGGCAAGGTATGTAACTGGATTCAGAGAAACTTAATTTTATTGTTATATTAAAGAAGATTTGACTTCATTTATACATAACACAATTCGGGGAATATTAGAGATACACAAAAAATACTCATTTAGATAGAATATGGAATAAATGTAATTTCGGATTAAACACTAAACATATTTTACAAATGCAATCTGTTCATGCACGACAGTGCGCAGAACCTATATGTTCCAAAACGCTGCCTGCAGAAATGTGATTTTTCAGGTGATCATATCTCGGATTATATTGGTTACGGAAATAAGGGTCCAACTGATCTGGATAGCCCTTGTCCTACCGTTCAGTTGTATACCTTTTGGAAGAACTGGCATCTGCAGCTATCCTACAGTTCAAGGTCAGAATTTAAACATTACACACTCTCTCCAGCCCAGGAAACTTGAGAAAATCTTTTGGTTCCTTTGCATTAGGTGTGGTCTAGAATGGACTGAGGATGGCTTACAAAAGCACCATTTGTTCAAGTGCGAATCCTTATAAAACCCAAAAAACCAAGATTTTTTGGGTCTGAAAAGTACGAATTGTAGGGATGGCCACTTCTTCAGTTTCTATTCATGGCAGATGCTCGAAAATTTTACCATATATCCTTAAGATAATATTCTCGGGGAAGTCGAAAATTTCCTAGATATCTTTAACCGTTACCAAGATCCATAAGTTCAAAGCATACGCACTTACGCAGAACACTCGTAATAACCGGTCTGACACGTAAATGTAGTTACAACTGATGTTGTGGTCACATGGTAAGGGTTCTATGGTGATTGAAGAGATTTTTTCACCTCTGCGTAACGGAAACTTCACACGTACACAAATATGCCCGAAGTGGTAGTGTAGTAACAAGAAACACGCAAAAAAGTATTTCAGCGTACCCGCAAAGAAAATGACAACCAAAAGTTATTCTAAACTGAAAAGACTGGAAATTCAGTAAAATATTTCTATAAACGCTTATGCTCTTTTACAACACAAATCGCAAGGTGAACTGCTATCGATGAGAAAAGTATTGAAAATACGTTAAACAAACGATTATGTGTGAATCTTATATTATGCCTATTTATTTGTTGTTTATATGCCTCAAAGTACATAAATGTGTGGGAATATATAAATAAATTGTCAAAAATTTGCTGGGCTGTTGGATTCGTTTTACATAAACTTTATACGCTGCTATAGCATGCAAAAAAAAAAAAAAGCCAAGGAGGAGAAAAATGTCCGTTCAGAAGCATAAGAAGGCGAATAAGATCCTCTTGAAAAAATTGGCAGAAATTTGGGGAACCGGTCGCCTCGGTCCTCGTTCCTACTTCCTCATCAAAAATTTTGACATTGGAACGTATTCACGCTTTTTTGTGCTGAAAGATACTACAAAAGAGACAGTAACGGTGGAAGACGGAGGAGACATAGCCAGTAGGAGAGAAAGAGGGAGGAGACAGTTATGGTAGGAGAGAGAAACTGTCATTGAAAGAGGAAGAGGGAAGGATGAAGACAACAGCATTAACGATTTTTCCTTTGTGGGGGAAACATTGACGTAGAATTTTTGGAAACAGATGTCCGTCATTTAACTGCAATCGTTCATTTATTATACACAGTAATCACAGGCATTATAGCCATAGTCTTGCGTGTGTTGAAATGTTAAAACATGTCTGTCCTGCATGTGACTTGTCATCGTCGAAAAAACTTATTTCTGGTCTTAAAGACCAGATGCGTTTTTTCACTATGCTCAATGTCAGCCAAATTATGTAATCTTCGATATGTACTCAAATCCTGAAATACGTCAACTCGTCCTATAAGATGAGAAATATGTTTTCTCACTATGGATGGTCACAGGTAGGTCAGAAATATTTTAACATTTTAACATGTACTTGAGAATGACTGTAAAGACGAAATCATTCGTGACTTGTGAAACAAATGAGTAATTATCAGTCAAATGTTGGAAAATTCTTAAAGAAAAATAGAGGAGACATTGATGGTAGGTGGGAGACACTGTGAGTCAAAGTCAGAGATGCATGGAGGTAGAAATAGTGGGAGGAAAAGAGAAAAGAGGGAGAAGAAAGTGTAGATGAAAAAGAAAGATGAGAGGTCACCATGGGAAGGAAAGGGGGCTCTGAACCCTCAGGAATATCGAACTTTAACACTAAGGTATGGGAAAGGATGCAGTCTGGACCGAAATTTTAAACACATGCTTGTAGGGAAAAATAAATTGGAGGCTCCAGAATTATTGAGCAGTTGAAGTGTTGTGGAGACAGTGGTAGTGGCAAAGAAGGGCAAAAGGAAGGAGTGCAAGTGAGAGAGGACGCAGTGGCAGTGGTATATACCGTAAATCAGTAGGAGAAAGATGAGACGGTGACAGAGAGACATAGTGTCAATGAGAGGCTGAGTAAACGGACTCAGAATATAATGTGTTAAAAGAGCGGGAATATGTTAATATGTCAGAATTCTAGGAGACGAAGTCTGAGTGAGGCAGCTGGTTCCCCACTTTTCTGTCAGTCGTTTAAAGTGGAACATATCCACCGTTCACGTGTTCCGTAGCATTTTTCCGCTTGTTTATACTATGGTACTGCACGGTGCACGATATATTGCTGCGAAATTTGAGCGAATTAGTAGTGTTTCGTGGTGCAGTAGGCTAAATCAAAGATTGCAGTAGTATACACACATGTTTCATAGCAGCCCAAAGAGTTACATAATCAACATAAAGAGGCTATATACGCGATAATAGCGCACTGGGTGACAGCTACAAGCAGCACTGGCCGTCGTATTTTGTAACCCCTAAAACACTCTGCAGCTTAGCTACAGCAACACAGTGACTTAAATAAGCATTAGATGCCTCTTTGACGTAACACTAGCTCTGTTTTGTGATCGAAATCTCAAGTAAAAGTATTTTCTTTAAATCATAAATTGCACCCAGTGTACGTTCAAAGTGGCAGAGAGGGTATTAAGGAATCGTCAAATATCAATAGCGGAGAATAATTTTCTCTTAAGTTTATATCTTGATGTATTCAGAATGTTGGTATAGAGACCGAGCTTTTTACTGTGCTTGAGCTCAACTGTACTTCGAGAGGAATGTTATCAGTCAATCCTGAAAATCTGTTTTGAAAACATTACCAGTACTCCACTGAAAAATTAAATTATTTGAGGACAGAGCAAAACAGATGCGACAAATGTACACCAGGTTAATATTATTTAAAGGGTAATGATGGGCATTTCTTGTTAACCGGCCTACTTAATGTAGAATTATAGTTTCAGCTACGTTTTACTGTCGAACAAATGTAGGCCTAGGTAACAGAGCACTATTTCTTATTAAACTTCTCAGTTACTGTTTTTCATAAAAGTGTTTTATTTCCTTTCTCTTTATTCCTATTAGCTTTATAACAGAAATATTATATTGTCTGTAGAGACTTGTTTTTTAGCTCAATGCACAACGTACAACAATACGTTTCACTTTTATTTTATCCATTATCAAATAATCCTTGAAGGCCTGCCACTGTAAAATCTGTGGTTTTCCTTGTTGGACAGTAATACTGGCTTTTATACAATGACAGCAACAGACTGATATCAGATTTATGGTGTGTTGTAGGATGTTGAATCACGCAGCGGGTTACAACACTTCAATTATTATTGTCTACGTGAACTCATTGCACGGGATTTCTTAACTGCTCTTTTCCGAGAAACAAATATCCTAACGCAATATGACAGCCTTGACTTGCATGAAAACTGATCAAAGCCACACAAAAGAGGCATAACACTACAACAACAAAATCCTGCCTACGTATATGTAATTCTCCTCAAAAACAACGAAAATTAAGTGTTCTAAGCACGTTTTTAAATGTTTGTTCATTCATCATTTGCGTTTACTATAAACACCAACTATCTATTGAATGTACCAATGTACCTCTGATATATATGCAACTCAGTACTTCAAAGTACGAAATTCCTTTCGAGTCAAAGTACGAAATTCCTTTCGAGTCAAAAAAGTACAATAACCGAGTGTAAAAGTTATAAACAAATTCGCCTGTATCTGGACAGAAAGATGCATTTGTAATTACAGAAATATGCAATCTGACATTACAGAAAAGCCACCAAAAGTATGAAGAAACTCGCACATCGCAAATATCACTCTTAAGATGACGCAGTACATGACAAACGCACTTCATACAAATTTGGTTGCATATTGGATGCAGTGTTTCGATAGGTTAGAGATGCACTACATAAAGGAAGGAGACAGTCGGGTGGCTGAGTACTTGTGGAGTACACATGAGGGTTTGTAGGACAGGCGGTAGTCTGAGGTGCTCTGATGAGCGATATGCAGCAAGGGAAGTAAAACGGCGTTAAGAATAAAGACACTTCGACTATCATTATCTTATCAGTAAACTGTCCGAGTATTCGTAATCAAGTTCCCGTATTTATCACCCTCCAGGAAAGTTCTCGCGGTCAGACTGTCCTTGGGACCGAGAGCTGGCTAGAACCCGAAGTGGAAAGCTCTGAGATATTTAGTGGGCCATGGAATGTATATCGCAAAGATAGATCAGAGGCCATAGGAGAGGGAGTGTTCATTGCACTTGACAAAAATATTATCTCCATTGAGGTCGAATTTGTGACAGAGAAGTTATTTGCTCGCGTATAACAGGTGCAAATGAAATCAAGGTAACTGTTGGATGTTTTTACCAGCCATCCGATTCTGGAGTTATTCAAACAGTGTCTACGGTTAATAGAGCCTAAATACCCAGTTCACGAAATGCTAGTTGGAGGCGAATTTAACCTACCGTATATATACTGGGATGTCTATGAATTCACTGCGGCGGGTGTAGACAGACATACATGAGAAATACTTTTGAACACATTTTCTGAAAACTGTCTTTAGCAACTAGCTAGACAGCCCACACCTAATGGAAATATCTTAGACCTTGTAGCTACATACAAGTTGGATCTTATCGACAATGTCGGTATAGAAACGAGGATCAGCGACCACGATGTCATTGTAGCAGCCATGATTACGAAAGTTAGTAAATAAATCAAGAAGGCTAAGAGAGTGTTTCTGTTAGACAGACCAGATAAGCAGTTGTTTGCATCTCACTTAGACAGTGAATAGAAATCAATAAATTCCAGTAAGACCGATTAGAGAAATTATGGCCAAAGTTTAAGCAGATTGTAAATCGTGGCCTTGAGGTCTGGAACGTTATGTGCCTAGTAGGTGGATTTTTGTCTTGAGTCGTCAGTGTTCTAACTGGTTTGATGCGGCCCTCCACGAATTTCGAATTCCTCTCCTGTGCCAACCTCTTCATTTCAGAATAGCACTTGGCAACCTACGTCCTCAATTATCTGCTGGATGTATTTCAATCTCTGTCTTCCCCAATAGTTTTTGCCCTCTACAGCTCCCTCTTACACCATGGAAATCATTCCCTGACTTCTTAACAGATGTCCCATCATTCTGTCCCTTCTCCTTGTCAGTGTTTCCCACATATTCCTTTCCTCTCCCATTCTGAGCAGAACCTCCTTACCTTATCAGACTACCTAATTTTCAACATTCGTCTGTAGCACCACATCTGAAATCTTTCGATTCTCTTATATTCCAGTTTTCCCGCAGCCCATGTTTCACTGCCATACAATACTGTGCTCCAAACGTATGTACTGAGCAATGCCTCCCTCGTCTGCTTTTGATATCGTCCTTGCTCCGTCCGTCACTGGTTATTTTGATGCCTAGGTAGCAGATTCCTTAACTCCATCAACTTCGTAATCATCAGTCCTGATGTTAATTTTCTCGCCGTTCTCATTTCCGCTATTTCTCATTATTTCGATTTACTCTCAATCCATATTCTGTACTCATTAGACTATCCATTCCATTGAGCAGATTAGGTAATTCTTCTTCACTCAGGATACCAATGTCATCAGCGAATCGTATCATTGATACCCCTTCATCTTGATATTTACCAACGCGTGTCAGCAGCTAATGGTCTGGATTTCATTGTAATTTCCTTTCACCTTGAATTTCAATTCTACCCCTGAATCTTTCTTTTATTTCCATCATTGCTTCTTCGATGTACAGACTGAACAGTATGAGTGAAAGACAATATCCCTGTCTTACACCTTTTTCAATCCAAGCATTTCGATCTTGGTCGCCCAGTCTTATTATTCCGTCTTGGTTCTTCTACATATTTATATTACCCGTCGCTCCCTACAGCTTAACCCTATTTTTCTCAGAATTTAAAACATCTTGAACTATTTTACATTGTCGAACACTTTTTCTAGGTCGACAAATCCTATAAACTGTTTTGATTTTTCTTCACTCTTGCTTCCACTACCAACCGCAAAGTCAGAATTGCCTCTCTCCGTGCCTTTACCTTTCCTAAAGTCAAACTGATCGTCATCTAATCCATCTTCAATTTTCTTTTCCGTTCTTCAGTATATAAGCAACTTGGGTGCATGAGCTGTTAAGCTGATTGTGTGGTAATTCTCTCAATTGTCAGCTCCTGCACTCTTCGGAATTGTGTGGATGATATTTTTCCGAAAGTTATACAGTATATTGCTAGACTCCTACATTCTGCACACCAATGTGAACAGTTGTTTTGTTGGCACATCCGTTAATGCATTGAGAAATTATGATGGAATGTTATCGATCACTTCTGCCTTCCTTGATCTTAAATCCTCCAAAACTCGCATAAATTCTGATTCTAACACTGAATCCCCTATCTCTTCTAAATCAACTCCTGTTTCTTTTTCTATCATGTCAGACAAATCTTCCCCCCCCCCCCTCCCCCCTTTCCCCCAATAGAGGCCTTTAGTGTACTCTTTCCACCTATCCGTTCTCTCATCTGCATTTAACAATAGAATTTCGGTTGCACTCTTAGTGTTAGGTAGATAAAATGTGGAAGAAAAACCACCATCGTTTAATAACGAAATTCGGAAGACGCTGAGGAACCAGAGATTGTAGCACTCTCAGTCCAAAAGGGAACACTGGCCGCTGTGGCCGAAAAGTTGTACGCGCTTCAGTCCGGAACCGCGCTGCTGCTACGGTCGCAGGTTCGAATCCTGCCTCGGGCTTGGATGTGTCCCTAGGTTAGGTTTAAGTAGTTCTAAGTCTAGGAGACTGATGGCTTCATATATTAAGTCCCATAGTGCTTAGAGCCTTCTGAAGCATCAAAAGGGAACGCATAGATGACGACAAGCGAAGGTTGGTAGAGATTCATGCGTCTGTGAAAGGATCTAACCGAGAGGCATACAACTACCACCGTCACACCTTAGCAAAAGATCTGGCAGAGAACGCGATATAATTTTAGGCTTACTCAAAATCGCTATGCAGGTCTATGGCTTCTATTCAGCCCTTGTTGACCACTCTGTTGTGGCAGTTGAGATAGCAAAAGGCAAACTGAAGTTTTGAACTTCACGTTCTAGATATGGTTCACACAGGAGAATCGTACAAGCATACCGTCATTTGACCATCGGACAGACTCCCGTATGGACGACACAGTAATAAGCATCCCTGGCGTAGAGAAACAAATGAAAGATTTGAAAGCAGTTAACTCACTTGGTCGGGATGAAATCCCAATTAGATTCTACAAAGAGTACTCTACAGCGTTGGCCCCTTACCTAGCCTGCATTTATTGTTAATAACTCGCCCAGCGAAAAGTCCCAAGCGGCTGAAGAAAAGCGCAGGTGACTCAAGTGTATAAGGAGGGTAAAAGAACAGACCTGCAAAATTACAGAAAAATCCCTAGCTTCGGTTTGCTGCGGAATACCTGAACATATTTTTGGTTCGAAGATAATAAACTTTCTTGACACTGAGAAGCTTATGGCCACGTATCAGCATAGTTATAGAAAAAAATCGCACATGCGAAACTCAGTTTTCCCTTTTCTCATATCATATACTGCGAACAGTGGACGAAGGGGAAAAAATTCCATATTTCTTGATTTCCGGAAAGCATTTGACACGGTGCATCATTGTGGGCTGTTAATGAAGGTATTAGCATATGGAAATACGTTCACAGATGTGTGAGTGGCTTGAAGACTTTTCAAGTGATAGAACGCGGTACGTTGTCCTCGACGGCGAGTGATCATCAGAGACAAGGGTACCGTCAGGAGTGCCCCAGAGAAGTGTGATAGGACCGCTATTATTCACTGTATACTTACATATACGTTTGGCGGACAGCGTGGGAAGCAGCCTGCGGATGTTTGCAGATGTAAGGTGTCGACGAAAAGTGGCTGTAGAAAGATACAAGACGACTTAAATAAAATTCCCATTTGATGTGTTGAATGGCAGCGAGCAACAGGTAAGTGCTACGGAAATGCTTTGGGCACTCAAATAGTAATCACTGGAGGGAAAGCGACGTTCTTTTATAGAAACACCACTGAGAACATTTGAAGCTGTCTTGCGAACGATTCTACTGCCGCCAACATACATGCGCGTGAGGACCACGAAGGTAAGATACGAGAAGTTGGAGCTGATACGGAGGCATATAGATAGTCGTTTTTCTCTCGTTCCCCTGGAACAGGAAAAGAAATGACAAGCAGCGGTACAGGGTGACTTGTCGAGTGTCTATGTGAATGTGGATGTAGATGTATATATGCAGATGTAGGGGTGTTATCCCATATTGCAGATCATCTGGACATTAGAGTTTGTAATTTCCTGATGTGGTACAGGACAAGGATGTAAACATTACTTATGGATAATACAATGTCTGCCAGTACTTCGTTTCGCCCAGCGTGCATCACTCCGATTTTAGGTCTTTTGCTCTTACCACGGTAACTAGGGACTACTGAAGTTAATTTGTTGCTGTTGGTCACAGAATACCTTCTGTGAAATTTTGTTACTTTCTTTTGAGCATCAGAATACTTAATATTGTTTTTCTACGAAAGTAGGAAAGACAGGCTATCTTGTTACAGAACTGACGGTGAAAGTGAAATTTGCTCTCTCCAGTAGGAAACAAGCACATTTTCTTCTCAAAGATTTCTAGTTCCCTGACACATTTACAGTCGGAATTAGTGAAGATTGAACTATATACAAATATAAATAACATTTATCAATATATCTGCAATTTTCATTTTATTTAATTACAACAATTAAATAGAACGAAAACAGTAGTATACCTGTGTGGCGTGCCCTTGCTAAGATCATACTCTCATTTTCACACTGTAGTTAAGTACTTCCAGCACTTTTATTACACCCCAGTGCAAGTTTAAAATGACGTATTTCTGGATACTGCTTTATTAAGAAAAATGTTTAATTTTATGCCCGCTATTACTCGTATTTCAGAAAACTGGGTGTTATGATACATCTTGTAGAATATTCTGTTACAATTAAAATTATTTGGAATGTAGTAAAACAAAAAATAGTCCTAAATCATATATCCAGTTTACCATTGCGGCACTGAAAGAACAAACACACCGGATTAGTCATGAAGGAGTGCGCAACGGTGAAATGTATCCAGAAGAATACTAGCGCCATGATTCTTTCATGGAGCAGGAGACTGAAAGAATAGCAATAATTTGGTTTGAAAAGTAGTGACGAAGACAGTTGTCAGGAGCCCAGGACCACCACGGCTATGGAACTGGATGATAGCTCAACCGTCACCTACATGGTAAGTAAGAGGACTGATACGGCTGACAAATTTATAAGCTCGGCTCCAGATGCTGCCCAGTATTCAATTATTGTAAAATGTATGTATGTTACACTTAATTTTATTTTTTTATTAGTTTAGTTTACTTTCACTCCACTTTAGAGAAAGCTAAATATTACAGTGATTCGTAAAATGACGAAATGCCTGGTGCCAATAATGTTGCGATATGGAGTGCTCTGCCCCCAAACGTTCCCTGGTGTGCCCACATATCAGTAAATAGACGTTAGTGCACTCTCACGTAAACCACCATTATTCATGCAATGGGTAGCACACTATAACCTAATTGTCTGCAACAATGTCAGTGGCTCTGTGTGAGCCTTTCCTTCAGGTATTGTTTCCCTTCGGGATTTCAAGTTAGGCACTGAACTGTCAATACTGACATAAACTATATTTATCTTCACTAAGTGTGTTGCTGCATTCATCATGAAATGATTTCCGCTTCTTAGTTCGTACCTCCAGAAATTCAGAATCGATAGTACTTGTATTGGCAACAACTTAAGATCAAGGGGAATGGCGTCCCAATTTTCGTGAACATACTTTAAGTCACTTAATAAGCTCTCAGCGTGTCTCACTTCAATATCTATTGTAGTATTTCGAACTTCTAGTAATTTGCTTCTCTAGTCGATTTGTGCCAACAACGTAAGTTATATAGATGCCAAGATTAAGCACCTGAATGATCTCACATAACCCAAAACATTCCAAACCATAGAACATATTTCAGCTGACAAATTTAGCTTACTAAGAGTTTCGACAAAAAAAAAGGCAAGCCTATTCAAGTAAGCTGCAGTTGGTATAGCAACGACAACACAAGCAATTTAACGGATATCAGAATGTAATAAAAATATCTTCCAACACACTGCTTCAGAATTTCCTAGCGTTGTGGAGTGCTACCAAACAGATTGTAAGGAAGTCGAATCTATCCGTTTAAAGTATCTGCTTCAACGCAACACTCAGCTGTCTGTACTCCACATAAGACTATGAGAAGAACATGGTGTACATTTTACAGGGAGATTTCACACTGAAGAAAATGTATAAAGATCCTCTAATATTACTAGCGCTACCATAGCCTTTTCTGCGACATTCACAAATAGGTGCTGAATGTTTCAGAAGTGTTGATCGAATAAAGTAAGCAACAGCAATTCTCTTTTTCTGATAACCATCTATGAATTTCAAAAACCGTTCATTTATTTCATATCTATCCCTTTCATTATTGGAGTAAATATAACACAGGATGAATGTTGTTTGTTGAATATAATTTGAATCCTGATTGGCAGCAATAATGATTAGATAATGCTCCTCATTTTCTCTCTGTTCCAAGACGGCACCACTGAAATGATGGACATAACTAGGAATTAATTAATTCTGAGCATCACGTAACAGCTAAATCACATGGAAATGCTTTCCAGATCCTTGTTGGTCTCTGCTCTTGCTAATGTGTTGGATCATAGTAGACTCAAGAGCTCTAATATTCAGAGGAAACTTCCATTACTTGGATCTGGAAATTTCTGAGATAAGCCTCTGAAGGGAAAGCGTCTTTGAGCAAGTATTAACACCGTCTTAAGTATCATGAGAACTCCAATGTAAGTTGGCTGTTCTACAGACGAACAAAAGAACATTACCTTTTCACTTGTGAGCATGAGCATGGCCAATGTACCTCTTTCATGTCATTTCATTTCTTCACTTTCACGATTCTTACAAGATAAATATTTACAAATAGACATATTCCGTTTCTGTTTACTCTTGACTGCAGTTAACTGTATATTTGTTTCTCTTGTGATGGGATCAGAAATGCCTAGCTTCTGAATGTTGTTGATAAACCTACCAAGTTATATCACGTTTCACAGCTGCCCATTTGTACATTTATTGGGGAAATGTTTTGATAGAATTTACAATAACATTTAAAGAACACCCATTTTTACTCCATCACAACGTAGTTTTAGTACACAATATCTCTAGAAAACATAACACATTCAAAATTAAACATGGAACTATATGCAGCTGGGCTGTATGACTCATAAATGTGAAGAACTGTAGTGGAAAAGAAGCCTGGTTTTGCTGGCACTGGGGTAATGTTCGTATATGATACAAAATTTATTTCACAATAGCAGGCCAACTAAACTCCTTGGGGGATCTGACCTCTTGATAGCCATGGGACCCTCCATGAGGCTTGGGCCCTGTGGATTTTCCCCCCGCCCCCCGCCCACCTGCGTCGCCCTCCCCCCCCCCCCCTACCTTCTCGTTGGGCTTGCGTGTTGGGTTGCCCCATGAGGCTCAGGCCCTGTGGATTTGCCTCCCCCCTCACCATGCATTTCCCCACCTTTCACAATCGGCCTGCATGTGATATGAGAGCCGTTTTAAGGCAACGACACATTGAAAATTCATGAAAACCTGTTGTTATTGTTAGGATTTGTTTTAATTAAACGTCAATAACACTTCAGCAAGTTAGCCTCTAGAAGACTGTAACTTAAAATATGAGGCCCAGAGACCCCGTCTTTCAGCGTAGAGCTGGTGTGGTTCAGGCCCCACGATTGAGAACCGATGGTGGATCAGACGAAGATTTGCATGCATCCTACTGTATCCAGTTTTTTTTACCTTTCCGTTTTTTTCACCTTCGCATATTCTAGAAGACTGTGGGAGTTACTTATGAAATTAGTAGAAAAAATTTCAGTAATGTTTGCTGTTAAGTAAATAAAAATGCACTTTCTGTCACGAGTGAGTTTGTTCCATTTGGTGAAACTTTATAAGCTGTTGTCCTTACTGAGTGGACATGTATATTTAACTTTTGTCTTATTATAGGATGACGAATATCGAACTTTTAATTATGTATACCACAAACAGAAAAAGATGACTAGCCGGCCGGTGTGGCCGTGCGGTTCTAGGCGTTTCAGTGTGGAACCACGTGCCCGCAACGGTCGCAGGTTCGAATCCTACCTCGGGCATGGACGTGTGTGATGTCTTTAGGTTCGTTAGGTTTAAGTAGTTCTAAGTTCTAGGGGACTGATTACCTCAGAAGTTGAGTCCCATAGTGCTCAGAGCCATTTTTGAACAAGATGACTAGCTTAAAGTCAAGAAATGGAATGTGTGTTTTTATAGAGTTAACGGATTTCTACTCGTAACGAATTTCGTGAACAAAGTGTATGGTTTGCGAGCCAAATAAAGTTGTCTGCTGCAGCTGGAGAGCGCGGAGAGGGCAAATGCACTCTAACCAGCTTGTCCGTTGTGCCGACTGCGATGTCTCTCGTGACGTTGGACACCTTGTCGCGTGCACGTCACGTTCGCTGCCTCGTCCCCATTCACTCAAAGACTGCTGCAAATGTATCCGCTAGAGCGCAGAACTTTTAGCTAGCACGTTTCCTTATCAGATCTACTCCATACCACAGGATGGACGCAGCCTTGTTCGCCTAAAAATTAGATGAGGTACTTCTCTCTCGCTTAATGAAAGTCAAAAACTGAAATTAGTGCGCTGGACGGCTACAGCGTTGGGATTAGGACAATGTAGTCTACTATCGACGACTTGTGGTCGGAATAGGAGCAACGGGAAAGACGGCGCGGCGGTACTCGCCGACCCATTACGGGGCCGCCGCGCGCTACCTGCTACGTACGTGGCAAGCGAAAGGGGGAGTTAACTGCGTCCCCCGGGAGCTGTGGCGGTGCTGTCCCTGCTGAATAACCCAAGGACACGAGTAATAACGCCGGCGCGGCGCGCCTCCGCGGCCATAAAACCGGCGGTGTCCCGCGCCCCGCAGCGAAGCGCTCCGGGAACAGCCGAGGAGAGCCGAGCGCCGTCGAGCGCGGCCGGCGCCGCGTTGCGGCTGGCTTTACGACGGCGGCCAGGGGCAGGGCAGCGCTGGCGAAGCGACCGACCGCCTCACCTCACGTCACGTCGCGTTTTACTGCCACCTGGCCCGCCGTCTGGCCGCGGAGCCGACGGGAAAGAAATTAGTCCTGGCCGTCCTGAGAGTCATCAGACCGTGTGCAAGTTTTATAACGCGGGGGGCCGTAATGACGGACGCGTAGCGCCCGCTTTCTGCGTTAAAGTATATGGAGGGATTCAGAGATGGAGAGTAGATTGCCTGGGGACACAGCAACAGCTGTGTTGCACTAATAGGCTGCTTGCGTCGTCCAATCATCAGAAAACGGCAGGGGAAACTGAGCTGCCGTAACATGATCCTCGTCCCAAGTTTACTGTGAACTTCATGGAGATGGACACGCTACCTACTTGTGCAGCCGCCACACCCTGGCTTTCGTGGTGTCGAGACAGCACTATCGACTCACAAGGAGATATCACTGCTTGTCGTCCCATCTCGAGCGAGGACAACCTGTTCTCATAACACTTTTTGTGTCACAGACTGGCACGAACTAGACAGGCCTCACGAGCGACAGACGCAGCAGTTCGAATCCAAAATTGACACTAAGCAGACGTCCAATAATGCTGCAGATAGTGAACGTTACGAGTACACGTAACGAGAGTCGAAATCAGTACAGGCGAACAAAGGCAATTGATTCACATAACTAAAAATCAAATATTACTCACCTATGTTTTATTCGAAAATCTGCATAACGAAGGCTTCAGTGGCGAGCTATAAATCGCAGATCTGTTCACTGGGTCGGTTATTTACTTACTGTCAAGGGCTAACGTCAGTCCCGACGTCACGTGTACACTGCGACCTCCGACGATGCAGCTGCCGTAGGAAGAACTCCACAATGATACGAGTAACGACGCCGTCTGTCCCCATATCTCTGGAGAGGCGGGATATTAGTGGTGACACTAAATGAGAGAAAGGTGTGTACTGTATATAATGAGGAGCAACTACTAGTAAAGAGCAAAAGATGACCTTCATTATAAAAATAATTATGTGACTGTGACGAAAGTGCCAGTATCTTGCCTTTTCTGACGTTGTAAAACGAAAGAAAGGCACAACAGTTGTCGAATCATCAGTCTTTTATTGTATATACGACCGGTTTCGGAACAGTTAATGTTCCATCATCCGATGATAACTGTAATAACGAAAAATTTTGTTTAAGAAGTAAATGGGACGGGATCCTCAGGCTTTTTGGAAAAATCACCAATGAGAAACTATACAGCTACATTTTTGGCAGTAGTTTAAGGAACTGTGAAATTTTCAAAAAATATCATTTCTCCTGTCCTTGTGTGTATCCTACTGCGTGCGATACGAGCCCGGGTGTGTAAGAGCAGATGCATTGGTCAGACAGGTAGGAGATTTAAGGAGCACTAAGACCTGGCCAGTTCCAAGTCGCCTTTGACAATACATTTGACTGACAACCAACATCAGTTGCAACAGGCTAGCGATAACGTATCTGTTTTAGAAACTTCAGGGAAATGTCGGATACACAATGTTTTGGAAGACAGTGAAATCTTACTAAGTCTTAATTCCCATCGTCTCTTCACGATTAATGAGCGCACAGACTTGTATAAAAAAATTGTTTCAGTTCATTATAATATATTGAGGCAAGTTGAGGTGTGCATGCAACGTAAAGTCCGCAGCTCGTGGTCGTGCGGTAGCGTTCTCGCTTCCCACGCCCGGCTTCCCGGGTTCGATTCCCGGCGGGGTCAGGGATTTTCCCTGCCTCGTGATGACTGGCTGTTGTGTGATGTCCTTAGGTTAGTTAGGTTTAAGTGGTTCTAAGTTCTAGGGGACTGATGACCATAGATGTTAAGGCCCATAGTGCTCAGAGACATTTGGATTTTTTTTTTTTTGCAACGAAAATTTTTCCTTGTTTTTAGATGCATAGGTTCTTTCCCCCTAAGGTTGTGCTAGTTTCGTCTTCTTTCCACTGTCGCTTTTTTCCCGTCGTTGTCCCTGGTGGGGTTGCGTGGTGGAACGTTTTTTACGGAACTTATGTAAGTAACGCCATGCAATACGTGTTTTCTCTTCCCGTCTTTGTTGTATCTTACATTTTTTATTACTGTTGCGATTTTCGGTGTCTAGTCATGATGACGGGTTTTTGTACTTTTCTAGGCCCGTGTTTTACACTTTCGATACGGAACTTTCGTTCTATGTCAACACTGGGAAGAGGATGACCTCATATGGTTAAGTGATTTTATTTTTAAGTAACGTCCTGTTCTCTCTTTTGTTTTATTTCAGAAGTTTTAGCTCTACAGTTCCTTATCTAACATGTGTTAAAAAAAGCACCTCCCATTGCTTTGTTGCACAAAAGTTTCATCTTTACAGTTTCCTCCTGATTATGGAACTTTGTTCAAAACCCGGTCGTGTATGCAATAAGAGATTGTTAATTCGACAGCTGTTGTGCGGTTTCTTCATTTTATAAAATCGACTTATACAGTTGCGGCATAGCTTCGGCTGCCCCACTAGATGAACTGTGTCTTTTTTAAGGTGTTTTACAGTCATTTTAGAAGTTGTTGGACAGCTTACTTTATCAATAGAGGAACAAATAGGAGGGCAATCCCAAAAGTAAGGTCTCCTATATTTTTTATGAATACATAGACCTCTTTATATCTGAAATGAGTTTACAGCTTGAACATTTAGCTATTTTTCGACATAATCACCATTTCTGTCAAACAATGTTTGTAGACGCTGTGGCAGTTTTTGTATGCCCATGTCATACCAGCTCGCCGCCATGCTATTCAGAAAGTTATGAGCCTCTTCTTTAACCTCGTCGTCGGAGCTGAATCGCTGGGACCATAATTAACACTGGCAGGTACTGTGAGACTCTGAAAAAACTCAAACGGGCATTTCAGAAGCGGAGAAGAGGAATGTTGAGCAAGAGTGTACACATTCTCTATGACAACCCTCGCCCACACATCGCTCGGCAAACCATTGCTCTCCTGCAACAGTTTCAGTGGGACATAATCACCCACCCATCCTTTAGTCCTGACTTGGAGCCCAGTGAATATCACCTGTTCCCTAGGTTAAAAGAACATTTGGCCGGAAAGCGATTCAGCTCCGACGACGAGGTGAAAGAAGAGGTTCATAACTTTCTAAACAGCATAGAGGCGAGTTGGTATGACGTGGGCATACAAAAACTGCCACAGCGTCTACAAAAATGCATGGACAGAAATGGTGATTATGTCGAGAAGTAGCTAAATGTTGAAGCCGTAAACTCATATAAACCATTGCAGAAATGAACAGGTCTATGTATTCATAAAAAAATAGGAGACCTTACTTTTCGGATTACCTTCGTAAATAAGTTTTCCTACTATAATCAGTACACAAAAAGGTAAACATTCTATCAAGTAGTGCAATTCTGCGTACCGTGCGTTCGACACATCCTTGGTAGGCTGGAGAAGGTTTGTGGCACCAGACGTCCATGCATAGGTCACACAATTCTACTTCTACATCTACAGCTATACACTGCAAACCACCGTGAGATGCATGGCAGAGAGGAAGTACCATTGTACCAGTTATTAGGGTTTCTTCCTGCTCCACTCGCGTATGGAGTGCAGGATGAGTGAGTGATAGGTATGGGTTGTAGTATAATCCTAGAGTAATCATTTAAAGCCGGGTAATGAAACTGTTACTAGACTTTTTCGAGATAGTTCACCCATATCTTCGAGAGTCTTCCAGCTCAGTTCCTTTAGTACATCTGTGACACTCATCCACGGATTAAACAAACCTGTGACCATTCGTGCTGCTCTTCTCTGTATACGTTCAATAGCCCTGTTAATCCTATCTGGTACGGGTCCCAAACACTTGAGCAATATTCTACAACCGGTCGCACGAGTGACTTGTAAGCAATCTCCTTTGTAGACTGATCGCACTTGCCTAGTATTATACCAATAAATCTAAGTCTGCCACCTGATTTTCCCATAAATTACGAGATGGTGATTGTGTGCGAGGCGGTGGCGCTCAGCAGCTTTCCAAGTATGACCCACAGGGCAGAGATATGGCGAATTCTGTGTGCAACATATGAACATAAATTCTGTGTCACTGTCCTCAAACCAGTGGACTTTGAACGGACATTTATCCTGTTGGAAGACGTACCAAAAGATATCCTCGCCATTGAGAAACATCTGAAGTGGAGCTACTGGACCATAACAATTTTCAAGTAGCCCACAACTGTTATGGACGACGGCGTATAACGACGCGACGGTCGACCAAGTATAACAAGAAACGTGATTTATCTGAGAAGGCGGCACGGTTCGCTGATCCTCAGTCCAATCTCTAAAACATCGTGCCCACTGCAATCGCAAATTAGCAATATCGTTGGGTTAAACTGGGAACATGTAACAGTCGCCAGCTGCGGATGCCCACGTTCAAAAACATGCGCTGAACATCGCACTCTGAAACACTCGGCCCTGTACTGTTGTTGTGCTCTGCCTTCAGATCTGTCACAGATCTGCTTTACAGAGTGGGCAAGCCTTCTCCTCCACTTTCTGTGATGTGTGGACGTCCAACACCTGTCGTCTGCTCATGGCTTCATCGTCCTTCAACTACTTTCTATAGATGCTCGTGAGAATAACATGCGAGCAACTGACCAGCGTCACCGTCAGTTGCCGAAGCTGTCGCTTCGATTTGATAAAATTAGACAGGACTAAACGACTTACCTCTTCAGTTCCGCGAGCAGCTTCAGAATTTTCTTGGCAGAGTTGGGTTCGTTCAGTTAATATCTAAAAAGGTACTTTATAGCGAAACGCTGCAATGTTTGAATTTGAGTTGGAACTCGACAGCGATAGAAAAGACTCCAGGAATGTAGACCAAGTTATAAAATCAAAGGTTTCTGTTATACTTCAATATAACAACTGAAGGGAGCTACACTGGACTCACTGTCCAACTTGGTCAAACCAGGGCTAAAAATAATATTGAAATAGTGAATCTGAGAACATCCAATAGTCATCCAATGACCGTGAACCAATTGAGAAGTCTATCTTCTAGCTCTTAACGGAGACCACCAATTCTCAACATATAAATGTATTACCAAACTACAGCTGGCTGGAGTGGCCTAGCGGTTCTAGGCGCTTCAGTCTGGAACCGCGCGACCGCTACCGTCACAGGTTCGAATCCTGTCTCGAACATGAAAGTGTGTCATGTCCTTAGGTTAGTTAGGTTTAAGTAGTTCTAAGTTCTAGGGGACTTATGACCTCAGATGTTCAGTCCCATAGTGCTCAGAGGCATTTGAACTGTTTTGAACCAAAAGCACCACTAGATACAAGTGCTACAGTCTTGGCAAGAGTTACAATGGGCTTTAAAAAGAGAGGTACAGAGTATTACCCTCGCTGCTGGCGAGAGCCCCGGTGTACGATGAAGTCAGTTCGGACGCTAATTGAGAACTCTATGTTATACTTCTATATTACTTGGGACCAGTGTGACAGCCTTTTGGACACGACTAAAGGTACTGTCTACAGACGGTCACCAAACGAATGATGGATAGTCGGCTCATAGTCGTACGTGATGCATCCTGGATGCAGCCTCGTTATTCTGAGCCGCAGAAGATAGCAGAAGGATGTTAACCCTTGGCGCTTCACCATTAGAATCGATTCGGTCCGGCAGACCGGGAGCTGTCAAGTCCACCTGCCGCCCATGGTCACCATCTGACCCTAAACGTCAGAGCTAAAGCCCTTCAATTATACTGCCAGTAATAATCATGTTTCAAACATAAACACACTATTGACAGTTTGCGACACATTCATCCTGAGGGAAAATTTGCAGACACGAGCGAGCGAATGGAAAATTTTAATAAATGGTTCTGAGTGCTATGGGACTTAACAAAAAAAAAAAAAAATGGTTCAAATGGCTCTGAGCACTATGGGACTCAACTGCTGTGGTCATTAGTCCCCTAGAACTTAGAACTACTTAAACCTAACTAACCTAAGGACATCGCACACATCCATGCCCGAGGCAGGATTCGAACCTGCGACCGTAGCAGTCGCACGGTTCCGGACTGCACGCCTAGAACCGCGAGACCACCTCGGCCGGCTATGGGACTTAACATCTGAGGTCATCAGTCCCCTAGAACTTAGAACTACTTAAACCTATCCAACCTAGGGACATGACACACAACCATGCCCGAGGCTGGATTCTAACCTGCGACTGTAGCGGTCGCGCAGTTGCAGACTGAAGCGCCTAGAACCGCTCGGCCACACCGGCCGGCCTGAAAATTTTAGTTAACGCACTAAAATTCTAAGTATAATCCTCATAATAACTAGTGTCACAAATGTATGTTCCTGAAAATACGAACGCTAGTACATTTACACTACGGTCAGTGATTATAATACTTTTACTAAACAAAAATTAATGCTTAGGACCGCAGTTTTTATATTACAGTTAAAGTACGATAACTAGTTTCGGTTGCTATCTCCAACGATTTTCAGGACGTTCAAAATGTAAAAAAAAAGTGAATATGCATTTTGAAGCATCATTACTGTAGTCATGCATTGACGTGCATTCATAAGTAGCAAGACAATGAAAGTACGTAGTTTACAAGCGTCACTATGAGCAAACCAGGTTGTAGGTCGTAATCTCGTAGGATGATGGTAATAATGAAGCAAAATGGGCAGTAGCATGAGTAAAAGTTTCATCAAAACTCATGGAACTGACAAAACTCATGAAACTCACCATTTGCCCTCATTATTACTGTCACCCCGAGAGATTACGATCTACGACCTGTCTCACTCACGTACTGTCTTTGTCTTGGCATTTACGAATACGTATCATTGCTCAACTACAGCCAATGACGGTTTCCAAGGCTCATTCACGCTTTATTACATTTTGTACGATCTGGAGATCGTTGTAGATGGTAATCGAAACTAGTTAACGTACTTTAACTGTAATAAGAAAAATGCCGGTAGGCATTAAAAGCTTATATTTCAATATTTTTTTTATTTCATAAACTACAATAAGACTGCCGTCTCCACCCGATAAGATTATAATACCTTTTGTTGAGTGAAATGTAGTAAAAGTAAGTACACTCTTATATCTATGAATATTTATTTTTGCGTTCAATTCGTCGTATTATTATCGTCTGTCGGTCTTTGACGTGACAAACAATGGGCTTCATAATTTTATTTGGTATAACGTAAGGCTGTCAACTTGTCCTTTAAAATATTTTTATTTCCAAGACTGACGCTTCTGATCGATTGCCTTGAGCTCTCTCCACATCTTCTTACATACTCCGCACGTCACGGAAGGAAGCGTGGCGGAGTGCACCTTGTACCGCCACCAGTCGTCTCCTTTTCTGTTCCACTCGCCAACAGAGTCAGGGAAAAACGACTATCTACGAATATATGTATCTGTATGGGCCCTAGGACCTCTTACCTTCGCGGTCCCTATGCGTAATGTATGTTGGCTGCAGTAGAATCTTTCTGCACTTAGTTTCAAATGCCGGTTCTCTAAATTTTCTCAGTAGCGTTCCTCGAAAACAGTTCGTCTTCCCTCCAAGGATACTTATTTAAGTTCCCGAACTATCTCGGTAATACTTGCGTAGTTTCTAAACCTACCGGTAACGTATGTAGTGCAAGTACGGGAAGGTTTCAGTAGCAGCCTGCCTTTCAACTGCTTCGATGTCATCCTTTAATGCGACATGGTGCGCATCCCAAACACTACAGCGGTGATCAAGAATGGGTCGCACTAATGTTCTGAAAGGGGTCTTCTTACCACATTCCTCATATTCTTCCCATAAATCAAAATTGACTACTTTCACTACTGCCATCCTTATGTACTCGTCTCATTTCATATCCCTTTGCTACGTTACACCTAGATATTCAATCGACGCGACTTTGTCAAGAAGAACACTATTCTTGCTGTATACGAACATTACGGATTTGTCTTCGCTGCTCGTCAGCATGAACTTACATTTCTCCACATTTAGAGCTAGCTCCCATTCAAGGCACCAACTAGAAATTTTGTTTCAATCTTCTTATATCGTGTCACATTCACTAAACGATGACACCTTCCCGTACACCTCCGCTTCATCATCAAACAGCCGCAGATGGCTGCTCACCCTGTCCGCCACATCATTTCTGTGCAGTGTGAGTGAAAAAGGTACATGCTTTGAGTGATGATAGTAATGGTGATTCTGAAGAAAAAACGTCCTATGAACGTATGTCCTCACCAGTTTTCGAGGTAACTATCGAGAACAATATGGAACAGGAGAAATGCAGATGGTAGTAAATGAAGCTATATGATATTATGTTTTGCTTAATTGTGAACATTTTCTCACAAAAGGTGTTCAAAAACTCAACCGGCAGCTGAAATGCATTTTGCAGATCTTGTATACAGCTTCTGTGTTGCTGATCTGAGCTCATTCGTACGGTCTTGCACTTGAGCACACACACGTGAAACACGTGCGGGAAGTTAATCCTTTATGTCCACTCTGCTCTTGTAGGGTTCTCCCTTAAGCCAGCGTCACAAACAGCCGTCTAATTGAGTAACATGGGATGACCTCGGTGGCCAAGAAATAACACCAAGGCCATTGAACCAACGCCCAGAATAGGTTTCAGTGAGGTACTGTATCATTGGCCGTAAGGACTAGGCAGGAGCTCTGTCATGCTGAAAGTACATATGACATCACCATGCCGACGGAATATCCTCCAAACATTCTGTTTACACATTTTTTTTAGAAAACCAGGATACCGTACTCCATTAGGAGGGTTAACTAAAACAAGTGGATCGATGAGTTCGTCATCAATAATACCGCACTGAAATGGTCAGTAAAGAAAACAGTATGTAGCCTCATATCGGTTGGGTTGTATTCGCACATGAGAGCTGTATGTTGCATACGGCTAACAAAAGGGCATACATTCATTTGAAGTTTTTTGTTGAGAATTAATAATAGTATCTTCTCTCAAAGCAAGTGTTTTTACTCCTGATCTATCGTGTGCAGGAAATAATAGTGGTCATATCACACTTCCCTCGAGCGTTCCTGAAGATATACCTTTGTCTCTGACGAAAAGCCGCGCGGTCTAGAAGTCTTGCCAGGGTTCGAGCGGCTCCCCCCCCCCCCCCCCTTCCCCTTCGGAGGTTCGAGTCCTCCCTCAGTCATGGGTGTGTGTGTTGTTCTTAGCATAAGTTAGTTTAAGTAATGTGTAAGCCTAGGGACCGATGACCTCAGCAGTCTGGTACCACAGGAGTTACCGCAAAATTTCTGATGAACATTTGCCCTCGACGACAACGTACTGGGTTCTAATACTCAAGAAATATTCGAGCGAATTACGTATCTGGGATCCTGTGCTGTATGATCGAACCTTCGTTAATATTCTGCAGTGGGGTAACGTGTCAAATGCTTTTCGGAAATATAAGAACATGGATTCCGCATGTTGCCCTTTATCCACAGCTCGCACGATGTCATGAGAGATGATTATTGTAAATGACCTAAAGATCCACGCAGTGGACACCAAGTGAAAAAGCTACTGGGTCAAGAGTGTCATAATTATACTCTTTATGTGTAAATACTCTAAATGTTTTAGAAACTTGTGAAATATTTTTATAGGACAACAGCTGCAGAGTGTTGCAAAAAGATATGTGTAAAAACTACAATAGTTAAGAGGGTGAATAAAACAGAACTAATGAGACAGGAATACACATTAGTAATAATTACTTTTATCACAATTGTACTTAGCATTTAATTTGGTTAATTAAAATTTTCATTCTATAGGTCGTGTCTGCAGCTTTTTCGCACAGGGCGAAGATATCTCATATCACAAATAATATGCATAAGTCTGCAACGTTAGTCTGCATGTACTGTTCATTCATCACCGTTTATGAAGAAAGGTGTATCCTCTTCTTCGTGCTGTTGGCGTATTCGTTATTAAAGTTCTGCAGTTTCTTAGTCTTGTCTGTTCGTTATGTTCAACTGTACTTACTGTTTAGTTGAAACTCATCTACGCTGCTCTTTCGACTGTTATCTGTTTTTACTCAGCTTTGACGATTGCTCCTGTTCTTTCTCTACGACAGCATGATCCAACGTCTGTATTCAGTGCCCCAAACTGTGTTCTGCTCACTTCTCCCACGAAGTTTAATACACCTCGTCGCCGTTTATTCGATACAAGCCCTGTTATTTGGCCAATCAAACTTTGTGTTTCTTAAATTTTATGTTTATGACAGTCTAAAGCTTTGTTCGCGACTTTGATTCAAAGATACTAATTTTGTCATGCCTTTGATATTGTTACATTTCTGTCCAGCTTTTCTCTCATTGGTGCGTTCTTTCCAATTTACTCTGTAGCTGTTTTATACTTAAACAACTCACTGTTCTCCATGTTAAGCTGTAGATATCAGCATTTCCCAAGTTATGATAGTATATTCCTGGTGAGTCAATCATTTTTACTTCAAATACTTTCATTTGTGAGTATGCCTCTGCCTGACGAATCACCGTGGCTACTCCGATGAGCATCAATGCTCCGAGAAGGGTAGTCTCCATAGTCAGTAATATGAAAGAACTCTTCGAACCTGTTTGCATTACCTTCATGACTTTATTCTTTCTTAGTCTAATGATAATAGTTAGCCCTTGGCTGTTAGTAATGGTAAACGGCCCTCGAAACTGACTGTCTAACTTATGTGAACGTTCTCTAAGCACGCTTCCTTTGTATGCTAGGACTCGATCTCCTTCCTAAAATTACTTGGGATTCTGAATCTCACCATAATATTCTTTGTTTCGTATTCTGCAGTTCTTATTAAATTATCCAATACACCGGTGCATTTGCTGCAATCTCTCCTTTAGTTCTAGGGTGTAGTCGTCGTAATCGTAAAGTATTCAAGCGGGATATTTCTGCAACAGTCCGAGGATGTTACATGTTCTCCCGAAAAGTAATCCATGCGGCGTACAGCCGGTGAAACTGCAGCGTGTTGTGTTGAAACCAAACACAGAATACTGTTGCCAGGTATTCCAATTAGTTTAATTCCTACTCACGTAACGTTTTAGAGATTCTGTAAAGGTCTTCAGTCTATGTATGTAAGATCATATCTGTATGAGAGCAGTAAAGTCTCTTAAATTGCATCATTTCATAAAATTTCTATTATTACAGGAATCCCTGTTTTTTTTTTTTTTTTCAAAGACGGAACGCCACTCAAAATTGCCTATTCCAGCGGTTCCAGGCGCTTCAGTCAGGAACCGCGCGACTGCTACGGTCGCAGGTTCGAATCCTGCCTCGGACATGGTTTTGAGATGTCCTTAGGTTAGTTAGGATTAAGTAGTTCTAAGTCTAGGGGAATAATGAGCTCAGATGTTAAGTCACATAGTGCTCAGAGCCATTTTGAACCACGTCTTAACATACAAATGTGTTACTAAGGTACAAGTATGGGAAGGGCTCCGCTGTGCGATGAGGTCACTTCGGATGCCGGTCGTCAACTGTGCTGAATATTATTGGGGACCTCTTTTATAGCACACATGAACGTACTGCGTACTCTTGATGCATTGTTGGCTCATAGTCGCGTATTCTGTATCAGTGACTAATATTCATCCCGTTGTTACTGTAACCCGTGGAAGATTCGAGCGGCATGTTGACCCTTACAATCGAGTCGGTCCGGCAGGCCGGTGCCTGCCGTGTCCACCTGCCGACCGTGGTTATTATGTGCCTCTCTGCATCAGTATTAAAGCCTTCCAGTTACATGGATGGCAATAATCGTGGTACAAACATAGGCATAATATTTGCATAGCACCAAGAAGTAGTATATTTTCCTTTTTTCAAAGGAGCTTGCACAGTGGATTTCCCCATTTGCAACCCACACGGTTACTGGAATAATTCCCTGTTTGTCTGTGCTCCACTGATATACTTTCTTTGTGTGTGTGTGTGTGTGTGTGTGTGTGTGTGTGTGTGTGTGTGTGTGTGTGTGTGTGTGTGTGTTTGTGTGTGTACGTGTGCGTTTGTGGTGAGACATTTGTAAGGATGTTAAAGGGCATCTTGTGATGAGAAATAATAGTTACGAAAATAATTTTATACTTTGTGCCATTTCCGAGATAATTAGCTTTGAAGTTAGCGAATCAGGCTGTTGCCGGTGCAAATTCAATTGGCCCGCCAGAGATGAGGTCGCCAACGTATTCTTCGTTTGTTTACCTAAAACCGAACAGGACAACAGTACAAAATTTGGACGTGGGTCGGTAGCAAGGAGCGGACCTGAGCCAAAAACTGAGCAGTCTCGTGCACTGTCATTTGGTCTTTGAGGATAATGGATACTAACAGGAGATGACGGGCCACTTGAATTTGCGTTTGCAACGTGATTATTGGCTAACTTCAATGCTAATTACACTACGGGCCTTTAAAATTGCTACACCACGAAGATGACGTGCTACAGACGCGAAATCTAACGGTCAGAAAGAAGATGCTGTGATGTGCAAATGATTAGCTTTTCAGACATTCCCACAAGGTTGGCACCGATGGAGACACCTACAATGTGTTGACATGAGGAAAGTTTCCAATCGATTTATCTTACACAAACAGCAGTTCACCGACTTTTCCTGGTGAAACGTTGTTGTGATGCCTCTTGTAAGGAGGAGAAATGCGTACCATCACGTTTCCGACTTTGATAAAGGTCGGATTGTAGCCCATCGCGATTGCGGTTTATCGTATCGCGACATTGCTGCTCGCATTGGTCGAATTCCAATGACTGTTAGCAGAATATGGAATCGATGGATTCAGGAGGGTAATACGGAACGCCGTGCTGAATCTCAACGGCTTCGTATGAGTAGCAGCCGAGATGACAGGCATCTTATCCACATGGCTGTACGGGTCGTGCAGCCACGTCTCGATCCCTGAGTCAACAGATGGGGAAGTTTGCAAGACAGCAACCATCTGCACGAACAGTTTGACTACGTTTGCAGCAGCATGGACTATCAGCTCGGAGACCATAGCTGCCGTTACCCTTGACGCTGCATCACAGAGAGGAGCGCCTGCGATGGTGTACTCAACGACGAACCTGGGTGCACGAATGGCAAAACGTCATTTTTTTCGGATGAATCCAGGTTCTGTTTACAGCATCATGATAGTCGTATCAGTGCTTTGCGACATCGCGGTGAATGCACATTGGGAGCGTGTATTCGTCATCGCCGTACTAGCTTATCGCCCGGCTTGATGGTACAGGGTGCCATTGGTTACACGTCCAGGCCACCTCTTGTTTGCATTGACGGCACATTGAACAGTGGACGTTACATTTCAGATGTGTTGCGACCCGTGGCTCTACCCTGCATTCGATGCCTGCGAAACCCTACATTTCAGCAGGATAATTCTGGACTACATGTTGCAGGTCCTGTACGGGCCTTTCCGGATACAGAAAATGTTCGACTGCTGCCCTGGTTAGCACATTCTCCAGATCTCTTATCAATTGAAGACGTCTGGTCAATGGTGGCCGAGCAACTGTCTCGTCACAATACGCCAGTCACTACTCTTGATGAACTGTGGTATCGTGTTGAAGCTGAATGGGCAGCTGTACCTATACACGCTATCCATGCACTGTTTGACTCAATGTTTTAATTAATAATTAAGTTTTACGGAACGCTAGGTGCGAGAGTCCTACATTACTTGTAAAAATGTCATGATACTTATGAGTATCTGCTTTCACAAGTTGATCAAGTTTTGGCCTTTGTGTGAATGTGTCGTTGAAACAGTTTTCATAATAAGAACGTCAGAAGTGTAGCTGCACCAAGTAATTTGACTATTGGAGAGTTCGATACTGAACGGGCGTGTCTCTTTTACAGACAGCCCATTTGGTGCCGAACTGGTAGAAACGAAGCTGCAGACGCGGAAGCGACCTCCCGCCTCGCAGCCGGGCCCTCCCTGCACGACGTGGTTAGGAGGCCAGCAGCCCCCGGGCGGCCGCCACGTAGACGATGTTTGCGCTGTCGGCAGATTAAGCCTTTGTTCTGGCCGCCGTGCGCCATTGTCTGGCCGCCGCGGAAGAAACAGTTTCATTATTTGAGTGTCGTCTGCGCAGCCCGCGTCTTAATACCGGCCAGGCAGAGCCGCTCTTTATCCTCGGCTGCCGCTGCCGGCTACCAGGTGCCCGCGCCGCGCCCCCCGGGCCTTACAAAGCAGGCGCGTGGCGCCGCGCACAGCTGCTCAATCTGCCACCGACGCGATATCAAACGGCTGGCTTACAGACTGATGGGGAGTCACCGTTAGCGATGGAACATCGTATGCTGATTTTCTACCTGCAATTTCAGCAGCTTCTGTGTCAAACGAACTACGCAGCCCGCTTCGTCACCAGGACTCCGACTGGAGTGAAACAGTTTGCTGTCATTTTTATTCTATTACCCTCGCCCCAGGAATATAATATACCGTTCTTCTCCCAAGAAAATTGGAATATAAACCAGGATTTGCAACAAGATTTCAGGATGCAAATTTAAGAAGTCTTTGAAATCTAGAAAAAGATGAATTCAGTGGCGCCAATTACACAAAACACTCTGTAGTTTTCCTTCGTTTCTTACAAATTACCGAGCGAGGTGGCGCAGTGGTTAGCACACTGGACTCGAACTCGGGAGGACGGCGGTTCAATCCCGCGTCCGGCCATCCTGATTTAGGTTTTCCGTGTTTTCCCTAAATCGCTCCAGGCAAAATGACGCGATGGTTCCTTTGAAAAGGCACGGCCGACTTCCTTCCCCATCCTTCCCTATTCCGATGAGACCGATGACCTCGCTGTTTGGTCTCTTCCCCCAAACAACCCAACCCAACCCTCTTACAAATTAAAATCGAAAAGAGTAACTTGTAGAGATCAAAGAAAAATGTACATAATTCAAAAACTCTGGAAAGATCAGCGATGAACCAGGGGAGTTTTTCAGGATTGCAATACACCATATTATTCCCCCCTCTCTGGGCTAAAAGAAAACCCAGTTTTTAAACAGAATCTCCATTCAACGCGATGGCCTTACGTCACCTTACTAGGATGGCCTCTATGCCCCCATGATACTACTGTACTGGTCGACATCGGAGCAACGTCTTGCAGCTTCAATAACCTCCCCATCAGCTGCACACAGCTTCCCGCGAAGTGCATCCTTCATGTGCCAAATAGTTGGAAGTCGGATGGTGCGAGATACGGGCTGTAGGACGGATGAGGAAGAACAGTTCTATGAAGTTTCAAGAGGTCATCTAGCGTGCTTAGCCGCGCGAATTAGCCGCGCAGTCCGAGGCGCCATGCACGGCCCGCGTAGCTCCCCCTGTCGGAGATTCGTGTCCTCTCTCGGGCAGGATGTGTGTGTGTTGTCCTTAGCGTAACTTAGTTTAAGTTATATTAAGTAGTGTGTAAGCTTAGGGACCGATAACTTCAGCATATTGGTCCCACAGCAACTTACCACAGATTTCCAATTTTTGGGTGCTTAGGCTTGGTGAGGCCTTGCGTTGTCATGGAGAAGGTGAAACTAGTTTGCATTACTGTGACGGCGAATAGCCTGAAGTCGATTTTTCAATTTCCTGAGGGTATCTCAATATATTTCAGAGTCCATGGTTGCAGCATGAGGGAGAACATTAAGCAAAGTACCAGAAGACCTTCGCCATGGCTTCATCGTTTGAGGGTGTGGCTTTGAACATTTTCTTCACAGGACAGGTGGTGTGGAGCCACCCCGTGGCTTACTGTTTTGTTTCCAGTTCGAAGTGATAAAACCATGTTTCATAGCCTGTGAAATGTTCTGCCAAAATACTAATGATCGGCCTCATAACAAGCAAGCAACTACTGGTGGACGACTATGTCAGCACTACCAACAAAGACTTGCAGTTAAGCAGCCAGGTGTTTGATTTTGATCCGACAATCATCTCGAATAGGACCGCCCACACGCTCCAAAGGCGTGACAGCTGCTTGCAGCCGGTCTTCACTCGGGAGATCTTACAGGTCTGCCCTACCTTGCTGTCTGTTTAGGACTGTACCTTTCGTGCTCATAGTTGCACCGCTGAATGAAAACCGCGCTATATGCTTATCCCCCAGGCTTGACTGAACAGTTTTTTGTCTTCGTTTCCTGTGTCGTGTGCGGGCTGCATCGATGACTTGCTTTGCTACTGATGTAGTCCACTTAGCGGGAACCTCCCTGACGGGGCGCCTGATAACTCACGGAAATGCTCCCAGCAAGTGGCGGTGATGCGGCTAAGCGCGCCGATATAAAGGCAGACACGAGACGTATAAAGAGCAAGTTGTGGTTTTGCACTGAAGGAGCATGCGCATGACGTAAGTAGACGACGTTTGGTGTCCACGACTTTGGTGTATGTGTTTATTTTGGACTGTGGCTGGACATAGCAGAACTATAGCACCGGTGACCGAGGCCAGTACGTGTCGCTACGGCAGTTACTGTCTGGAAAAGGGCTGAACGCTCCAGAGTTGGACGGAGGGGACCTTAGCTAACTGTCATTGCTTGAAATTAACGTTGACCAGCTTTCTTGGTGAACTTATAGTGTCTGCGTGGGTTGTACCTCACCACCCTGCTTACCTAGTCCCTTATACTGAAACAGTAACTAGATTGTTAGCTGTAGCATGTACCTTACCTTATTACAGGCGGCAGTGCATGTTATTCATTGTTCTATTCAAGAGTAAGTGGCAAGTGGCCGAAAATTTTGTTGTTTTTGTAGTGTGATGCACCTGTTAGCTCTAGTCACATGTATGGCTTTGTTTTGAGTAAACTTTTCCGTTGCTTCTTCAAGCCCTTTACTGTCGACTGTTAATGTGTTATTTGATGTAAAAATTATCTAATTATAATTTATGAATCGCAGATCGCCACTAATCTGATGTATGTCGTATAAAGTAAAATATAACTAAATGTGTACTGTTTAGTAACACTCAACAGACCGTTGCGCGTAGCCTTTGAAACTAGATCATTCAAAATTCTTTTCTTCAAAACTGACTGGTAAATCTGAACGTGACAAGTATTGTGCACCCACTGCATTCTAATATTGATTTATCTTACAGTTTAAAACGTGATTGTTGTTGTTATCAGTTAATTGTTATCAGTTAATTATTATATCCATTACTTGTTTAAATTAAGAAAATATGTTCTTTGCTGTCTATTATCACCCTTGTTTATCGAGTTTGCGTCTGCTTGTTAATGAGTCTAGTGAATAGGAGATGCCAGCCACTGCTGATTCAAGTTGAGGTGTCTTTACTGAACTTTCATTTATCTGCGTTTGTTAAAATTGTGTTAGGCAAAATTTTCTTCTTATGCTTCTGTGTAAGGATACGTAGATATTGACGTGTGTGACAGTTCATTTTGGCGCTATACTATTAGTTCGTGTGTTCTTTGCACGAAGATTGACGTCTTCTGAGTCTGTGACTGGTCACAGCGACCTGAAGGGTTTTTCTTTTTGGAAATGTTCTTGTTAGATGCAGAGTAATGCGGTGAAACTGTTAGGATTAGTACCAGTATTTTTTTCTGTTTAAGATATGTATACATTTTAATGTGAGGAGCTCCATCACTGACTATACCTCAAATTTTAAAAAGAACTGTCAGTTTTTTTAAAGGACTGATTTCATCTTTGCAAAACTTACTTTCTTTTATAATTTTGTGTGGTTAGTTGCTTAAGAAGCTACTCCGAGATATTCCACCATTCGCTAACTGTTTCCGGTCCGCTTTAAAATTTAATGTAGTATGGGGTGGAATATGTGAACACTATCTATTCACTTCAAACGTTCATGTCATGAATTAGGCATGTGTCTATTTTCAATGTTCCCCTGAGCGTTGCGGTAATCGCTTACCTAAAACTAATCATGTATGCTAGTAATTGCTTGGAGTAGCCTGTGTGTTGGGCAGGTGACGGTTGTAAAAGATTCTGAATTGATTCAAACGGTTTTGCATATCTTGTAAAGTCTATATTGTCAAATTTTTGCTTGATTACATGTGATTGCCGCAATACATTTATATTTATGCCATCCCTACAGCTTTTGCAAATAAAGTTTGTGAAACTTAATCAACATTGTACTGGCCCACCACCTTACCATCCTCACCACGTTCTCCCTATCACTTGAATTTCCTTAATATCGCTGAATATGATCATGGAGGTAATCATTTGAAGTTTAAGAATTTATGCGAATTTCACACTGCAAGTTGTACGCCTCCTTAGCTCACTGGTTAGCGTGTCCAACTGATGTGCATAGGACCCGGTGGATGGACTGGATCGGAATGCACTCAGTCTCGTGATAGCAAGTGAGAAGCTACTTGGGTGAGAAATAGCAGTTCCAAGGTCTAGAGAACACAATCGCTGGTAGCGGTGTGCTGTCCCCACGCCCCTTCGTACCACATACAAATGACGCCTTTGCTGATGTTCACAACGTTCGGTCGGTCCCGACTGGCTTATACGGGGTAGAATGGAGAGCTTTGCTTTTGCTTTTCATGAGGCAAGTAATTCGAGAACATTTTATGCAAGGACTCCGTCGTGAGAGAGTTCGAAGCGAACACAGTTGACACGCCGCCACTACTTGAGTAAAGCGATATTACACCACAAATCGATTCTAGACCTAGAGTAAGCAGCTACTGCAATGTTAGACAGATAACACAGTAAAGCTGTTCTCCTGAAAACGTAGAAAAGGTATATTATAGAGAATCACGATTTTTATCCATCCTGCTGTCCTCCCGGCGTCAAACAAACAGTAAAGTTTATAGAAATATCACACGTCATATCAATCTTCTTCTTCAAGCTGGAAGCTGTGAATGATGTGTTCGTAGCCCGAGAAACAGGCCTTTACTTCGAATATCACGTACGGCCTTGGACAGACAAACTGACTGAGAATGGATTGTGCCTCACTGCCCGGAAGACTTCGAAAGAGTCAGTTGATTCTAAAACAGGATTATCACTTTATGCAATAAAATATGTATTGAGCTACCTAATTAAATAAATGAGTTGTACACATGTCAGTACTCTTGTGCAGCCCATTCATACATTTAAAAAAGGAAATCACAATTTTGTATAAACATTTAATCTCGTATCTCTGTATCCAGTAAACAAACATACACTACCGGCCATTAAACTTGCTATACCACGAAGACGACGTGCTACAGACGCGAAATTTAACCGACAGGAAGAAGATGCTGTGATATGCAAATGATTAGCTTTTTAGAGCATTCACACAAGGTTGGCGCCGGTGGCGACACCTACAACGTGCTGACATGAGGAAAGTTTCCAGCCGATTTCTCATACACAAACAGCAGTTGACCGGCATTTCCTGGTGAAACGTTGTTGTGATGCCTCGTCTAAGGAGGAGAAATGCGTACCATCACGATTCCGACTTTGATAAAGGTCGGATTGTAGCCTATCGCGATTCTGGTTTATCGTATCGCAACATTGCTGCTCGCGTTGGCCGAGATTCAATGACTGTTAGCAGAATATGGAATCGGTGAGTTCAGGAGGGTAAACCGGAACGCCGTGCTGGATCCCAACGGCCTCGTATCACTAGCAGTCGAGATGACAGGCATCTTATCCGCATGGCTGTAACGTACCGTGCAGCCACGTCTCGATCCCTGGGTCAACAGATGGGGACGTTTGCAAGACAACAACCATCTGCACGAACAGTTCGATGCCATTTGCAGCAGCATGGACTATCAGCTCGGGGACCATGGCTGCGGTTACTCTTGACGCTGCATCACAGATAGGAGCGCCTGCAAAGGTGTACTCAACGACGAACCTGGGTACACGAATGGTAAAACGTCATTTTTCCGGATGAATCCAGGTTCTGTTTACAGCATCATGATGGTCGCATCCGTGTTTGGCGACATCGCGGTGAACGCACATTGGAAGCGTGTATTCGTCATCGCCATACTGGCGTATCACCGGCCGTAATGGTATGGGGTACAAATGGTTACACGTCTCGGTCACCTGTTGTCCGCACTGACGGCACTTTGAACAGTGGACGTTACATTTTAGATGTGTTACGACCCGTGGCTCTACACTTCATTCGATGCCTGCGAAACAATACATTTCAGCAGTATAATGCACGATCGCAAGTTGCAGGTTCTGTACGGGTCTTCCTGGATACAGAAAATGTTCGACTGCTGCCCTGGCAGGCATATCCTCCAGATCTCTCAGCAACTGCAAACGTCTCGTCAATGGTGGCCAAGCAACTGGCTCGTCACAATACGCCAGTCACTATTCTTGATGAACTGTTTTCAGCAGTATAATGCACGATCGCAAGTTGCAGGTTCTGTACGGGTCTTCCTGGATACAGAAAATGTTCGACTGCTGCCCTGGCAGGCATATCCTCCAGATCTCTCAGCAACTGCAAACGTCTCATCAATGGTGGCCAAGCAACTGGCTCGTCACAATACGCCAGTCACTATTCTTGATGAACTGTGGTATCGTGTTGAAGCTGCATGGACAGTTGTACCTGTACACGCCATTCAAGCTCTGTTTGACCCAATGCCGAGGCGCATCAAGGCCGTTATTACGGCCAGAGGTGGTTGATCTTGGTACTGTTTTCTCAGGATCTAAGCACCCAAATTGCGTGAAAATGTAATCACATGTCAGTTCTAGTATAATATATTTGTGCAATGAGTACCCGTTTATCGTCTGCATTTCTGCTTGGTGTAGCAATTGTAATGGCCAGTAGTGTAGTTCATACAAAAGACGTCTGTTTTCTTTTTGTGGTTATAAGCTGTTTTATGGGTATTAAAGGGATTTAGTTCCAGATATTCTTTCAGTACCCTCTTTGATAATGCTGGTTGGTTGTTCCCTCGTTAGTTGCCCTTATACTTTGGAGTATCTGAAGTTCGTCGGGGTATAAGTGGTACTTTGGAAAGAAGAGGGCAGTTGACGTGAAGTGATGTCTTATTGATTACTCACTGGGATAGTATTCGAGAAGGTGGCCGTTCAAATCGCATTCCTGATACCGAGATTTACGTTTTCTTGTGATTTGCCTAAACCGCTTAAGGCGAATGCTGGGATGGTTTCTTTGAAAGGATGCGGTCGATTTCCTGCCCCATCGTCCCTCCCAATCTGCACTACTGCTCCGCCGCTAATGACCAAGTCGTCGACTGGATGTTAAACCCTAGTCTTCCTTCCTTCCCTTGCAATTTCAGTTGACATGTTATTAACATATAACAAGGAAAGTAATGTACTAATACGTAATCTGGTAAATGAAATCATTTCAGTTAAAAATACAACAGACATGGTTTTAGTTCATATAGAGCCCCAAAACATCACAGATCTGTTAAGAAAATGTAATTGTAGACTGCTGATTGTTCATACATCGTTAAATACAATCATTTTCTGCCGTGCTGACTGAATTCCGTTAACACGGTAATTAGGTAATAATAGATGTGTTTGTTCATTTGAAACCTAGAGTTTTTTATAATTTCACTTACGATTTTCAGCCTGAATACTTTATTATCTACTATAAACAACATGAGCAAACATTGAGACATTTCTTGACACCACTTTGGTTCACTGCAATGTGACGACTCTGCAAATGCAAGCACAAGTCCCAGGGGCGCCCTGCCTCCCTACGCTCCCTCGCTTGCCGTTTTTCAGTTGCGGAACAATACTGATTTTCACTTGTTGCATTCAGATTCGATAAATCCCCAGAAAAAAAATGTCCACTGTGGTTCAAACGGGTCGAGCGGGGAGTCAAGAATCTCGGAGACGCCTCGCCAATCCGCCTCCCAGGGTTGTAGCATTCAGATAGCCGCGTGTGTATTCGGTCAGCAACAAAAAATGTTTTTCCTTTATTGTGTACATTCATTTACATTAACAATAAAAATCAGAATATTTTATCGTTCAGACAAAAATGACAAGCGAATTTGTAAACATGCTGGTACAACGACTAGAGCAATTCTAGTGTCTCAGTTATCTAGTTCCCGCCTACAAGCCGCCTGTACTACGAAATACACAGACAATCCTGCTCCTCTAACGAACAACAAGATTCTGACTCCTCTGGAATCCCACGGCACTGACCGGCGCAAATGGTTGCGATACAAGGGCGGCCCGGGTCCACCCCCACCACAGCGCAGTGGGCAGAGCAATAAAGGGACTTGCTTCCTTTAACTCACTTAACGCGTCCGAAATCCTTTCAACATAAACCCCGAGCCATTAACTTATATGGGCCATTAAGAGTATCCCAATTATGTGGCACGGTGTACAAGGCGCCTGAAGAGCCATGATTGCCCGGCCGTAAACTCGGCGCAGCAAATCTGTTCTTCGCACTCTACGGCTGGCTGTCGCGCTCGCCAAGACACGGCAGACCCACATAAAACTCCACTAACACACATCCAGCCGCCTGCGACGAGAACTGCTGGGAAGCCACTGCTCCAAGGAGCGTTATTTGCGTTGTCCGACAAGCAAACATCGTTGACAGTGGCATCGTTCTTAAGTTTCCTCATTCATCGAACCCTGTGGCTGCGCCTGTAAACAGTTACAGAAAGATACATAACAATTTCACATTCAGTTTTTACTTATACACAAGGAGTACACTCTACCAATTACCCAATACATTTATCTTCTATTAATTATCATTGAAGAATTTCTGGCTTTAAAATTCGAAAACTACATATATTATAGTCATATGACTGACATATTATCGGTCTTGAAGCACCGTCGTTTTAAAACTGGCCTGTGATTTTATCCATACCTTTATTATATAATTTGAAGACGTCTCTGTGGAAATCGAAACACAATGCGACGATACTGAATTTCGCCAGCATAATAAAAATGAAAAATTCCGGCACTGTTAACTGATATAAGTTTTTTATGATTTTCTGGACATTCGAGAGTAATGTTAAATTTCGCATCTAGCTTTCTGCAAGTCCTCGGATGATTTGGAAACTTCTAAGACCTTTGGAGGACACCAGAACCGTCGAATGTTACAGAAACAGTCATGAGAAAGGGTATACACCTCTCTCTCTCTCTCCCCTCCCCCCCCCCCTCTCTCTCTCTCTTTCTCTCTCTCTCTGTTTCTTGTATGAAAGAACAATGTCTATTTAGTCTCTCTCAACTTAGCCACACATCTGTAACCAACAAACTCTTGAGGTAACTTTTCCCGCTCTCACTTCACCTAGTTACACATTCCATACTGAATCACTTGTATTTAGACTGGTCTTCTACTTGACCTATACCATTGTACATTTTCTGTTGTCGTAGCAGCTAATATAGATCTTTTCCAGAAAGTCACCATAAATTCTACATGCTCGTTACCGAGATCCTGATTCTCATTCCTTTGTACAGTCTCTGTACATAAATAATACCATTATTTACATTGTATTAGTATTTCTACAGCTACATCTACATTTATACTCCGCATGTCACCCAACTGTTCGTGGCGGAGGGCACTTTATATGCCACTGTCATTATCTCCCTTTCTTGTTCCAGTCGCGTATGGATCGCGGGAAGAACGACTGCCGTAAAGCCTCCGTGCGCGCTCGAATCTCTCTAATTTTATATTCGTGACCTCCTCGGGAGGTATAAGTAGGGGGAAGCAATATATTCGACACCTCATCCAGAAAAGCACCCTCTCGAAACCTGGACAGCAACCTACACCGAGATGCAGACCGCCTCTCTTGCAGAGTCTGCCACTTGAGTTTGCTAAACATCTCCGTAACGCTATCACGCTTACCAAATAACCCTGTGACGAAACACGCCGCTCCTCTTTCAATCTTCTCTATCTCCTCCGTCAACCCGACCTGGTACGGATCCCACACGGGAGAGCAATACTCAAGTACAGGTCGAACGAATGTTTTGCAAGCCACCTCCTTTGTTGATGGACTACATTTCCTAAGGACTATACCAATGAGTCTCCACCTGGTACCCGCCTTACAAACAATTAATTATATATTATCATTCCACTTCAAATCGTTCCGAACGCATACTCCCAGATATTTTACAGAAGTAACTGCTACCAGTCTTTGATCCGTTAACATATAATCATACAATAAAAGATCTTTCTTTCTATGTATTCGCAATACAATACATTTGTCTATGTTAAGGGTCAGTTGCCACTTCCTGCACCAAGCGCCTATCCGCTGCAGATCTTCCTGTATTTCGCTGCAATTTTCTAATGCTGCAACTGCTCTGTATACTACAGCATCATCCGCAAAAAGCCGCAAGGAACTTCAGACACTATCTACTAGGTCATTTATATATATTGTGAAAAGCAATAGTCCCATAACACTTCCCTGTGGCACGCAAGAGGTTACTTTAACGTCTGTAGACGTCTCTCCATTGAGAACAACATGCTGTGTTCTGTTTGCTAAAAACTCTTCAATCAAGCCACACAGCTGGTCTGATATTCCGTAGGCTCTTACTTTGTTTATCAGGCGACAGTGCGGAACTGTAACGAACGCATTCCGGAAGTCAAGGAAAATGGCATCCACCTGGGAGCCTGTATCTAATATTTTCTGAGTCTCATGAACAAATAAAGCGAGTTTGGTCTCACACGATCGCTGTTTCCGGAATCCATGTTGATTCCTACAGAGTAGATTCTGTGTTTCCAGAAATGACATGATACGCGAGCAAAAAACATGTTCTAAAATTCTACAACAGATCGACGTCAGAGATATAGGTCTATAGTTTTGCGCATCTGTCGGCGACCCTTCTTGAAGACCGGGACTACCTGTGCTCTTTTTCTATCATTTGGAACCTTCCGTTCCTCTAGAGACTTGCGGTACACGGCTGTTAGAAGGGGGCAAATTCTTTCGTGTACTCTGTGTAGAATCGAACTGGTATAACGTCAGGCCCAGTGGACTTTCCTCTGTTGAATGATTTCAGTTGCTTTTCTATTCCTTGGACACTTATTTTGATGTCAGCTATTATTCGTTTGTGCGAGGATTTAGAGAAGGAACAGCAATTCGGTCTTCCTCTGTGGAACAGCTTTGGAAAAAGGTGTGTAGTATTTCCGCTTTACTCGTGTCATCCTCTGTTTCAACGACATCATCTTCCCGGAGTGACTGGATATGCTGTTTCGAGCCACTTACTGATTTAACGTAAGACCAGAACTTCCTAGGATTTTCTGTCAAGTCGGTACATAGAATTTTACTATCGAATTCACAGAACGCTTCACGCATAGCCCTCCTTACGCTAACATTGACATCGTTTAGCTTCTGTTTGTCTGAGAGGTTTTGGCCGCGTTTAAACTTGTAGTGAAGTCTTTTTGTTTTCGCAGTAGTTTCCTAACTTTGTTGTTGAACCACGGTGGGTTTTTCCCGTCCCTCACAGTTTTACTCGGCACGTACCTGTCTAAAACGCATTTTAAGATTGCCTTGAACTTTTTCCATAAACACTCAACATTGTCAGTGTCGGAACGGAAATTTTCGTTTTGACCTGTTAGGTAGTCTGAAATCTGCCTGCTATTACTCTTTTGCTAAACCGGTAAACCTTCCTCTCTTTTTTATGTTCCTATTTACTTCCATATTTAGGGATGCTGCAACGGCCTTATGATCACTGATTCCCTGTTCTGCGCTTACAGAGTCGAAAAGTTCGGTCCTGTTTGTTATCAGTAGGTCCAAGATGTTATCTCCACGAGTAGGTTCTCTGTTTAATTGCTCGAGATAATTTTAGGATAGTGCACTCAGTATATTTAATTTAGGTAACTATTTAGTGTTCCAAGCAAAATATAGACTGCGAAAGCATCACTTCCAAGAATTAGCTACTCCTTAAGTAAAATCAGACTGAATCACAATACTTAAGCGTTTAGAGAATTGAGATTCATCGAAGAAGAAGGCCGCTTTGATAATATGGTGTACCAACTCTAATTTGGGTGAAACGAATTGATGTGGTCAACGGCATATACCGATTGCGAGAATCGGACGTTCCGTGCAACGAACGCATCTCTGTGTCTTACCGAACCAAAGACTTGTTTTAGGGACTCTTAGTGAAGAAAATAGATCAGACGATTGAGAGGAGGAGAGTGATTGTATAGTTAGGAGATGCCATTGTGGTATATGGCAAATCTTCAAGAATTTTTTTGCACAAAATAAAATCCACAATAAACAACATCAGTTATTCAAGGTGTGTATGTCTCCATGCAGAAAGTGGTTAATTATCACTATAAAGAAATTACGAGACGTAGATCGCTCGGAGGTTAAGTCTGGAGCGACAGTGCGAACCTGCATTTTCCACGGTCAAAATTCGTCGACAGATTATCTCCGAATTAATAAACTATAACTTGCTAAATTGTTGAACCTATCATCCAGACTCATCAAACAACACAGCACACATTCGTGCCGAACGATCTGCGTAACGAGTAAAGGTTTTAGAGATTTCGGGCGGAGCACATCACGACGAGGAATTTCCGCGAGATCGCCACTGCGGAATACATCTCTTGCTCTCCTGTGAAATATTTATATTTTCCAGGTTTTCACGAGAGTAAAGATAAAAGGAAGTAAGGAACTAAGCTAAATCAACTAAAACCAATAACTGAACCAATAATTAAAAGAATACGTAAAGAATATTTATTTATAATATAAATAAGTAAAGAATGTTTTTAATTAACTAACCAAATAAAAATATATTAAAATATGTATGCTGCTGATACTCTTGTTCTAATTATTCAGCTAGTCCGAAATAATGCTTCCATTCTTTCGTGTGAAGATATATTTTTTGAGTTCGCTTCATTTTGAAATGATAGAACAAATTGCCTGTTGCCGCCTGTCTTGGATTCTTCGGCCGCCGTTTGTTTGATGATTTTACTGACGTTTCGACAGCACGAGTGGCTGGCATTGTCAAAGCTTCACCCTCCATTGGTGCTCACTACCAGCACTGGATGGTGAAGCTTTGACAATGGCAGCCACTCGTACTGGCGAAACGTCAGAAAAATCATCACACAAACGTCTGCCGAAGAAACCGAGACAGAAGCCAACAGACAGTTTGTCAACAAGTGGTCACGAAAGTCTCAACAAATGATGGAACCTCTGTTCCTGAATTGTTCACAGAGAATACCACTTTAAGTAGCAGAAATCTCTTCAAACTGCTGCCATAAATAACCGTTCTTTCTAATTATTTACTAATCTTAGGGTCTCGAGTGATATTGAAACTAAACTCTTGATTTATCCTTAAACTAACCACTCAGTCACATTACATCAGGGATAACTCCAAAGTAAATGTCCAGTGGCGCATACCAAACTTTAATCCCAAAGACTATTCTCTCGTTGTTCATTTTTATCAGACTGTGTCTTACAGAATAAAATTTTCACTCTCCAGCGGAGTGTGCGCCGATATGAAACTTCCTGGCAGGTTAAAACTGTGTGCCGGACCGAGAGTCGAACTCAGGACCTTTGCCTTTCACAGGCAAGTGCTCTACCAACTGCCGGAAGTACAGCTGTGAGGATAGCTCGTGCGTCGTGATTGGTTAGCAAACTTGGTATAGCACTTGCCTGCGAAAGGCAAAGGTCTTTAGTTTGAGTCTCGGTTCTACACACATTTTTAATCTGCCACTAAGTTTCATATCAGCGTATACTCATCTGCAGAGTGGAGATTTAATTCTGGAAACGTCTCCCAGGGTGTGGCAAAGCCATGTCTCCACTGTATCTTTCCTTCCAGAACTGCTAGTTCTGAAAGTTTCGCAGGAGAGCTTTTGTGAAGTTTGCAAGGTAGAAGATGAGATACTAGCGGAAGTAAAGCAGTGAGGATGAGTCGTGAGTCGTGCTTGGATAGTTCAGTTAGTAAGGCACTTGACCGCGAAAGGCAAAGGTCCCGTGTTCGAGTTTAGGTCCGGCACACAGGTTTAATCTGCCTGGAAGTTTCAGACTGTGTCTTACGGATCGGGGACAGTTAAATAACGCTCTGTCCAACTGTTGTCGAGTTTGGCGTTTTCGTTCATCAGAGACTTTGTACGGCTATACACGGGGGTAAGTAATCGAACAGCCGATACTCTAGAGAACACCGATTGCGTACACTAGAAACACGCTGTCCAGTCACATTAATGTGACCAACTGCCAAAAAACTGAATCGTTCATTTAAACGCGAGGGCTAGGCCCCTGCAGATGCGGTCCCAAGTATACAAGTGCAGAAAATGTTATTAGGAGGGAAAAAGCTTTGTATGATCTGAATGTGATCAAGTTTTCCCTGAGGGAACCCCGATAGTGTTGCTGTCTTCAGAGAAGGGCGACATATCATATTATCTTTATGACTGTTGAGGATGCAGCCTATCGTCAACGAAAGCTATGTATTGTCTCTCTACTTTATTTTCCTCATTCCTTAATTCCACGTTGGGTGTTATCCGTAGATCCCTGCCTATTTGTTGAGAAGAGTACTCATTATCTTTAAAAATACCGTTAACTTTAAAATTCATCATGGTGATTGCTAAATTCTTAGTTGAATAATTCCATGGACAGAATTCAGGTACTTCATCCTCATCATGTGACCACCCTTCAAAGGTATCTTCAACACATCTGGAAAGTACAGTGGATTGTAAACTAGCAGATTTCACCGCCTTTACGTCTAAGTTCTTGATAAGGTAAGATTCTCTCTGCCAGTTTAAATCAATACGATGTTGTCGTCCATCCTCTTAATAACACTAAACGCAGAGTTCCATGCAGCGGTAGTCTTCGCCTTCCAAGGCTCTTAATTTTATTACAGCACTACATAGTGACATATTTAAGCCAGATTATTCAGGGAAGCAGTAAAACCGGGGCAGTCCCAGACCATATGTCACAAGATTCAAACGAAGGCAACTCCAGTGAACTGTTAGTCTTTTTTGTTTACAGTGACAGGAGTGTTTTCTGGGATGCATAAATGATTCTTTTACATTGCAAAGTGAGGCGTAGTAACAGTCTTTCCTCACACTGACATGTATGTTAACTAAGTGAGTGACTGATTTCTCAAGTTCGTTGGTTTCGTCTGTGTGTAGAGAATAACGACACACACACGCACACAGACACACACTTGTGGTTTCACCATGGCATTGTTCTGTTATCTTCCTGTAATGTAATTAAATAGTAAGCAGAATTATGGTTGTGAAATGAATAAATATCCTTCACACAAGCTTACGACATTTTAGTAACAAACTGTTTATTCAACTGCTGCTTAATTACGTGACAGCAATGACAGCTGAATCACTGCGTTGATGAAGTCTGGCACACCAAGTTACTGTTTAGAGTTGTAACTCAGTCTGTGGGTCACTTTTCAAGGTCGACTAACCCATACATAAATTTACCAAACAATACAATGCAATTCAGAGTTCAGGTCCAAACCAATCTTTATAATGACAGTACAGTTCGAAGTCCTCGAAGCTATTCGGAAATTTCCCAAGTCTTTAACGGCTCTGCTCTTCAAAGTCCACTGACGCAACTCTCTCTAAATTTTATAAGTTGCCGAGCTACTGCAAATGTTTTACAACTCGCAAGACTTTTCACCAGCAAATTTTTAAATACTTTAATCCGGACAGATGGGACACTCATCCGCACACACAGAAACTCATAGAGCACTCAAAACGAAGTGATCACTGGGCAACATGGAACTTGCCCTTATATAGACTCGACCTATCATTGCAAGGGCCACAAAATTACGTATACTGTGCATATTGCAACATAAACTAAGCACGTAAACACTTTACGTGATCTGCATTTGGGCACTGACTCCTATGAGCTGTTAAAATACCACTTTCTGCATCTGCTATCATTTATTGTACTTTAATTGTAGCTAGCATTTTAACAGATTTCCCGTTGTGACATTAGTTTTTTGATGGGATCTTTCTTTTGCGCCATTTGCATATTATTCGATGTGTCTTATTTAACGCTATTGATTAAATTTACTTTCTATTTTGTATATAAAATCATATAGTTATCCCGATCTATTTTTAAATACTTCCGTAAAAAGGGACAGAAATTAATGGCAGTGTTTATGAAAAGTCTTTTCGAATTGTTGCCATATTAGCGGCACACAAAACGTCGTATGATAACGTAAACCTGGGCATAACAAAGAACACGCTATTCACAGTCACAGAACGAAATAAAGAAAAAGGTACTTGCCCACTCTGTTGCACAATGAAAGAATTAATTCTCGATTCATATACACCCACCAATTTACGATGTACACGGCGTAGTTCTATCACCAATATCATCCGAATCGGCGCCAGAACCGTTATCATCATCATCATCATCGTCATCATCAAGAGAAATCATTAACTGTTCGTTCTCATTTATAGCGCCATCTATGGTATGTACTTCTCTAATAAACTTCGAGACAAGGTCAACTTTCTTCTTATACGTGTACTTTCTTCAGTAGCAAGCCCTTCACTTGCTTAATATTATATGATTTGTTATTATTTCGAATGAAAATCTTGACGCCACTCCAAACCAATTCATTTAGGTTAAAATGGCAATGATAAGATGATAGCCAAATTACAACATGGCCCTATTCCCTTACAATTTCATCTAGATTGGTGAATAAGTTCGTAACGTTATGTTTCACATTTTGGCGTTCCCGTTGCTGTAGGTTTCTTTATCGATTGTCACTTTCTATTAAATAAATTTTGTGGTTGACTGTCGCTATTTGGGTTTACACATCGACATTTCTTCATTTTGAGATTGCGAGTGAGACTGTGAACGCTAGAAGATGGAATGAGAAATGATGAAATAGGAACATTTCTGACATATTCTTCTGTTTGAGTCCAGAGGGGGAGGGGTGACAGCAGCAGAGGCAGCCAGAAACATTCGCACAGTTTATGGAAATAATAGCATTGCCACTCTGCATTTTAAATCCTCTCTACTTCGGCCACCATTATTTTACTGTTCATAGAGTAAAACTCATTTCGTAAGTCCCTGAGTGTCGCCTTAGTTAATTCTAATTCATTACATTATCATTATTTTGCTTTTGTTAATGTTCCCCTTATATTCAAAGCGCTGTCCATTGCATTCAGCTGCACATCCAGGCCGTTTGCTGATTCTGTCAGAATTACAATGTCATATCTTCTCCCTGAACTCATACTTCCTTTCCAAATTTCGCCTTGCTTTCCTTCACAGCTTGCGCAATGTACAGGTCATTAGTAATAAGCTACAACCCTACTAAACTCTCTTCTCAACCACTGTTTTCCTTTCACGCCATTCGATTCTTATAACCTCCCTGTCTTCTGTACACGTTGTACAAAACTTTTCGTTTCCTGCATTTTATTTCTGTCAGCTTCAGGAATTCAAAGAATGTATTCAAGTTAACACAGTAAAAAGCTTTCTCCAAATTTTTCCATTGCTGTATCAGTAGGCTTGCTTTTACTTAATCCATATTCTGAGGGAAGTCGGAAGGTAGTATCGCTTCCTGTGTTCCAACATTTCTCTAGAACCCAAACTGATCCTCAACGACTTCTACCATTTTTCCCATTTTTCTGTAAAGAATTCGTGCCACTGTTTTGCAGTTATGACTATAAGGTGGCAATACAATAATATCGACGCATCTCAGCACCTGCTGTCTTTGGGAGTGGAATTATTACGTTCTTTTGAAGTCTGAAGGTATTTCTAAGGATCATAAAATTGCACACTAGTTGGAATAGTTTGGTCATGGGTGGCTATGCCAAAGGTATTAGATGTTCTGAGGGAATATCGTACACTCCAGAGGCCTTGTTCAGTGCTCTGTCATGTTGTAGTATCCCATCTCTCATCTCATCTTGATCCACTACCTTTTCGCTTTCTGTAAGCTTCATTTCCATTGAATAGCCCTTCTGTATGATCCTTCCACCATTCAGTTTCCCTCCCTTGCTTGGTACTGGATTTTCATCAGAGCTTTTCATATACAAGCAATTGCTTCTATTTTCTCTAAGTTTTATGTAGGTAGTGTCTGTCTTCCAGAATGAGATTTTCACTCTGCAGCGGAGTGTACACTGATATGAAACTTTCCTGGCAGATTAAAACTGTGTTCTGGAGCGAGACTCGAACTCGGGACCTTTGCCTTTCTCGGGCAAGTGCTCTACCAACTGAGCTACCCCTCCTCACAGCTTTACTTCTGCCAGTATCTCGTCTCTACCTTCCAAACTTTAGAGAAGCTCTCCTGAGAACCATGCAGGACTAGCACTCCTGAAAGAAACGATATGTCTGTATTTCCCCTAATTATACATAGTAAGTGTAGTGCGATTCATTGAGACAGCCACAATGTTCACCTCATTCTGCACATACGTATCGTCCCAGCTAATAAAATATGCGACTGGGTACCTTTTGAAGTCAAATCGAGAACAGTTTTGCAGGGTCAGACATTTATCTTGCAAACCTTCCGCAGTTGCACTTTGGAGATAAAATCTATTGACTGGGAAGCTTTGAACAAAATGCCTTGTTCTACAAAATCTTCCACGGTCTAGGCGAGATGGTCTCTCCCGCCCTTCATACCCGGGCTACCACGGCACCGCTGACAGGTGCTGGCAGCAAGGGAGGGAACGCCAGGTGATGGCTGGTGGGTCGGCTTCGCCCCTCGGCGGCTCACCACCCCTTCGGCGCGAGGTGAGAAGGCGTCATTAGGCGCCGCCTTGCATGGAAAGCAGCGGCCGCGACGTGCCGGGACTGCCGACGCGCCACGCCCTATCAGCTCTCGTGCTCCACCCCTCCTTCCCCAAGGGCGTACCATCGCAGCAGATAGCCATCGGCCGACGGAGCGCGCAAGGTGAGGCGTGTAGCGCGGGAAAGCCTATCTCGCGGGCGCGCAAATGGCTCCGCGCAGTACCCCGACTCGCGCGGTGCATCGATTTTATTACTCGTCACGGCGTGCCGTCTCCAGGCGCTGCAACCCTCCACCTCTCTCCCTCCCCCCTCCCCCCTCCTCCTACTCCCCAACCCACCGTCTTCCTCAATGACTCCCTTATGCTTCTTGTCGTCTGGAACATTCCACACGAATTTCCAATAATGTGACATTGTATCCCCACCTGGTGAGAGAGAAAAGCAGTTACTAAAATGATGACGCCATTTAGTAGAAGGACAAGTTTGGTTTTATAGAAGTAGCTCATACTGTATAAAAGAGGTCTGACATAATAGTTTGAGTAATGCGTCCTTTGTCAACATGAATGAAACCAGTTGAAAGAAATGTTGTCGCTAAGTTATTCTCAGTCATACAACAACTCTTGGAGCGGGAGGGATTCTCAGCTTACTGGTAGTTATTTTGTTATAGAGCACAATATTATTTTCCACTCAACTGTGTTTGTTTTTAAGTTTAGTTGAAATCCTGAAGCCCTTTACGGCTTCACCTTCAGGCACTTGGGGACATATCTAAATGGTGTACATCCGCAAGTATGTCTTGTTGTTTCATTACAGCATCCTCTAACGAGATAAATTTAATACTGTCATGGTACACAAGAATGCAGTTTTACGGCCATGGTATATACTTCCCTGTGTACGCCATTTCCATAAACTTCCTGGTGTACATATGTTCCCAAGTGCCTGGAGATCAAGCCATAATAGGACTCGAAATTAATTATAAATTAAATACACAAAAAACACAGCTAATGTCTGAAAGGGACAAGGTATGTGAAATAATCTCTGTGAGATAAAATGAAATTTTCTGAGAGTTAAAAACAGAAGGGAATGATTGTAATTGAGTCAATAAATTATTATTCAGTCACTAAACTACACTATTTTTAGGAAATCATTTCTGCGACACTATTTCGCCACTTTCTAATATCTTCTACATCTACATCTACATGACTACTCTGCAATTCACATTTAAGTGCTTGGCAGAGGGTTCATCGAACCACAATCATACTATCTCTCTACTATTCCACTCCCGAACAGCGAGCGGGAAAAACGAACACCTAAACCTTTCTGTTCGAGCTCTGATTTCTCTTATTTTATTTTGATGATCATTCCTACCTATGTAGGTTGGGCTCAACAAAATATTTTCGCATTCGGAAGAGAAAGTTGGTGACTGAAATTTCGTAAAAAGGTCTCGCCGCGACGAAAAACGTCTATGCTGTAATGACTTCCATCCCAACTCGTGTATCATATCTGCCACACTCTCTCCCCTATAACGCGATAATACAAAACGAGCTGCCCTTCTTTGCACCCTCTCGATGTCCTCCGTCAATCCCACCTGGTAAGGATCCCACACCGCGCAGCAATATTCTAACAGAGGACGAACGAGTGTAGTGTAAGCTGTCTCTTTAGTGGACTTGTTGCATCTTCTAAGTGTCCTGCCAATTCTTTCGTATATCCGTTTAAGTTGGTATCAAGCGAAATTTCTTCACTGTCTTCTGTGTCTTTTCCTTAATCCGCTGGTACGATTCTCCATTTTTGTCACCCAGTAAACCAGGGTCGTTCTTGCTCTCGCTCTATTCGGCAAAATCCTTCCTTCCGTGACTTGCAGGCAATTTCTTCATAACATAGTTCGAGAAAAGATGTTTTCCTCATTCTTACCATTCTAACAGGTTCCTTTCCTCTCGTTCCTCTCGTATTGTTAGAGAGGTACTTTTCGCTAGTCATTCTGTCAGTCCATTTCATTTTTATCATTTCTCTCCATTATAAAATTTAAAAAGTGTCGAAGAACATTTCCATGTGTTTTTGATTTCTGTGTGTTCCTTCGTCAGATAACACTATTCTCCAGACAAAGCACTTGGTGAATCTCTTTCATAGCTCTGTCGAATTCTTTTTGGTATCAACAAACATTTCGACTATTCTAAAGCTCTTTTACTTACAGCTCTTCTGCTCTTATTTCCTACACCAAGCTTCTATTTCCTATCACCATACTTCGCATCTGCACAAAAGATTTTACTTGATCCAAGGTCTTTCCTTTCAATGTCGCTTTAACGGAACCTACGTGTTTGCTTATTCTCATCAGTTTGCTCTTTCTTACATTTATCCTCAAACCATACTTCTCACTTTTTTATGTTCAACCAATATTTACTGAATCACAGGAAAAATTGAAATATGTGTTGGAAAGACACATAAAAATGTTCGGCGTAAAAGATAACAGCCAAACAGTTGCAGGATAAAGATTTATTGAAATATTTATTGAAATCCTTTACCTGTTTTCAGGATTTTAAAAGAGATATCCATATACTTCGAATATATGGACATCTCATTTAAAATCCTGAAAACAGTTAAAGGATTTCAATAAATGTTTATCCTCCAACTGTTTGGCTGTTATCATTTACGGTGAACATTTTTATTTGTCTTTCCATCACCTATTTCAATTTTTCCTGTGATTCAGTCAATATTGGTTGATCATCTTACTGGCTTCATTCCTTCTTCTGCTATTATTATACCTCTGTTATCCTCTAATGCGTTTCTTAGTTTTCGGAATAAATATTGAAACCTTTTGTTGACAAATAACACGCTTGTCTAATACCTCTTCCTACACCCGTCTTACCTGTCAGGCTTCACCGCCACCTTTGTAGGCAGCACAGTTATTTCATCAGACTTCTTTTCTTCCTGTCTTCACTATGTTTCAGGATCTTCAGACATAATTTTCTGCAATTAGCGTAGTAGATGCACAAACTCTCCCTGTTCAATTTATCTGTGCTAGCGTCTTCCATATTCGACATCATCTCACGTTTCGTTTCAGTTTCTCAACCAAACTAATCCTCCCCTACTTTTGCTCCAATTTTTGTTTCCACTGTTGTGATTAAAAAGCTATACACAGCTTTTACTGGTGTGTGTGTAAGAAAAGTATTGTTCCAGTTACTAACAATATGCTGGTCTCCACTTATTCGTTTCAGACTATTTTCCTAATGATCCTGTAACTCACTTTCCCTGGTACGTAAAATAATAAAATTATTTACCTAAATCCCCAAGAGCCAGGACAATACATCTACTGTGATATTTTAGCTTCGTTATGGTGGTCTAATATCTTATGCTCCTGGCAGTATTACCCAATTAAAATCAACTAAGCTTTAATTATGATATTGATCTTCAGTATGAACTTATCTGCGAAAATGAAAATTGCTCTCCCTTCATACAATTCAGTTTCTTACGATCCTGTCAGATTGTCACCTAGAGGCCTTTGTCAGAACTTCCAGCTTCACGGCAGATGACCTTGAGATAGCGTAATAAGCAGAGTTTCTAAAGTTAAAGTTGTAGTTTCAAAAGATTGTAGGAAGAGAACCACTTCTCGGATTCACGTCACATTTGAACAGCCTATTATTGTCGCAATGGAAACGCCAAAAACGAAATTTGACCGATAGACTTTTTTTTGAAGTGCAATGTTGCAGGGGGAAGTAAGCAGTTCATCCGAAGTCTGTTGAAGATGTAGCCACAATTTTGCAGGGGAAGGGAACTGCCCGAATGTTGGACATGCCTGAAAGCACGGTGCATAAAGTCCTACGGAACATTCTACATTACAATCCATACAAAATCACCCACATGCAGGACTTGCTTCCTGATCTGCTAACAAGAATAAACGTTCGCCCTGGAATTTCTTGCTCTCATTAAAATGGGTAATGAATGGCCACGGAACACTTTGTGGACAGACGAAACCCATTTCCAGCTCATGTCTGTACACAGAATTGCGGTATATGGGCAACGGAAAACTTCATTCGGCAAAGGTAGCTGTATGGTGCGGTTTGATGGCATCATTTATTGCAGGGCCGATTTTCTCGAGGAGTCACACGGGTGCTGTTACCTGTACCGTCACTGGTAAACGCTATGAAAATCTTTTTCGCGCCAACGTAACTCCAGTCCTTCAACAGCAAGGGTTTGAGGGTAGGGTCACTTTCATGCAAGGTGGCACTCCTCCGCCCAATGCACAGATAGTGAAGCGGTTGCTGCAGAGGCATTTCAGAAAAGCTACAACTATCAGCCGTCATTTCCCTATGGCCTCGCCGTTCAAACTACCTGATTGTAATCCTCGTGACTTCTGGCGGAGGCTTGTCTGGAAGATGTTGAGTTCAGTCCCCCAATTATGAACGTAGCCGAATTGGAGTCACAGATTAAGTAACGTAATGTAAACGTGATCCCCGAGACACTTTGATCTTTTGTGGAACATATTGTTTCTTGATTGTAGCTCGGAATTGATTTTTTGTCCTCCCGCTTGCGAGTCCAGTGTGCTAACCATTGCGCCTCTTCACTCGGTATATTATCGTTGTCTGTAACTTGCATGCATGAGTTATTAAAATAATTCTGTGATATTTCTCGCAGTTGTCGGTTCCTCCTATCTTCGGAATTCTGTGGATGATGTTTTTTCCGAAAGTCTAATGGTTTATCGCCACACTCATACAGGCTATACACCATTGTGAATAATATTTTTTTGTCACCTCCCGCAATAATTTTAGAAATTCCGAAGGGATGTTATCTATCCCTTGTGCCTTATTTGATTTTAAGTTTTCCACGATCTGATCCTAATACTGGATCCTCTCTCTCTTCCCAATCGACTCCTGTTTCTTCTTCTATAATATCATACAAGTCCTCTCCCTCATAGGGGCCTTCAGCATACTCGTTCCTCCTATCTACGCTCTCCTCGACATTTAACAGTGGAATTCCCATTGCGCTCGTAATATGGGGGCTATTCGGAAAGTAAGGTCCGATGTGGTGCGAAATGGAAACCACAGTGAAATCCGATGAAGTTTCGCACTGATGCAATGGGCAGTGTCTCTTGCAAGCACGTCGATCGCGTCACGTCGTGCTTTGCAGTTCTAAGCGCATAGTGAGCACGTAAAGATACGTAGATTAATAGTTCTCCCGCCAAGTTTGAGGGCCGAGTGTGAAATTTCGCCTGATGTCATACAACCTACCTAACATGACTAGCATGCGTTTCTTTCTCCATGACAATTCTCGGCCGCACTCTGCAGGGGCAATGAAGATGTTACTGTACCGTTTTCGGTGCAAAGTGTTTGATCACCCACATCAGAGCCCAGAATTGATTCTGCCCGAGTTTCATCTCTCCTCATATGAACCACTGGCTATGAAGACAAGGTTCTGGCACAGATAACGAGCTGTAACCAGCGTAGAGAACTGGTAGGAAGCACGGGCGGCTTACTTCTATGACGAGGGTATTGAAAAGTTGAGACATTGCTACGACAAATGTAGCTAAGTGTTGCAAATAAATCATCTTTGATTTTCACAGTGGTTTCCATTTTGCGACCGATCGGACCTTACTTTCCGAATAGGCCTCGTATTATCATCCTTGCTTTTAATTTCACCGAAAGTTCTTTTGACGTTCCTACATGCTGAGTCAGTTCCTCTGACAATCATTTCTTTTTCGATTTCTTCACATTTTTTCAGGCATCCATTTCGTTTTAGCTTCCCTGTACTTCCTATTTACTTCATTCCTAAGTGACTTGTCTTTCTGAGTCCCTGAATTTTCCTGAGAATTTTTGTGCTTCCTTATTTCATCGATCAAGTAAAGTATTTCTTGAGTTACCCATCGTTCTTCGCAGTTGCCTTTCTTGTACCTATGTTTTTCTTTCCAACTTCTATTATTGCGCTTTTTAGAAATGTCCATTAGTCTTCAGCTGAACTGCCTATGAAGCTATTCCTTATCACAGTATTTATAGACCCACATAACTTCAACCGTATCACTTCATTCCTTAGCACATCCATAACTTACTTCTTTGCCTGTTGATTCTTCCTGGCTAGTCCCTCAGACCTTACCTTACTCTTAATCACTACTAGATCGTGATCTGAGTCTTTATCTGCTCCTAGATACCCTCTACTGTCTAGTATCCGACTTCTAAATCTTTGCCTGGCCATGATGTAGTCTTATCTTCCCGTATCTCGTGGCATTTTCCTAGTAAACCTCCTCCTCTTGTGATTCTTGAGCACAGTAATGTCTATTACTGGCTCACATTTATTGGAGAACTTAGTTAGTCTATCTCCACTTTCATTCTTAGTACCCCCACCATTCTGTTCTAACGCTTTCTTCTGCTCCTTCCCTTACAACCGTATTCCAGTCCCCTGTGATTATTAGAATTCCTTCGATCTTTACGTTCTGAATTACCCGTTCAGTATCCCCATATACTTTCCCTACCTTATTATATCTCCTCTCTTTCGTTCCCTCCCCTCTCCATCTTCGTACTTACGTACTTTCTCCAACTCTTTACCTTCAGCTTGCTACGCCGGCATTTATACCTGAACAGTCGTTGTGTGTGTTGGTTTTCTGTCGATTCTGATGAGAACAGCCTTATCACTGAACTGTACAAAGTAACTCGCACTAGGTCCTACCTTCCTATTCATAACGAATCCTATTCCCGCAGTACCATTTTCTGCTGCTCTTGATAATACCCTATACTCCTCTTACCACAAAACCTTGTCTATTTCTCTTCTCTGATTCTTGAACCTTGAGCCTTTGCATTTCTCTTTTCAGATATTCTAGCTTCCCTGGCACGTTTTAACTTCTGACATTCCATGCTCCGACTCATAGGAAGTTATTCTTTCATTGGTTATTCAATCTTTTCCTCGTGGTCACCTCTCCACTGGCATTCCACTCCTGAATACCCGAATGGGGGACTAATGCGGAATCTCTTGCCAATGAAGAGATCATCGTGACACTTTTCAATTGCAGGTCACATGTACTGAGGACATACGTTATGTGTACTTAATTACATCGCCTTCTGCATGCTCATCCCCTTGATTCTTCCGTCTTTAGAGGCAGTTTCATTCCCCAACGGCTAGAGAGTGCCCTGAACCTCTTTCCACTCTCCGCCCTCTTTCAGAAGGCCTTTGGCTGAATGAATGTGACGCTGAGTATCTTCGGCCGTCACTGATGACGATTTTTATTCAAACTGTAATCGGTGGTGTGCTTCGAACCTTGGGCTGAGAACATTTTAACTACTAATCAAAAAGGCTACACATAGACCACTGAAATGAAATGTCATGTGGTGAGGGCCTCCCGGCGGGTAGACCCCATCGCCTGGTGCAAGTCTTTTCTGGTGACGCCACTTCGGCGACTTGCGCGTCGATGAGGATGAAATAATTATGAAAACAACACAGACACCCAGTCCCTGAGCGGAGAAAATCTTCTCCAACGCAGCCGGGAATCGATCCCGGGCCCCCCGGCATGACAAGCCGGGGCGCTGTCAGCTTCGGTGGGAGACCCCCAAACCACTGGTGGTCATATACATATTGTATAACATTATATGGAAAGAGATTTTACACTTCAGAAATTGTTTTGGAAGAAGAGAAGATCGTTTTATGCCTTGTGTAAGAAGGAGGAGTATTTACCAGTACTGAAGATATTCGACAGCGACAAGAACTTGGTCTGTTGGGAAGACGTTAATCGTACACCTCGTGTTGGTCACTATCCCACGACTGTGATGTAGTATAGAGTCGATTGGTTCTGGAGGGTCACACTCAATGTCATGCTGGATCTCGACAGCCTCATGTGACTAGCGTACAAAAGGACACACCCATTATTCACTCTCCCGTTCAGGATGCTACAGGCATGTCACATACTAGAGTCAGGAAACAGACTTTTTTTTCTTTAACAGCAAGGTAAGTGCATGGACAAATCGACAACACCTAAACTGTATTGGATATCAGTATGGAGATGATTGTCCTGGGTTCCCTTGACACAACAGCGGAGAGAGGCGTGTGACAGTGCTGCTCCCAATAACAACAATGGATACAGGACGGAAACCAAGTTGTCTTTTTAGACGAGTACAGTTTATGTATATTCTGGATATGTGAGTGTGTCGAGCCTTGGAGGAGAATGATTGCTTTCAGACTGCTTTCTTCATTGTCATTTGGAATCGGCCAGCTCATACAAATACCTACGTGTCACACTTTCTAGGGAAATGAAGTGGAATGGTCACATAGGCCCAGTCGGATATTGAACGTATACAGAAAAAGGCAGCACGATTGGTCGCAAGGTTGTTTAATCCATGGGAGCGTGTCACAGAGACACTGAAGGAACAGAACTGGCAGGCTCTTGAGGACAGACGTAAACTATACAGAGAAAGTGTATTAACGAAGTTTCAAGAACCGGCTTTAACTGATGATTCTAGGAAAATACTACAATCCCCAATGTAATGCTCACGTCGAGATCGTGAGGATAAGATTAGAATAATTACTTCGCGCACAGAGGCATTCAAACTATCAGTCTTCCCTCGCTGCATACTTGAATGGAACTGGAAGGAACCTAATATCTGGGACAATGGAACTTATCTTATACCATGCACCTCCAGGTAGTTTGCAGAGTATAGACGTAGATGTAGAAGTTGATCATTGTGCACTGAAGTTCGCAGTCTGCATACCCCCAACTCAGCTACAACGTTTCATCTTACTATACTGAACGCGCAGAATAAGTACGAGGAGCGCTCAGTGGATCACGCAACACATATTTTACTCTGCCAATATCAGTTGAAAAAAATGCAGAAAAAGCTTCATGAAGTTCCTAAAGGTGGTAATGCTCCGTAGACTTCAAAATGGCATCTGTAACGAAGGTGCGTGGCAGGCAGAGAGCTATAACTGACTTTCTTTAGGCGGAAAATCACAGAATCGGTGATCTGACAGTGAACAAAAGCTTGTTGAGTCGTTGGTAGTGGGGTCTGTCGCCATCACCACAAGGCCGCGCAGATCAGTCCAATCTCCCACTTCCCGGCCGGCCTCACACAGCTTGTGCCTACTGCAATGTTGGACAGTGTGGACATGTCTATTGGAGGTAATCGACGGATCACAATCAAACCGAGACTACGCAAGGCCTCACACAATTCTGTGCTCCCGAGAGGAGGTGACAGAACTTCATTTGGCTCTCGTTCCTGATCGGGCCTACAGCCTGGATCTCTCACCTTCCGACTTTTGTTTGACCCAATGAACGATGCACTGTGCGGGGAGTGGTAAGTGGATTGTGGGACGCGGGGGAGTACTGAAGCAGCAAGACGTTGGCTCGACGGCGACCAGCAGAATGGTGCCATGCGGGCCTATAAGCCGTCCCAGTAAGATGGAGTAAGACCAAAGCATTAATAGGAGATTATGCTGAAAAATAGGGTTTGTGTCCAAAGGTATGGCGAGTAATATGGCTTATTGGACATCTGAATAAAACGAACATAGTTTCATAGAAAAATGTGTTGCATTACTTTTTCAACATCCCTCGTCAAATTTTGTTGCTTGGTATCATTCTTTGTGTAGTTGCAGTTTTAAATGCCGGAAGTGTTCTTGTCTGTGCAGGCAGTTCGTAGAGTTTGGAATGACCTGCACAAGCACGGAACGCGTGTCTAGATTCACGAGGTTTCGTTCGGCGAACAAGAGCCCTCGACGAACAGTTTCCAGCAGACTTCTTTTGTTTCTAACTTTCGCAGGAATGTTCAGCTCTCTCGTGCTGAAAAGACGCCACGTGTGCAGCCTTCACAGCGTGACGTCCCATGAGACGAGTCACGTCCTGCTAGTTACCGCGGCGAACCTTCCTTTTCTCTCCGGCGGGCCCTCCGACGAGGCAGTAGGGTCGGGGCAAAGAGTAGCAGGTGTTTGTGGAGCGGCCCGGGAAAATACAATAAGCCGGGCTAGGCGGCCGCTAGCGGGCGCGCCAGTACGTGGGGCTCCGTGGCCGGGCGCGCCCCGCCCAGAAGCAGATCTAATTCGCAAAGAACTTAGCGTTGGGCGCAAGTCTCTTTGAGGCGTGCGTCACGTAATCCTTTGAAGTGCGGGCAGAGGCGGCGGCGGCGGCGGCCTGACAAGGCTGTGTTCTTTGTGCGGCGGCGCGGTCACGTAGCCGGCCAGCCTGCTCTCGCGCCGCCGCCAATTGCATTATCATGCGGACGGCCCGGCGGCTCCGTCCTGGCGGCCAGCCTCCACCCGACACTCGCGGCAGGGTCGTTAGCACCCACACCTCGGCTGAATAATCAGCCTCGCTCAACTATCTTGTTAACATTCGCAGGTTTCGTGCTGGAGGCGCAGTAAGGAAAAGCAAACCAGAATTCTGGAGACTGCATTGCAAGACTGAGAATTCCTTCACTTCATCTCAAACAGGGGAAATATTTACTTTTAGTGAAATAGAAGACCCGTACAATTCAAACGAAATTAAAGATATTATTACACAATTTTTTACCAGGATGAATTCTCGCTCTGCAGCTTGGGTGCACTCTGATTTGAAACATCCTGGCACATTTCGGACCGGGACTCGAACTCGGGACCTTTGATTTATTAAAATCAGCGGACACTCGCCTGCAGAGTGAAACTTTATTCCAGAAATGATCCCGCAGACTGCGGCTAAGCTCCTTCTCTGCAACATCCTTTATTCCAGGAGTTCTAAACTCTCTGGGTGTGCAGAAGAAACAGTGAATTTTGCAAGGCAGGATACTGGCGTAAGTGGGGCTGTGAAGGAGAGTCGTGAATCGTGTTTGGATAGCTAAGTCAACTGAGCAATAGACCAAGAGAGGCACAAGTCCCAGGTTTGAGTCCTGGCCCAGCACACAGTATTAATCTGCCAGGAAGTTTCAGTGTTATAGAAGTGACCTTTCCGCAAAACGGCATGCGAGCTGGCTGATATTGGGGCATTTGTATTACAGTCAAGGAAGACTTCCCATAAACAATGTTCAGAACCACGGCATGAGAATTATTTTTAATTTAATTCTGAAACAATATGAGGCCACGTAATTATAGACGACAAGATTTTAGACCAAGTAGATAGATTCAAATAACTAGGAGCCATGCTGTCGTACAGTAGGGAGAGGGGGGGACCTAGATCGAAAAGACAAAATTAAAAAACTTAACTATCAGTACAGCCCTCCAACGTAGAGTAAGAACAGAAACATATCTCAAATCAGCACCAACATTACTGTATGGAAGTGAATCTTGGGTAATGAAAAATAAAGGTAAAATAAGATTAAAAGCCAATGAAATGTAATTCCCCAAATACATAGCAGGATACACCAAGGTAGACTACAAAAGAAATAAAGATATCAGGAAGGAAATAAATATTTTCTTTATAAACAGAAAGGTTGACGAATACCGAAAAAAATGGATATCCCATCAGTTGCCAATGGACAAATAAAGTTTACCACAACATTTTTGGCGATATACTCCGCAAGCTGAAAGATGTATTGGAAGACCTGCAAAATGATGGAAGGACCACGTGTAGCTACAACAGGCTGAGGGAAGCCTAATACATGAGGAAATAAGAAAAAGAACTAGAACAATAAAAGGCAGAAGCAAGGGATAAGAACTATTTTTAATTTAATTATGAGACAATATGAGCTAGGTAAAAAATTGCGAAAAATTAACAAGTGCGAAAATGCACACCTGGAGTCACCCAAACCGCAACACCTAGAAGGCGCAGATATCAAAGCCAAACTGATTTTGGAGGTAACACGTACAAGAAAGATCACATGATTGAACTTTAGTCCCATGTGAAGTGAGGAAGATGGTGAAATCAGTACCGAGTGTTGCTACCACAGCTGTCTGTAACCGCTGCTACACCCCTAGAACTTGAATTAAAGGGGCTTCGGATGTGCTGTAGGGGTACAGGAGCACACGCTGCATACACATTTTGCCGAAGTTGGTCTGGTGTAGCAGAGTGCGGTATATCACGGGCCACTGGCTCCGCAGCCATCGACCAGATGTTTTCGACAGGTGAGAGACCGGGAGAACAGGGAGACCAAGGCAGCAATGCAATCCAATGGGCGACGTAGAAGTTCAAATATGGCTCTGAGCATTATGGGACTTAACTGCTGTGGTCATCAGTCCCCTAGAACTTAGAACTAATTAAATCTGACTAACCTAAGGACATCAAACACATCCATGCCCGAGGCAGGACTCGAACCTGCGACCGTAGCGATCGCGCGGCTCCAGACTGTGGCGACGTAGAAGTCTTGAACACCTCACGCCACAAAAGCATTATCCTGTTCCAATGTGTCTGTCAACAAGCTCCAAAGGTATGTGAGGACAACAGACTCCAACACTTTAGAGGTGTAACGCTGGCTGATTAGTGCACCGTTAGTGCGTTCTAGAGAGGTGCGGGAGTGTAATCCAACACCACAACAAATTATAAAATCGGCTACAGGACATGTATGGCGATGCATAAGGCAACAGTTCAACAGTCTCTCACCATGTTGTCTTCAGACTGTAATCCGACCATCGTCGTGGTGCAAGCAGCATCGAGATTCGTCGGTGAAAACAAGGTCGTTCCATACGGTTGTCCACGTCCGTCACTCATCGGACCATTGCCGGCACAAACGCCTATGCCGCTGACTCAGAGGTAAACGCAGCAAAGACGCCTTGTGGACAGTACACTGTGCTGCAAACGACGTCGAATCGTACGCGCGGCCATTGCATGTTGCACAACAGACCAAATTTGTTGTGACACGGCTCGTGATGCGGCAGAAACATGCATGACTGCTATGCACACACTATGCCTGTCATCACCCGTTGGGGTGCAACAGGGTAGTTCCAGTCGGTCCCGTTGGTCCGTCGTGCCCTCCTGCATCCAGAGAACACATATCCACATGACAGTGCCTTGGTTCCGTCCGACATGATTAATGATTTCTCTGAAATATAATCCGTAATCCGTACAGGCAACTATTATTCCTCGTTCCAACTCCGAAACGTGATAGAAAGACGCTCTTGCCTTGCGAAGCATACTGAAGCTGCTTACGCATAACAACAGCACGAAAGAGCAATTCCAGTACTTCCACACAGCCGTCTGTTCCCCCCTTGTATAGCGCTCGCAGGTGGCGCTACTGTCTCCCGTGATGTTCTCCTGAAATGCTAATCACGATCATCTCTCGTCGCCGTAATCGCATGCTGCAAATTTCACCTGATTTGGATACTTCCTTCAGGGTGTTGCATTTTGGGTGGCCAACAGTGTATTTGATTGAGAGTATACAAAGTTTATGACGGCTTCCTCGTCATGAGATTTGTACTCTATTGGAAAACCACTCTTGTCAATGACATTACGGCCTACTAATATCAGTACGAAGCATTTTGATTTAGTTTTCCATTTTCATAATATGTAAGTAGGTCACAATCTACAAAAGACTTGACCGCGACTTCAGGAGACAGTATGACATTTAACATGTTATAGAAACCGTCCCTATTTTTTAAGGTGTATCTTTTTAAGCTTGTTCATAGTCACTAGTTAATACGAGGGCTACCCACAAAGTGCATTACGTTTTGGAATTAAAATTACATCAAGTACTGGAATTTTTTTTTATTATATACAGATGAAAGCCACACGTAAATACTACTTTCCTACATACACTCCTGGAAATAGAAAAAAGAACACATTGACACCGGTGTGTCAGACCCACCATACTTGCTCCGGACACTGCGAGAGGGCTGTACAAGCAATGATCACACGCCCGGCACAGCGGACACACCAGGAACCGCGGTGGCCGTCGAATGGCGCTAGCTGCGCAGCATTTGTGCAACGCCGCCGCCAGTGTCAGCCAGTTTGCCGTGGCATACGGAGCTCCATCGCAGTCTTTAACACTGGTAGCATGCCGCGACAGCGTGGACGTGAACCGTATGTGCAGTTGACGGACTTTGAGCGAGGGCGTATAGTGGGCATGCGGGAGGCCGGGTGGACGTACCGCCGAATTGCTCAACACGTGGGGCGTGAGGTCTCCACAGTACATCGATGTTGTCGCCAGTGGTCGGCGGAAGGTGCACGTGCCCGTCGACCTGGGACCGGACCTCAGCGACGCACGGATGCACTCCAAGACCGTAGGATCCTACGCAGTGCCGTAGGGGACCGCACCGCCACTTCCCAGCAAATTAGGAACACTGTTGCTCCTGGGGTATCGGCGAGGACCATTCGCAACCGTCTCCATGAAGCTGGGCTACGGTCCCGCACACCGTTAGGCCGTCTTCCAATCACGCCCCAACATCGTACAGCCCGCCTCCAGTGGTGTCGCGACAGGCGTGAATGGAGGGACGAATGGAGACGTGTCGTCTTCAGCGATGAGAGTCGCTTCTGCCTTGGTGCCAATGATGGTCGTATGCGTGTTTGGCGCCGTGCAGGTAAGCGCCACAATCAGGACTGCATACGACCGAGGCACACAGGGCCAACACCCGGCATCATGGTGTGGGGCGATCTCCTACACTGGCCGTACACCTCTGGTGATCGTCGAGGGGACACTGAATAGTGCACGGTACATCCAAACCGTCGTCGAACCCATCGTTCTACCATTCCTAGACCGGCAAGGGAACTTGCTGTTCCAACAGGACAATGCATGTCCGCATGTATCCCGTGCCACCCAACGTGCTCTAGAAGGTGTAAGTCAACTACCCTGGCCATCAAGATCTCCGGATCTGTCCCGCATTGAGCATGTTTGGGACTGGATGAAGCGTCGTCTCACGCGGTCTGCACGTCCAGCACGAACGCTCGTCCAACTGAGGCGCCAGGTGGAAATGGCATGGCAAGCCGTTCCACAGGACTACATCCAGCATCTCTACGATCGTCTCCATGGGAGAATAGCAGCCTGCATTGCTGCGAAAGGTGGATATAGACTGTACTAGTGCCGACATTGTGCATGCTCTGTTGCCTGTGTCTATGTGCCTGTGGTTCTGTCAGTGTGAACATGTGATGTATCTGACCCCAGGAATGTGTCAATAAAGTTTCCCTTCCTGGGACAATGAATTCACGGTGTTCTTATTTCAATTTCCAGGAATGTAGTTGACATTTAAATTAAGGCACTTATCTTAGCCATGGACGAGCTTGGAAGTTCCTTCGTCGTAAAATTCGGCCGCCTGCGCCTTCAACCACGTGGTTACCTCTTCTTGAAGCTGTGCGTCGTCATCAAAACGCTGCATAGCCAACCACTTCTTCATTGCTGGGAATAAGTGTAAGTCGGTCGGGACTTTACGGCGGATGAGGAAACAACTCCCACTTAAAAGATCCGAGAACTTCACGAGTGGCATTTGCCGTGTGGGCCCGGGCGTTGTCGTGAATCAGCAAGATCTTTGAGCCCAACTTTCCCCTGCGCTTGTTTTGTATTGCTCTTCTGAGGTTGTGCAGAGTTTGACGATACCTTTGAAAGTTTATTATAGTGCCTCTTTCCAGGAAATCCACAAAAATACTGTTCTGTCCCAAAAGACAGTCATTACATGGTTGAAGGCGCAGGTGGCCGAATTTTACGACGAAGAAATTTCCAAGCTCGTCCATCGCTGCGATAAGTGCCTTAATTTAAGTGGCAACTATGTAGAAAAGTAGTATTCAAGTGTGGCTTCCATATGTATATAATTTAAAAAAATTCAAATACTTTATTTATTTTTAATTCCAAAACGTAATGTACTTTGTGGATAGCCCTCGTACAACTAATGGTTTTGAAATCAGAGCCATCTTTTGCATTATGTCATCTTTCCACGTCGTTCTCAGTTCTCTCACATTTATTCAATGTCGTATTTAGCGTCTTTAAGTTTCTTAACATGGCAGTAATACTACTGAGAAAAATCCAAAAGGGAGGGGTAGATAATTGTCTTACAATGACGTGGAAAACGATGTAAAAGATTCTTAGTTTTAAATTTTGCATAGTTGAATTTCATTGACGTATGTAAAACAGATTTTTCCAAGAGGTAATGTGTCCTGGGTAACACTTGCGCGACGAAACAAGATGACTCGTTTTAGAAAGCACAGAGTATGTCGTTAAATAGTTCAAGTTAATAAACACATATATGGGAACGTGAGAAACATTTTCGTATGGTGTGGAAAACCACGTAAAACAAAAATGGTTTACAACAGTATTTGAATTGGTAGGAACGCGTGTCCTAGTTCGACTATCAGTATAACCAAAGTCCTTAGGGACGATTTGGTAAACATTGATGAAAATTGGATATTGGTTTGTCATGACAGGCACGTTCAAACATAAACAAAATAAATTATTACAAGTAACGCTGCAAGACTGCCTTAAAACGAGTCAATTTCACTGCCTGTTGTATAGTTCCGGCCGTTTCTGCCACAGGACGGCAGCTATCTCTAGATATGAATTATACATGCTTGTCATTGATACAGCCCCATGTTGGACCACTGTAATTTCCTAGAGAATGTAATCTGTTATAATTGCGAAGGCTTTCGTAGCCATAGTCAGTTGTCATAATAGTTTTATGAGTATCGTGCAGAGTCATAACCAAAAAACTAAAAAAACTATACTGGAGAAACAAACGTTTCGGCTACTGTAATTGTGGGCGAAATATTGGTTTCTCCAGTATAGTTTCTTTCATTATGATGCGGTACCATGCGCATAAAAATTTTGTTTCAATGTAATCTGTGTTGAACCACTTCTTGTCTCGAGGTCATTTTCAAGTCACTCACAAAAGAAGAGTGTGAGCACATAACTAGAGGAGTAAAAAAATCTCAATGATTTCACAATAGATGATATTTTTATTTTTCGCACATGCATTCACACTCTTGCTTTATTGACATGTAGCCGATCTGAGGACGCCAGTGGGAAGAAAACAAGTTAATCAGTGAAGACCAGATTTTCCAAAAGCTTATGGCGGTTCGAGTTGAAAGTACGTCAGTACTTAGGTGATTTGCGGCGTTACCTAAGTGAAATATGTCCTCCTGGTTCCAGAAGTGTTAATGAACTATCCACCTTCCAGGCAGTTACATTTCGCTAGGAATTTTCGTACCTGTTGTGTAGCAGTTTAATGACTTTCCGCAAGACCGGGTACCAAAACCATAATCTAATATTAGCTCAATTGTGAAGTATACAAAGATAATTAATGTGATCATAATTATTTATTATATTACATTTACTTACCATTCATCACAGTCTGAATGTAACGTCTGATGCTTCAATTGGATGATCACTTACGTTAATTTAATAATTAAAAATTGCAATCAGTTTTCATCAAGGCTATTGTTGTTGTACGCACATTCCTTTGTTTTAGCCAGTTAATAGTTATTGCATATTTTAGCGGAAATAATCCTTTCTACATCACGTATTGCATACATTTGTCCCATATGTAAAATATATGCTGAAAATCGATATTTTTAATGCTGCGGATTAGCTCTGAATGTACACCAACATGACCAACTCATCTTCCTCACAGAAGTGAACAGCGTCATTCTCCATTATTTCGATGGTAGTGTTGTGTTCTGAGAAGTTCCTCCTGCCCCTCGTAGCGCGAATCTCGAAGCTTCATGGGCCATTCCACAGCAGATTCGCTTCCCGATATGGCTACCGATTCACCGCAGCGACGGTTTCTTCGTAAACCAACCTCTAAATCCCATGTTAAGACTTATGAGACTGAGTCGGTAGCATAATCTTCATTCTTACGCAGATTCAGTTGAAGGTTATTGTTATTCTCGGCGCACAGAAATTTTCCCTTTGACAATAACTCAGGGATATCCGTGGTCAACAAACAATTTCGATAAAAAGAATGCATGCCAGCACACGTACTCGTGCTTTCGACGCAGCTATCTTCAAAATAAGGCAAAGATCTGGAATTTATTTGGCTATTAGCACCACAAACCTATTCATATTTTCAGAGAAAGTTTTCCAACAATTTAAAGTATGTAATCTGGCATACTGTATCAACAAAATAAGCAAGGGATTACGCAATTTGTTTTTCAAACATTTATACACTAGTGGCATTAAAATTGCTACACCAAGAAGAAATGTAGATGATAAACGGGTATTCAATGGACAAATATATTGTACTAGAGCTGACATGTGATTACATTTTCACGTAGTTTCGGTGCATAGATCCTGAGAAATCATTACCCAGAACAACCACCTCTGGCCGTAATAACGGCCCTGATACGCCTGGGCATTGAGTCAAACAGAGCTTGGATGGCGTATACAGGGACAGCTGCCCATGAAGCTTCAGCACGATACCACAGTTCATCAAGAGTAGTGACTGGCGTATTGTGACGAGCCAGTTGCTCGGACACCATTGACCAGACGTTTTCAATTGGTGAGAGATCTGGAGAATGTGCTGGTCAGGGCAGCAGACGAACATTTTCTGCATCCAGAAAGGCCAGTACAGGACCTGCAACATGCAATCGTGCAATGTCCTGGGTTTCGCAGGGATCGAATGAAGGGTAGAGCCACGAGTCGTAACACATCTAAAATGTAACGTCACTGTTCAAAGTGCCGTCAATGCGAACAAGAGGTGATCGAGACGTGTAACCAAAGGCACCCCATACCATCACGCCGGGTGTGGCGATGATGAATACACGCTTCCGATGTGCGTCCACCATGATGTCGCCAATCACGGATGCGACCATCATGATTCTGTAAACAGAACCTGGATTCACCCGAAAAAAAGGACGTTTTGCCATTCGTGCACCCAGGTTCGTCGTCGAGTACACCTTTGCAGGCGCTCTTGTCTGTGATGCAGCGTCAAGGGTAACTGCAACCATGGTCTCCGAGCTGATAGTCCGTGCTGCTGCACGCGTCGTCAAACTGTTCGTGCAGATGGTTGTTGTCTTGCAAACGTCCCCATTTGTTGACTCAGGGATCGAGACGTGGCTGCACTATCCGTTACAGCCATGCGGATACGATGTCTGTCACCTCAACTGCTAGTGATACGAGGCCGTTGGGATCCAGCACGGCGTTCCGTATTACCCTCCTGAACCCACCAATTCCATATTCTGCTAAGTCATTGGCTATCGACCAACGCGAGCATCAATGTCGCGATACGATAAACCGCAATCGTGAGAGACTACGATCCGACCATTACCAAAGTCGGAAACGTGATGGTATCCATTTCTCCTCCTTGCACGAGGCATCACAGCAACGTTTCATCAGGCAACGCCGATCAACTGCTGTTTGTGTATGAGAAATCGGTTGTAAACTTTCCTCATGTCAGCACGTTGTAGGTGTCGCCACCGGCGCCAACCTTATGTGAATGAAAAGGTAACCATTTGCATCTTCTTCCTGTCGGTTAAATTTCGCGTCTGTAGCACGTCATCTTCGTGGAGTAGCAATTTTAATGGCCAGTAGTGTAGTTCTACAAACACAGACCAGTGAAAAACTCATAAAGGATGACGAATTAGCTGCATGAGCGCTTTCGTCAATGCGTTTTCGTTCCGATCTTGCTGTGGCGGACTCTTTCTTTATACTCGAAAAATGAGGTGCAGCACGCTTCAGTGTGAATATGCTCTAGAGAAACAGTTCACTCACACCCATCCTCTCTGGCATTTTCTTGATATTGTGACTGCAGTTTCGAAGCCGTCGAGGGGTTTGAAATATTGTTAATATTATGTATTAATACTGAGTCACTTAAACAGAATTTTCACCTTTCACGGTGCTATATGTAGGGCCTGTATTGAGAAAACTGTACAGTACTAGTAGTAGGAGCGAAACGTGGTATGATAGAGAAGATAACGTAATGAAGGGACACGGATAGCTTAACTCCCAAATACACTGTGAGAAATAATTTTTTTAACATGAACAACATACCTTTTAATTTTTATTTGCTTCTCAAAACATTTTAATAGTATTGCGTGTTAACATACAAGACTATTCAAAAACAAGAAACTTATTGCTTCCAAACTACAAAAGGTAGAAAAACAATTTCAACATTTCTGGAAAGAGAAAAGTTCAAATTTTTATTCATTCAATTTGACCACCGTGTGTTACGTACATATATCAAAAACGTGGCTCATTTCTTGCCACACACGAAGTAGCTGGTCTCTCTTAGGAATTCACAGCTACAGCATTTCCATGTCGTAGACTCTCAAGAGTGTCAGGCACAGCGGGCAAGGGATAAGAACATGGTCTTTCACATAACCTCACAGATAAAAGTCACAAGTTGTGAGGTTTGCAGACCTGGAAGGCCACCGGCAACGAAGGTCATCTTCTGCTCTTCCTCTTCCAATCCAACATCTCACTCGACACACCTCGTGACTTTCATCTGTGGGGTTACGTATAGGAACACGTTCTTATACCCCCTATGCCTCACAACCTTGAAGGTCTGCGACATAGCAGTGCTGAAGCTGTGAATTCGGTAACGAGAGACCAGCTGCTTCGTGTGTGGAGGAAGTGAGCCACAGTTTTGATATTTGTCGTGTAATATATGTATTTTTATGAGTGCATAAAATTTGAACTTTCCCCTTTCCATAAACTTTGGAATTGTTTTTGTATCTTCTCTAGTTTGACAGCAACAAATGTTTGAAATCTGTTCATTCTTTTTGAATTGTCCTGTGTACTAACTGCACTGCTGACCATCAAACGAGCGAGTTGACTCAGGAGTTATCACACTGGACTCCCAGTCGTGGGGACGAAGGTTCAAACAGGCATCCGGCCATCCATATTTAGGTTTCCCGTGATTTCCCTGAATTGCTTAAGGCAAATTCTGGGATGGTTCCTTCGAAAGGAAACGGCAGATTTCCTCATCCACCCTCCCCTAATATCGAGCTTATGCTCCGTCTCTAATGAGCTCGTTATCGACGTGACGTTAAACACTAAACTCCCTCCCTCATTAGAATTGCGTCTCCAATGTAGTAACACCATAAAAATTCTACGCAATAGAAATGATCACCCAGGGGTTGCCACATTCAGAAATCGCAAGTGATTGTTGCTTGGTTTGAGAAGAACCAAGACGGATAAACATACCAGTAAGTTACGAAATTCGATAGTGGCTTAAAAGAAGTCCTGTCTAGTGGACGATACATCTCACAGCGATACTGCTGCTTGCGTACTTTGAGATTCCACATTTATAAAGATAGTATGGAACTGACAAAATGAATAGGGCCATACTCAGTGCCATACAGAATTAGAACGGCCCCTCGCCTCCGGCGCCACACAGCAATGTTCAACACCATTGCCAACCAGGTTAGGGTAGTTGTTGCTGGCACAGATGACAGCCCTGTGCAGAAAATTTCACACCCTTTGTACTCCCATTTCATCGAAAAAAAATGTAATCACGTATTTTTTTCCTATCACATTGTCTATGCACAGTAAGTGAAGCTTAATTATTTGCTATAATTCTTGATACTGCAGATCTAATGGGAAGCAATATATAATAAAGAATTTATTGGTTTTGAACATTAAATTTAGATTTTAAAATAACTGGCTGGATATTCAAAAATTTATTTCGTGGCATTATTGATCATTTATTAGATTGACATGTACAGAGCAATAGCTAGTCTTGGAACGAGTAATTCTGAACTCACGAAGCTTTAAAACTCACACCATTAAGACGAATTATCGCTCTTAACACTCATTTTGCACTTACAAAACTAAGTACAAGGGCTGGATAAAGACAAGTGGCAACACAGTTGTAGTTTATACCAGACTTCATTGACAGACATTCACCGTATTATAAGCCCGCAGTACAACCGCCCCGCGTCTCTATCACTTTCCCTCACACTGATGGAAGGCATCGTACACCGTCAGCGTCTCCATCTTTGTCGATGGCGCGCAAGGACCGCCCTAAGCCACGTATGATGTCTTCTTTTGAGTTGCAGCGCTTGCCACAAAGAGGTTCCTTCATTTTGGCGAACAGATCGTAATCCTACGGAATCATATGGGGTGAATACGATACCTCCCACCCCCACGTACGCGACAGCTGCACCTGGTTCGCCTTGTGACACTGTGCGTTGTCGCGAACGATGACAGGATGCCGTGCAAAAAGGTACGGGAAGAAGGTGATGTCACAATAAATTGCAATAGTAGGGTGCAGAGACCGTCTGAACTGGCGTCCTGCTCTTTCAGGCAGTACACACTGGCAAGTGACCCGCAGCTGTCGCCACTCACTACGCTACTCAACTGACCTCCTGCTATCAGCTATAGACGTAGTGCCTGTCATCTGACGCACATCCTTCGTGTTATAACAGTGTTACCACAATTTTTTATCCAACCGCAATATGAATATAGAACCAGTCTATAGTCAAATCTAATTGTACAAAAATGGAATGTTTTACCTTTTCAGTGGAATATACAGCTAGGATACAAGTATCTGAGCCCGAGTCATCAAATAATATTAAACAATTTTATTTAGTAACAGCAACACACAACCAAACATTGTCAACTGATATTTTATAATTAAAATATTCATGACAGCAACGGCCAATGACCGTTGAAATTTTACCGAAAACCAAAACCCAGCTTTAAAAGTACAATTAATGCAACAACTGGCAGCTTTTACACATTTACTGAGTTACGAACAGCAGCCAAAGGATCTTAAAATCTTATTTACCCAAAAGAAATAAAACGCCGTTTACTTGAGCAGCTGTGACGCGGGTAATGATCATAGAGTTTTGCACTGAACGACAGTTCACTAACAAAAAGCTTAAGTACGGCAAAAAACATATGACAATTTACAACAAGCGTAAGACATCGTCACGTATTACTGAATTATTTGATTTTACTTGAGCAAAGGTCGATATGCCACCTTACGTAGTATTAAAAGACAATACTACGTTACCTAAACACGACTAGGTTTTAATAAACTCTAGAACATTTACCAGTTTAAATTCAACTAAGGCATTACAAAAGTTTCTGACAACAGACTGTTACATTACGCTCAAAACAAGACCTAAACGTACAATTTTTAGCTTGAAATCACTTCTTACAGTACCGGAATTAAACAACTGGAAAAAGCAAATTGTTTCACAGCAAGTTATTTAAAATACCAGCGGTTGGCCAGCCACTCCCGACGGACATAATTGTTGAAGAAAAGCAGCTACTACAAAATCCACGGTCCACACAGGTCCCCGATCAGCTTAACTTACTACACACAAAAGAATAGCTCAGAACTCTTTAACAAAAGGTTCCATTATAGATACATACCGGTCAATCATAATTCACGTACACTGCAGAGAAAAAGAAGAAAAAAGCAACGCCAAAAAGGAATTCCTCTACACGAAAGTTGGTAGACGTGTTTCTACGTCAGAAAGATGTATTCAAATTTCGCGCCCGTCGCGTAATAGTGGTGCTAGTAGCACCACAATGAGATTTACTTTAAATACACGCTGTAAAGGTCGTGAGCATTAGTTACCTTTGAGATTGGACGTGGTGAGTTGATGTTAGTGAAGAATGCCTTTAAGGCGACAAGGACGCCATTATCAGCATTTCACTGAGTTTGGACGAGGTCGTCTGACAGATGCGACGGGTCAGGCTCTTATCGCGCAGTTTCCTTTCCCTGAAAGAAAATCCACCTACCTCGTTTCTTAGGTAGTTGCTGCACTCGCCTCTCCTGATAGCAGCTACTGGAAAAATTGCAGAAAAGCAGTGTTGAAGAAACTGCAATTTAATAGCCGCTCACCGGAGGCCGCGATACATGTTTGCTGAAATACAATCTATGAGCAATCTTCCTAAATAAATTGAGTTATTGGAATGGTAGTAATTGTTTACTCAAACGAGAACGCGAAGTTGGTAATTCTATTTAAGCTCTTTATTGTCTTTAAGCCTGATCATCAGCCCGCTAATCTACGTTTGAAGAAAGTTCAGTTCACAATTCTATCCACACTCAAACCCCGCCAGAATTAGCTTTCAAAGTTACGGAATTTACTTAACTGCAACACAGACGATTTTCTAACATACACGTTTGCAGTCGATGTTCAATAATAGTTCGTTTTTTAACGTTAATGCTCGCCATAAGCACTTAGTAAAAGTTTACGAAGTACCGCCACGCTTTTAATTATTAAAGTTACTCGCGTCTTTCGCGGAACGAAAAGTCACAACTCGCTCAAACTCACACTACGCGTTACTGGACTCTTCCAGTCTCAAATCGCACAGTACCGAACCGATGAAGCCGTTTTATGACTTCATTTTACACATTATTCGCGAGGACACATCAAGCATGTCTCTTCTCGATCACAGTTCCTTCGCGACCCCTCATCCACTCGCGACTCACTCTCCTAGTCTGCTAACCGTCCTCGCATCTCATTGGCTCACACATCACACAGCCAATCAGAATTAACTCTTTGGGTGCGCCTCGCGCCAAAATCTAGCACGCACCAGTCATGACTTCTGAATCATTTACGTCATGATTTCTTGTTACACAAAATTTACTGTATAATTTAACAAACCGAAAGGAAAACTAGACTTTACTTTATTTCCAGAAATTATTTAAATACTCGCGAACGTTCTGGCTGCTTGTACAATACCATACACTCTTGGACATCCGACATTCACTAAGATGGGGAATCACTGGCGACTCTGTTCCCACGGTTACATCGTCTGAACACTTGCGAGTTCCAACCTAGATTTTATACACTTGCAAAGAATGGCGAATGTCCCTCTTTCATTCACTCAGGCACACTCATTCACTCTCACCTACTCATATAAAATAACTGTTCACAAAAATTCAAAACATTTATGGTTTTAACAAAGTTATAGGTGAATTTCTAAAAGTAAAATTCTCAAAATAAATACAAAAGCACGGAAGGTGATTTTGTTTCATAGTTGGATGGTCACTGAAGGTGATCTATACATAATGGTATTTATTTAGACTCGAAAATTGTAGAAATTTGCGTTTTCTGTAAGATTTTTCTAATTTCCAAAATATGCAGGTTTCAAAGCTCAAATTTGGATGACTTATTTTTATTCATAACAGAAACTAGTATATTAACTTTTAATTTCCTCAGGTTCCTCAGTTAGAAGTTATTAAAGATGAAAGTTCCACGTTATACACGCGGCTAGTTAGCGCACAGGTCTTACATTCTCACGGTACAGACATGCCATATGGTCGTGACGTCAGACGAACGGACACCGGTAATCTGCCCGCTACAGCACATATGCTAATCTGATGGCTACTTTACAGTCTGTCTACATTTCACAGTAAATATTTGAAAGAAAACTGTGCGCTCGCACTAGTTGCGACGCCACACACCTCCTGAGGAAACTAATTTTTTTCATTCATGACAAACTTTTAGTTTTCTAAAAAAAATTTCTATTAAAGATTTACTCAAACAGCTATTTAACATTTATAGTTCCTGTACATCAATCATCCACTTATACCTAGGGCTGACGACCTACAAAACATCTTATATCTAAACATGCACTTTTATCATCATTCAAAAAAAAATTTTTCAGATTACAAAAATCTATTTACAAATTCCTGAAAGAGAAAACAAACCTAAATACTATCTTGATGTACGTCACACGCACACTAACACTACTATCGCTATGGTGAGCGTCACTTTTTTACCACTTACACTTAAGATTTTGATAGCACTCGTAGTTCGACCGGGTCCTGCTTGGGAGGTCCATTTCAAGTCTCGTGCTACCACCTCTGTTTACTTCGGCGCACCTGAAACATCAGCTGGCCTCAGTTCCCTTTCTAACTGCTACGTCTTAACCTACAGCAGCGACAAATGGCGCTATCTGCTTGACTCTAAAGTCTCATATTTTTGATAAAATTTACTTTACAGTATGTACAGTTTTCAAATTTTTTTTTTTTTTTTTTTTTTTTTTTTTTTTTTTTTAAGTGAAAAGTGAATTGACTTTCCTAATGCAGTACCGAAGTGGCACATTTACTCTTTAATTACTTCTTCATCTCATAATCAAACAAGTTATGGTTACATAAGAAATACTAAGAAAAACAATTCCTACAAATAGTTCACAAATACATAATAAATCTCCGCCAGCACTGGTGACTCTCCAGTTCCTGTACAATACACAACAATATAAAATATACACAAAATTATCAATATTACAATTCTGTCTCCAGGCAATCTCCTGTAGTTCTGTATCATAAATTAAACACTGAAAAATACATATTTACTTATTCATTTATCAACACTACAATCCTTATACTAATCTCTACGACAAACTTGGGGAGCTTTGTGTGTCTCTGGTCAAAAATGGAATCGATGTCATGGGTACTTTCCTCATCTCACATATCTGGAGTTACTTCAATTTCTTGTCAACATCAGGTTTTCTCTAGTCACATTCGGGTTTAATTTACAACTCTCATACTCATACTTCACACACTCAGGTTAGTATTTGTTAAAGCGTTTCCTACTAATCTGCGAAACCTCGTTACCCATACTTTCTAACATACATCCACCTCCTGAGTTACCAACGTCGCCTCAGCTCTGTTTACATTCGTAGCCTCACTTCCTTTTGTTTACAAACATCTCCTCTGTTTACTAACAAACGCCACCTCTGGTTACCAACATTAAGCTTTTTATTTACTCACCTTCGTAGCCTCACTTTTTCCTAATATCGAGCTAGCCAAACACTATGCTCATTCTTTCTCCTTTTCTCACATATTTCTCTTCATTTGACAGTCAGTCCTGCTGCACTGTCCCTTTAACTTAACTTCCTTTACCCCTTTGACAGTCAACCTTGTTGCACTGTACCTTTACTCATTTTACCACTAAATCACCTCCTGAGGCTCTGACTTCATTGAACAGACAGTTTTGCTGTACTGCTCCATTTCCTTTCCTAAACATTAGCTTAATGCTACGTCTTAACATATCGTTCTGTTACTTAACAAACAGCTTCAATGTTCGTCACCATATTTTCTGAGGCTCTTACATTTCTTAGTTATTTTACCTTTCTAAGGGCATTACTCACACCTTAGGCCAAACATTTACTTTACTGAGACTTATTACTTATCTGAGGTATCTTAATCCTTTTTGATTTTCTCTTACACTCATTCCTTACGCTTAACCTATACTGCACTGAGGTTCTTTCCTACTCATTACTTAAACACTTTATCACTTAAAAACTACGATAGAGAAGAAGGAAAGACGATAGAATTTTAGTTCTGAATGAAAGAAGAGGTAGGTTGACAATACGGAAAAGAAAGTGGAAGAAATATTGTCAAACGACTCGAGACCTAGTGCTCGTCACGCACTTAGCTCTGCAAAGAGTGCAAAGCTCTCTGAGGTATCTACTCACTCCTGGCCACGTCTCTCTTTTGAACATATCTTTTCAAATCCACAATGTTCCTAAGCCCTAACACCTTATGTGATTTCACAAACTCCAGTCTATAAGCATTTGGGTGAGGCTTCTCTACGATTCTAAATGGGCCCACGTACTCATTATAGCCCTCCAAGAATTTCTCTGTTTTACAAATACATATAGGAAAATCATTCTGCTCAGGATCCTCACATAGCTGCTTACCGATGAAAGGTATAGTAATTAGTTTACCCTTAATTTTTACCATAACATCATTGGTAGAAAAATTCACCCATCCTTCATATTTATTCAAAAAGTCAGCCCCCACCAATATGTCTACACTCAGTCCATTTATAACTAAGAAGTTCTGTCTTATTTCTACTTCCTTAAATGCTATGGGTAGAAACACTTCCTGTTTTACTGTCTTCTTAGTCTTACCGGTTGCTACTACAATGTTCAAGCCACTTACTGGCATCTTAACAATCTGTTTACTGTTAGGGAATTCATTTACCAAGTTCTGGGATACTGCACAGACTTCCGATCCAGTATCTATCAAACATTTAACTGGTTCATTTAATACTCTTAGCTCTACTATCGGTTGCCCTAAGTACTCTTTATTTATTTTGGGTTCTGCTTCCTCCAATAAATCTTGCACAATTTCTCTCCTTTCGAAGCCTGTCTTTTGGGTGGCAATCACATTCACACTTACAGGGTTTATTTCATGCTTATTATCACCCTCAATTCTAGTGGCAGCTCCCATTAGCCTATCCACTATTGCTAAGTCAAAACATTTTTCCAATGTTTCCCCCTCTTTCTCATTAACCTCCTTTTCTACGACCCTATCCAAGGCGTCGTCATTAACCTCTACCTCCTCCTCTAATCTATCCTCTTCTTCGTAACTATCTACAACATCAATTATCTTATCAAGCACAGTCACAACCCTGCCATTATTACTGTTCTCACCCCTATCCGACAGCTCTTCATTACTTTTACTGTGCATAATGTCTTTCTGATTATTACCCTTATAACTAGTACTTAGTTCTTCAATAAGTGGCTTCTTATGATTATTCTTACAGTTAATTGGTTCATTAACCTCCACTTGACTTAAAGCTACTATCTCTGTCTGTTTTACGTTATCCTCCCTAAATTTTGTAGCAACAACATTTATGTTAGGTGGTCGTTCAGGCTGCTTTCTTATGAATGGTTTTGCCAGCGGATTTAACTTTAAACGCTGTTGCCTACGATCGCCAGCACACTCGTAGACAATTAATGGTTTTCCGAGCGCGGTACGTCATCACTATGCCTCCAGCTGACCGCCTCACCTCCTGACATCTGTCGGCCGCTGTCATACTGCTCGCGTTCATTGAACCTGTTAACATATGTTCTTCCTCTACCACGTGAACTGCCACGGTATCCGCCACCTCTCTGAACACCCATCCTATTAATGTTTACATCCGCGCGATTGTCATTCTGCCTAGCAGGCGGGCGATGCTCCCTCCTCATGTTTTCTTCTTCTTTTTGGACGGATTCAACCCTTTCTAAATACTGTACGAACTTGTCAATGTTATCTCGGGGCGCAGATATGATCTTAGTTTTCCAGTTCCACGGTAGCTTATTTTCTACCCCTAATATGATCTGTTCTGTTTCTAACTTATTACTAAGGTAGGACAGAGTTGTTACCCACCTTTGAACAAATCGTTTGATGCCCTCTCTCTTGGGGTCATACTTCTCTCCCGACCAGAACCGATTAAGAACATCCATCTGCTTTCTCTTTCCCCAGTATTCCTCAAAGAACGCTAATTTAAATTCTGACAATTTCGCGTATTTTTCAGAGGCTAAATTCCCCCATACTCTGGCCTCTCCCATCAAATTTGAAGTGATAAAGCCTATCTTTTGTTTATCGCTCCATACTTTCGGCAAAACGTCTTCAAAATCGTTCCAAAATTCTCTGGGGTGCATGTTCTTACTTGGGTCAAATTTTAAAAACTGTCTGTGGGTAACATACGCAACCTCGGTAGATTCAATTATTCCACTGGAAATTATACTACCACTATGGTTAGAAACACACTGTTCTACTTTGGTTAGTCTGCATTCATGCCCACAAAGTTGCTCATTCACACTTTCACTGAAATGGCTTATGTGAGTCTCTAAATTATTGACCTTATTTACAACTTGCTCTCCAAGTTTCTCACACCGAATTTTGGTATCATTTACTTTACATTCTAAGGCGGCATGATTAATTTCATTGGAATTCTCTACCACTTTTATGTGCTCACATACTTTATCTAATTCTGCATCAACATGGGATTTAAATTGCTGTTGATCCTCAGTAACCTGTTCGATTCGTGTCGTCAATTCACTTTGCACTTGAACAATATTTTCTGTACATTCTAGTTTAACCTGCTGTATTTCAACATTTACTTTACTACTGAGCACTGCTAAATCTTGCTTCCAACAGTCTCTGAGATCGGATATTTTGGAATCTAAATCAGCGCCCATTTTAGTCATCTCATTACTTAAATCAGATCCTAATTTAGACATTTTTGAATCCATTTTACTTGACATATTAGTTTCCATTTGTGACATATTAGTTTCCAATTTTGATATACTGGAATCCATCTTACTTGACATATTGGAATCCAACACGTTCATCTTAGTTAATAGATTCATCAGCATACTGGCGACATTATCCTTCGCCCCCTCATTTGCTGATACAATGTCCCTATTAACATTAACTACCGGCATGGGTAACTGTAACTCACTGGGCACTGACATATTTAGATCTGACTCCAAACTATAATTAACATAGGATGAATCAGTCAAACTACTACTGAAATTGGGTTGAGACACGTCTAAACTAAAATTCATGGGGTCATTTTCCCCTGTCTCCATCCCACTATCACAACTTAGTTCCGCCTTTTTGTCACTTGGTTGAAACTCAGCCATTTTTCTCAGTTTGACTCCACAAACACACAAAGTTTTCAAAAGCACTGTACTTAACTTTGTGCTTCGGCGTGCTGCGTTGCTGCTAGATGAAACTGCGGGTCCGTTCACCATACACTGCAATGCTGTACCAGTTTCCGGGCCCCCGCTCGAATCAGCGCTGCCAACTGCCACTGCTGTCGTCGCCTCTGCGTAGTCTCCGTAGCTCGTCGTCTGCCAGACGCCGTCGTAGACTGCTATTCCAATCGGCGCGTAGTCACCGAAAAATTCTTCCGTTCCGTACAACACATTACAGTTCACGGACACTTTCACTGTCCTTCCTATTCACGTGGCGATATCAATTTGTACGCTACACAGTTCCTACACATAGCGAGCACTTCTGTATTGTCCGGTAATTGTCACTACTGCTTTTTTTTGAAATTCACTGGAATTTACTATTTTTATTTCCCGGCCGATGCACCACTTGCGACGGGTCAGGCTCTTATCGCGCAGTTTCCTTTCCCTGAAAGAAAATCCACCTACCTCGTTTCTTAGGTAGTTGCTGCACTCGCCTCTCCTGATAGCAGCTACTGGAAAAATTGCAGAAAAGCAGTGTTGAAGAAACTGCAATTTAATAGCCGCTCACCGGAGGCCGCGATACATGTTTGCTGAAATACAATCTATGAGCAATCTTCCTAAATAAATTGAGTTATTGGAATGGTAGTAATTGTTTACTCAAACGAGAACGCGAAGTTGGTAATTCTATTTAAGCTCTTTATTGTCTTTAAGCCTGATCATCAGCCCGCTAATCTACGTTTGAAGAAAGTTCAGTTCATAATTCTATCCACACTCAAACCCCGCCAGAATTAGCTTTCAAAGTTACGGAATTTACTTAACTGCAACACAGACGATTTTCTAACATACACGTTTGCAGTCGATGTTCAATAATAGTTCGTTTTTTAACGTTAATGCTCGCCATAAGCACTTAGTAAAAGTTTACGAAGTACCGCCACGCTTTTAATTATTAAAGTTACTCGCGTCTTTCGCGGAACGAAAAGTCACAACTCGCTCAAACTCACACTACGCGTTACTGGACTCTTCCAGTCTCAAATCGCACAGTACCGAACCGATGAAGCCGTTTTATGACTTCATTTTACACATTATTCGCGAGGACACATCAAGCATGTCTCTTCTCGATCACAGTTCCTTCGCGACCCCTCATCCACTCGCGACTCACTCTCCTAGTCTGCTAACCGTCCTCGCATCTCATTGGCTCACACATCACACAGCCAATCAGAATTAACTCTTTGGGTGCGCCTCGCGCCAAAATCTAGCACGCACCAGTCATGACTTCTGAATCATTTACGTCATGATTTCTTGTTACACAAAATTTACTGTATAATTTAACAAACCGAAAGGAAAACTAGACTTTACTTTATTTCCAGAAATTATTTAAATACTCGCGAACGTTCTGGCTGCTTGTACAATACCATACACTCTTGGACATCCGACATTCACTAAGATGGGGAATCACTGGCGACTCTGTTCCCACGGTTACATCGTCTGAACACTTGCGAGTTCCAACCTAGATTTTATACACTTGCAAAGAATGGCGAATGTCCCTCTTTCATTCACTCAGGCACACTCATTCACTCTCACCTACTCATATAAAATAACTGTTCACAAAAATTCAAAACATTTATGGTTTTAACAAAGTTATAGGTGAATTTCTAAAAGTAAAATTCTCAAAATAAATACAAAAGCACGGAAGGTGATTTTGTTTCATAGTTGGATGGTCACTGAAGGTGATCTATACATAATGGTATTTATTTAGACTCGAAAATTGTAGAAATTTGCGTTTTCTGTAAGATTTTTCTAATTTCCAAAATATGCAGGTTTCAAAGCTCAAATTTGGATGACTTATTTTTATTCATAACAGAAACTAGTATATTAACTTTTAATTTCCTCAGGTTCCTCAGTTAGAAGTTATTAAAGATGAAAGTTCCACGTTATACACGCGGCTAGTTAGCGCACAGGTCTTACATTCTCACGGTACAGACATGCCATATGGTCGTGACGTCAGACGAACGGACACCGGTAATCTGCCCGCTACAGCACATATGCTAATCTGATGGCTACTTTACAGTCTGTCTACATTTCACAGTAAATATTTGAAAGAAAACTGTGCGCTCGCACTAGTTGCGACGCCACACAGAGCAAGGATATTTCAGAAAGACTTCGAAGGGATGTAGTCGCTGCACGAGATTGCTGGCAGCGGTCGTCACGGGAATGTACGGTCGCAAGAATGCCGGGCTCAGAACGGCCACTTCGCACTACCGAGAGAGAAGACCATCATGTTTGGTGTGTTTCTCTGACGCATCGTTGTGCATCTACAGCAGCAGTTTGGGCGGCAGTTGGCACCACAGTGACACAACGAACTGTCACAAAGCGGTTACTTCAAGGACAACTCCGAACCATACGGCCTGCAGTGTGCATTGCACTGACCATAAACCACCACCATTTGCGTCTTCAGTGGTGTCAAGCGAGAGCTCATTGGATAGGTCTGTTGTTTTTCTGATGAAAGCTGGTTCTGCTTTGGTGCCAGTGATCCTTTGTTTTGGTTAGAAGTGGGCGTTAGAAGTAGGCCAGTTGAGGGCCTGCAACCAACCTGTCTGCGTCTGCGGGCCTACACCAGGCATTATGGTCTGGGCTGCGATTTCGTATGACAGCAGAGGAGACTCGTCGCTATCCCACGCCCCTGAGTGACAGTACGTCAGTGTGGTGAGTCAGCCTGCTCTAATACCATTTCCAGGAGGCTTTTTCCAACAGGATAACGCTCGCCCACATACCGCTGTTGTAGCTAGCATGCTCTACAGAGTGTCGACACATTGCATTGGCCTGCTCGATCACCAGATCTATCTCCAATCGAGCACATATTGGACATAATCGAACGACAACTCCAGCTTCATCAAAAAATGGTTCAAATGGCTCTTAGCACTATGGGACTTATGAGGTCGTCAGTCCCCTAGAACTTAGAACTACTTAAACCTAACCAACCTAAGGACATCACACACATCCATGCCCGAGGCAAGATTTGAACCTGTGACCGTGGCGGTCTCATGGTTCCAGGCTGTAACGCCTAGAACCGCTCGGCCACCCCGTCCGGCCCAGCTTCATCCACAAACAGCATTACCCGTCCCAGTGTTGACCGTCCAATTGCGACATGCAAGGAATTACAATCCACAAAGTGACATCCGACAACTGTACAACGTAATAGATGTACGTTTGCATGCTTGCATTCAACATCCTCGCGGATACATCGTTATTAAAGTATCAGCGTTTCACATTTGCGGTGGCTTATCTCACCTATGATTTCACAGTGTTAATCACTTAAATATGTCACCTAGACCAATGTATTCCCAAAATTTCATTTCTCTACATTAATTATTTTTTAGTATTGCGATTTTTTTTTCTGTTACCGTATTTGCGCTCAGGGACTGTCACATTAGCAGGGCAGACATTAACAGGCTATTTCGCAATGTAATATCAAGGCTCAAGTAGCAAAATTTAGTATATTATATAAAGGATAAGCTTGCACAAATAGTTGCTATTGACATGATACATAATCAATGTATCCCCTTTTATCTCAGCATAATATGGCTCCGTTTAAAGTAATTGAGAGGATAAAGGTATATACCAAGTATTCGACGCACGATGCGGTACTTACTCCTCCTCACTACGATCTTCCAGTCAGTAACAACACGCCGCGCCCACCCACCTCTTTCCGGTTCCAGATTGTTAGCACGCTGTCTGTCACACTATTCAGCGTCAACGTGGACGTTGCAGCGATCATCCGGCCACGGCTCCTCTCATTTTCCCGACGTCCTCCCACAGCCAAACGCCCCTTTCACATATGAGCACCGCTTCCACATCGTTTTTTATAGTGGTATGAGCCCTCTCGTCACGTCAGTAGGAAGTGAAATTGCCGCGCCAGCGATATTGGTTGGTACTGTGTCGATACGAACGTGTCAAACAAACTGTTAGACAGGTGAATCGAGAAAACAAATAATAAGCTATAAAAGAGAACCAAAGACAGGGGAAGTGTATTGTCGGTCGTGGTTTCTTAGTACAAACAAAAAACCGTGGGAAACATAGCAAAATAAAATACATTAACCTTACACAATAATTTGGTAGAAGACCCTTCAACGTAGATTTCTAAGCGAGTAAACTGAGAACACTGAGTGATAAACATCAAATATTCCAAACAAGCTGAAATGTTTCCTTGTGTCACAATCCTTATATCCTGTCCAAGAGTTCCTCGCTGTAGTTTAGTTACTCTATGATGTGTTGCTTATTCGTATACTCCGAAAGCCATCTGCTATGCTATGTATTGGCCACGTGTAGCGATAAGCAGTCCATGTGTCATAGAACGTAAGTCTCCCACCTGCTAGAGTAGCTTCATTTTTGTTTGCGAACAAACAAGATGTGTCTCACGCAAGCTACAAAAATTGATATTGCTTGGCACAGAGATCGGTTAGCGAGGCCCCACTAGCCTTGTTGGACAAAGAGACGGTTTCCGCCTGATGCCGAAAAACGGGTACTATTTTCCTGTCTGTTACGTCTGCCGAATTATTTACACTAAAGAGCCTAATAAACTGGTATAGATGCGTAATATCGTATAGGGACTTCGCAGCACTCAAAAGTGCCGCAACACGATGTGGCATGGACTCGACTAATGTCTGAAGTAGTGATGGAGGGAATCGACACCATGAATCCTGCAGGGCTGTCCACAAATCCGTGAGAGTAAGAGCACATTGAAAGGCGTACCAGATATGCTCAATAACATTCATGTCTGGGGAGTTTGGAGGCCAGCCGAAGTTTTTAAACTCAGAAGAATGTTCCTGCAGCCTCTATGTAGCGATTCTGGACATATGCGGAGTCACATTGTCGCTCCAACTGCACCCCCCTCACACGATTACAAAGCCTCCACCAACTTGAACAGTCCCTTGCTGACATGCAGAGTCCATAGATTATTGTGGTTGTCTCCATACCCGTACACATCCATCTGCTCGATACAGTTTGAAAGAAGACTCTTCCGACTATGCAACGTGTTTGCAGCCTTCAACAGTCAAATAGTGACGGGCCCAGGCGACGGGCAAAGCTGTGTGTCGTGCAGTCATCAAGGGTACACGCGTGGGCCTTCGGCTCGCACGCTGACATTTTTTGATGGCCCAGCATTGAAATCTGCAGAAATTTGCGGAAGGGTTGCACGTCTGTCACGTTGAACGATTCTCTTCAGTCGCCGTTGGTCCCATTCTTGCAATATCTTTTTTTCCGGCCGCAATGGTGTCGGGCATATGATGCTTTACCAGGTTCATGATATTCACGGTACACGCGTCCTCCGGGAAAAACCCCACTTCATCGCTATCTCGGAGGTGCTGTGTCCCATCACCCGTACGCCGACTAAAACACCACGTTCAGACTCACATAAATCTTGATAATCTCCCATTGTACGAGCAGTAACCGATCTAACAACTGCGCCAGACATTTGTTGTTTTATATAGGCCTTTCCGACCGCAGCGCCGTATTCTACCAGTTTACGTCGCTCTGAATTTGAATGCGCAAGTCTCTACCAGTTTCTTTGGCTTCTCAGTGTAGTATAGAAGTTTGGCTTGAAATTTTCGAGTGGGCGTACTGAAACGGACCCGTGCGAGATACTTTTCAATTGCATTTCACGTGATTAAGGTTAGTTTCTATGCTGAGTTTCTCAACTATGTTGGAGCAAGTGGGAATCGATATCGGCTTTCTATTCATTCATCTGAATCTACTTTTATTCTTATTAAATAATATTATGGGCATTGGCATTTATATGGTTGTTTTTCTGACTTTAGTAAATGTGTGTTGATGTAAAATGACACGATCTGTAGAAGAGCGCTTGTATGCTATGCTTATTCAGTTTTAATTTGCGGCTACCACGAAGTCATTTTCCACTTTTCTAATCTTTGTTTTAATCCTCACATGTGCTCCCGTAAGAACATCGTTGAGAATTTGACTCAGCTTTATTAATCTTGACAATCATAGCGAATGATTTGCCTTCAGCAGAGAGAGTATTTTACTTTTCAGCGCAATTTTCAGCTGTCACAGTAAGTGTGTATCGGTGTGGAAGTTCAAGGCACATGTCTGCTGTGGTGAAAACATCGATTTTTTATCTATCTCACGAGCTTATTTCAGTTTTCTATGTGTCGCCGGACACCTTGTGTAGGCTCATTTACATTGCTCGAATCTCACCAACAAGGAGGTATTCAGGAAAACAGATTGGGGTAACGACGTGAAAACTGCTTGGAAGGTCATGGTTTCAAGTTAACTATTTTTAGTTTATGTTAAACCCAGCTTTCTTTACTCCTTTGCACTATGATGGTTCAAATGGCTCTAAGCACTATGGGACTTGACATCTGAGGTTATCACTCCCCTAGACTTGGAACTACATAAATCTAACTAACCTAAGGACAACACACACATCCATGCCCGAGGCAGGATTCGAACTTGCGACCGTAGCAGCAGCGAGGTTCCGGACTGAAGCGCCTAGAACCGCTCGGCCACAGTGGCCGACCATTGCACTATGAGTAAGTTCTTAGGCACTATAGTATATTAGGAAAAGTTAGTCAAATTTAATTGTTGTTCACTAATGGGACAGATTTCATTTAAGAAACGGAATGTCCCATGCCTTTAAAATCGGAATCATAATATCTTTTGATCTCAGTTCTTACCACTCTCCCACAACCTTTTTCGTGTTTTATTAATTCTTTTCCTTATAAATTTTATAATCAGCCTTCTATAAATCGTGTACTGATTCTTTCCATGACCAAGTAGCTTTCGCCCCCTTGGCCCAACGGAAGATGAAAAATGAATAAAGTTTTTATTTGATGACAAGATGAATTGGGAGGGATACTGGAAGCAAATTTATGAGCATATTTGATGTTAACTGAAATGTCCCCAGCAATAAGCATCTAATATCTATGATTCTTTCCCTGGATCACTACGGAATTCTGTGGTGAATGCAACCAAGATAACGAAAACAAGCGGCCCTCGTTTGAAACGCCCCGGAACAGCTTTCTTTACAATTCCCCTGCCTCACCTGAGCTTATTTCCTATTGTCTGATATTGTGAAGTAATCTTGTTCCCCCACTACACGTCCATGTAAGCAGAATTGAGTAAGTGGGAAGGTTATCTGTTCATTTTCTATTCTTTCGTGATTGGGGTGGCCGCCCGCATGGGATTTTCCACAGCCTGTGAAACCAGATCTGTGTAGCACAAGCGCCTGTGGCCGTTCCCGCTGGTGCACGGAGAATAACTGGTCTGGCCGCGGGGGTTGGTGGGGGCGGTTAGAGGGTGGGGGGCCGATCGTTCCCGAGGCGAGCGCTGCCCCGCCGATCCGAGCCGAAACGCTCATTACACTTTACGGGCAGAAATAAACGTCCAATGTCGTCAGAGGCGTTGAATTAGGTTCCCTGCGGACCCACGATACGACCCCATCTGCGGCGGAATTTACTCCGGCCGTACACTGTAAATATTGGCTCTTCCGCCGTATCCAATCAAGTATTTATACGCCATTTCACCTTGCGGGACAAATTCACTTAGCGTCGTAGCACACACGGCGACATTCGCGCCGGAGAGCTATCTCGCCCATGTGTGGTGCGCGGGTACACTTTCCTTCCCCAAGTGGACGCGGAATTCCAACTTCGATAAGCGGATTCTGGTAGCTTTCCTCACCATTACAAAACATCTCTAATCAACGTCGTCCATTAACTTATTTCGGGATTAGTAGTTTATACAAACAACTCTCGAAACATAAGCCACAATTTACTGTATGTGATGCGCCGTTTATTCAATGGCTTTGGCCGGGAAATTAATATTTGATTCGCTAATAAGTGTGAATAGACGGCTAAGTGGTTAAGTTGGAAGGTAAAATGTCTTTTCAACCACTCACAACGGAAATGCATTCCTTTTTTTTTTTAGTTTCGAAGTAAATAACTCATCATTAGAAATGTCAAAAGTCAAGACCCTAGACTGCATGAAAGGCATTTACAAAAGTGTCATTTACCTTCGTACAATGGTGGCGCTGCTCAGAGTACTTCACTTGTATGACTGCTTTTCATGCAATGTATATTTTTCTGTGTAAATACTTCCGATGTGAGTGCATCTACTTCGAAACGCATTAAAATTTGTGTTTATGGAATGTAAGTGGCCGAGCCTGCGTCTTAGCTTATAAGCTGCTGCCAGGACTTCACATCAGATCCTTCTAATATGTATAAATGAATATTTGTTTGTTAGTATACTATGCGTTTCTATACCATTCATCCGATCACGACGAAACTACAGTGAGTTGTTGTGCGGAGGAAAGAAACACCTACCACCATAGGGATGACATAGAAGCTAAACTTTGGAACATCTTTAGCAATTTCAGTTAAAGTTTGTACATTCATGAGTCTATATTTGTATGATTATCTGCACAGAAAAGTTTTTGGGGGGTAATAAACCCCACACACATCTAGGGGTGAGAAGACTTGACATGTAAAATATCCGATAATGACGGATATTAGCGTCAAATCCACAGTTTTCGCGGTCATTAGACATACAGGAGACAGCCATGAGAATATTACACCCTAAAGTTGAAGGGAAAGAGGAGGGCGAGGACACATCTGTGTAATGCAGAGAGGAATTTTTACCAAAATTGGCGTGCGTATAATCTGCTATCTAAAAAATATTGTGACAGTTAAACACCCATAGCACCCTATGGCTGAAGATTTGGGTAAAAAGGTGTGATATAAAAACAAAATCCACGAATGTCTACAGCAATTTCAACAAAATAATTATTCATTATTTGTATACAAATACTGTATGATAAGCGTACTATCGCTTGCGGAGAAATTGAGGATGAGAAGAGGCGGCATACAGCAATGTTCAAAAATTATCTGTTGGTATTTGTTTCCTGTTATTAGTACACGGAATACGTTGAAAGTGTGAAACGAAACCTGCGTCTATTGTCGTTCTTCAGTGCAATAATCACATCGTGAGAATGAGTACTGCAGCGAGCCAATAATTTTGCCAGCGTGTTACGAAGCCAAAGACCGTGTCATACTGCTCAATACCAGAGATGTATTTAATGACGGCTCTTGAGTTACGTGGCATCGGAGAATCAGACAATATTGCTAGTCCCTTTTATAGAAACGACTATCAGTTACTGGTATATTTACAATATTTACAACCTTCCGCAGAATTCAGGTGAAACTGAACGGCAAAATTCGCTAGAGATAAGAATGAAAGAAGCGTACAAATGTGTTTTAAATATTTTAGTTGTATCTATCCCTAAACAGACGGGGATGGGAGAAAAACCTAGTCATGAATAAAATAAAAGTTAAAGATTGTCAGACTATGAATCCGAGAGTCTGGGTGTCGATAGTTTGTCAGCCCCAGAATTTATATCTGTCACTTATCACTTCTTCCACATCTGCCAATATTTGTTGATGTGAACTATACCAAGTTAAACATGGTTTGGAATCAAAATTAAGTGTAGGTCCCCTTCTAAATGGTTGGGTAAGCCGGTTCAGATGCCAGAGAATGGCAATGTGAAACCACCACAAAGAGTACCATGCCTAAGATTGTCTTCAAGCTGAAGGGCGGGATGGCGATTCCCCATTCAGTCTACCCAACCACGTCACGAGGAGAGCCTACAGGCTGTTTCACATTGATACGTACACTTCCGCAGCACGCCTTCTAAGTTACCGGAGCCACAATGCGTGCACACGGCCTAGAAGTATTAATTATTCGCAAAATGCGTTGACACTGCACGAAATATAGCAACCCATGACATATAAAACTAACGCAAGAATTGCATACAAACACCATCTAAGTAAGTCATATCACGCCACACTGCACTGGTAGACGGAAAATTTTCTTCGTCATCTTATATGATATTTGTAGTGTGCTTCTAGGCAATGCCTCCCTGTTAGACCGAGGATATTTTTACTCTCCAGTTCCAACGATATCAACTTCTGGTTTATTATCCAATCGCCATTCGACAATTCCTTGATCATTCAACATAGCCTACTCTCTTCGCATGCCAGGGTTATCGACCAGCTGATACGCACTCACTTGCAGGATTACCATTTAGACTGCGTCTCAGTCCTCAGCCATGACCTCCACCTTCCCTCCATAGAATGCGCTCCCCATGTTTCCAAGCGCTTCCTATCTTCCCTCCTCCCCCTCCCACCCTCGCCAAGAATCAGGACCAATCTGTTTTAAGCTCTTAAAATCTCAGTCGCCCTCAGGATCTTCTGGCATCTGTTACGTTCAAGTCTTCGGCAATTTTAGGGAGCTACCATTTTTTACACTGACGGCTCCAAAACCGCGGATATGCTTTTACTTCTCCTGAAACCATATTGTGTTTTTATGGAGGAGCTGACATCCGTTAACAGAGTCCTTCGTTTTATTAAACCTGGCCTCACTTCGACCACGTTTTAATATATGTTGACTCAATGAGAAGTCTCCAGACCTTTGACTGATGTTACTGTACCTTCATGCTGGACACAGTCACATTGTCAGGTAAGTTGTCTTTCTCTGGGTCCCACGTCATATGGGAATCGGAGGAAAAGAACTGGCAGACCGTTTGGATGGAGGAGCGATCACTCTCGCATCGCCCACTCTACCCCACCCATCCATTCCGGCTCTGGATCAGTCAGTTTCGAACTGAAAGATTGGTAAATAATGTACCCTTATTCTTATTAATTAATTGAAGCCAAAAAGAGGCGTATTATACCATGCCAATCCATAGTATTATTTTGTGTCACGGACTCCCTCACATTTTGGTTTGGGAACTTTAGAGAAAATATCGGTTTTTCCGGTGGAATGCCCCCTACCCCTAGTCTTCAATCCTAAGCACGGTCTTCTGAATTCTTGGCCTCTAAAATCGGGGCACTATTCATGGACGGTTAATCTGGTTCTAAGGTTTCTCCGTGAAAGAGGTTTCTGTTCTCAGATATAAGGCTTTACCTTCAGGGTTGGGGAGCAGAGGTTAGGGTCAGATAATCTGCCGCTGCATGCCGAGTCTGGGAAACTCCGAACAAAGCGTTTTTCACCAGTCCACTCTTACATTGCTTTTTTACTCTGTTTTAATTGATTTTAGATACCATTTGCCTCCTTTTCTGTCGCACCCAGTTTTCTTTTTTAGGCTAGCGTACTGCTGGAGAGTGGGTTCTCTTTAATATCTTTCCTATAATGGAGCAGGGGTGGGATGGTTGTAGGTGGTCACATTCAGTTTAAGAAAAACTTGCTACCTACATCTTCAGCTGCTCAACTATGTTCTTGATGTATTCCAATCTCTGTTTTCCTCTACAGTTTTTACGCCCTACAGCTCCCTACAGTACCACGGATATTAGTTCTTGATGTCTTAACGTATGTCCTATGATCCAATCCCTTCTTCTTGTCAGTGTTTCTCATGTGTTCTTTTCTTCGCAGATTCTGCGAGAAACTTCCTCATTTTTCGTCTTATCAGTACATATCCGAAAGAACAGACACCGCAAATATATATAATCAGGACGTGACGGCTAATAATTCATTGAGTGCAGATGCACAAACAAGTCTGAATTACTATGGGAATCAGTATTCGCTGCGAAAGTGAAGGTAATGGGCAGGAGCACTACGTCACTGGGATGTGGATAAGCTGGGAATTTGGGTCGGTCAGGGACTTTGTCCATATAGAGAGGCCGTCAAGGCGACCGCTAGCGAGAAACAGAAAAGTACGTGTTGGAGTCTTGGTCCGTCATAATGATAGAAAAGTTCAACGATTGGGGTGAATCACAAAAGGGGTCCCACAGGGTTCAATTTTGGATCCACTCCTATTCCTCAAATATGTTAATGACCTTCCTCTTAACATTCAACAAGCAAAATTGGTACTTTTTGCAGGCGATATTTGTGTTATAATGAATCCCACTAGAGAGAAAGCCACAGAGGAATTAGTAAATAATATTTTCCAAACTTTTATTAAGTGGTTCTATAAGAATGGACTGTCTCTAAATTTGGAAAACATTCCATATTCAGTTCTGTAAAACAAAATGAGTAATAACAACAACTGATACAGCGCTTGAGCAGGAGTCAGCAAGTGGAGCATAATGTTGCAATTTTTTGAGTATACATATTGATGAAAACTTGAGCTGGAAGAAGTATATTATTGATCGTATGTTCAGCTACTTTTGCTGTTTGTATAACTGCTAATCTTGCAAACAAACGTATCAAACTCCTGACATAGTCCGCATATTTCCACAAGGTAATCTCGTACGGAATAATTTTCTGGGGTAACACATCACCTAAAAAGAAAGTACTGACTACATGAAAGAGAGCAATAAGAATAATATGTGGTGTTCCCCTACGGATGTTATGCAGGCATCTCTTCAAGATGTTAGGAATTTTAACTGCTTAATCACAAAACGTATCTTCACTAATGAAATTCTTCAGAAACAATACCTCAAAATTTGAGATGAACAGTGATATACATATAACAACACTAGAGAAAAAAACAACCTTTATTACCCATGGTTAAAGCTCTCAGTGGCTCAGAGAGAAGTTTGAAATGCAGCAACAAAATTTTTAATCATTTGTCCAATTCCATAAAATCTCTGACAGGTAGCGTAGCAACTTTTAAATCTAATTTAAAATCGCCTGGACAGCTCCTTCTATCGTATTGGAAAATTTGTACCTAAAACTGGTAGCCAGTTTTTAAGCGTAGTAGCGCGAGTAAGAAAAAATGTTAATGTTAATACCAATCGTGGATATATACCCTGTAAACTGACACGTTCCACATCATTTCGATAAAAAAATTATACAGATGATCTATGGATCATATAACTAGCTAACATAAACTATAAATTCCTTGTAATGAAATTAATGTCAAAAATGGTTTAAATGGCTCTGAGCACTATGGGACATAACTGCTGAGGTCATCAGCCCCTTGAACTTAGAACTACTTAAACCTAACTAACCTAAGGATATCACACACAACCATGCCCGAGGCAGGATTCGAACCTGCGACCGTAGCGGTCGCGCGATTCCAGACTGTAGCGCCTAGAACCGCTCGGCCACTCTGGCCGACAATTAATGTCAGTGTGCTCGAAAGGATTAGCTAACATAACGTCGACAGGAGCGACATACAGTCTGTGTGTTTCATGATTTTAGTCACACTTTGGTATTCTAATGCTCAAAATCCGCTTACTTCTAAACAGCCACAAAGCCCAAGTTGCACTGGTGACATGTAAACAAAAGTGGGCGCGCCGCAATACTCGCGCGAACGCGAGGCGCCACGCCGGACCAATTAGCGAAAATGCATAGAGAACGGCAGAGTCGTCCGTAACCAAAACATCGTGAAGGAACCTGGGGCACACCGAACGAGAAGCGGGCCCAATGTGTTACGGCGTAAAGTCAAGCGCTGGCATGCCAGTCGGGAAACACAGAGCAGAGATCGCTGTGAGAAGAAGTCAGCCAATCGTACGCTGACCGGACCTCCCTCCAGGACGACAACGCGACAGCAGCGGCCCCTAGGTGAAGAGGACATAAGCGTTGCGCCCAAGTGGTCGCGGACGAGTCGAGTGGTAGCTTCAAGACTAGAGACTTTCATAGACTCGTCAAAGTCCGTTACTTCGCTTGTTGTTTGTAATGAAGAACATTGCTTATTTTGCATGCCGCCCTTTGCTTGCGACACATCTGTACTATGTTTTTTTTTTTTTCATTTTGTATTAAAACTCATCGATACGATTGTTTGAATGTTGCCTAGAGATCCGAGAAAGCAGGTTTCCTAGGCACCCTATGTTCGACGACTAGGCTGGATTTAATATTTGGCGACGAGAGGTTAACAGATCCCATAGTGGCAACCCAGTACATGGCTGCCGCCGTTTGTTGTGGGCTTTTGTGTTTTGCTGGTGCCTTAATTCTGGTTCCTATTTTCACTGCAGCTATGTGTTTACATGTTTTAATAGTATCTTCTCTATTCAGTGTTTTCAGGTCTGCTTTGCATTTGCTTGTGTGCTTATTGCTTTCATTGTGTGTTTATTGCATTTCTCTCTTCCAGTATGAGTAAACAACCTCTACCAGCCCCTACTAAGGAGCCTCAGCTGCAAGTAATAGATGCCACGCAGCTATCACAGATGTTTGATTTAGACGCAGCAGAACTCAACGCTGCTAAACAAGGTACAGCAACTCCTGACGAATCAAGCCACAAATACAGTGTAACAGGCAACAACTTTAGGTCGAGGTGCTATACCTTTCGCCAGTTTAACGAAACAGACGAGGAATGGCTCGAGTGGTTCCAACAATTTGAAGCTCAAGTAATTGCTCACAACATAAAAGGTAATGTGAAACTACACTACTTTTTGTCCACAGTAGGAACTGCAGTTTTTCGCCTCATTCAGAAATTGTTCCCTGGTGCAACTCCTATTGAAGTTCCCTGTGATCAGCTTGTAAATTTGTTAACTAACTACACTCCTGGAAATTGAAATAAGAACACCGTGAATTCATTGTCCCGGGAAGGGAAACTTTATTGACACATTCCTGGGGTCAGATACATCACATGATCACACTGACAGAACCACAGGCACATAGACACAGGCAACAGAGCATGCACTATGTCGGCACTAGTACAGTGTATATCCACCTTTCGCAGCAATGCAGGCTGCTATTCTCCCATGGAGACGATCGTAGAGATGTTGGATGTAGTCCTGTGGAACGGCTTGCCATGCCATTTCCACCTGGCGCCTCAGCTGGACCAGCGTTCGTGCTGGACGTGCAGACCGCGTGAGACGACTCTTCATCCAGTCCCAAACATGCTCAATGGGGGACAGATCCGGAGATCTTGCTGGCCAGGGTAGTTGACTTACACCTTCTAGAGCACGTTGGGTGGCAGGGGATACATGCGGACGTGTATTTTCCTGTTGGAACAGCAAGTTCCCTTGCCGGTCTAGGAATGGTAGAACGATAGGTTCGATGACGGTTTGGATGTACCGTGCACTATTCAGTGTCCCCTCGACGATCACCAGAGGTGTACAGCCAGTGTAGGAGATCGCTCCCCACACCATGATGCCGGGTGTTGGCCCTATGTGCCTCGGTCGTATGCAGTCCTGATTGTGGCGCTCACCTGCACGGCGCCAAACACGCATACGACCATCATTGGCACCAAGGCAGAAGCGACTCTCATCGCTGAAGACGACACGTCTCCATTCGTCCCTCCATTCACGCCTGTCGCGACACCACTGGAGGCGGGCTGCACGATGTTGGGGCGTGAGCGGAAGACCGCCTAACGGTGTGCGGGACCGTAGCCCAGCTTCATGGAGACGGTTGCGAATGGTCCTCGCCGGTACCCCAGGAGCAACAGTGTCCCTAATTTGCTGGGAAGTGGCGGTGCGGTCCCCTACGGCACTGCGTAGGATCCTACGGTCTTGGCGTGCATCGGTGCGTCGCTGCGGTCCGGTCCCAGGTCGACGAGCACGTGCACCTTCCGCCGACCACTGGCGACAACATCGATGTACTGTGGAGACCTCACGCCCCACGTGTTGAGCAATTCGGCGGTACGTCCTCCCGGCCTCCCGCATGCTCACTATACGCCCTCGCTCAAAGTCCGTCAACTGCACATACGGTTCACGTCCACGCTGTCGCGGCATGCTACCAGTGTTAAAGACTGCGATGGAGCTCCGTATGCCACGGCAAACTGGCTGACACTGACGGCGGCGGTGTACAAATGCTGCGCAGCTAGCGCCATTCGACGGCCAACACCGCAGTTCCTGGTGTGTCCGCTGTGCCGTGCGTGTGATCATTGCTTGTACAGCCCTCTCGCAGTGTCCGGAGCAAGTATGGTGGGTCTGACACACCGGTGTCAATGTGTTCTTTTTTCCATTTCCAGGAGTGTATTTTGACTAACAAGTCAATGTAGTGGGAGCTAGGTGCCAACTCCTTAATTGCAAGGAATGTTCACAACAAACTTATCACGAGTGAGTAACAGATTTGCAGGAAAGGAAAATTCAAATGTGCTTCTTGTTCTTTATATCCACATGTGATGTTGCGTGATGCGCCCGTGCAGAATGAACCTGATTTCGAATTAGAGAACAGATTTTGATACAGTCAAATCCATCATTCCAGCAAGTATTGTAAATTATCGATCAGTTGCATATTAGTGGAAAACGTGTGAAACTTCGGTTGGATACGGGTACCTCTGTTACAATGAACTGTTCGGTTCCCCAGCCTTGTCTAAAACTTGCACGCACCTGACGGCTTATAATGGACAAGACATTGCCATTTACGGAAAATGTACTTTTCCTGCAATGTATCGCTCACATACGTGATCTATGCCTTTTACTACAACATGCGATTGTGAGAATATATTTGGCCTTGATTCGTTTGATTTGTTTGGCTTTAACATTCAAGGCAATATGTTGTTCAATACTAAAGACAGTGTAGCTAGCTTCCAGAAAGAATTCCCTGAACTCTTTTTTGAAGGTTTAGGCATAGCTATCAATTTTGTTGCACAAATTAGGAGGTTTTTTTTTAAGTCCCGTTTCGAAATTTAAAAAAAAGAGACGTCCTAAGATATCTCGATAATTTTATTTTTACACGAAAGCCTGTACCTTAATCTACTTTCCTACATAATTTCCGTCAACTTTGAGGCACTTGTCATAACGTTGTGCCAGTTTTTGAATACCCTCCTCATAGAAGTCTGCAACCTGACTTGTTAACCACTGCATCAGCACTGTTTGACTTCGTCATCGTCTTGAAGACGCTGACCGCCCAAGTGCAGAAACAGATGGTAGACACTGGGCGCAAGATCGGGGCTGTACGAAGGATAATCTAGAGTTTCCCATCGAAAAGATGTGATTCGCCACATGCGGACCGGCATTGTCTTGCAGCAAAACGATGCCCTTGCTCAACTTGCCACGTCTTTTGTCCTGAATTGAACGGCGCAGATTGTGCAGTGTCTTACAGTAAGCTGCTACATTGATTGTCTCATTACGAGGCAGCAATTCCACAAGCAATACTCCTTTTCTGTCCAAAAAAATCTGTGCACATAATTTTCCGGGCAGAAATTGTTTGCTTAAACTTCATATTTCTGGGTGAATCTGAATGCCGCCATTCCATGGACTGTTGCTTTGTTTCTGGTGTGACGTAGACCACCCATTAGACCACCCATGTTTCGTCGCCCATAACAGTTTGGCTTAAGAAATCATCACCATCGTTGTGGTACCACACAAGAAAAGTCAATGCAGTGTCTAAACGTTTGGTTTTTTTTTTCACATCTGTCAGCATTTACTGTACCCATCCTTCGGTCGTTCATGAAAATTTGGTGCAGGAAGAGGGCAATAAGGTGAGAGAAAACAGAAGCTTTACGATTTCCTCCTTGCAGTATGACTTTCCCAATGTTTCTTGTAGTGTTTTCTATGACACTGTGACAGAAAAACAGGATAACAGAAAGGAACAAGCATATTGAAAGACTCGGACAGAAAGCATGGTCAGAGGCGTAACGGACTAGGATCGTAAAGGAAAGAGAGCTGTGGAACGCCAAGGAGAAGGTGGCTTTTATGAAGGTGGAACAGGCTGTAAGCGTACTCCTTGAAGTGAAGAAGACGATGAGTCACTAACTGTCTCTGCATTGTTTATGACTAACTTACGCATGACAGACGTATTTAACATAAAGAACGTCAATTAATAACGGTACGGTAAGTGGAGTTAATTTCCTGCACTGGACACAACGTTTTGTCTGTCGGGCTAAGTGAGAGACAATACGGGGTAACAGGATTAAGAAAAGCAATGGGTACGTAGACTCTCCGCGTTAGTTGTCGTTATCCTCTCTCACTCGAAGTTCTTGACACCTCAAGAAAGACGAAAAGTAACAACTGATTAGGGTACTTGGCACTATAGATCTAATGCCATTGTTTAATAACAGTATTTAATCCTGTATGAAATGTCATTCTAAAGTGCTTCAGTGAGAACAACTGTCAATTACCAGTATGAGAAAATTATTAAATTTTCTTTTATCTAGTGTTCCAGCTGTTATGAATCGTTGTGTGGTGTAATCAAATTATTTGCTCCTTACTCGTTATTGAAATCTATATGAACACTTCACATATTGTGGGAGACTTAAGCCTCAGAACTTGACACTTCTAATCACAGTATGTACGGAAGGTCCGTACGTTCAGTTACAGAGCACCCTCGACTGAGTTCCGTAGGACAAACAAAGTGTGTCAGCATATTATACTGCGCCAAATTGTTGTTGGAAAGCCTGACTGGATAGTGGAATGACACTTGTATTCAGTGATGTCAGTAGGTTTCGTCTGCACACGTGTGATGGACGTTCCGTGTATGGCATACAAGTGATGAGGCCTCTTCCAGAGTGCATCCACCTACCAGACGATGAGGCTGTAGGGGAGCAAGGGGAGGGGGGGGGCATAAGCTACAACTCCGGTCACATTTGCTGTTTCCGCAGGGTTAAGTAACCACTGCCCGCTACATTGCACAGGCTGTTAACCTCATGCTACATCTCTTTCACCCCTAGGAAGATGATGTTTTTTTTTTCAGTAGAGCAATGTAACCTTCTCTGATGAATCACCTGAAAACAAATAACAGCTCCACCAAAGCACTGCAGTTTTATACCTTGTCTATGCAGTACTAAGCCCGTTTGTGTCTATCCCACGACTTTGGTCACCTCAGCGTAAGTGGAAATAAAAATAAATGTTTTAAAGCTAGACATGCATCTCATTGCAAAGTAATCTTCAACTCCAGGTTACGTCGTCACCTGCAAGCCTGCACTGTCTTCCGCGCCGCGCTGACGCGAGGTCCTCTGCATATTCCCGGCACGTAGACTTGTTGCCGCGCCTCGCCTCCAGAACTTGGCTCATTCGTCTTGGCTTCGCAACTTGCCTCTCTCCTGGCGCCTTCTCCCCCCCCCCCCCCCCCCCCATGTCCCTCGCCAGTATTTCGAGGCGGCAGTCTGTCTGGCGGGCGTCCTGTTCGTTCACACGGGGCACGTCCCCCCACCCGCAGCGACGCGCTCAGCGGGACACTTTGACAGTGAAATCGCTGTGTATTCCGCGCCGGCGAGGCTAGGCAGAGGCAGCGCTGCGACACAGAGTTTTCGCAAATGCATGGAATTTTGCCGATTTTCCTCGGAGGCCCAGCGCCGGCCTCCCGCGATGTATTCATGGCCGGCTCCCGACTTCTGAGGCGGTCGAATATGTATTCGAGTCAACTGCTTGCCATGCAAAAGTTTTCTGGCCTTCTCTGTGACGCAAAAGAATAAGACATTTGCATGTGTATTGCACAGTGTTTCGCGACGGATCTGGGGTGTTCCTATACAGCACAAAACCGCATATTATTACAAGAGGAAATACGTACTCGTGAATTTTTATTGATTTAATCTATTCTCAAAAGAAATATTTTATTGAGTGTATCGCTCAGAAATAAACGATTCTCATGTAACTATCCTGAGATAAATGCACATCAATATCAGGAACAATGTGTATCCCTTCTTCTTCCTATTTCCTTCTATGAGCGCGTACATTTTAGCTGTTCTGCCGCTGGAACTGTAAGTATTAGTCGACCATATCCTGATCGCAGCAGGAGATAACTTGACCACGTGACAAGGTACAGCAACATGGAGTCCAAGCAATAGAAGTAACCAAGGAAAATGTCGTTTCTGGTTAGGCGCTACTATCTGCTACAAACACCATTAAGTTTGGTGACGATCGTAAGAAGGAATGAGACGTAGCACAAAATAAGACCATGACGGTATGTGGAAGGTCGAAGACTGAGTTGCTAAATTTTAACAAAATGCAGAAAGAGGCACACGCTGAGAAATGTATCCCAATTTTATGTGACAGTACGTCCCTTTAAGGATAAATGCTTAAAACATAAATTTCTAAAAAATTTGGGATAGATGATACAGCTGAGAAGAAAAAGAAAATTTTTTTGTGCTGAATTCAGTGACATGGAATAAAAGGTTGTAGCTCCGTCATAAGTTGCATTGAGAAGTATCTTTTTTTATTTCATTTTTTATCTGTGTTACGGTAGACATTAAAGTTCTCTAATATCTGTCCTATGCGAGCTATTTGCTGTTTCTGGGTCGGCAATAGTGCCACTTTGATCATTACTTCAGGGAGCATTTTCTGCACACAGACTGTCTCCTATTTTGTCACACTAACGACACGGATTGTTTGGAAATGGGCAATTGTGTCCGAAACCAGTCACCATCAAAAAAAGATACTTCTCAGTGTAACTTATAATGGAGTTACAACCATTTATTTCGATTTCTAAACAAGTTGCGGACCTGTCTCTCAACCGCAGCAGAGATATGGCACAAGTTTATCCTGAATGCCATAAGACACCGTCTAGTTGAGGAGTTGATATTATCGTAGTCAGAGGTCGTCGAATGGTAATATTGTGCCTTCGAGCAGGGAACCAAAACTGTAGTGCGTATCCACAAAGTGAACGACGTTGAAACAGCATCTCTACTTCAGATTTGGTTCTGACCTACAGTAGTACGTTCGAGCAGCGTCACAAAAACGGTACCTTTAGCTGCAATCATAAGTACTTGGCCGAGGATTTCATTCAAACCACTCCTAACGAAAAGTTCCTACAGATAGTGTTTCACTCATTTTGTACCTGGCATAGAGCTTTAAGTGAGACTAATTCCTACAAAACTTTTTTTCTTCCGATTTTGTTCTCTAGTTGTAACGATGGAAATTCATCTTTTTGTTATTAGATGGAAAAATGGAATTATTGAAAAATATTGCTTTTGTTACGTAAAAATGAATTACAAAATTATTTTCACCATTTTAGGCACTCCGTCTTCAGGCCAAAAGTGGCCCATCGGGACAATCCGCCCGCCGTATCATCCTCAGCTGAGGATGCGGATAGGAGGGGGTGTGGTAAGCCCACCTCTCTCTCGGTCGTTATGATGGTTTTCTTTGACAGGAGCCGTTACTATTCGGTTGAGTAGCTCCTCATTTGGCATCAAGAGTCTGAGTGTACCCCGAAAAATGTCAAAAGCGCATGGCGACCAGGATGGTCACCCACCCAATTGCCAGCCACTCCCGACAGCGCTTAACTTCGGTGATCTGACGGGAGCCCGTGTATCCACTGCGGTAAAGCCGTTTCCTTCCTACACTTTAAAAAACTAGTAATTTACGGTTAATCATTGCCATCATACATTTTAAAAAGCAATAATTTGCAGTTAATTAATAATGTAATACATTGACAGTGTGTATAGGAAATTTTGCTTCCAGTAAGTCAGCGTGTAGCTAAACAAATCAAAATCAGTAGTTCATGACTACATTTACTTGATAAATATCTGAAATACCGAGGAGGTATTCCTTATGCGCTGTTAAATCCATTGTGGCGGCCATTGAGTCTAACATTTACTACGTCACCTGTTTTTCGTCTTCATGTAAGTAGTCACTGAATGAGAGAATCTTAGAAAAGGTTCAAAATGTCTCTGAGCACTACGGGACTTAACATCTGAGGTCATCAGTCCCCTAGAACTTAGAGCTACTTAAACCTTACTAACCTAAGGACATTACACACAGCCATGCGCGAGGCAGGATTCGAATTTGCGGTCGCGCGATTCTAGACTGAAGCGCCTAGAATCTTAAAAGTTTTTTGGTACAGATTCTCCGCCAAGTTACTCTGGGCAAAGGAGATCTCCTCCATAGAAATAGGCTTGAGGCTGACGTTCAAATGGAGCAACTATTGTGGAGCAACTATTGATGCTGATACAGTTTGGGCGCAAATCATACTTTCTGTCTAGGTTTCTATGACAAAAGTTACATTGTGTATGCAGTTTATCGGACGTTTTTACGAGATATTTCTAATAATGAACAAAACAACTGACATATTAGCAACCACAAATCTTAACTTATGAATGCTCATTGTTCATAGTTAGCAGTATGTAATTCTCTTTCGGATTTGTATGTGAAACATTAGTGATAAACATTCACTATAATATCCGAAACCGCCGTGAAAAGACTCCCGAAAATGGATTCATCACTTACGTATATCAGCTTACATATCACAAATTGGTTAGTCAAATTTATTCCACGGCTACTGTAACATTCAAGTGATTAAATGTTTCTCGTACACTGTAGCAAGACTATAAGTGATTGCAATTAATTTTCCTAACATCTGTCGCCTACTAAGAAATACTAAGAAACTTGTGATCTGATGGTGCTTTAATTTTCAGTAGCGTACACTACAAGCTGCAGCTTAATAAAGTGAAAACTCCCAATTTTCAAGGTAGGTGAATAATTTGTGGTAAGAATTGGTGCTCCACATTTCGAAAATCCCAGCTTTCTTCGGAAAATGCTAATGCCTCTTCCTCAAAAAGATCTTCATAGAGCTAGATATTACACTCGGTTTCCTCTATCGTAACTAAGCACAGAACGCAGCGAAATGTGTGGTGTCACCGCCAGACACCACACTTGCTAGGTGGTAGCCTTTAAATAGGCCGCGGTCCGGTAGTATACGTCGGACCCGCGTGTCGCCACTATCAGTGATTGCAGACCGAGCGCCGCCACACGACAGGTCTAGGGAGACTTCCTAGCACTCGCCCCAGTTGTACAGCCGACTTTGCAAGCGATGGTTCACTGACTTCTACGCTGTCATTTGCCGCGACGATAGTTAGCGTAGCCTTCACCTACGTTATTTGCTACGACCTAGCAAGGCGCCAGTATCCGTACTATTGATATTGTGAATCATGTACCATAAAGAGCGACGTTCGTCATTAATGGATTAAAGTTAAGTATTCCACCAGCTACGTCCGTTTTTCTCAATTCTAATTCCCTTGTCATGTTCCAGACCTCACGCCAGCCTGCGTGAGCTAAAACGCGTGCATTTCGGCCTCCTTTAGGAACACGGTTGGCTCTCCTGCCAACTACAACAAAATGTTTAGTCCACATCCCTTGCCGTAGTTAATTTTGTTGTTACAACTAATGCAGCACGAAGAAGCACGTTGGCGAGGGCAGAACTGTAGGAAACCATGAAGAGGATGCAACTCCCGGATAGCATGCAAGTAAAAACTGGATGTTTCAATTTTATGACTGTAACAATCTCATTTAACGGAAAGTTTCAGGTGACAGAAGTCACAGAGCCCTCTACTCCCTATATTTGATAATTGTACCATTGGGTGCCATGAAATGAGGATAATCGCTTCAATTTGTTCACAGTATTCGAATAGTATAGAACCGTGTGCAATAACGGACGTATCTTATTATACCACTGGTAAACCTCAAGTAAACGCCACATTCATTTCTTCGTAATTTATGTCAGTGTCTCAACATTGATGGCTTTTCTCGCGAATAGAGGTTATTTGTAATTAACGGTTCATGTTAACTATCAATTTCCAGTGACAGAGACGGTGGTAGCATGTAAGACCACAATCGCGGCGAAGCTAATCACACTTCAGGACATGCAAGTGTGCGCTCGCAATACGCCATTAACAAAGAAAGATACACAAGGTAATTAGAAATAAATAAATTCTTTGCAGATTTCGCACTCACTTGTAACGACTAAGTCACTGGTAAGCTTATTTTCAAGTTCTGGAGTTTATTGCGAGATTCCCTAAATACTAAATACAAATTTAGAGAAGAGATACAATAACAGATTCGTGATGTACTGAGGTCCAGTGTGCCAGAATTGAAATTCGAAAGAGATCATTTTAAGAGAATTTGATATTTTCTCAAGATGGCGGAAACTGCCAAATTCAGACAAAAATTTAAGCAGATCTTCTTTTCCCTTGTGGAGGCCCAAAAATCGACTGTTTAGAAGCTTGGAATCAAGGCAGGAGTGGAAACCTCTCTGCGCAAGAAACAGTGTTCTTGCTTACTGTCCTCCCAAGCCCTCGACCAGCTGGCCAGATGGAGACCCACAATAAAGGCCCTTCGAAATCTGTGAGCTGCTGTTATCGCTGTCTCAACGCGTATGTTGTATCTCTGTGTGCTTCAGAGAGATAACTGAACATGTGACGCTGTTCAGTACCCTTCCTGCCCTGGTAGTAACGCTAAATACGAACAACACTAATGCATGCTGGTGGCTACCTGTCACAGAGAACTGCAACTCTGAACATTTATATACCAGCTGGTGATATTTAAATGTACAACTTCACATTGACATCCAACCATGTCTTCTGGGTGCTTCACGTTCTTCGTCAGACAGTACCGTAATGTAGTCTTTAACAGATGGATGTTATGAGTCATATTTATATAAGAAACGTATCAAGAGGCAATTAGTTATTCTTGCCATGACATTAAAAGTCTACCATAAGGCTTCAATATTAATTTTTGTCGCATTAGTCCACATTCCTTTATTTTAAATTCCCACGTGATATTACACCACTAAGTCTCAAATATATTACAGGACGTATTTAGAACAAATGAATACCAATATTACAAGGATTACGATATCCACGGCATGCCATTATTCTGAAGAGAATGCATGTTAGTAATTTCATAAAAAGGAACTTAGTTACATATTTACTGAATTTCTGATACAAAACATTCTGGAAAGGAATATTTATGTTACAGAGTGCTCGAAACATACAGTGTTATATATCAATAAATATTTACTTTACATCACATTCATTTGATTCTTTCAGGTTGTCTTCCGATTTCTCATGCTGACACGTTATTGCTTAAACGCAGTTTGGTTCAAATGGCCTCTGAGGTCATCAGTCCCCTACTTAAACCTAACTAACCTAAGTACATCACACATATCCAGGCCCGAGGCAGGATTCGAACCTGCGACCGTAGCGGTCGCGCAGTTCCAGACTGAATAAACGCAGTTACTTAGCATATTTTATCCCTTAATCTTGACGGGTACTTAGTTTTACCTTAAACAGCTATTACGATCTGATGCTGCAGACAATATAACATATTCAGGCCTTTTTATTTTTGCTTTATACTTTCCCTTTTCTTGTGCCTTTGTCGCACATCGGCACACGGTCAGTGTGGTTATTAAAAGACTTGGCATGCTTAATTTAAGGGGTAGCCGCATCCTTTTCCTGCCATCATCCCGTTAACTCTCCACCTCCGCCTACCCACCCCCAAAGGACGGAATATGTCCCACAGACTATCTGGACATAGTGTTGTTCATGTGAATGGACTACATTTCTAGCCCGGTATTCACCAAGTTGGATGTGAGGAAGCGCCTAAAAAGCACATCCTGGATGGCGGGCACACTGACTCACTTACTTAAGCCCACGGGCGCAAGCAGTAATTTAACAAGCTTGTCTATCCAGGTGATTCAAAAAGAAAGAAAAGATTTCAGTTGTTCATTACTAGCAATCTGTGAAATATAGAAACACTTTGCGCACGTTGCTTTATAGAGGGAGGTTTAAAGTTTCATGTTCGCACAGACACTATATCATATATTCAATATGAGCACCATGCGTTGCTCGAGAAACGTCGTAATGTAATCCATTTCATTCCATACACGAATCAATAGATCCCTGTTTACTGAATCGATAGCGTCAACAATCCAATTTTTCAAATTCTGAGTAGTATCTGCCATAGCTGTGTCAAAGACTCTGTTCTTTTTGTAGCCCCACAGAAAAAGATAGCAAGCTGTGAGATATGGTGACCTAGGAGACCAAAATCAAAGAACAAGATCTTGTTGTCCACCTTTCCCAATCCAATGCTGTGGCGTAGTGTTGTTAATATAATGCCACACCTCAAGATGAAAGTGAGGCGGGGCGCCTTCATGCATAAAAATGAAATCGTTGAAATCTTCGTGAAGTTGAGGAAACAACCAGTTTTGTAACACACAGAGGTCCATAAACTTTGTAAACTGAAACGGCGTAAAACACATTCATTTTCTGCGAGTATACTTCATATTCGACGACGTCAGGGTTTTGTGGCCCTCAGATTCCTATACTAGGACTGTTTACTTTCGGCGATAGATGAAACTTCGATTCATCAGAAAAGATGTGTCGTTCGGAAGAAGTGTCTTCCACCGTATCCTGGAGAACTGAAATGCAAAAATTCCTACCTTCTGTTATGGTTGCCGGAACGTAGTTGCTGCAGTAACTGCAGCTTGTAAGGCTTCAATTGCAGGCGTCGTTCCAGAACATGCCACACCACTGTTTGAGAAAGTTGAAAGTCATCGCCTGCCCGTCTTGTGGACTTCCAAGGGCTCCGTGTGATCGCATCTCGGAAACGATCGACTTTTTTTATGAGACTTGTTTGGCCGACCATTGCTCTTCCCTCTGCATATGCAACCAACTTCCAAGACTTTTTTATGCCACTCATAAATCTGCTTCTGCAGAGGATGTTTGTTGATGTATCGCCGGCAGAATGCGCGTGGCACTTGAACACAACTTCGCGCAAATTTCAAGATTCAAAATGACGTATTTTGGTGTAAGCCGTCGTGTTGTTTCAAACAAACAATAGAACAACTGTATCGAAACTTTGAACCTTCCCCTATCCAGTTACTCAATTTTACGATGACTGTAAATGTCATTAACTATTAATTCATACATTATATTTGCTGAGTTGACGTTTTTACATAACTTTGTTTTTACATCACTTTAATTTTACATTACTTATTGCTTCTGACTATCCACTGGCAAGATCACTAAAAAAATTCTAACACTGAAATTTGTATATTATATTTTTTCATTCATCAATTTTTATTTCATTAGCTCTCTTTTAATACTCTTTGCATAAACAATTAATACTCTTGTAATATTTAATCAATTTTTTTCCAGTCAAGCGCGAACAACAATAATGCATGATCGTGACTATTTTGCCTGTCACAGAGGATTTCGACCGTAGTCATTTACATAACTGCTGATGGTCTGTATAGTTCTTTCCAACTATCACATAGTCATAGCCCACACCTCTTAAATATTTGAAAACCACCTTGAGCTGCTGGTAAAATTCTTTATTTACATGACCAGTTTCATTCGTCTGACCATCATCAGGGTCCTATACCAAATAAAATAATACGAGGGCGGATCAAATATAAACCGGATTTTATTTTTTACTTAAATACATTTATTGAAAAACTCGAGGAAATTATAATTTATTTTTCCACATAGTCTCCTACTTTGGAAATGCATTTGTCCCAGTATATGGGCAGCTTTTTGATGCCATCATCATAAAAGGAATTGGGTCGTGTCACCAGCCAGTCACACACGGAGTCTTCCACACTCTCGTCATCTTCAAATCGTCGCCCTCTTCGAGCCTCTTTAAGGGGTCCGGATAAGTATAAATCGCAGGGCGATACGTCCGGGCTGTAAGGAGGAAGATCAAGCGTAGTCCAGTGCATTTTCTGTAGCTTGGAGACAGCTGCAGTATGGGGTTGCGCATTCTCGCGGAGGAGGATGACCTGTCAAATCGATTGCTCTCGTCTTTTGCGGCGATATGCAACTCTCACCTTGTTCAACAGTTTGCAGTAGTAAACAACATTGACTGTGCGTCGTTCACGCAAAAAAATCAATCACCAAAATGCCTCGCTGATCGACAAATACGGTTGAAAGATCCCTGCAGCTGACAGTCGAGGCCTTGGCTTTCAGTGGCGCTGCCTCCCCTCTCCTCCGCCACTCCTTACTGGCTCGTTTGGATTCTGGAGTGTAGTGGTGAAACCATGTTTCGTCGCAGGTGACGATCCGACTCAAAAATGCATCACCTTCTTCCGCAAACCTTATTATAAGCCTCTGACAGACCGCCAAACGTCTCAGCTTCAGATTTTCCTTCAAAAGTTTAGGGATCCATGTTGAACAGACTTAACGGAACTGCTGATCGTTTCTGATGATTGCTTGACAGCTGCCATAACTGATTCCGAAGATTTGTGCAATTTCTGATACTAGCTCCCGTCGATCTTCTTCAATAATGTCTTTAACATCATGAATTTTTTTGCCTGTAGTGCTGGTCCAAGGACAGCGATCGTGTTGCTGATTCTCCACACTTTCTTGTCCTTTTTATGCCAGTCAAACATGCGCGTCCTTGATAATGTTTTATCACCGAACTGTGCTGTCAGTCTTTGGCAGATTTCCGCTTCTGTAACTCCTTCACTAACAAGAGATTTGATAATTTTGCGTTACTGACGTATGGGCGTGAAATATCTAACAGCACGCTCTCCTCACTTCTAACGGTCCCGCGTAAGCAAAGCGGAAGCATGGGGCCAGTCCTACCAACTGTTTATGTTCAGGACAAAAATCCCGTTTATATTTAATCCGCCCTGGTACATAAGTAACATTACAGGTTGGACCTGTCAAAAATCTGTTAACTGACGTAAATGTTAATAACTCAGACGTAATGAACTGTCACGTACTCACATTAAAGTTTTCACAGCATCATGTTAGGCGAAATATGTACAAAAGAATTATCCAGTTGATAAAACCATTAGTTATACACTGATTATAAAAGTATACCATAACACAGTGATGCGACGCATTATAGAAACCACATATCATAAAAATGTTAATGGTTTGCATTTGTACAGAGTTACTTGTCATCATATCGCAATATAAGTTACATCGAAAATATATAAAAACTGTATTAGGTAGTGTATCCAGTTGTATTAAAAGTTTAATCGGCTTTAACTGTGTGAACAGATTCATACCACGTAGAGGCGACTGCACAGCTAGTCACTGTTTAACGGTAGAGCCGAAGATGGTAGTAGGGATCTACATAGTGACTACTATGTCACAATTAATAAGATGTGTGTCGCCTGCTACGGTTAGTACATGATATAGTTGGGTTGGGGTGGTTTGTGGGAAGAGACCAAACTACGATGTCATCGGTCTCATCGGATTAGGGAAGGACGGAAAAGGAAGTCGGCCGTGCCCTTTCAAGGAACCATGCCAACATTTGCCTGGAGCGATTTAGGGAAATCACGGAAAACCTAAATTAGGATGGCCGGACGCGGGATTGAACCGTCGTCCTCCCGAATGCGAGTCCAGTGTGCTAATCACTGCCCCACCACGCTCGGTGTACATGAGATAGTCGTAGCAGCTGTTCTATATATTGCAACTGATAGCAACATGCACACGTTACAACTGGAGTTGCGGTGACAGAAAACAAAAAGCTTAGAAGCAATGTGTTACATGCATTCATATTCACTAGTGTGAAACGTGCTATAATCACATTTATATGTGTACTGCTTCCATCGCACATGAACTATTCTTGAACAGGCCATGCAGATAAATAAAATATATGTCTAGCAGAACTGTCTAAATACATAACAGTGTAACATGTATAAAACACTCAAATTCATGGACAAATAGTGGCATCAGTATCCCTCTTAACACACTAAAGCGACAGTTGCCTGTTATGCGTGACTAATTAAGGATTTTTCCCAGATACAGAGAAGATTGTTGACTGAAATCATGTTGTACGAAGTGTTCAGCTAATGTTAGTTTACTAATTGTTCATATTCTAAAATACATAAGCTCTAACGTAGACAGTTCTTGCTCTAGAATAAACATATCAACAGAACTTATGTTTAATTTGTGTATATAGTGGTAGCAGAGGGTTATAGATACAGCACCTTTCTAAGTGTTGGAGAAATAAAGCCCATCTCACCTGTCTTCATTTTTTTAATCAGCAATTTTATAAGAAATCTCAAGGTTTCGTAATTTGTAAACTCTACAATTTTGTGAGCCAACAGGTATCATGCAAGTTTTTTAAACCAATGTATTGTTGCCAATGCTTCCGTTTCTGTAATAGAATGATATTTTTCGTCCTGGTGGAGGATTCTACTAGCAAATGATATTTTTATGCATTTTCCCATTTTCTTTGTTTTTTAAATGGGATAATTCAGTGTCAATAGGCATATAAAATGGTAATCAAAATAGATCTTCCTGTAATTTCCTGAAACATTTTCAGAAACATTTCTCCACAGCCATATTGCATTCTTCTTTAAGATATAATTCAAATATGGGCTGTTAAATGACTGATCACAGGCAGATTTTCGATGAAAACCAAGTGAACCTAGCAGACCCTTTAGTTGTTTCTTATTCCTTGGTGCACGGAATCTTCAGTTGCGCTCAATTCGCTTGCATCTAGCTTTATACCATTTTCATTGACAATGTGTGCTAACAGATTCTCCACAAATTCTGACATTAAATTTCAACTTTATACCGTCTCCAGTGCTGCTAACGAAACCTCATCCAGAAGAGCATGGTGTTCTTGTCATGATGGGCGTGTAACTAGAATATCATCCCCATAAACAATATTTTATTGGTTTTTCATATCCCAAAATCCTGTTAATGTCGTAACAAAAACTCAAGCTGATATATTCATAATACCGATAATATTTACCTTCTTGCAGACGAGCTGTATGTTGTCTAGATTTTGGCGTCGGTCAGTCCAGTGTCCACAAGACGTCACAAGATTTTAGGAACTTGAATCCTAGTATTTTTTGTAATATTTTCTTGGTTATAATTTAATTCAGTCTGTCTAACATCTACTACTGCTCTAGCAACTCATCTCTTTTTTCCACTACTTGCTTTTTCAAAATTTTGCACTTAGTCATTCTTCCTTTCTCACTGTTACTCTTTTTCACACGGATGTAGAATATGATTTTATACAGAAAAGATCGAAGATTTCATCTCCATTTCAAATTCAAAATCGTCGACTATCAAGTTGATCTGAAACTACTTCGCCATTCATCAGTAAAACCCCTTCCAAATGTAGATTTCTTCTAACATATTTATTGATAGTGAAGGAAAGCAATGAATATCTTCGAAGAATTCGGAATAATCAGTCACTTAAGAAGTCAACCTGATACAATTATTAACGAGCAGATAGATCATTACAAAAATTTCCTCGTTAAATGCAGTCATATTCTGCTAATTACCAATTCAGAAATTATCTATACACTAAAACAAGATTTAAAATTTAGTATCACCTCGCCATATGTTCTGATATTTATCTTTATTTTACTTTATTTTCCATACCATTTTAGTGTTTACTTTTACTTAACTTTCGTCAACTACGCACACAAATATACACTCATAGCATTTAAAATTATGATTCAATTTATTCAATGCTGAGCTATACTTTTTGCTCAGTATAATACCTTTGTAAGTGCCAAGCTGTCAAACGAGCAAGGCTGCATTTGTGGCCGTATTTGTGAACCGAAACGAACACAAAACACAAATTTAACTCTGTGATACACTTGTCCACTGGGGTGGACAGTCGTTAACGGTCGCTCCAGTCGCATTTGCAATCAGTTCTGAGTGTGCAGCTCTTCCAGTAGACGCGTCCAACTGAAGTTGTAACCTGCGTGCGTTTGCATCTTCAGAGGCGACTGAAAACAAAAAAGCAGCACAATATTTTGTAGGGAACTAAATTATTTGAGAATGCCCTAGAAGGCTGAAAAAGTAAAATTAATGCAGGAAAAATGTAAAATACCATCTTCTCTTCACTAAATTCGTTTTCAATCATGAGCTGCGTTTTACTGTATTAATGATAGTTTCATAAGAAACATTGGTAAGTTATACAAAGCATGGGTGGCTTCACAAATCCATTAATGGTAAAGATTAATAAAATAAATATGCGTATTTCCTGTTCAGACACGATTTAGAACCGTATCTGCTGAATACTAACTACAGATTGAACAAAAATGGACGGTTGCGCAAGCCCTTTCTGCGTTACCCCTGTAGAAAGCAGTGCGTAATATAAAAATGGGAAAATGAGAAAATAAATGGCTATTACATTTATGATATCAGAATAATACAGAGTAAATTAAAACATACGAACATGAAATTGGTTGTTACAGGTAAACTGTGCAATCAGAAAATGACAAAACGATAACAAGTTAATTTTTTAAAAAATGAAACGTTTTTGAAAAAGAAAAGTCAGGCTAACAAAACAATAACACCGGATTTTAGAACGAATTACTGTTAAGAGTGGATAATTGTTCAGCACAAACTTCTTTAATAAGAAATCTTTTGAAATATTTGACTTTCAGAAAAAGTGAAACGTTAGTAGCAAAGTGACGAATAAGGAGTTTCAGTTAAGGTATGGCAGTATCAGAACACGGGTTACATTGTGCCGTGCACATTTTTCACAGGTATTATAAGTTTCATCAACAATAATTTTTCTTTATGAACTATTTTCATTATGTTCACAGTGACAGAGTATGTAACAGTGAGCATGACTGTAACATACACTGTCACTGAAATGTTTAGTGAAACACTACATGAGTGTAGCTGTGTGAAGCACAGATAGCTATAGGCATTTCATGCACCACAGATTACAGAAAACGAATTACTCCTACGGCTACATCTTTTTTGCGTGGCCACTTTCCGAAGCAGCTGTTAAAATCAATTGTTATTGCTTTCTTCGTGTTAAGCTTACTGCAAATAATTTAAGAGAATTTTACACAAGACGATTTCTTTTTTATTTACAGTGTCTCTTCTGTGGTCTTTGGCGTTCCTGCCTCTTGTTGAGATATTCTGCAAACCACTGCTTTTTTCCTTCGTTCTTACCGAATGCTGGGATCGAAACGAACTTGGTTGTACTCTTGGAAGTTTCTTGCCTTTTCTGCAGTAACGTTCTGTTACGCTGCGTTGGCGCTATATGCACTTCCCTTCAGAAATGTAACCGCAGTTACAGGTGTCTGCTTTCAGGACAGTATTACACCGTAATTGCAGTTCTATATGTAAAGTAGGTTGAAGTGTAAATAACGCCGATGCAGCGTAAGAGAGGGTGATTTCAGAATTCGTAAAAATCTTTCGAGTGTACATGTGCAACAAAGATTCTTCCGACCTCAGCCTACGCTAAAACGAAGGAGAAAGCAGCTGTTAGCGTAATACGTGAACAAGAGGCAGAAACACTAATCACAACAAAATATGTTTCATAAGTAAAAGAGAAATGCGTCTGATATAAAATAGGCCTACTGTTTAATTAATTCCAGTAAGATTAAGACGGAGATACCAATAATAGCTGAAGGAAACATATTACTTATTTAGGGAGCGGAGTTGCAGCAAATGGTCGGCCGGGGTGACCGAGCGGTTCTAGGCACTACAGCCTGGAATTACGCGACCGCTACTGTAGCAGGCTCGAATCCTGCCTCGGGCATGGGTGTGTATGATGTCCTTAGGTTAGTTAGGTTTAAGTAGTTCTAAGTTCTAGGGGACTGATGACCTCAGAAGTTAAGTCCCATAGTGCTCAGAGCCATTAGAAACCATTTGCAGCAAATTCAGCTGTTCGACCTTCATACGATTCATGGTGACGAATCAGAAACCGCATCAGCATGTCAGCAGGTTCTGTAAGCGGACTTCAGTAGCTGATAATCACCATTGTTATACATATGTACTATGCTGCACCATTGTTATGTAGTGTAGCATTTGCCCATTGTGTAAACCATGAAACTCAGGTTTTTAAGTGTGTACATTTTTTACACATTAATGACTTTTGGCATAAGCTGTTACATTTAAGCTGATCCCCAGTCGTTTGTTTTACTTTTTATATTATGAAGTGGTATTACGTGAAACTAGAGGGCCGGCTGTTCTGGCCGACCGGTTCTAGGCGCTTCAGTCCGGAACCGCGCTGCTGCTACAGTCGCAGGTTCGAATCGTGCCTCCCTTCTGTGGAGATGTTCAGGGTCTTGTGTGTATATTTTGTCAGTACATTTCTGAAGTAATGTATTTATTGATGAATGATGACAAGCATCTTACACAGTTGTAGCAAGTTTGTTGACTTTCTTTGGATTGCCTTCCACCTATTTTAATAGCAGATATTGTTCATGCCACTTAGCTTCATTACCTTTCCTGTACATACTGAAATTACACTGCCCAACAGAATTAGAGGAGTACTTTTCCGAAACTCTGTAATTGTCTCCCATTGTGACGCAAAAGTTTGAAATTTGACTGAGAGGTGAAAACAAACTTTCACTGTAACACATAAATGTATTCGCAATTGCGAATATGGACAACCATCAGGTGTATAATGGAATAACGATAATGAAAATTTGTGCCGGACTAGAACCCGGATTTCCCGCCTGCCGTCAGCGGTCGTTTTACCATTCGGCTACCCGTGCAACACTGACTGCCACATCCATACCTCTATATGTCGGCAACCATGCTTCTATAACCTGTACTCGTACATCCGCTTTGTACATTCCCGTACAAGAGAGATAGTTTACTTGAAATTTGCTTTCCTGGTGTCGGCGGGTAATTTCGATATTGTACGATACTGCCTGTGTTATTCTGAATGCCCGCGCGTCCAAAGGAACTTTGCATCGTAATTCAGAATATCACAATCGTATTTATCCGACGACAATGTGCAAGCGACTTTCAAGTAAACTATATGTCCTGTACGGGAATATACATAGTATATGTACAGGCTGTACACGCATGGTTGACGACCGTGAGTCGTGCACGGATAGCCGAAAGGTAAGGCGTCCGCTTGCAGTAAGCGGGAATTCCGGGATCTAATTCTAGTGAGCACAAATATTCGTTGAAGTGATTCCGTTCTACAGCTGATAGTTGTCCATATTTGTAGCTGCGAATGCATATAAAGTACCTCATAACGGCTGTAGTGGCAGCTACGTCTGTTCGTTTTGGGGTCATTTATGTCCAAAGCAACTTTCATCGTAAATCGTAAACCGGAATAACATAGGCAGTGTAGTATCATATTTGTCTCTAATGGTGCAAACAGCCCAGTCAAATGGTGGTTTTCCCGTCTGTGAGCTATAGTCAATCGGTCGCTCCCACCTGTCTGTCCCCCATCGGCTCTATACTTTCGGTTTATCACTCTTAAAATAGGTTTTCCTGATTAATTTATGGGAAAACATCAGTAAATTTTATTTAAAAATAGTAGGTTCGTGACACTGAATGCGAAAGATGAAAACGAAATCTGTGTGTACTAATATACGTTTGTCACACGCCTAGCGAATGTTGAGCCTAGAAATGGGTCATCACGTCGAGAAGGTACTCCAACTGAAAAAGAAAGGAGGAATTTAGTGACAGAATTTGGATCCAGTAGACAGATGAATTGTATGGTAGAAGTCTTTTTCTTAACAGTTCCTACGTTTTTTCGGGGCGATGAATCCGAATTTCATATTTTATTCCCTTAGGAGGTCGGCTTCATAACAAACAACGCAAGAAACTCTAAATTTTTGCCCTTTTTTCAGTTTTAGTATTATATCTCGAAAAGTATGCATTTTTCGAAGTTTATCACCCGACGCAACGTTAAAGATTTCCTATAAAATGCACTAGTCAGACTTTATTTTCTGACGAGCTGTATCTGCAATAGTATGCAGCGATTGTTTGGCCCTTCTAAGAAAAAGTCCAAAACGCCCAATCCCACTCACTGCAACTCGAAAAATATACATACTATCAACAGAACCTCTGCACCATATGAAGGAATATCAAATTTCCTGAAAGAGACTTCTGAAATATTCAATTTTCTTAAGAGGGGGAGGGAGCAAACAGAAAAATACGAGAAATGCCGTCTGTGCCCTAGATTCAAACAGTCGCTCCCACTTGTCTCTCTCCCATCGGCGCTATACTTTCGGTATATTACTCTTAAAAGAGTTTTTTATTAATTTATGGGAAATATCTGATGAAAACATCATAAATTTATACTTACAAATATTAGGTACATGACACTGAACAGAAAGATAAAAACGAAATCTGTATGTAGTTACACACATTTGTCATACAACTAGTGAATGTTGTGGGTACTCCAACTAAAAAAGAAAGAAGACTTTTAGTGACAGAATGTGGATCTAGTAGCCAGATAAATTGTATGATGAACAATCGATATATGAAGAAATACCTGTACTGCTGTAATGTGCGAAGTTTAGTTGTTGGTGGCCATTGCCATATTTCTTGGGCACTAGAAGGTCCACGTGAAGAGTTTTGGAGAATGGAAGGTGCAGCAAAGCGTCAGGGGTTGTGGAAGGTCCAGGCTGAATAGTGAGTTCTTCCGTTTCTTCAACAGAAGAAAACTGTATTAGAAAGATTAGCGGTAACAGAGAAAAATTTATTATCAGAGTTGGCTAATGTTGCAAACTTTTATATGAATTAATAGCTTCTATCAACTCCGCTGCTTTAGACAGTTTTACTGCTAGGGGCTTATCCACGTCGTCTTTGTCTTTTAAACCAAAACTGTTGTCGGTGTTGCACAACGACCCTTCACTTTACTGGCACAGTTTCGTGCAGTACAGTCCTGCATACCAACACACGGACTAATCTTGGTAGTCTGAATCGCATTTGCAACATATAATCTATAGAAGCCTCTGGTGAGCCGGGGATTCCAAGGTGGATGTAGGAGCCCATCCCTTTTTTGACAATTCTCATCCCCCCCCCCCCCCCCCCACTGCTCTGAATGCAAATAGTGTAGTATATGTGATTGAAGGGGGATTTTTGTTGCACAAATGCCCCCTCCCCCCACTGCTCTGAATGCAAGTAGTGTAGTATATGTGATTGAAGGGGGATTTTTGTTGCACAAATGCCATCTCCCCCCACTGCTCTGAATGTAAGTAGTGTAGTATATGTGATTGAAGGGGGATTTTTGTTGCACAAATGCACATGTTCGAATGGGCATATCTTCGAACAAATTTGCCCATCATATATCCACTTTCTACGTAGTAGGTAAATCAAAGTGTGACAACTGTGTTCGATGGATGCTCCGACGAACTGAAGAGTACAAGTCCATGGAGCACTTTAGTTAATCATAATACCAACATTCATATAAGAATGTTACGGCTCAGTTACCCAACATTTCTCCCTGTGTAAAGATTTGCCATGACTTTTTACCTTAAAGGATTGTACTTTTATGCTTTTAACATCCGAGCCCTTTTGCACAAAAATTACGGTACTTCTAGGTCGGATCTTTAGTTGCACTACTAGTTACCCTTTGCAGAAGTAATTTTGACACCAAATTGTCACTTTGCTGAGAACTTTATTCCCGGAAATATTTTTGATCCTGTTCACTCCAATCTTAAAATAAAGCCATGCTGCTGTCTGCATAACATAAATAATACGTACTACATCTTCCTGTTGTGGTAGGTCACATACTTCTATTTAGATGACAATTACTGTGTCATGCATATTCATATATTTTTCTATAGTGTAGCACAACATCTGTGTACGCACAGCCCAACATAGCAGAGTATGACTTTTACCTATCTATAACAAGTTTTATGAGGGAAAAACTTGTCCACCTAAAGAAAAGTTCTGTACTTCTCATCCTTGAGAGGCGGTTCTTGCTTGTCTCAAAATATCTTTGCATTCCATGCTATTACACAGTTGCTTGTGAAGAATTTTATCTACAGGCTTTAACAATCTGCAAGGGAAGGTTTGCACACACTTTGTAGTAGTTCGATGATATCTACTGAACCTATGCAATACAAGTCCTACTTTGTCATTGTCCGGGGTACATATTCCCATTTCATCCATCCAGTAATGAACCTGCGCTCTTGTACGCCCTGACGCGTTTGCGGCATGCGTGTGCTACCACAACAACGATATACGCTATTGCAGAGTAAATGTTGTATTTTTCCTATCATGCCTGCAGTAATAAGAACGTGTGAACTGGTCTGTGAGAATTAAAAACAAGTTTCAGTTGTAAGTAAAGCACAATTTCGTAATCGTTACCATTCTTAAAAACTACTCATTGAAGCAGTTGATTTTAATAATTGGTAAACAATGTTGTACAATCGCAATAAAGTCATGAGATGTTCAATTGACTCTTTTATCAGAACATGTTACGCGTTTCGGAATTACACCCATCTTCAGACATCTGTTACAAAAAAGTACAAAACATAAGTGAACAACACACTCAACACGTCTCAACGTTACAGAAAATAAGATCTGGTCATATGAGTTACATACCACAAACTTCAACTCCTTCCTAACCAACCTGGCGTACAGCCTTGACAGCTCAAAGTAAGTGTCGAATAACATATGACTATAACTACGAGACAAGCAGTCTTCAAACAGAGCGTATACTGACGCTAAACAAATCAACTAGCAGCGAAGCGCCCTCGGTGTGGGTTGCTGCATGGTCATGTGCACCATGCATTCACATATAATTTCATAATAATATAGTCAGCGTAGAACATCTAACAGGGTGAAATTACGACTACCAACCGGAATAGTACCTCCGTACACGTTAACACTAAAGGATTTTTAAGTTATTTTTTTTAAACTACAAAATTTTTACATTGACATACTATACCTACATCCAGTAGTGGCACTGATCACAACTCAAACCATATGTCAATATAAAATAAATAATACGGGGAGGGGGGAGGAGTTCCTTCATGAATAAACCTTTCAACCTCTCAAATCTCTAAAAGAATACCACCATGTTAGATATAACCAACATTATCCGTCATAAACAAAAACGCTGTGATCAGCTCGCATACGCAAACGTCGTAGGTGCTATCTGTTAAGGCCAACAGCAACCACATCGGCGGCGGCCATCTGTCTATCAAATTACAGCCAAGTGATATTCATGGGCCATGATTGCCCAAATAGAAGCCTTCAACCAACAGCTTACACCCCTCTACCACATGGAAAAAGTCTAATTGTGAGAGGTAGAACATTATCATAAAATTCTAAAACACACACGTGGGTTATACCTCATACATTCCTTATATAAACTAGTGGCACGACAATTGCCCGAGTCCTACCTATGGTATCCGGAGAGCGGAGAGCTCTAAGACTTTTAAAAAACAAAACACTGAAAGTGTTAAAACTTTTAAGTCTAAAATCAATAAAAGAAACCATTGTGTCACCAAGGACCACCCAAAGGGTACCGTGGTGAACAAATCCGTATATGCCAATCTATCTACCCATCTAACTTTCCCCGTATGACGTTAAACTAGCCAACCACTCAGGAAAAATACCTAGCCTGTCATAAAGGTACGTGCAAAGAACACCACCAGCTCCTATAAAATACACTATTTTATCCCCTCATAAGAAGTGAACTCAAGGCGTCGGATTGTCGCAGATGTCGCAGTGCTCATGTGTGGTATAGCGTTGTCATGCTGAAGGACTGGGTTGTCCATTTGTGAACGAACTCTTCGAATTCGAAACATAATTACAGCAAACAGATTCTCAAGCACCTAAATAATGAGGCTACACACCCTCTACAGGCATAGAGCCGCAAATAGGTAGACATGATAAATAAGGATGTAGAACGTTAATAACGTGTTTTATTTTAAAAGCCTTGAGAATTTTTACGTAAAAAATTAGGAGTCTCACCCTCGTAGATCTGCATGAAGGGCATCTAATAATCTGCGGCGTTTACATTTGAGCAACCGTTGTAACCAACTAATCTTATGTATAAGCTGTAACGGTGAATAGTGAAGTAGCTGTTTCCGCATTTGCAGAGATCTACTCCTCGATACATTCTCCCTGTTGTGTGTTCCACAAATTCAAGGATGAGGTATATAGTGGTTCATATCTATGTGTGTATTCTGTAAGCCACTATACAGTCATTAATCGAAGCATAAATTGAAACACGCACACACACACAAACACACACATGAAGTACACAAATTTTACAGAAAACCTAGTTACTGCACATTATTGTAATACAGCTAGTCAGTACGTTATCATGGACCTATCCAGAATGCAAAGGCTGGAGTATGCAGCAAGGGGAAGCTATAAGGGGGCGGACTCACAAAGCGGAAAGGTGCTCACTTGTCGGCGTTGCGGCGGCGATGGAGTCGGGCGAGGAAGAGTGTATAACTGATCTGAGCGATTAACAACACACTGGCGGCTTCATAGCTTCGCCGTTCAAACTTTTCTGTTGAGCAGGTCTCCTACCACCTATCTTCAGGTACCAGCTTAAGTCGGAGTTAAGTGAAAGGAACTACCCCAAATTTTTACCTTGCCCAAGCCAAGGGCAAGCACGTCCCACAGCTAGCATTATACGGTCACGTAGTCCCGAAACAACCGACGTCCATTGCGTGCTGCGTTTGCCCTTAGTGTAAGCCTGTCTGAACTCTTTGAACCTCTGAACCTAAAGAGCAAAGTTCGTGCCCTTTTTATTTTAGGCGGCTTTCCCTTCCTAATTTCCAACTTTACTCTCAATTTGAATAAATGTACCATCGATATCTCACTTCGTGCCACGAGAATAGAAGCAGGGGGGATTGTTTTCGTCATGTAACTTGCTGATCAGGTAATTCACAATTATTATGTTTGATTGGTCGTTGTAACCTTGGAACTACAAGGATAAACCATTTTAATTAATTACCGCCCATTAAAGGGTTCGTCACATACCACCTACTGTTTCTTCCAGTTGGCAATACCCTCTTCATTTTTTATTTACGCTAAGTCTTTTTAAAGTGAGGACTGCAACTGATATCTCTCGCATCCGTTTTGGAATAGAACTGCTATGTACCTTTGCTTCCCAATCGGTTTTGTGAATAAAAACTACAACATAATTGGTAACTGGAGCCTTTGGCTCACTAAGGATATAAGTTTTATAATCTCATTCAGATCATTACGTCCTATCAGGAAGATCTGGAAACACATTTCAAAAGTTACTCCCCACGTTCCAGCAATGGATTTGTTAAGATGTGTTTCTGCCTCTAGTGGAACTTTATCTGAAGATTTTGAAACGTGCACCAAAATATTCATGGTAGGATATAGTGGCAGTGTAAGGTAAATCAATGCGGATATATCATAGTACAAATGGGAATAAGGAATCACAGAAAGCTATGTAGTAGGATGTGCAACAGAAGATTTTTAAGCTAACAATAGGAGGGTAACACCAAGAACTCCGATAAAAATAATTTAAAGCTGTTCTGAGGGTATATTCCCTGTTTCAACTAAATGCAAGGCAGTCTGTTTTCTCCCTTACTCATTTCGCTTCTTTTGTTTCAGAAGGATCTTCAGTGGCCTGTAATAAATGTTGTTTCCTGTAAATACTAAATGCGTTATATAGTAGTTACAAGTACGAGTACGTTACCATATCACGCTTTCTCCAGTTACTCTCCTGTTTCTCGGGTTAGAGTCGGCCGGAGTGGCCGTGCGGTTCTAGGCGCTGCAGTCTTGAACGGAGCGACCACTACGGTCGCAGGTTCGAATCCTGCCTCGGGCGTGGATGTGTGTGGTGTCCTTGGGTTAGTTGCGTGTAATTAGCTCTAAGTTCTAGGCGACTGATGACCTCAAAAGCTAAGTCGCATAGTGCTTAGAGCCATTTGAACCATTTTTCAGGTTAGAAACACCTTTTGCAGCACAAACTTCGTAAGGTTAAATTATTTTTTGGTCTCACTTACGATTTCTCATGTTGTTAATCCATACGTGTCGTCCTGTAGATAAATTAACTCCGTGTGCATCCCCTAGATGGCTGATTCTTGGAGTGTTTTCAATCATATTTGTTTTTACACTTCACTTCCACTTTTTACTGTGTACTCGTGTTGAACATGTGCATTTACAGTATGCAGTTTTGCCAACTGTCGCTGTGAGTTTATCGTTCGTATTTTGTTTGTGTTGTGGTGTGTATGTGTGATCTGATATTTGTGCAATTGTTATGAGAGAGAGAGAGAGAGAGAGAGAGAGAGAGAGAGAGAGTAATTAACAATGAGACAATGAAATCTACTGCAGAATAAAAATATGTGGTTGTTATGCAGATGATAATGGCGAAAGGCATTGTTCGCTACCACCTAAACTTTCTACCAGAAACACAATTTTATCTGCGCTCAGCTGCGTTATTTACTTTCTTGTGGGCGCTTAAGTATACTATCACCTAGTGATGAGAGTAGAGCGGCTATGTTAGGAATATTATTCCCTAGTGGTGGGAGTAGAGAGAAGAGGAAAAGCCACTTAGGTTAGGTAAAGGGAAGTTGCAGTTCCGTAGTCAATCGACTATCGACCACCGATTCTCTCACTATGAGATCTCTCAGTAGCGATTCTTGGCGTGTATACACCCGCTATCGTGGAGAATATAAGAATTTAACCACACGAAACTTGTACTACAAAACGTTCTTCCAAACCTGAAAAAGAGGAGAGTAACAACAGGAAACGACGTAGTGACATACTTTTTGCTGCTATTCACTGAACAGTCAGAACATCATGACTACCGCCCTACTATCGACACAAATCCGTCCACACAGGTGACGAGGAATGACTGCTTGTCTGACACACGCGCGGTGCACTTAGTATCAATGAGCGTGCTTTCCGTGTGTAGAATGCGAAAGGTGAGCGATCTATCCGAGTTTGACCGACTACCGATTGTGATTGCCCGGAGGCTCGACTCGAGCATTTCGGGAACTGAATGACATTTAAGGTTTTCGAGGAGTGCCGTGGTGAGTGCCTTCAACACGTGACGAAACCAGGGTGAAACGACATCCAGACGTCGTGGGGCTGGGCCGCCACCCCTCTTTAAATATGTCGGACGTCGTAGGCTTACCACCCTGATAAGAAATGACAAGCTGCGATCCGTGGTGGAACTAACATCAAACCTTAATTCTAAGCAGACTCAAGTGTATCTGAACACACAGTGCATCGAACACTACTAACGATGACTTCCCATGGGCTTCTGCAGTCGTCGACCCATGCACGTGCCAGTACAGTGGCGGAGCGCTGGGTGGTCTGACGAACTCCAATTCCTTCTTCATCATGCCGGTGGGAGGGCGTGAATAAGTCTTATTCCAAGAGAACAGCTCCTTGACACCTGTACTGTGCAACGTGAACAAGCTGGCGGTGGCTCCGTCAGTCTCGGTGGAACATTCACGTGGGCTTCCATGGATTCAGTGAAACGACCAAGGAGTATCGTACATTGGTTGCAGACCACGTACACCCCTTCAAGACGATCATGTTTCTCAGCGGCAGTGGCATTTTTCAACAAGATAATGCGCCACTTCACAAGGCCAGGGATGCGATGGAGGGGTTCGAGGAACACAGGGGCGGGTTCCAGTTGATGTGCTGGTCCCCTCCCCAATGTGCCAGATCTGAACCCGATCGCCCACATCTGGGATGTCACTGAACGTGGCATCAGAGTTCATCACCTTCCTTCCTCAGGAGTTACCGGAATTACGTCACTTGTGTGTGCAGATGTGGTGCCCATGCCACGACCCGTCGCCGCTCTTATTCGTGCCAAATATGGACGTACCGGTTGTTAGGTGGGTGGGCATACCGATCTGGCTGATCAGTGTATAACACATTTACTGTATACATGAAACAAACGCGTATTACAAGCCACTTGAAGATCCTTCTCAAATAAAAGAAGCGAAACCCTTATGGCCAAAAACGAACTGCCTTTCATTTAGTTGGAAAGACAGAATACGCCTCCACGAATTTTTAAGCAACTAAGGAACGGCGACAAACGGAAAAAATGAGGATAAAGTGATTACTTAACACAAATACATCTGCGTATAAACTAAGAAATCCCATGTCTTTGAACTCATGCTCACGGCACTCAAATGGAACTCTTTTCAATAGTAGAAGTACTATAAATACAGCGTGTATCATGTTTAATAACGAAAACAGCCACGATGAAATTGATCAATAATAAGAGCTAAAAGAAAAAGAGCCGTTCGAAAAATAACTGCGAATGAATGCTTACAGGCTGCCACTCATTTCAGGATGTACCTCGATCTCCAAGAACATCTTAAGAGGACTTAGATCGGAAAAAAATTTTCTCACATTTTAGGATTTTTATCTCATCATAAATTTTACTATTTTCCGAATAAAATTATTTTATGTAATATTCGTCGGTGTAAACTCAAATGGGAAGTTTTACTTTATTTTTTCAATATAATCTACATCGATGAAAATGTTAAAATCTTTACGTGCATCACTTCAAGATCTAATAAAATCGGAAATTTTTTGTACAGGAGGCTGTGGGTTGCTGTGGTATAAAGTTAACAGTGGTAGTATGTCCAGAAGAGGGTGGGCACGAGGTTGAGGAAGTTGAAACAAAGTTCCAGAGACAAAAAACTTTCTGATGGTAAAACCTCAAGAGGCAGGCTGACAGACAAATTCATTGATGAACTACAACAGTTTTATGGAATAGCCATTCCGTCTCCCCTTAATCCTCTGGATTTTTTGTCTGAAGTCATCTAAAAAATATGAAAAATTCTTCTTTTAATAGGGTAGATGAACTCGAGTAACGAACTGTATAGTATTTCCAATATTTACGAGATGATCCAGATGTGTCTGAAATAATTTGTAGTTTGCTGTAGTTTGCTGTGCAGTCCTTGAATCTCTGAATAACTGCAGCAACCTACATCCATTTGAACCTTCCTGCTACATTCATACCTATGTCTCCCTCTATAATTTTTACCCTTCACACCTCCTCCCATTACCATCTGCGGATCTCCATAGTATTCAAAAGTTTTTATTTTATTTTCAATTTTTCATTTTAACGTTCTCCTGCAATGATCAAGTAGAATTCATTGTGAGCTACATGCCTACGATGATCGTTGCTTCAGCAAAGATTGCTTGTTCCTGCGGAACGTGATGTTCTGACAACACCCCCATTGAGCACCCGTATTGGGCAACTAGTAGGTACCGTTGCAGAGAATCACTTGTTGACTGCTGACCGCCAGCTGGAGCGTCGCATCCACGCTAGGTACCCTCTCTGGGCCGGCTTTGAGCTAGCCATGAGGCGATTTCTCGCCTACTTCTTCCTCTCATACACTGTTCTGACACTAATACCATTCTATGACGGTCACGACTTGCTAATGGCCTCACAAATCAACCTGACCTGGAAAAGCCCATTTGTACTCAGAACAAGAAATAAACTTCTCATCGTCATCATCATCATCATTATCATCATCTCCTTTCAAGGATTAGATGTTGTAGACACTAATATCAGTAGTCTCCAATACCCACCAATCACTTACGAGATCTGTCTAGTTTTTTCTTTTCAGTCTGCCGACAATTCATTAATTTCTGGAAATTTGTTTTCTGTCATTCTATCAGCATGGTCCTTCCATTTCATTCTATTTTCTTCTACCTAGTCATTACCTAATAAGATTATTAAATCTGATCTTAAACTTCCTTTCTGTTCACAAAAATCTACGGTGATATAATTCAACGGCCCATTGATATTAACGCCATGTCTATCCCGACCATGTCCGCGCCGTACCTGTAGGATCTGTCTGACTACTCATAGACGTCCCACGGTGTGACCCATCAATCTCTCCCTTCTTTTAGTCAAGTTTCATTATAAACTTCATTTTCCCCAGTTCGACTGAATTCCTTTCGTTAGTTGTTGGATCCACCCATCTATTGTGTAGTATCCTTTTAAACCACCGCACTTTAAAGGCTGCTTTTCTTTTCTTTTCTGAACAACTTATCGGCCATCCGTGCAGTACTACCCAATCCAGACAAATACCTTCAGAGAAAACAACCAAACACATATTTATATTAGACGTTAATGTTGCGGGGAATGAAAAAGTCTCCGTTAGGATGGCGAACATTCCACAATCGGGATGTCAAACTGGCAATATCGTCATGAGCATTGAGTCGATCTTCCCACGCACCAGGGTGAAGATACCGGTCCTTCTGCGTGACGAAGTCCGTAACTGCTTGCGGCACATCCTCGTCCGACCGGAGTCGTCGACCCACTACCGAGTTTTTTAATGGAATGAGGGAGTGATAATCTCATGGGGAGAAATCAGGACTATACAGCGGGTGTTCGAGTGTCTCCCAGTTGAGTGAGGCTGGCCTCCCAGATCGACTGACGTCTTCTTTCGAATCGGTACCAGCACGGAACTTTGCGCACCATCCCACAACGGTTGTTTCCGACTGACGTACTGCCTCAGTCTCTGAGGAATATCTATCTGAGTTCGTCCTTCCACAGCCAATAAAAGAGTAACAGCGTGATGGTCCTGCCTGGAAGAATTTGGTAATTACGTCACTACGCAAATAGTAAAGACGCGTACGTCACACTAATCCCTGGCCTACAGGTCGGTCCTTATATACATGCATCGGAGTCGGACTACATTGCATACATGCTGCAGCAACGTTCTCAAGCGGAAACTTTTTGATAGCTCCTTAAGCGTTCCTTTTTATAAAAATTGTTGTTCTTCCTCTTGACAGTCTGCATTGTATCTCTTTTCTATTTCGGGCATCATCAGTTACTTTAGGGGCCAAATACCAAAGCTCATCTACTACTTTAAGTGTCTCATTTCCTAATCTAATTCATACAGCGTCATCTGACTTAATCTAGCGATATGTGTTACTGTTGTTTATGTGCATCTTTTAATCGCTATTCAGTATACTAACCTTTCCATTCGACCCTTATAACTGCAATCTGATTTCATCACAAGTTATAGGGAACATTTTGCTCCCCGTATATTATCCCAGCTACCTTCAGACTTCCAAAATTAGTGTTATCGTTGTCAAAAACATTCTCTAAATCTAGAAAAGCTAGAAAGGTAGACTTACCTTGCTTTAGCCTATGTAAGTAATAGGGTTCATACCATACTATGTTTCTTATACTCTCCGGAACCCGAAAAGCAGTTCCCCGAGCTCAGTTTCTATTAGTTTTAACGCTCTAGTGTAAATACTTTTATTAGTTTCCAATCATGAATTCTTAAACTAGCAGTACAGTAGTATTCACTCCTATCAGCAAATGCCTTATTTGAAATTGCAACTGTTACATTCATCTTGGAGTCCGACAATGTTACGCATACCTCAAATATCTTAAACACCAAGTGGAATAGTTTTGTCAAGACTGGCTCTCTCAAGAAATTTATAACATGTTTGGGCTCTTACATTACCACGATTTCTTGTTTACCTTCCTACTTGAACTTAATAATTAACTGACTCTAAATGCTCGTCCATTTAGGGAATCTGTTGAGAAGAATGACTGTTAAGAGATCACTAACTGCATGTTTTATTACGGATACTCAAGGATTATGAACACTTTTAATTACTCGCAGATAAGCCACACTCAACATGCCACCATGTCACTTACTACAAATAAACTGAAACTCATACGGTAACAGAGCGCGGTTGTTGTTGTTGTGGTTGATGCAGCTCTCCATGCTACTCTATCCTGTGCAAGCTTCTTCATCTCCCAGTACCTACTGCAGCCTACATCCTTTTGAATCTGCTTAGGGGTATTCATCTCTTGGTCTCCCTCTACGATTTTTACCCTTCACGCTGCCCTCCAATACTAAATTGGTGATCCCTCGATGTCTCAGAACATGTCCTACCAACGGATCCCTTTTTCTAGTCAAGTTGTGCCACAGGCTCCTATTCTCCCCAATTCTATTCAATACCTCCTCAATAGTTATGTGATCTACCCATCTAATCTTCAGCTTTCCTCTGTAGCACCACATTTCGAAAGCTTCTATTCTCTTCTTGTCTAAACTATTTATCGCCCACGTTTCACTTCCATACATGGCTACACTCCATACAAATCCTTTCAGAAACGACTTCCTGACACTTAAATCTACACTCGATGTTAACAAATTTTTCTTCTTCAGAAACGCTTTCCTTGCCATTGCCAGTCTACATTTTATATCCTCTCTACTTCGACCATCATCAGTTAATTTTGCTCCCCAAATAGCAAAACTCTTTACTACTTTCAGTGTCTCATTTCCTAATCTAATTCCCTAAGCATTAACCGACTTAATTAGACTTCATTCCATTATCCTAGTTTTGCTTTAGTTGATGTTCATCTTATACCCTCCTTTCAAGACACTGTCCATTCCGTTCAACTGCTCTTCCAAGTCCTTTGCTGTCTCTGACAGAATTACAATGTCATCGGCGAACCTCGAAGTTTTTATTTCTTCTCCATGGATTTTAATTCCTACTCCGTTCTTTTGTTTCCTTCACTGCTTGCTCAATATACAGATTGAATAACATCGGGGATAGGCTATAACCCTGCCGCACTCCGTTCCCAACCACTGCTTCCCTTTCATACCCCTCGACTCTTATAACTACCATCTGCTTTCTATACAAATTGCAAATAGCCTTTCGCTCCCTGTGTCTCACCCCTGCCACCTTCAGAATTTGAAAGAGAGTATTCCAATCAACATTGTCAAAAGCTTTCTCTAAGTCTACAAATGCTAGAAACGTAGGTTTGCCTTTCCTTCACCTTTCTTCTAAGATAAGTCGTAGGGTCAGTATTGCCTCAAGTGTTCCAAAATTTCTACGGAATCCAAACTGATCTTCCACGAGGTCGGCTTCTATCAGTTTTTCCATTCGTCTGTAAAGAATTGGCGTTAGTATTTTGCAACAGTGACTTATTAAACTGATAGTTCGGTAACTTTCACTTCTGTCAACACCTGCCTTCTTTGGGATTGGAATTATTATATTCTTCTTGAAGTCTGAGGGTATTTCGCCTGTCTCATACATCTTGCTCACCAGATGGTAGAGTTTTGTCAGGACTGGCTCTCCCAAGGCTGTCAGTAGTTCTAATGGAATGTTGTCTACTCCGGGGGCCTTGTTTCGACTCAGGTCTTTCAGTGCTCTGTCAAACACTTCACGCAGTATCATATCTCCCATTTCATCTTCATCTACATCCTCTTCCATTTCCATAAAATTGTCCTCACGTACATCGCCCTTATATAGACTCTCTATATACTCCTTCCACCTTTCTGCTTTCCCTTCTTTGCTTAGAACTGGGTTTCCATCTGAGCTCTTGATATTCATGCAAGTAGTTCTCTTTTCTCCAAAGGCCTCTTTAATTTTCCTATACGCAGTATCTATCTTACCCCTAGTGAGATTAGCCTCTACATCCTTACATTTGCCCTCTAGCCATCCCTGCTTAGCCATTTTGCACTTCCTGTCATCTCATTTTTTAGACGTTTGTATTCCTTTTTGCCTGCTTCATTTACTTCATTTTTATATTTTCTCCTTTCATCAATTAAATTCAATATTTCTTCTGTTACCCAAAGATTTCTACTAGCCCTCGTCTTTTTACCTACTTGATCCTCTGCTGCCTTCACGACTTCATCCCTCAAAGCTACCCATTCTTCTTCCACTGTATTTCTTTCCCCCATTCCTGTCAATTGTTCCCTTATGCTCTCCCTGAAACTCTGTACAACCTCTGGTTCTTTCAGTTTATCCAGGTCCTATCTCCTTAAATTCCCACCTTTTTGCAGTTTCTTCAGTTTTAATCTACAAGTCATAACCAATAGATTGTGGTCAGAGTCCACATCTGCCCCTGGAAATGTCTTACAATTTAAAACCTGGTTCCTAAATCTCTGTCTTACCATTATATAATCTATCTGATACCTTTTAGTATCTCCAGGGTTCTTCCATGTATACAGCCTTCTTTTATGATTCTTGAACCAAGTGTTAGCTATGATTAAGTTGTGCTCTGGGCAAAATTCTACCAAGCGGCTTCCTCTTTCATTTCTTAGCCCCAATCCATATCCACCTACTACATTTCCTTCTCTCCCTTCTCCTACACTCGAATTTCAGTCACCCATGACTATTAAATTTTCATCTCCCTTCACTATTTGAATAATTTCTTTTATTTCATCATACATTTCTTCAATTTCTTCGTCATCTGCAGAGCTAGTTGGCATATAAACTTGTACTACTGTAGTTGGCGTGGACTTCGTGTCTATCTTGGCCACAATAATGCGTTCACTATGCTTTTTATAGTAGCTTACCCGTACTCCTATTTTTTAATTCATTATTAAACCTACTTCTGCATTACCCCTATTTGATTTTGTATTTATAACCATGTATTCACCTGACCAAAAGTCTTGTTCCTCCTGCCACCGAACTTCACTAATTTACACTAAATCTAACTTTAATCTATCCATTTCCCTTTTTAAATTTTCTAACCTACCTGTCCGATTAAGGGATCTGACATTCCACGCTCCGACCCGTAGAACGCCAGTTTTCTTTCTCCTGATATCGACGTCCTCCTGAGTAGTCCCCACCCGCAGATCCGAATGGGGAACTATTTTAGCTCCGGAATATTTTACCCAAGAGGACGCCATCATCATTTAATCATACAGTAAAGCTGCATGCCCTCGGGAAAAATTACATTTGTAGTTTCCCCTTGCTTTCAGCCGTTCGCAGTACCAGAACAGCAAGGCTATTTTGGTTAGTGTTACTAGGCCAGATCAGTCAATCATCCAGACTGTTGCCCCTGCAACTACTGAAAAGGCTGCTGCCCCTCTTCAGGAACCACACGTTTGTCTGGCCTCTCAACAGATACCCCTCCATTGTGGTTCCACCTAGGGTACGGCTTACTGTATCAATGAGGCACGCAAGCTTCCCCACCAACGCCAAGGACCGTGGTTCATTGGGGGGGGGGGGGGGGTCAGATCGGGGTGTGAATAATAATTGTAACAAGTCTTTAGCAAAACAGTTTACAGTGCCGGCTAGTGTGCTGCTTCGACTCAACTCCCATACCGCTCCGCTGCAACTATTACAATCCTGCTCGCGTCAAGCTTGTGTAAAGCATTGTCTGTGATCACAGATTATTTTGTACTAATGACCTCGACTAAACCATACACATACTATGGCGTGGCAAATCAATAAGTTCGCCATTTAAGTTAGTAACTATTAACAGATATCTAGCCGTGTGATGGTACCGTAACACCACAATCTTAATAACTCAGAGGAAATTTTTCACTCGATGGGCCTTCTTTCCATTTATATCTTACAATGCTTTCTCAAATTTTTCTCATATTAACATATTTCCTATTACATGTTCATTTATTTCCGGTTAACTTTCTGTAATTTTGCCTTCAATGTTATTTTCTTCGTGATAGCTTGCTGGATATTCCTTGCACGTTTCATCTTTTTTTCTAATTTGCTTACTGCTGACTTGAATTCTTGGTGTTTATGTACCTTTTCTCTCAGACTGCCCCGCTGCAACTACTACACACATGGCCCTGTCAATCTCGGGAAAAGCGTCGTCTGTAATTACAGATTATTTTGTACTTCTCTTTAAACGTCTCTCCCATTTTTGTATAGGCAGCATCTACCTTTCCCCTGGTCACATATGTTTCTACAGTGTCGAACTTTCCTTCTAGCCATTCATGCCTAGCCAGGTTGCATTTTAGTTTAGCCTCATATTTTAGTCTGTATTCCGTGTCGGCTGCTTCGATATACAAATATTTTTGTTTTCTCCTTTCTTCAGTTAAATTCAGTAATTCCTGCGTTCTCCCAGAATTTCTATTAGACCTTGTCTTTTTATATATTTGCTCCTCTGCTGCCTTCACAATTCTTCTGTTTTGGCCACACATTCATCTTCTGTTGTATCCCTTTTCCCTGTTTCAGTCCAACCTTCTCGAATGGTTTCAACAGTCTCTGGCTCATTCAACTTATCCACGTATGAACGCCTTATTTGTTTCTAGTTTCCTTAATTTTAATCTGCAGATCATAACCAATCAATTACGGCCAGACACCACCTCTGCACCTGCAAATGTATTAAAGCTTAAAATCTCATGTACAAATCTTTGTCTTACTATTGTATAATCAGTCTGAAATGTGCTTAATTCCACGTGAATAGCCTTCTTTCAGTATTATTTTATCAAATGCTACAAATGATTAAATTATGCTGTGGGCAAAATTCTACCAGGAGGTTTCCGCTTTGTTCCTTTTCCCACAGTCGATATTTTTGTTTAGTTTTCCACAGACCGTATTCTGCTACTTTTTTTTTCTTCTCTTCGTTTCTCACTATCGAATTTTCTGTCACGTTTAAATTTTCTCTTCTATTAACATTTTAATAATTTATTTTATCTCTTCATACATTCTTCCAGCATTGTCGGAGCTAGTTGGCATATAAACATGCACTAATATACTAATATAGTGGGTATTAGAACTTGTGGTCAGGCATTTTGTCGGCAGTTACATTCGACTACGCTGCGGAAACCCTTACACGTCCATATACGCGGTCCCGATTCTTCCCCATGCGATTTCCGTATGTGTGGAACACTGAAGAAAGACATTTCCGGCCGTCGATTTGCTTCGGACGAAGAGGTGTAACACCTGGATACAACAGTGGTTTCCTAGGCAACCGCAAACATTTTCCCATGGAGGCATTCTTCGCCTAAATTTATTAACATTTATGACGATTACTTTTTAAATAATAAACAGATTACTTATTTTCTTCCATATGTCTCGATTTAAATTGACTTCCCCTTACATTACTGCTGAATTTCGCTAGAGGAAGAAAGAAAGCGGTGGTGCATGCACTCCCTGTTCCCTGCGAAATCCAGGAGAGGCAGCCAGTGGGAATGGCGATGATGGAACGAGAGAATGAGCAGCGTGACTGCGCAGCGTAGTTCGTTAAACGTCCAGTAGGCGACAGCACGTGTCAGAGGGGCCGCTGCGTGCAACACGAGTGCGTAGTTCAGGGCCGCCAGTGTGTTGCGGGTTTTCGGTCGACGCGGGGCGAGCGCGTGGGCCCGGCTCCAGGGACTGCTGGCCACAGCCGCATCTGCATTTTCCGACCCGCTGCCTCTGCTGCCGCCTCACACATAATTGTTCTCTCCCCTTTGCTCTCCTCTCCTCTCCGCCACTACACAGAATTCGCCCATCGCCCTTGCGTCAACTACCGTCACACGCGAACGACTTTTGGACCTCTGTCTCTCCATAGTCACTCATATAACATGCATAGGACAAGCGCGTGCGCAATGAAATATTCAGCAACTCCCTTTCTGGAAACGAGCCGTCACATCAAGTCAGCACGGGGGAATATTGTACTCAGCTATGCACAGTCTAGCACACAGCTGTTTCCGGAGTGCACATGCTATAATTGCTTATTTACAATTCGTTCGTTCATGTCAACCCGGCGGAACTCCTCTTTTTTTAACGCTGTGCCCCAAATATTTTTACAATAATTTCATTACGTTCAGCATTGTGACTTTGTGAGAAAAATTTTCAAGGTGCTTAGTGAACCTACGTAGTATTTCCTCAGAATGAATCATACAAAAAACTGAAGTTTAGCATACGAACATTATCTATATTTCATAACCTTTTATAATACTTCCTTATAGTTTACACAAATGTGGTTAGTAAACCTACAAAGCAATTACTCCACACTGAATCATACAAAAAACTGAAGTTAAACATCCAGACACACATTTATATTCTGTACCAAGACCCTTTATAGAATCCGTCCCAAAATGCGGAATGTTTTAGAGTAGGAAGGTATACCCAAGCACTGGCAACAAAAATGGGTTCAAATGTCTCTGAGCACTATGCGACTTAACTTCTGAGGTCATCAGTAGCCTAGAACTTAGAACTAATTAAACCTAACTAATCTAAGGACATCAAACACATCCATGCCCGAGGCAGGATTCGAACCTGCGACCGTAGTGGTCGCTCGGCTCCACACTGTAGAGCCTAGAACCGTAGGGCCACTCCTGCCGGCACTGGCAACATAGCACCTACAGAGCCAGTAAATATTAATCAGGATGTTACACGAGAATGTTGCGATTAGATGTTTCATGACGTGAAGGATCCAAGTGTCTGGAGCTACGTCAATGTATAGCACTGATCACACTGGATATGACCTACCTAAAAATGTTCAACTAGTAGAACAAGTTCTCAAAAGTAACAGTTGTGAAATAAGAAAATCAAAAGAAAAATGGTAGTATTGTTATATAGTTTTGTCTAGTTCACGTTGGGAGAGTTCTTATGTATGCTGATAGATTTGTTACATAATCTATCTGCAGGAAATAATTGACATTAGTTGTATTTATTCATAAGTAATACGCCTTAAATGAGGAAAACTGCAAACAGAGAGATTGGTTAAAGTAATATGTCTTAGTGCTCCATTTGTAATCAATGAAGATGAGGTAAGAAGATTAGGCTTTGAGGTTCCATCGACAGCGAGGTCAATAGAGACTGAATCAATAACAGTGCAGGACTAGATTCGCCACCCACAACAACGTACTGATAGTACAACGTAAAAATAGTATACCCATAACATTAGTATTCAGCTCCAGGTAGTTCTCCTGAATAATAGTGATGAATGTTTGACAGAAATGTAAAATCTGCAAGATGACTTTTACTAGAGATTGTTCTTTTGTGATACGGCAACTCGACCCTGCTTAACTGATGCTAAGACCCGTACGTGAGTGCTTGTGTCAGGTCAAATAAGAAAAAAGAGTTCACATGTAATTAAACGCAGATTCATAATCAACTGTTAATTTCTTCTTCTACTTCTTCTTCTTCTTCTTCTCCTTCTTCTTGGCTTCTAAGCTACTTGAAGCTCCAGTGCCGCTCTCACATACTGCCTCCAGATGCTTCTATATTGTACTACTTCCTACCAAATATTTATGCATTGTTGCATATAGTTTTAATTTCATTTGTCCATGTACTCCCAGTCCTCCATCTCCCCCCCCCCCCCACCCCCAAAAAAAACTCTCTTACCAAATGACTTATCCATGAAAATTCTTGAAAGCTCTTAAAGTTTTTACCGATTGAAGTCTTCTGGAATTTATTATGCTCCTTATTGTAGCTTATTTTGATAGAATATTGATTTCTTTATTGTGTCTTCTGCTGTAGCTTTTCGATTTATTATCATAGTATGAACCAAAGATTTTCCTACAGACTTTGTTATAAATTACTTGCAATTGGTGTTCTTCTTTTTCTGTTAAGCTCCATGTTTCCGCTCCACAGGTTGGGACTGGACTGATGATTGTGTTATAGAGTTCATTTTAGTTTTCGTTGCCAGTGGTTCAGTCTTTAGAAGTTTTTGTATGGAGTGGTTGGCTCTATTAGCATTTTTTAGACTCATTGTTACTCGTCTCTGATTTTATTCATCTATCACCATGCCCATAAATCTGAACTGTTCAACGCGTTCTAATTTGTTTGCCAATTATTAGATGCAGTTGTTGTCTTGTTCGTCTTGATGTCATTGAACTACCACGCATTTCTTTTTCTAATTGTTTGCTTTTAGACCAAGCTTGGATGCTTCTTCTACGAGCTCCACAATTAACCATCTAATTTCTATTCAAGTTTTTCAATGAACCTTATATCGTCAAAATACGCTAAAACCTTTACTTGATTTCTTTGGAGGATCCAGCAGGTACCAGGTTGAGTTTCCTTGCAGTTTTCTTCAAGATCTAATTAAAGAGACGATATGACCATGCATTTCCCTTTCTTAATCCAGTATTATTTTTCAGGTGGTCAGATTTTGTGCCGTACTGCAAAAGCATGCTTAATCCCTAGTCGAACTGCTTCTTAAGTAGCTACACTGTCTTTTATCGGGAAGTTGACTGCAGCTGTTTGTTTGTGCGTCAGTTGTGAGAAGCTCGTATTGTTGAGTTGCTATGGAAATGTGGCAGATTGTATTAGAGTAGCGAATTGGTGTTGTTGAGTGTTACATAAAGAACGGGTCCATCAGGGAATGTGAAGAAAAGGTTCAAATGAAGTATCCTGGCAGAAAATTCCCCAAGACCAGCGCCATTCAAGAGCCATACAAGAAATGAAGGGCTGTAGAATCCGTTCAGTGGGTACATAGGAATAGGCGACTGACATTGAGGATTCCTGAAACACCAGACAGAATTCTCATAGGCATTACGAAAATCCACACAAGTCGGTAAGGAGGATATAGCAGCAGTTTGGTGTATCTCGTATGTCGTGCCATCTTGTACTAAAAGATATGATATTAAAAGCCTATCGTGTGAGTTTGACGCAAGAGTTGAAATTTGAGGCTCAGGAAAGAAAAAGAGTTGATATTTGAAACTGGCTGTTAACATAAATTGCTAGTGGTTACGTAGACCCCTTGCTTGACTTCATATTACGGAATTACAGCTTGTAACTCGTGACATCATCACACAAAGTCAGCGATGTCTCGACTCCCATGGCCACCACTTTCAACATTTCTTCTAAGCAAATAATTAAATGTTTTTTAATGTTGCTATTATATATTATTGTATAATTAATTCATTGTTATTTGAATCTGGGCGTGAGGTATGTAGGACACTCAGTGAAATCATCTATGCACATTTTACGGAGTTCCATAAGTTTACTTGGCAACGCCAATTCCATCATTTCATTCCGCAGGCTTTGCTTGTGAATGAAGTCGTAAGATTTCTTAGAATCGATGAATAAGTACCGAAATTTTGTTGACATTTCCATGCTTTTTCATTTATTGTTTTGGTTACAAATGCATTGTCAGTAGTGGACCTACTTCTTCGAAAGCCATTTTGAAAATCCTCAATTACAATTTCAGCCTATGTTTTCTAGCAGGATAGCAAGAAACGGAAGAGAATCATATAGGCTTTGTCAACTAATTATATTCCCCTGTAGATTCTGAAGTCTTGCCTGTCTCCTTGTCTATGTATTGGGACTATTAATTATTCTTTCCGTTCTGTTGATATCATCTTTTTTTTCAGGATGTCTGGATCAGGTGATACAAACATCTGTGCCGTGCTTATCCTCCACGTTTTTGTGTCTCAGCTGCAATTTCGTTACTCCCAGTCGCGTTGCCACTTTTTAATTGTTTGATACTTTCCAGCACCTCTTCATATGTCTCTTCTGGAATTTCGTCATTATTAGGGCTGCTGCTAGACTTTGATTCCGATTAAGAACAGTTCGATAGATTCTCAAAACATTCCATACTTGATAAAATTTTCGTTCTGCACATTAGATTGGTAATCAAAACATCTCTTATTTTTGTTGACGGCATCATACATATTTCGAATGCTATTAAAGTCAGTGGATTCAAATTGGTGTTTTTGCTATTGTTCCTTTGACTTACGATTTACTTTATTAACTTGCTTCTGTGCCTGCCGATAGTTAACTACTGTTTCAGGAGCTGTGTATGCCTGCAGCCATATCCTGTTTAATATCATAATCGTGTCTACAGCTTCCTCACATTCTTCAACAAACCACTTCTCCAAGCCCTTTTTTACTCTGTATTTTATTACTTACAGCGACGAGGAAGAATTCTTCCACACTTTTCCATAATTTATTATTGGTCATTGCACGATTTTCTCTCAGTCTACCCAGAACCCCAAGCTGGTCTGAAATTTTAACTTTGTAATTAATATTTCTCCTAGTCCTTCCAAATTTTCTATATTACTAGGTTGTGATGTAACCCCAATTATATTCCTGAAAAAGAACAGTTCATCACTAATAGACTTTCTGTGCTTGCTGTCTATGTAAACAGGATCAATTTGATTTAAATTTTCTTATTACTTGAACACCATTCTTTGTGTACACTTTTTGGGGGAAGGTAGTGCTGCTAATAATCATATCCGTTTATGTAGTGAAATTTGTCAGCCTAATGGAATTGAGATTTATTTCCAATAGTAGGTTTGAAAACATTCACTTTTCCCACTTTTGCAGTAAAATCCCATCTTACTAAATTGATATCATGTTTTGATGTTTTGTTCTGTAAGTCTGACAGGTTTTCGCAGAGGCTATCCTTCACTACGTTATCTTTGTCATAGTTGGTACATAACAGTCGGTGGACTGATGACCTTAGCTGTTTAGCTCCCCTTAAACATCCCAACAACCACAAAAAGTTTAAAGTTGGTCACCATCAATCTGCTACTCTAAGCTTGTAAGTGGCATTTCTATCGTCTGACCTAATGGCAGAAAATAAACACGCCACGATAAGACCACCAGACCTATTGCTGACACTCGCCTACTTCGTTAGAGCGACAAGTCAAATAATCTGATGGTGTGTGTACCGAAGGTCTTACAGTACGCACACCACAAAACGTAAATTGGACTGATCTGCGAACGATCTGAAGATCAGTCTACAACCTGACCATTGCTACAGTATTGTAGGGAGAGAAGAAATGACGAATGACTTCATGGAATCTATAGAAGACTTGTATTAAGATGATTTAGATCATGAGACTAATGTGGATCATAGACAGAAAGACGATTGACTTTCAAAATCCTGCATAATCAGATATGAATAATGAAAATGAAAAGAAAGACAAGTGTTAAAATATTGCTGCTTACAGTGAAAGCTATTATCTAATATAATACCTCATACTGGGAAAAGGAAGGTAATACATTTCTATGTAGTTAATCTTTGCTGCAATTATGTTTTGTAATGTTTTCAATGATCGTTTACGATATGGAAATATGTGTGGTCAATCATACTTACTTATGTTTAATCACTATAGGAATTTTGCATTTAGTGGAAATTAAGCAACTTGTTTACATGTATAGCAGGACAAGAAACAATTATACGCTGGAATCAACACACAGCTGTCGAAAAGAACTTGAAGACAAACAGTTCCCCCACCCCAGATGTTGAAACATTGTATGGAATCATAGGGAAGACGTCAGGCCACGGCTGGTAGTGATTGAGGAAACTCTGAAGGCACAACTGTATGTGTGAGATATCCTACTTACTCATGTGTTACCTTCTATGAGACTATATCGGGGTGCCATTTTACAACAACACTCGTCCATGGTATGCGTCTCTATAAACTGCATGCGTGAGTTTGAGATACTCCCAGGCCAGCTCGGAAGTCAACTCTGGCCCAGAGCTCGCTGTGTCTTTTCATGCTTCATCTACATACAGACTGCATTGATCATACTTTCGGATTTCCTCTTCTATTACTCTATTAATGAAAGTATTGCTATCAGAATTAATAATGCAATGCCCATTACTTAAGTCTTCGTCTTTGCTTTTAGCTAGAAATTTGTAAGCATTCTCACTACATGTTCATTTACACTTGCTTTGAAAGTCGCATCACAGTCACAATAATCGCTGAATATGTCTCACATTATAGTAGTCTTATTTTAAAAGAACAATTACATTAGCATTGTCTATAATTGACCGTTTAAGAATTTTGTTACATGACATAGCTAAAAGCCCTCTCTCTGTCTCTGTCTCTCTCTCGCTCTCTCTCTCTCTCTCTCTCTCTCTCTCTCACTCTCTCTCTCTCTCTGTCTCTCTCTTTCTCTCTCTCTGTTTTTCTCTCTACCTTTCTCTATCTTTCTTTCTCTCTCTCCCTCTTTGTATCTCGGCTATCTTTAAGACGGAGAAGATAACAAGTGCATTCGTTTTTTCCGCATTTGGAAGGGCTAGATATAACACATTTAACTGTATTTGGAAATAGATTATCATGTTTTTGGTTTTGTCGGTATATCCACTTTAGTCTGATGGAAAGTTGAAGTGCATGCCACTTGAATCGAATCTTCAAACACATAACAGATTTAAGGAGTTACATTTCTTTCATAAGCTCCGGTTCAATAGAGTCCACGTTTACTCCAATCTCCACTGTGCTAAAAGTTATATTAAAATGTTCAGCAGCCTTTCTAATCTATAAACACCTTGTTTTAATTTTTTGCAAATCTTCTGCAGTGTATTTATCCGTGTCTGCTTTCCTTGTATATTTTACAAAATAATTTCAGTTATGTGTTAGAATTCCGTACGAACTTAACTACGTATGCAGATAGCTAATCCATCCCAGGGAATTGAGAATCTCGACGATTTTTGCCTGTTTTCGATATTGATGCAGGCAAGATATGCGTCTTCATCTACATCTGCATTAATACTCTTCAAATCAGAGTGAAGTGTCTAACAGAGGGTTCATCGAACCGCCTTCACAATAATTCTGTATTATTTCACTCTCTAACAGCACACAGAAAAAATGAACACGTAAGTCTTTCCGGGCGAGCTCTGATTTCCCTTATTTTATTATGATAATCGTTTCTCCCTATGTAGGTTGGCGTCAACAAAATATTTTCGCACTCAAAGGAGAAATTTGATGACAGAAATTTCGTGAGAACGCAACGAGAAACGCCTTTGTTTTAATGATGTCCACCCCAAATCTTGTATCATGTCCGTGACACTCTCTTGTCTGTTTCTCGATATTACAAAACGTGCTGCACTTCTTTGGCCTTTTCTACGTGCACTGGATTAATCCTGTCTGGTAAGGTTTACACACTGCGAATCAGTGTTCCAAAAGAGGACAGACAAGCGTAGTACATGCAGTTTCATTAGGGGATGTGTTTCTTCTTCTAAGTGTCGTGCAAATAAAATGCGTCTTTGGTTCGCCTTCCCCCACAACATTTTCTGTGTGTTCTCTCCAAGGTAAGTTGTTTGTAATTGTAATTTATAGGTATTTATTTGCATTTACGGTCTTTATATTTGAATAATTTATCAAAGGATTCCTTTAGAATTTATTTGAATGACTTCACACTTTTCATTAATTAGGGCCAACTGAGAATTTTCGCACCATACAGATATCTTTTCTAAATCGTTTTGTTATTTGTTTTGATCTTCTGATGATTTTACTAGACGGTGAACGACAGCATCATCCGCAGATATACTAAGACGATTGCTCAGGTTGTCTCTTAAATCGCTAAATAGTTTATACAGATTAAAAACAGCAGAGGGCCTGTAACACTACCTTGGGGAACGCCAGAACCGCTTCTGTTTTACCCGATTAGTTTCCGTCAGTTACTACGGACGGTGACCTCTCTGACAGAAAATCGCGAATCCAGTCGCATAACTGAGACGATATTCCATAAGCACGCAATCTGATTACAACTCGCTTGTGACGTATATCAAAAGCCTTATGGAAACCTAGAAATACCGAATAAATTTGAATTCTCTTGTCGATAGCACTCACACTTTGTGCTAATTGTGTTTCACAAGAACGATGTTTTCTAATTCCGTGTTGACTATGTGTCAATAGACCGTTCTCTTCTAGGTAATTCATAATGTACGAATTCAGTATATATTCCAATTCTGCTGCACATCAACGTTAATCATGTGGGGCTGTAATTTAGTGGATTACTCTTCTTGCTTTTCTTGAATATTGATGTGACCTGCGAACCTTTCCATTTTTTGGGTATGGATCTTTCTTCGAGCGAGAGATTGCAAACGATTGTTAAGCATCGAGCTACTGCATCAGTATACTCTCAAAGAAACCTAATTCGTAGACCGGAAGACTCGCTTTCGTTAAGTGATTTACGTTTCTTCACTATTCCGAGGATATCTACTTCTAAGTTCCTCTTGTTGGCAACTGTTCTTCATTTGAATTCTGTGATAATTCCCTTCTTTGGTGAAGGAATTTCGGAATGATGTGTTTAGTAACTATGCTTCCATCTATAGCGTGCAGTGATGGTGTTGATTGTGTCTTGCTTCTAGCTTACTTCACGTATGACCAGAATCTCTTTGGATTTTCTGCCAGGTTTCGAGATGTTCACCAATTCCTGAGAAAAAGGGCTCTTAACAGAAGGATAGTCAAGTATAACAAATGACAAACAACTACAGGGTGTGCATAAAGTCCGGGAACACTTTCAATTATTTGTTGCACAAGAACTGAATATTGTACGGATGTCATACATATTTCATTTTAAAGAGAAACTCTCAAAGTTTTTTTCGATATGCGAACCATGAGTGACCCAGCAGACGTCATTCGAATTCTTGCCATACTCTAACATTCTAAATTTACAATTGCCTTTACTACCGCCATTGAAATACTTAAGATTTCTCAGCAGTAGCCAAGACATAGTGTGTTGGAAGAAATATCTGCTTGCTTATGCTATGTATGGGACCAATTGTTATAATTCTGCTACAACAGGGCAATGTACGGAACACTCCGTTACAATTTTGCTGTAACGTGCATCTCTGCTGTATGACCGCCTTAGTTAATATCCTCAGCAGAAGGTGGAAAACATTGTGTCCTTCAAGATGGAGCTAATAGCCTGGTGTGGAAATCTTTCTAATGTTTAACTAACTTCCTCATCATCAAATGGTTCAAATGCCTCTGAGTACTATGGGACTTAACTTCTGAGGTCATTAGTCCCCTAAAACTTAGAACCACTTGAACCTAACTAACCTAAGGACATCACACACATCCATGCCCGAGGCAAGATTCGAACCTGCCACCGTAGCGGTCGCGCGGTTCCAGAGTGTAGCGCCCAGAACCGCTCGGCCACTCTGGCCGGCTCCTCATCATCATGTGCCTTCTTTTGTTCACATATGTTTGTGATCAACATAAGACCATCTGAACTGTTCAGATTGTATAATACGACTGGGACTGTAAAGCAAGGCAGATTTGTGTTATGCAATGTCTGTGTCAGATTCCTGCAGTCAGCAAAGTCAGTACTTGGCAAAGCAGCTGGTTGGTTGGTTGATCGGTTTGGCATATAAAGAGACCAAACTACAGGCTCATGAGTCCCTTGGCAAAGCAGCTGACAAAGGATTCCGCTGCTCTCCTTGCCTCCACGTGCTAACGATAGCTTTTTTGCAGCAGTGCAAACGTTACTGTTTGGATTTGAACACAGTGCCAGTTTACTCAAAATTCAGGTCGTTCAGGCACTTTTGTACATGGTACAGATGTCAGATCGTTGGGCTACTATTGACAAGGTGCAGCTATAAGAAAAATTCGGATTGTATGGAAGCTTTCCAACATGACGCTAATGAATGAGAAATTCAAGTCATCAGTTATTTAGGAACATGACACCAATTTACGTATAATTCAGACCCTTCCGATATATCCGAACATGGTGTGAAATTCAGATAACGCATATATTTCTGAACATAGCGCAAGATTCAGATCTTTTCGATACTCTTGAGCACAGTGCAAGATTAAGATTGTTTGGATACATTTAAATATAGCGTCGCTTTTAAGCAAAATTCTGGTTGTTTGGATACTTTTGAATATGGCGCCAATTTGTGCATAATTCAAATCATTTCGATACTTTTGAATGTGAGCAAGATGGCTCCCGCGTAATACGTTATGATTTAAGTATTTTTGATAATGCAATACAGATTCTTTTTGAACATGACATGAAAAACTCTGATCCTTCAGATACTATTGAACATGGGATAGATTTAAACAATTCCAGTGAAGACTACATATTTATTGACGTGGAAGTATTATCATTTGGATATTTTTGCAAATGCCACAAGAAATTTAGATCATTCCGAAACGTTTGAACTTGACACCTACATACTGGATAGCTGTTTCACCTCAATGATTTCTAAAACATTTCACTGTGACTGGCTGTTTCATTTGAATGAATACTATTTTTTTTATTGTCCTGAAAGTGTTATCTAACATTTTTTTATGTTTCCCTCCGCTGCCATTTTGCGTTTTGACATCTCGGATTGTAACGTTTTGCCCCTACATCTAGGAAGCCCACAAGTACTGGTAAGGACATCCTCTCTGGGTCATGTAGGCAGGATCTCTTGATCCCAACCCTCAGCCGAGGGTGCAGTAAAGTCACCATAGCATTCCTACTGTTGATCAATTGAAGAAAAGGCTGTCAACTATTATTTTAACTGGACATGCAATGTAATGATTCCAAACAAAACATACTATCAATCGTCCTTGTGAGCTAACCAATTTGCTACCTTTAAAGAAAGCTACTGCTATTTTTAAGGAAGGAAGGAATATTAGGGTTTAAGCTCCTTTCGACGGTCCTAAGTGATGGAGCACAACCTCGGAGTATGAAAGGCTAGGGAAGGAAACCAGTGGAGCCCTTTTCAAAGGAACCATCTGGCATTTCCCTGGCGTGATTAGGGAAATCACAGAATAGTTAACTCTGCATGGCCATCCACCCAGGTAGCTGTATGTGTAAACGTGACGGAGAGATATTCCATACACAAATCGAATCTCCATGACAGATTAATGTGAGCTATGGATGAAAGGCAACAGGCAGATTCCATGCTTCTAGATTTGCGGAAAGTGTTTGGCAAGGTGCCCCAGTGCATGTTGTAACGAAAGTACGAGCATGTGCAATAGGTTTGTAGATGTATGAGTAGCTCGAAGACTTCTTAAGTTATAGAGCCCAGTACGTTGTCCTCGACGGCGAGAGACAGGGGTATCATCAGGGCTGCCACAGAAAACTGTGATATGATATTGCGGATAGGGTGGATAGCAACTTGCGGTTCTTTGCTGGTGATGCTGTAGTGTACGCTAAGGTGTCGAAATTGAGGGGCTGTAGGAGGATACTTGGTGTGATGAATGGCAGGTAGCTCTAAACGTGATAAAGTCTAAGTTAACGCCGATGAGTAGGAAAAATAGACCCTTAATAATCAGATACAGCACTAATAGTGTCCCGCCTAATACAGTCAGGTTGTTTAAATATCAGGGCGTAACGTTGCAAAGCGATATGAAGTAGAACGAGCGTGTGAGATCTGTAGTACAGAAGGTGAATGATCGCCTTTCGTTTATTGTTATAATTTTAGGGCAGTGTGCTCATCTGTAAAGGAGACCGCATGTAGGACGCTGGTGCGACCTATTCCTAAGTACTACTCCGGTGTTTGGGATCGGTATCAGGTCGGATTAAAGGAAGACATGGAAACAATTTCGAGGCGGGCTGTTAGATTTGTTACCGGTATGTTCGAAGGCACCGTAAAGTGTTATATAGATGTTTCGAGAGCTCAAACTGGAATCTCTGGAGGGAAGGCGACGTTATTTTCAAGGACAACTGCAGACAAACTTTTGAGAACCGACACCTGAAGCAGACTGATCAACGATTCTACTGCCGCCAGCATACGTTATGTGTAAGCACAACGAAGATAAGATACGAGAAATTAGGTCTCATTCGGAGGCATATAGACAGTCGTTTCTCCCTCGCTCTATTTGCGAGTGGAACAGAAAGGGAAATAACTAGTAGTGGTAGAGGGTACCCTCCACCACGCACCATACGATGTATTGCGGAATATCTATGTAGATTTCTATGAAGACTGGGAGTCACTGTGCTGGCCAGCTTGGATGCTGTTTTAGGCGGTTTCCCACATACGACTAGGTGAATATCAGGCTCGTTCCCATGTTCCACCTCAGAAATACTTTGTTACATTCGCACACGGAATATGTACACGCAGACAGATTGGGTACACTGCTTCTGACCTCGGGGAAGAGGTGGCGGGGGGAGGGGATGAACAGGACTGATGACACTAACTGTTTGGTCTCCTAAACCACGTACTCGGCAGCATCGGGATGGCCAGACAAAAATTTGAACCGTCGTCCTCCCAGATCCGTGTCCAGTGTGCTAACCTAACCACTGAGCCATCATGATCGTCTGTAACTTCGAACCGTCACTTTTAATACTACTTTGAAAACAACACTTCAAGCGTTTAGGACACATGCAAGACGACTTTCGGAACTGAGGTAGAGATGTTACGAAGCTCGACACATACTTACGACTGACTAAAATATAAGAATTTTTAAACAATAGCTACAAAAAACGCTTAGACGACTTCACAAAACTGTTTTTTAGTGTTGTGTCAATATTAAAGTTTTCTCTAGATTTTTTAAATCTGGACCTATTAATAAATTGAGACACAAAATTTAATCCCATTAGTAACAGGAGTTTCATGGTAAGTATGTCTTCAATTTGCTTATAAAGCGAGACTGTGGACATCTTTCTATACAACAAGTCACAATACCACTGTTGAATATCATACACAAGTTGTAAGATGCTTTAAACGGTGATTAGTTCATTACTGTTAATCACGGTAGTCAACTTGTCTGCGAAAGTTGACATTGGCATCGGATATTTCAGAAAATTTCGCTTACTAGCTACTTTTATATTTAATGTTTCACATTGTTGGTTCGTACAGTGAAAGCATATCTAAATACAAGAATCGAATGCAGAGCCATTGTGGTCTACTAGCATTCTAAGCTGAAGAATAATGAACCTGTTCAGGGAGGCTATATAGACATCCATCTCCACTGGTACACAAGCAGAACTACTTGCTCAGCTTCCAATTACGCGAATGTCAACACCGCTACATGCACCAGACAAACATACGTCGGGCTGCTCAGATTTACTTATCGCTAGAGGACAAGTTTGAGCTCGTTGTTTGCCGGTAACGTTGTCGACCCCGCTGATGTGTTGATTACCCGTAGTGGGAACTCGTTTTGTTTGAGCAACACTTTACCTGAACAGAGCAGGCACTGAAGTGAGCCAGACTGGTGTCCATACAGGCAGAGTGATTGTTAATTACTAATAAAGATCCGATTCCCTCCCAAAGACTTATACGTCAAACTTAAACGTAATATGTATTATTATATGACGTCATTTGCTCAGAAATCACAGGAATGCCTGCTTCCCACAATGTTTTCTTTTGTTAGCCTGCATAAATACATCACTACATAAAAACTTCCCTTCTAGCTTCATACAAATCTTGATAAATGTTGAAACTTCCTGGCAGATTAAAACTGTGTGCCCGACCGAGACTCGAACTCGGGACCTTTGCCTTTCGCGGGCAAGGGCTTGCCCGCGAAAGGCAAAGGTCCCGAGTTCGAGTCTCGGTTGGGCACACAGTTTTAATCTGCCAGGAAGTTTCATATCAGCGCACACTCCGCTGCAGAGTGAAAATCTTATTCTTGATAAATGTTGTTTGACCGAAGACTTCCCTCCGATCTAAGAGTATTACCCAGTATTTGTTATTATTTAATTCAGTTTCTTATATTTCTGCTTATGAAGAAATCGTTTCCATTTGCACCTAATCTTCATTCGCTCTCAAAAGAATTGGCTTTAAGAAAGTAACCATAAACGAAAAGAAATGTTTCAGTTAACTACCCATCGATTAGTAAAGCAGTAGCTTGTTGATGAAACTGATACGACAATCGTGGGAAGTTGTTCAAAGAAACAACAGTAAACACAAGCCGCGATAATTGAACAGGGGTCTGAAACCCCTCAGTCTGCTTAAGAGTCTTTGGACACAACAGGTGAATTTTTCATCAGTTATCGAACTATTTTGTCTGAAAGGTCTATTTCGTTTCCTGAACCAAACAAAAGTACCAGCTGTTCATAATGTGTTCAGCGACACTACACTGATCAGCTAGAACATTATTACCACCGACCTACTATAGATACAAACTCGTCCAGGTGATAGCAGCGTCACCTGGAAAAGAATGACTGCTTGTTAGATACACGCACGGTGCACGTATTATCAGTGAGCTTGCTGTCCATGTGTTGAATGGGTACGGCGCGTGATCAATCTGAGTTTGACAGAGGCCAGATTATAATAGCCCGGAGGCTCGGCACGAGCATTTCGAGAACCGCATGACTTGTGCGGTATTCGAGCAGTGCTGTGGTGAGTGACTTCAACACGTGACGAAACCAAGGTGAAACTACGTCCACATGTCGTGGCGTTGGGCAGCCACAGATGTCGGACGTCGTAGGCTGGCCGCACTGTAGAACAGGAGAGGTGGCGAACTCTGGCGGAACTAACATCAGACTTTAATGACAGGCACAGTACAAGTGTGTCTGAACACACAGTGCACCCAACACTCCTAACGACAGTCCTACGCAGTTGGCGACCTATGCGCGTGCCAGTGTTAACGACACGACACCAGCGACTACGACTGAAATGGGCACGTGACCATCGGCACCGGACGTTAGGGGAGTGGCAGAGCGTTCCATGGTCTGATGAATCCCGATACTTTCTTCATCATGCCGACGGGAGGGCGCGTATCCGCCGTTTTTCAGCTCCTTCATATTTGTGCTGTGGGACAAGCTGGCGGTGACTCCATTGTGCTCACGTGGCCACTCATGGTTCCAGAGGAGCTCCGGCGAGGCATCGTGATGGCCAAGGTGTATCGTACAGTGGTTGCAGACCACGTGTTCCCCTTCATGACGATCACGTTTCCCGACGGAAGTGGCATTTTTCAGCAAGATAATGCGACATGCTATAAGGCCAAGAGTGTGATGGAGTGGTTTGAGGAACAAAGTGGCGAGTTTATATTGATTTGCTGGTTCCTCAACTTGCCAGATCTGTACCGGATCGAACACATCTGGGATGTGATTGAGCGTGGCGTCAAAGCTCAGGGCCTCCTCCCGGGAAATTTCGGGAATAGGTGAATTGTGTTGTGCAGATGTGGTGCCAACACATTCCAGCGGTCTGTCAGAGCCTCACCGCTACCGTGCCACGACGCTGTTAGCCGTGTCAAAGGTGGACGTACCGTCTAATAGGTAAGTTCTGGTTGAACAGTGTACAGCATATCCCCATTTACAACAGCACTGCGAAACCCACCGTATGGTGTGTACAGAGATTAAATGTGACATTATTATTCTGCACCTTCCTATTTCATTTACGGTTTCTCCTCGCTACTTCTCTGAAAATCTGACTTTTCTCTACTTTCATCGCCTATTGTTACGTGAGACTATGTTACGAATTTTAAATCATTTTAGAACAACCTATCTTTTGCAGTTTTAGTGTTAATCGTTTGCCTGACATACATAATTTTTTCTGTAGTGTCTCTCACTGAGGATGTCAGCATTTTTATGACACTACGGCGCTGAATAAACATGCCAGTGACGATTCTCAGAAATTTCCATGTCGAGGATCACACACTGATACATGAATGGAGCCGATAAGTGTTTTGTAAATAAACCGCTTCATGTGTATTACTTAGTTTTAGAAGATAACCGCGCCGCCTCATCGTCACCGTTTGACCAGATTGATTCTATATGCAGGGCTTGAAGAGAAATGAAAGTGACAGGAGTGGGAGGTCCGGATTGCCAAGCGTTTGGAACAAAATACCGCTTTTGGCCTGCGTCAGCTGAAGTATGCATCTTTTATGTTAATGTAGTATACAGGTAGCGGTTAGCATAGTGGCAAGATAATAGAACAGTTAACCAACGGGCATGGGATCACGTCCTTATGAGGAAACATTTTTCTTTATGTTTTTCCATTTTTTTAGTTACTCGCGTTTCAGATAAACCGAAATAACCCTCACTATACTGCATTTATTAATATTTTCATAAAAGGACTGAAAAGGAAGGATAGTGGAAAATTTGTGCCAGATATGTACAAGGACAAGTCTGCCAAACACACACTCCGCGATATTCACAAAATAGCTCTGTCAACCAGTTCCAGAGGAAATGCGATGTTTGGTTTATTAGCGAAATATTTCGTGTATTTTGCGAGCTATGTACTTCATTTAGACGAACCTGTTTTATGCAATTTACAACAGCGTCGTTTTCAAACTTTAGTAGACACCGTTTGCTAAACAGCATATGAAATGCTTTCAATTGATATTTGTGTAGCAGCACCACAGAGGTAATTGAACCGTTTCTAAAAGTATGTACTTTGGTATTTTGCTATCATGTACTTAGTTAAATATCATATTGTAGTGACTTCTCTCTGGCCCGACGTTTATGTGTATACAAGTAAAAGAAACATTAACTTCGTGATACGCGAATCCTACACCCAGATTTTAAAGCATATTTGTTAAGTCTGAAAGTAAGTTAAGTGAAACTTGTAAAAACATGTGATTGGTTAATGCACAAACTTTAATACCTAAAATGACATGGGCAGTAATATAGAAGCCCATAGTAAATAAATAATCACATACGAAAGAACATTGACTTCTAATATATTGAAAAGCAATCTAGTGATGTGTATGTGATAAACAGTGATCAATCATGTGTTGAGGAACAGAAGTATTGCGTTGTGCATAATCCCGATCCTTGTTGGGGTGCTAAACGAGCATTAGAACAAATAAACTGGATTTCTATCAAATGCAAAGGATTGCACTTACGTCGTGGAAAAACTGAACTTGCGTCCTACAAGAGGGTGTACAGGCGAAAGGGTGTTGGTAGATTCCACTGCAAGGGAACTCAAAACACGTCTCTGACACCAGTCCTTGCTGAGAAAACTTCATATCACATAACACGACTTGCCATTTTTAACTGTCACGTCTGAACTAAGCTAAGGGCCCGCCAGCAGTAAAACGTAACTGTTGCCGGACGTTTGTGTAGTCACATTACTGAACATTCAAGTGTACATACTAATAAGTGCACAAGTAAATAGAACCACGAAAATGTTCATATTAGTGCGAATTTAAAAAGTTCAGACTTTTATCAATGAGCAACGTATTATCCAAAAAAAGAACGGACTTTCAGCTTTGTCAGCGAACAGTGAGAGCCATGAAGACAACATTGTGTGTGTGTGGATCACGGACGTAGAGAGGAAAATAAGTCGGCCGGTCTGCGCCAGCTGGGTGACGTCACGCAACCTGTGTCTGATGCTACAACCGGCGTCTGACGGTGAAATCACGTCTGAGGTCAAGCCTCCGATTGAATCGCACTGCGTCGTGTACGCAGAGTGACTAGTGGTTGGAAGCAACGCTCACACGTGCAGATAGACAGTCCGTGCCAAGGATTTCAAAATGGACAGATTGTACACGTACTGAAATTGTTCTCATGGAACAAGCAGAAGAAATGTATGCAAGGTGCAGCCTTAAAATTTTCTTAGAAAGCAGCTAGGACACTTGTGGCCGTCTTTCCTTCTCTCAGCCGTAAGACTGTAAGCATCGTGGGCTGTAGCTGTAAATGATTTCTAGTATAAGGAACTGATTCTGACTTCTTAACATCTTGTGCCTTTATTCTTCCACCAGATCAGACGTTTATGCCATTATTTAGTGTCATGGGCTCTAGTTTCCAGATTTTCTCACAAGAGAGACGTAACACTTCCGTGTGGCACCTATTCACCTCTGGCGTGATTTTTTTTAATTTATTTTTATTTATTTATTTATTTATTTATTTATTTATTTATTTATTTATTTATTTATTTGAGTCATCAGTCTTCTGACTGGTTTGATGCGACCCGTCAGGAATTTCTCTGCTGCGCCAAGCTCTTCATCTCAGAGTAGCACTTGCAATCAACGTTCTCAATTTTTCGTTGATGTATTCGAGTCTCTGTCTTCCTCTACAGTATTTGCCCTCTACAGCTCCATCCAGTAACATGGAAGTCATTACCCGGTTTTTTAACAGATCTATCATCCCGTCCCTTCTCCTTCTCAGTGTTTTCTACATATTCCTTTTCTCTTTGGTTCTGCGCAGATCCTTCTCATTCCTTACCTTATCAGCCCACCTAATTTTCAACATTCGTCTGTAGCACATCTCAAATGATTAGATTCTCTTCTGTTCCAGTTTTCCCACAGTCCATGTTTCACTAGCATACAACGCTGTGCTCCAAAAGTACATTCTCATAAATTTCGTCCTCAGAGTAAGGCCTGTGTTCGATACTAGTTGACTTTTATTGACCAGGAATGCCCTTATTACTACTGCCAGTCTGATTTTGACGTCCTCCTTGCTCCATTCGCCATTGGTTATTGTACTGCCAAGGTAGTAGACTTGCTTAACTCACTGCACTTCGTGACCATCATTCCCGATGTTAAGTCTCTCGCTGTTCTCATTTCTGCTACTTTGTGATCACTTTCGTCTTTCTTCGATTTATTCTCAATCCATATTCCGTGCCCATTAGACTGTTCATTGCATTCAGGAGATCATGTAATTCCTTTTCACTATCACTCAGGATAGTAATGTCGTCAGCGAATCGTATCACTGATATCCTTTCAACTTGAATTTTAGCTCCATTCCTGCACTTTTTTTTTATTCCCATCTGTACACCTTCGATGTAAGGAAGAAAGACTGCATCCCTGCCTTACACCCTTTTTAAACCGAGAACTTCGTTCTTAGTCGTCCACTCTTATTATTCCCCATTGGCTTTTGTACAAATTGTATATTACACGTGTCTCCCTATAGCTTACCCTTATTTTTCTCAGAATTTCAAACACTTTGCACCATTTTACGTTGTAGAACGTTTTTTCCAGGTCGACAAATCCCATAAACGTGTCTTGATTTCTCGTTAGCCTTGCTTCCATTATCAACCGCAACGTCAGAATTGCCTCTCTAGTGCCTTTACCTTCCCTAAAGCCAAACTGGTCGTCATATAACTCAGCTGTTAAGCTGATTGTGCGATAATTCTTTGACTTATCAGCTCTTGCAGTCTTCGGAATTGTGTGAATGGTATTTATCAGAAATTCAGATGGTACTTCGCCAGAGTCATACATTCTACACAAAAAGGTGAATAGTCATTTTGTTGCCACTTCCCCCCAACGATTTTAGATATTCTGATGGAATGTTATCAATCCCTTCTGCTTCGTTTGATCCTAAGTTCTCCAAGGCTCTCTTAAATTCTGATTCTAATACTGGATCCTTTATCTCTTCTAAATCGACTCCTGTTTCTTCTTTTAACACATCAGACATATCTTCTCCCTCGTACAGGCTTTCAATGTACTCTTTCCACCAATGCGCTATCTCCTCTGCATTTTACTGTGGAATTCTGGTGCACTCTTAATGTTACCACCTCTACTTTTAATTTCAACGAAGGTTGTTTTGACTTTCCTATAGGCTGTCAGTTCTTCTGCCGGCCGGTGTGGCCGAGCGGTTCTAGGCGCTTCAGTCTGCGACCGCGCGACCGCTACGGTCGCAGGTTCAAATCCTGCCTCGGGCATGGGTGTGTGTGATGTCCTTAGGTTAGTTAGGTTTAAGTAGTCTGAGTTCTAGGGGACTAATGCCCTCAGATGTTAAGTCCCATAGTGCTCAGACCCCTTTGAACCATTTTCAGTTCTTCTGACAATCATTGTTTTTTCGATTTCTTCACTTTTTCATGCAGTCATTTCGTCTTAGCTTCCGTGAACTTTCTATTTACTACATTTCTCAGTGACTTGTATTTCTATATTCCTGAATTTCCTTGAACATTTTTATGCTTCTTTCAATCATCGATCAACTGAAGTATTTCTTCTGTTACCCGTGATTTCTTCGCAGTTACGTTCTTTATAGTAATATTTTTCTTTCCAACTTCTGTAATTACCCTTTTTAGAGAAGTCCATTCCTCTTCACCTGTATTGCCTACTGAGCTATTCCTTATTTCAGTATTGGAGAACTTCAAACGTATCTCATCATTTCTTAGTACTTCCGCATCACACTTTTTGTGTCGTGATCCTTCCTGACTAATCTTTTAAATTTAAGCCTACTCTTCATCACTACTACACTGTGATCTGAATCTATATCTGCTCCTGGGTACGCCTTAAAATCTAGTATCTGATTTCGGAATCTCTGTCTGACCATGATGTAATCTAACTGAAACCTTCCCATGTCACCCGGCCTTTTCCAAGTATACCTCCTCCTCTGTGGTTCTTAAATAGAGTATTCGCTATTACTAGCTGGAATTTATTATAGAACTTAATTAGTCTTTCTCTTCTCTCATTCATTGTCCCAAGCGCGTGTTCTCCTATAACCTTTTCTTCTACTCATTTCCCTACAACGGCATTCCAGTCCTCTATGACTATTAGATGTTCGTCTCCCTTTACAATTGTATTAACCTTTCATTATCCTCTTCATCTTGCTACTTCGGCATGTGCACCTGAACTATCGTTGTCCGTGCAGGTTGCTGTCGATTCTGTTAAGAACAACACTAGCACTCAACTGTTCACAGTAACACAATCTTTGTACTACCTTACTATTCACAACGAATGCTACTCCAGCTATGCCATATTCTGTTGCTGTTGATATTACCCTGTACTCATCTGACTAGAAATCCTTATCTTCTTTCCATTTCACTTCACTGATCCCTACCATATCTGGATTGAGTCTTTTCAGTTCCCGTTTCAGGTTATATAACTTCCTCACCATGTTCAACCTTTTGACATTCCACGCCTCAACTCGTAGAACCTTATCCTTTCCTTCGGTATTTAGTCTTTTCCTCATGGTCCCCTCCCCCTCCCGGAGATCCGAATGGAAAACTATTGTGGAATTTTTTGCCAGTGGAGAGATCATCAAGACACTTTTTCCATTTCAGGCCACTTGTTCTGTGGATACACGTTAACTGTCTTTCATGCAGTAGTTTACATTGCCTTCTGTGTCCTCATGCCATTGATAACTGTTGATCGTTACGTCTTTAGGGGCAGTTTCCCTCCTAAAGGACAAGGACTCTATTTGCTAGTTTCACGTCACCAGAACACTACCATTCATGTGGCTTAGCAGTATTTTGTAGTCCGCCACCGGTAGCTGAAAGGTCAGCTTGACGGATTGTCAATACTCCGGGCACGGGTTCGATTTTCGGCTGGGTCAGGGAATATTCTCCACCCAGGGAGTGGTTTTTTTGTTGTTATCATCATCATTCTATCATCTTCATCGACTGCAGGTCGCCGAAGTCGCGTCAAATTGAAAGACCGGCACCTGGCGAACGGTCGGTCCGATGGGGGGCCCTGGCCATGCGAAAAATAAATAAATAAGTATTTTGTACAGGTGTACAACTGTTTACCTACTATTTATCGTGCAGAGCTGTTTCAAGTGACTAACAGCATAGGGAGGTTATGTAGGAATTTTGTAAGGGAGGATCAGGTAGTGATAGTGGGTGGACCAGGAAATGTTCTTGATATTGACGGGGAATATGATGCAGGTGGCGACCTGATAAAGACATCTACTCAAACTGGTCGCACTAACGTTCATTTCGTGCAACTGTTTCAGCGTCATGATCGGCCTCACCTTAATGTGGCTGTTAGGAGCGTTAACATGGGGCTGGAGAAGGCACTGATGGTAGAGGATATGGGTCGCATTGCAGTGGTGCCAGTTGAGTCTATTAGTAGATCCGTTTTCACTAGGCATGGCCTGCACCTCAACAGGTATGAGATGGGGAGGCTGGCAAAGCTCATAGGTGGCAGTGTAATGGGTGGTGGTGGGATCACTCATGCAAAAATTCCTGTACAAGTTGCTGTTAGAGTTGAATTTTTTTTATTTTTTTTATTTTTTTTTTTTTTTAGATTGACGTCACCTGATAGATTTACCTGCTTAAAGGAAGTCCCTCTAACTAAGAAATCACCTTAACAAAATGTCATGTTTCCATGTAGAGAAGGAATTAGCGTATTTAATCAAAATATAAGAGGTATTAGAGATAAAATTAGTGAACTGCTTATAGACGTCAACTCTGAAATTATTGGTATATCAGACCACAACTTAAATAATTTGACAATTCAGAGGTTTCCTTTACCAAGATACAGATTAGCCTGCTGTTTTTCTAGGATTTCCTTGCGGGTTGGTGGTGTGGCCATGTACGTAAAAATTAATATTCCATTTGAGTCCATAGACTTATCGCCGCACTACACTGAACGGATATTTGAATCTTGTGCAGGAACAGTTGAATTTAATTAAACTAAGCTTTTAATTTTTGTTGTTTATACGAGGTCCCCTAACTCTGACTTCAGCGCTAGCTAGAGAGGGTTCTCGATTCACTTTTTAGGAAGTACAAGAACTTAGTTACATGTGGTGACTTCAGTATTTTGTGTATGATTTTGCAAGAAAAAAGATGTTGGTAGATCTCCTAAATTCATATGATCTGATGCAGACTGTGTTTTTTCCGACTAGGTTGCAGGGGAACAGTAACACAGCTATAGACAATATTGTTATTCGTTCTTCATTACTAGATGGGCATTCTGTTAGTAAAAGTGTGACTGGCCTTTCAGAGCATGATGCTCAAATTTTAACACTCAAACAAATGTCACATATAATTACAAACTATGTAGAAAAATTAATCCAACGCAATAGAGAATGGCAGGATGTTTATAGTGCCGATAACAGAATTGACACATATAATGCTTTCCTTAACACATTTCTCATACCCTTTGAGAGTTGCTTTCCATTAGAACTTTCTAAACGGGGTACTAGCAGTGAAAGGCACCTGGGTGACTGATTAGTGGGATAAAGATATCATGTAGAACAAAGTGGGAATTATATCAAAACGTTTTAGATTAGTCACAAACAAGCTACAGTACCCCAGTACTGTACGGTGCTTAAAAATGTTATTAGGAAGACAAAGGGTTTGTGGTACGCAAATAGAATAGCCAATTCGCAGCATAAAATTAAAACGATATGGTCAGTTGAAAAGTAAGTGTCTGATCAGCAGCACAAGGGTGACTACATGAATTCAGTTGGTAGTAAAAATATTTCTGTTACTGATAAATCGGATATATGTACAGTATTTAACAATCATTTTCTGAGCATTACTGGAGAATTAAATAAAGCTTTAGTTTCTGCGAGGAATCGTAAAAGTCTCTTGGCAAATGCCTTTCCGAGATTGATATCTGAAATACTCCTCTGTGATACAGACAAGGGGGATATAAGGGAGTGCCTAGCAGAATATTAAAGTACTGTGTTGCACATGTTAGTCCTCTATTTAGTCGTATTTGTAATTTTTCCTTTAGGAATGGCCAGTTTCCTGAACGACTGAAGTACTCAGTAGTAAAGCCGCTTTATAAAAAGGGAGAAAGGGATAATGTAGACAATTTTAGTCCTATTTCTATGCCAACAGTGTTTGCTTAAGTTAATGAAAATGCTGCGTATGTAAGAATAATTGATCATTTTATATCACACATTTTGCTATAAAATGTACAGTTAGACTTTAGAAGTCGTTTAACAACTGAAAATGCTATGTTCTCTTTTCACTGTGAGGTACTGAATGGGTTAAACAAATGGTCTGGTGCACTTGGCATACTTTTTTGCTTTAACAAAGGCATTTTATTGTGTTGCTCCCAAAATATTGCTCTGGAAGCTGGACCATTACGGAATATAGGGAGTAGCTCACAATTGGTTCACCTCTTACTTCAGCAACAGACAGCCAAAAGGTCATTGTTAACAGTGTTGAGAAAGGCTGTGATGTGGGGTCTGAGTGGGGTACAGTTAAATATAGAGTGCCCCAGCGATCAGTGTTGGGGCCGCTCCTGCTCCTTATTTATATAAATGATATGCCCTCTAGTATTATGCGTAACACTAAAATATTTGTTTGCTGATGACACTAGCTTGGTAGTAAAGGATGTTGTGTGTAACATTGGCCCAGTTTCAAATAGTGCAGTTCATGACATAAGTTCACGGCTTGTAGAAAATAAACTAAAGCTCAATCGCAGTAAGTCTCAGTTAATATAGTTTTTAACGCACAGTTCAACAAAACCTAATGTTTTAATTTCACAGACGGGCATATGATTAGTAAAACTGAAAGTTCGAATTTCTAGGTGTTTTGATAGATAGTAAACTGTTATGGAAAGTCTACATTCAGGATTTTGTATGAAGACTTAATGCTGCCATTTTTACTTTTTGAACGGTATCTGAAGTAAGTTCATTCGCTTATGTCGTATGGTATTATATTTTGGGGTAACTCTTCCCATTCTGAAAAGATATTTTTGGCTTAGGAATGGGAGGTTCAGGCAGTAAGTGGGTTAGGTTCACGATTATCTTGTAGACCCCGGTTCACTAGTCTGGATATTTTGATATTGGCCTCTCAGTATATACATTCTTTACTGTCATTTCTTGTTAACAATATCAGCTGATTCCAAAGACTGAGCAGCTTTCGCGCAGTTAATACTCGCAGAAATCAAACAGCATTTGGATCGGACTTCCTTAACTCTTCTGCAGAAAGGTATGCAGTATACTGTTGCATCGATTCTCAATAAGCTACCGCAAGAATTCAAAAACCTTAGCACTAATCCCCGCGCTTTCAAATCGAAACTGAAGAGTTTCCTCGTGGCTTGCTCTTTCTATTCTGTCGAGGTTTCCTTGAAAAATTAAGCTGATTCTTACGTTCTTTTGTTGCTTTCCTTTACTTAAACTTGTGGCTTGATACTTTTCGGGTTCATAAACATTTTATTCTATCTGTTATTACTTTTACGTTGTAATTTCATGTACTGACACGTTCCATGACCTTGGAGATTTGCTCCTCAATTTAATCCTACTGAAGTTGACATGTAAATAAAAAAAATAATAGATTGTATTACTGGTGTTTCCTTTGTGAATAGGCTAGTACATTGCATACACGTGTATGATCACATTGTGTTTACATGGTACATGGCATACAGTGGAGTGTATCTGCATAAATGTTTTCACTTACTCCCAGAACACCGCTTTGGGGCATTTTACTACTCGCTTATTTTTATCGGTTCATCGTATTTTACTATCTTCACAGAATAAATGTCGTAGTATTAAAATCTGGTAAGCATAGAAAGTATTCAACAATGTGGAAGTTTGACGTGCACCTTTACACACAGAGAAAACCACCTTATACCTACACATGTGAAGATACTAATAAACATAGAAAAACCACAGATACAAATGAGCTGGTACTATTTCACATCCCCTTCAAATTAATGTACATGTATGTACACAAACTGATAAATACAAGTACAGGTAGCGTAGATCTTGTATTAATGGTACATACACTTGTTGCGGATTCAATGCTCGTTCCAAAAGAAGTCAGAATGCGTCATGTTTCATGTGCTTTAGTTCATCCGGTGATCAGGAAGGCCAGGTTTACTACTTTTTTGTGCACTGAAAAGCCTTCAGATCTTTGTGTGAGTACAAACCTTGAATTTTACTCATTCTAGGATCTGTGAGCAAATAACAACCTTGATGTGGAATGCGCCTGACGACATATGGTCTTTCATAAATTAGCACTCACTTGTTCTACGATTTTCTAGGATGTGCTTGACGAATGAGTGCAATTAATACGGTTCTTACCTTTTCTTTGTAAGAGTCTGCTTGTCTTGGAAATTTCAGATAGGGTCCATCTACTCGTTGCTTTCTTGGACGTTAAACTCCACGTCTGGAAGAATGTATTTCGTCACATAAATATGAGAATGGTTCACTACCTTCTCAAGCAAATGAATATACAATAAAATTCATTTTATTTGCGTCCGTGGTCACAAACTTTTTGTCAACAGATTACCGGTTTCGGTCTATAATGACCATCTTCAGATCTGCATCAAAATATGGGAAAACATAAATACACTGGCAGATTGTCTACAGCTTAAAACAATAAAATAGACCATAATGAAAACTGCTACTGACGTATATATGCATTTCTGCTCTTTAAGTATGAAGAAGCATACTTCCTTTATAAAAACAATGTCCTAATGTACTGCAGCCATAAAGAAGTATACTACCTTTATAAAAACATTGTCCTAATGTACTGCAGCCATAGTGAAATCGTTAAATATTAAATACAAAATCGCACCAGCATCGTCAAATATATATAAATAACAGCACATGCATGAGTCATCTTGTCAGCACCACTAATGTTCAAAACAAACTGCCGTACAGTAGCCAAAAGATGTTTGTGTTGTATGTTCACCAAATGTGGCTACTGTAGGCATATGCAAGTCTTCAGTGAGTAATTGAACGACGTAAAATAAAGGGGGGATACAATCGGTTAAGTCTGTAAAGGGCTTATAAGGTGTAAGAGGTATTACAGTAATAAAAAGCGATGAAATAAAACATGACAAAAGTTATATTGTTAAAAAGAGGGAGAGTTAAGAGACAGTAATTGACATATGCTCAAGTGCCAGTATTATAGATAATGACACAAGTAATAAAAAGCTTTCACAGTGCACAGAATAATATAAACTATAAAACAATGACTCGTGCATATGCTGTTATTTATATATATATATATGTGACGATGCTGGTGCTGATTTTGTATTTAACATTTGAGATGCCACTACGGCTGCAGCACATTAGGACATTGTTTTTGTAAAGGAAGTATGCTTCTTCATACTTAAAGAGCACAAATGTATATGTACGTCAGTAGCACTTTACATTATGGTCTATTTTATTGTTTTAAGCGGTAGACAATTTGCTACTGCATTAGTGTTTTCCCATCTTTTGTTGCAGATATGAAGATGGTCATTATAGACCGAAACCGGTAATCTGTTGACAAAAGGTTTGTGGCCATAGACGTAAAGTAAAGGAAATTTATTGTATAATCGGGTCACTGTTTTATTCATGACAATATCGCAGCTTGTGAAATGAAGATACTGCAACCAATGTGTGCATTGCTTTTATATATGTGTATATGAACCCGTTGATCACAGAACAATCATTCGCAAGGATTTCCTGCGGGTTAATGTGTAATATTAAAACTATTTTTATACCATTTTCTTGCAAGAATTGCCTCCATTTACAGTCAATAAAGTAATATTTATTATCTGTTAGCATGGACGTGGGTTTTTCTGCTTGTGAATTTAATTATTTGAAATTCTTTTGACAATTACTGAAGCCACAGCGGACTTAGCAGCATATAAGGTTACGAAATTGGCAAGAATGTCAAATAATGCAGTAACATATTTGATACCTCAATGGGCAGCAATTTCAACAGCTGTGATTTTAAGCGCTATAGTATATATTTCGCTACTAGACAGCACAAAAGTAAACAAGTATAATATAAATTCGATCTTACGTGTCCCACCATCAGCTCTACGAGCTAATCCATGGGATAGATTTTTTGTTATTAGGTGACCATATGCATTCTATACATGATCTGAAAGCCGGCCGCGGTGGTCTAGCGGTTCTTGGCGCTCAGTCCGGAACCGCGCGACTGCTACGGTCGCAGGTTCGAATCCTGCCTCGGGCATGGATGTGTGTGATGTCCTTAGGTTAGTTAGGTTTAAGTAGTTCTAGGTTATAGGGGACTGATGACCACAGATGTTAAGTCCCGTAGTGCTCAGAGCCATTAGAAACTTTTGAACCATGATCTGAAACATCCTCAGTGGATTACGTCTGTACATAACTTTACTAAATACATTCTGATATACTTGAGTTCTAACATAATTTACTGAAGGTACTGTAACTGTAAAACAGCCTGAGGTTCCTGAACTATTTCCTATTTACAAAATGTACTGTTATATAAAGTAGTTTCAAAACGAAAACGATAAAACCTTGCAATTCACTGTTACTAGATTTTGCATAAGTTCCTATACTATAGCCCACATTCAAAATGCGACGTTATCTAAAAAAGCTTCAAATCAACATGGCAAAAGTATGTAAATTAACGAACGGTGTACCAATGCCACCTGCTATGCAAAACAGCACTTAATGTAGGCACGATGTGTCATGGTGCCCTACATAGTGTATCAGACCGGAGAACGAAGAACGGTGCCTCCAGCGTATTTACGATGTGACGAACTTTGTACGGTTCTGATCCTGTTTTTCATCCACTGGTCTGTCATACACAGACATGCAGGGTAATTAATTTACATCTTTTTCGATTTTCTTACACATACGAACCATAGCCTTCATAAAGCCAAGTGCTATAATGTTTTCCATATTCCAATTAGTTTTATTCATTTGTAGGTCATCAGATGTTACACTTTTAACATATGTTACAAGCACATACTTGCTTCGATTCATTTTACCTTCTATGACGAGGTCAGTCTATTTTTGCCAATGCCTTAACCGTGGCAACCAAAACCCATTCACCAAAATTATACTGGCAGATCTCAAAAAATATTCAACCTTCTGAGGCCCAAAGGGGTTTTCCTTCAATTTCAGTTACAATATACTCTTTTTGGGGCCACATATGCTTAAAATACATATTAAAACACGACATTCTTTTGCAATTTAACTTTTTACAGAATGGCTGCCACAGTATACTGAACTTCGGGTCTCAAGCATTGCTTTTGTGCGTAGTCCAGTATACTGGACCATGGGCCTCAGGAGGTTAAATTTACAATACAACCAATTTAAAGTTAGGATGAATTCTTTCTAAAACAGTTATAATTAATATAGGTCAATCTAAAGATGCCTTATTTTCAGCGAAATGCATGTAATGAATAAAGAAAGCAGTAAAAGCCATTCTGCAAAGAAGAATCTTGTTCCACCACAAGCCTTAATGCTTATTTTGCCTTGGGCAGAAGGTCTGGTGTTGAAGTGTGGTTGCCTGGACACGAAGCAGTTAGTCCATATACAGATAGGCATAGTCCACTTTGTGGTGTAGTTACGACTGTGCAGAAAACATCCTGTAGTAAATTATGTGAAATGTTTGAATGTTTGCAGGTAGACTTATAGATGCACAGCGAATACAAATAACACACTGAATTTTGGTTACACATTAAGGTACCAATAATGACAATTTGTGCACTTACACAGCATCATATGCGTGTTTGTGTTTCTGTGTGTGTGTGTGTGTGTGTGTGTGTGCGCGCGCCCACGTTTGTGTGTTAGTCAACGGCTTTGCCCTGGTGATAACTCCTGTTCTCGTCAGACCACTGAAGTTAATGACTGTAGGGCTTGACTAGCACGTGAGTGCCTGACAGTCAGGGTCTGCCGAGTATTGTTCAGCTGTTGGTAAGTGGGGTGCACTGAACTCTTGCGAGACCAGTTGGGAAGCCACTTAACTGAGAAGTTGCGACTCCAGTCACGAAACTGGCAGTGGTTGGGAGAGCGGTATGCTGACCAGATGCCCCTCCATATCCGCATCAAATGAGTCCTGTCAGCTGAGGATGGCAGGACAGTCGGTCAGCACAGTTGAGTCTTTCGAGACCTATTCAGATAGAGTTTCGTTTTGTGTGTGTGTGTGTGTGTGTGTGTGTGTGTGTGAACAGCGCAACATTCAGTGCTAAGCCATCAGTGACTATATTGGCCTATAATAATCGTCATGCCCAATAATTGCTTATGTACAAGCAACGCTGTCAGTCTTCAGTTTTCTGAACTCGTTTACACTCTCTCCTTTCTACGTTGGTAAAGTCCACTTCTACCTGACAACAGACTCAAGCGATGAATTTCAGTTAAATGCTCAACAGGGCCGGCCACGGTGGCCGAGCAGTTCTAGGCGCTTCAGTCCGGAATCGCACGACTGCTACGTCGCAGGTTCGAATCCTGCCTCGGGCATGGATGTGTGTGATGTCTTTAAGTTAGTCCCATAGTGCTGAGAGCCATTTTTTGATTAACAGGGAAAACTAAAGTGACCACTTCCGTGTGTAGATCGCACCCGACTAGTGTCCAAAACTTTCTGAACAATCCGCAATGTAAGACACCGACGACGGCGCCGGCGGGCTGCGCGCACCTCGGCGGCAGCCGCGAGGGGAGGCGAGGGAACATTAGCGGACAGACAGGGCGCGCCGGGGGGCGGCTACTTTGCATGTGGCGCGGCGAGGCAGGGCGCGCCCGTCCCCGCCGGCACTCCGTCTTGGCGGCGAGCGAGAGCAGCCGAAGAAGGCGGCGCGGCGCGGCGCTGACTTTTAAATTGAGTCGCGACGACAGTCAGGACACGTCCGCGCCGCCTCCGCCTCCGCCGCCTCCGGGGGCCGACAATTGCCCAGGTCGGCCCCCTCCCTCCCTCCGCCCCCGTCACTCCTCCGCAGCTGACCCCAGCAGTCAGCTCCGGCGGTGCGAGGCCGCGGGCCGCTGCCATCTTTATTCACGAGGAATACATTTGCATCGGGAAATATGTGTCCATTAAACCTGACCGGGCCACCGCGCGCCTCCTGTCGTACCTGCGCGGACGTTTCTCCCTCTCTGCACCCTCCCTTTTCTTTCCGACTTATCATTACGCCAAATTTATATCCGCGTTGTAATAAAGTTTTACCCGAAGGGCTCGAGAGGGGGTGCCTCCAGGGGGTGCGTAATTTGCTTGGCCGCAGGGTCAAACTTCGTTTCGACTTGGGCGGTTGAGGCGTTACGCCGTAAATAATAAATAACGTGCGCCCCCTCCGTCAACATTCGCTCGCCTCCACCGAAAGCGAAATTTCAAACGCCACACAATTCTTTCCATTTTCTTTGAAACAGGTGACTTTCACTGTTCGTGTTATCGCTCGATTTCAGAACGAACGTAAGCATGACGATTAATTTCCTCTAAGTAAGAAAGCAACATTTATAATCCGATCTACATGCATCCGTTGTATAGGCAAAGTCACTAGAGGAGCAGTCAGAAAACTTTCCGGGTCGAGGTCATTTCACGTATTTACAGTATTGCCAGTTAGTGAAACTTTCAAATGTCAGTGAAAATTCTGAAAAGATTAAGCATCTCTGTTTTTAGTCGACAGTACTTTCAGAAAAATTCTAGCTGTTGCCAAAAAAATTATCATTACAAGAAATTTTCAAGAAAATATTATTGCTTGAACCTGTGGCAAAATTCAGAAGCACTGACATATTTTGACTAAAAGTATGCATAAACATTTACAAAGTTTAAGGATGTATCCAATATATATACGTAATTGGAATAATAGAGAATTGTGAAGGTGGTTCGAAGAACCATCTGCCAGAGTATCCATATAGATGTAGATGAGTAGTGTAAACGTGAAAGTTGAATAGCGTAAAAAAGAGTAATTGCTTTGCAGTATAACCTAAAATATCGTCACTAATGAATTTTCATTCTTCTGAGTCTCGTAGAAACTTTCGGCGAGACGATGAAAAAATTCTAAAATGAATTTTCCCAACAGCTAAGGCATCATTATACAAGGGTTGGAAATTTAATAGTGGTAACTATTTATTTACAGCTCGTACAAAATACACTCCTGGAAATTGAAATAAGAACACCATGATTTCATTGTCCCAGGAAGGGGAAACTATATTGACACATTCCTGGGGTCAGATACATCACATGATCACACTGACAGAACCACAGGCACATAGACACAGGCAACAGAGCATGCACAATGTCGGCACTAGTACAGTGTATATCCGCCTTTCGCAGCAATGCAGGCTGCTATTTTCCCATGGAGACGATCGTAGAGATGCTGGATGTAGTCCTGTGGAACGGCTTGCCATGCCATTTCCACCTGGCGCCTCACTTGGACCAGCGTTCGTGCTGGACGTGCAGACCGCGTGAGACGACGCTTCATCCAGTCCCAAACATGCTCAATGGGGGACAGATCCGGAGATCTTGCTGGCCAGGGTAGTTGACTTACACCTTCTAGAGCACGTTGGGTGGCACGGGATACATGCGGACGTGCATTGTCCTGTTGGAACAGCAAGTTCCCTTGCCGGTCTAGGAATGGTAGAACGATGGGTTCGATGACGGTTTGGATGTACCGTGCACTATTCAGTGTCCCCTCGACGATCACCAGAGGTGTATGGCCAGTGTAGGAGATCGCTCCCCACAACATTATGCCTGGTGTTGGCCCTGTGTGCCTCGGTCGTATACAGTCCTGATTGTGGCACTCACCTGCACGGCGCCAAACACGCATACGACCATCATTGGCACCAAGGCAGAAGCAACTCTCATCGCTGAAGACGACACGTCTCCATTCGTCCCTCCATTCACGCCTGTCGCGACACCACTGGAGGCGGGCTGCACGATGTTGGGGCGTGAGCGGAAGACGGCCTAACGGTGTGCGGGACCGTAGCCCAGCTTCATGGAGACGTTTGTGAATGGTCCTCGCCGATACCCCAGGAGCAACAGTGTCCCTAATTTGCTGGGAAGTGGCGGTGCGGTCCCCTACGGCACTGCGTAGGATCCTACGGTCTTGGCGTGCATCCGTGCGTCGCTGCGGTCCGGTCCCAGATCGACGGGCACGTGCACCTTCCGCCGACCACTGGCGACAACATCGATGTACTGTGGAGACCTCACGCCCCACGTGTTGAGCAATTCGGCGGTACGTCCACCCGGCCTCCCGCATGCCCACTATACGCCCTCGCTCAAAGTCCGTCAACTGCACATACGGTTCACGTCCACGCTGTCGCGGCATGCTACCAGTGTTAAAGACTGCGATGGAGCTCCGTATGCCACGGCAAACTGGCTGACACTGACGGCGGCGGTGCACAAATGCTGCGCAGCTAGCGCCATTCGACGGCCAACACCGCGGTTCCTGGTGTGTCCGCTGTGCCGTGCGTGTGATCATTGCTTGTACAGCCCTCTCGCAGTGTCCGGAGCAAGTATGGTGGGTCTGACACATCGGTGTCAATGTGTTCTTTTTTCCATTTCCAGGAGTGTAGACACGTGTTTCATAGTTTTACTGATCTTCAACGTAATCACCAGCATTGTGTATAAGCCGTTACCAGCGACGTGGAAGTCATAGGATACTCTTAGCAGTGCCAGTCGTGTTGACAGTTCGAGTGGCTCCGTCTATTGCCCGACGAATTTGTAGCAGTTCTGAAGCGAATGCCGTGAAGTGTTTATTTCAGTTTAGAAACCGAGTTGAACTCAAGGGAGCTTAAGTCACGGGAGTGCAGTAGGTGGTATAGCACTCTGCAGCTCCATCAGTCAAACAAATCAGTAACAGCTTGCACTGTACGTGCTTCAGCATTGTCCTGCAAAATGATCGTCATGTCCTGCAGAACGTGTCATCACTTCTGTCTCTTTGCTGTTCATTTTTGTAACACAATCTACGACCAGATTAGAGACAGAGTATCGTTCCAAACTCCGATTGGAATGTATATCGCAAAGATAGTTTGAACGGTGTCGGTGGAGGAGCGTTTATAGAAGTAAAAAACATCATAGTATCTAGTGAGATTATTACAGATTCCGAATGCGAAATAATGTGGGTGAAAAGTGCTAAAGCTGCCCCGACATGGTCATAGAATTCTTTTATAGATTCCCTGCCTCAGCAAAGGCAGTTGCGGAATATTTAAGGTGAAATTTGGAGAATATTTCGTATAAATCTCCTGTCAAGTCATAGTTTTAAATGAAGATTTTAACTTACCAGATATAGACTGGGAAAATGAAGAGATAGGACGTTTAGAATTTATGTGCCTTATCTGAAAAGAAACTTGAGAAGCCAGCCAGAGATCCAGCTCGTGATGAAAACATCTTAGATTTGATGGTTTCTGAAGGAGCTGAAGGACATTGCAGAGTACATCGTAAAAATGCAGGTATTGCAGTATAGGATTTCATGCCAAGACAGAGCTCTCCCTGTGCAGAAATCACAGCTGCTGTGCATGTACTAGACGTAGAGAAACGATGGCAAATGGAGGTTTGGTCGCTCCTGGAGCTCAAGGTACTTCTTGCGTAAAGCGGGAAATCCGGGTTTGAACCCCACTCCGGCACAAATTTTCATAGTCACCAATACATTATGCAGCTGGAATCAGATTATTCTCAAATGCGAATGCATTTCTTTGATTTTTAATTATCTGAGCGGTCAGTAGGAAAATTTCATTTCCACCTCTAACAACACTGGGTATCAATAGAAGAAGCTCAAGAAAGCGTCTTGTACAATACTCTTGTACTTCAGAAAGTTATGTGCTGAGCAGAGATTTAAAGAACAGAAAAGATCCACCTGGTTTGAGAAGCGTCTCAGTAAGGTGCTAAGAATGCAAAGAGAGCTTCACTGTAAATTTAAACATAAATAAAGCCTCACATACAAACAGAAAAAAAGTCAAAATTAGTGTAGGAGGTCTATACGTGAACCATTCAAAGAATTCGAAAGCAAACATCTGCATACCGACTTCACAGAAACTCCTAAGAAGTTTTGGTCTTATGTTAAATCAGTAAACGGATCTAAACCGTTTGCGAAGACACTGTGATCGTATTACAATTGAAAAAGAGAAATACACTAAAAAGGCCGGAATCCTATACGTCTTTTTCCTAAAGTGTTTCACAGACGATCATCGCACTGTAGTTCCTCCTTTAAATCACCGCATGAACGACAAAATGACACACGTCAAAATAAGTGGCCAAGGAATAGAAAAGAAACTGAGTTCAGCCAGCAGAGTAAAGGCCACTGGATCTGACGAGATATCATTTCGATTTTACACTGACATATTACACTGAATATGCAAAATAACTTGCCCCTCATCTGGTAGCAGGGTACCGTAGATCCCTAGAGAGTCATCGAACAGACGCATAAAACTATATGCCTATAGCTCTGACTTCGGTGCGTTGCAGAATTTCAACATGTTTAACGCTTGTGTATTATGACATTTCTGGAGCCCAAAAATCTCTCGTAGGAATCAACATGAGTTCCGAGAACAACCATCGTGTGAAACCCAGATCGCTGTGTTCATCCAAGAGTCCCAGAAAATAATAGATACATGTGATCTGGTAGATATCGTGTTCCTTCATTTCCACAAACCAGTTCCACACTGCAGCCTGATGAACCAATTACGGGGGTACAGAGTATCAGACCAACTTTGTGATGGGATTGAAGAGTTTTCTATCAAACGGAACACAGCATGTCATCCTGACCCATGAGAAGTCTTCAAAGGTAAAACTAACTGCAGACGTGCGCCAGGAGAGTATTATAGAACCAGCACCTTCCAAAATACGTGTAAATGACTTAGTAGATAACGTACGAGTTCCATGAGGCCTATCGCAGATGATGCTGTCGTATAGAGAGAAGTCGCAACACCAGAAAATTGTAGCGAAGTGCAAGGAGAACTGCATAGGATCGACCCTTGCTGAAGGAAGGGGCAATCGACCCTCAACATCCAGAAACGTAACTCATCGGAATACATAGAAATACTCTTTATTGTATGATTACGAGATTGTAGTACAATCACTTGATGCGGTTACTTCCATTAAATATCTGGGAGTATGCCTACAGTGCGATTTGAAGTAGAATGGCCATGTAAAATTAATCACGGATTATGCAAATGCAAGACAGAGATTCATTGTAAGAATCCTCAGAAAATGTACTCGACCAATACTTGAATACTGCTCATTAGTATGGGATGCGCAACATATAGGTCTGACACACGACATAGAGAAGATTCAGAGGGACGCAGCAAGTTTCGTCACAGCTTCATTCAGTTAGGATGAAAGCCTCACGGAGATGCTCAGCTATCTCCAGTGTCAGATGCTGCGACAGAAGTGTTCTGCATCACAGTGTGATCTAATTCGAGAAGTTCCGACGGCGTACCTTTCTAGAAGAGTCAATCAATTCATTTTTCGTCCTAAGTTTATCTCGCGGGAAGACCACGAAGATTAAATTAGAAACATTCGAGGGTTACAGGCTTCCTGTGAAACATACAGGAAAAGAGGAAAGTGACAGTTGTACACAAAGTACCCTCGTCTACACATCATACGATAGTCTGTGTGGTGTAAATGTAGACATAGATATAGATTTTGCATGATCTGATGCAAGGGTAGCTGCGATATTACTAATACGTTGTTGTTTAAGCTTACTTAATCTTTTACGAACGCTAGTTTCCACTCACCAAACCGCTTACATGAAAAGAATACGTGATTTTCATCGCCTTATAAATTTGAGTAGCACGAACGTATTGGGAAGTTTGTGTTTATCCTCTTCAAGCGGCTTGACAAGTTGCCATAATGGAATTGCATCATTATGATGGACGTTAGGTGTCGTCCGTCGCATGTGCAATCTGTGAACTATGCTGGGAGGAGCAGATCAGACCTCCAGTAGAGGTGGCCTCCGCGTCACCTTGTTTCTTGCAAATCTTCTTTCGACGCCTTATATCCGTGTTAATCAGTTTTGACACCTCTGAAATAATAGAAACACTGAAAATCGAAATGATAGATGAATAAATGACACTTCGTCTCTCTTACTTAAATAATTGGTGGAGTACGATCGTTTATAGCTGAACATTTAGATGTAAGCGTGTTAGACCCAGAGGATTTTATTTAAAAAATGCTGTTAGCATAATTCTCATGTTGAGGGCAACAACAATAGCATTTCATAATGTACACATTAACATCGTGAACTCGTCTCTGCACATCACAAAATCCATACGTGGATGAATTTGACAGAAAGTGAAACACTGAAGACCCAAAGAAACTGGTACACCTGCCTAACACGGGCAGAGCCACAGCGGGCACGCAGAAATGCCGAAATACGACGTGGCATGGAATGACACCATAAATCCTGCAGGCTGTCCATAAATACGTAAGTGTATGAGGGCTGGAGATCTCTTCTAAACAGTACGTTGCAAGGAATCCCAGATATGCTCTAAAATTTTCATGTCTGGGGACTTTGGTGGCCAGCGGAAGTGTTTAAACTCAAAAGAGTGTTCTTGGAGTCAATCTGTAGCAATTTTGGACCTGTGGGGTATACCACTGAATTCCCTAAGTCTGCCGGAATGCACAAGGACATTAATGGACGTTGTTGTTGTTGTTGTTGTGGTCTTCAGTCCTCAGACTGGTTTGATGCAGCTCTCCATGCTACTCCTGTCCTGTGCAAGCTACTTCATCTCCCAGTACTTACTGCTACCCACATCCTTCTGAATCTGCTTAGTGTATTCATCTCTTGGTCTCCCTCTACGGTTTTTACCCTCCACTCTGCCCTCTAATGCTAAATTTGTGGTCCCTTGATGCCTCAGAACATCTAATAATTTCCGGGTATGCAGCCGGATCCCGTCGACATTCTGCCACGATATTTCGGCCCAGAGACGTCCGGCCATCATCAGGTGAGTACACAACTACTGAAGAGCCCAGGTGCAGTCGCGGTATTTATGCCAAATCTCGCGCATGCGAAATGTACTGGCATCCTACAGCGCATGCGTCACGTGTTTACATGCGCGGCATAGCCGAGTTGTACGTGCTGCCGTCGGTGGTGAAAGTAAAAGATCATCTAGTCATTGAGTATCGAATGACCCTGTCTATTCCTCTGTGAATGTATAATTTTAATAACAGGATTCCAATTTTTATCCAGTTGAAAGCCGTTTCACGATTTATAAGATTATCGACAAGACGTATTTCCACAGATTCCTTGATTTCGGAATCCCAAAATCCAGAAACAGGAGCTAAAATTTTTGTTCCATTGTATTCCATTGAATGTCCCAATGAAATACAGTGCTCTGCTACTGCCAATTTTGACGGTTGCCGCAGACGGGTATATCAAGGAAAACTGCTACCCTTTTGAACGACTGTTCTCTACCTGAACAAGTTATCAAGAGATTGAGACCACACAATGCAGTACCACCAAGACTCTACGGTCTTCCCAAGATACACAAGGATGGTGCCCCACTACGATTAATAGTGAGTAATATTGGTGCTGCCACCTATTCTACAGCAAAATATCTGGCCTCCCTACTAAAGTCGTATTTGGGTAAGTGTTGCCACCATATACGTAATTCCGAGGATTTTGTCAGTCGCTTGAAGGAAGTTAAGCTTAGCAGCTAGGATTTATTAGTCATCTTTGACGTGGTCTCACTATTTACCAAAGTGCCTTTAATGGAATCGTTACATCTTATTGGTACTTATTCAGTGCATTAATGACGGCCTCGTTTGAACATATACTCTCCTCAACGTACTTTTTATTCAATGACGAATTCTTTGAACAAACAGACGGCGTCACCATGGGGAGCCCTTTGTCCCCTGTGGTAGCTAATCTCTTTATGGAGGACTTTGAGAAGAAAGCACTTGAGTCTGCTGTCTTAAAGCCTACGGTCTTCTGGCGTTACGTAGATGATACTTTTGTTGTATGGCATGGCAGACAGGAACTGGAGAAATTCCTTCATCATTTAAACTATTTACATGAGAACATCAAATTCAATGATGGAGATTGAAAAAGATGGCACTTTACCATTTCTACACGTGCTAGTACGCCGTAAAAATGATGGGTCATTAGGACATTCTGTGTACAGGAAACCGACTCACACATATTTGTATCTCCAGGCGTCAAGCTGCCACAACCCAGCACAAACAGCCGGTGTTCTCAGTACCTTAACACATCGAGCGCATGTAATATCGGACGATGAAAACCTCCACGCAGAATTAGAACACTTGGAGAAGGTTTTTAAAGAGAATGGCTACACTTCAAGCCAAATAAGAAAGGCCATGCGCAACTCTCATAACAAGAAGCAGCGCACTGAGGACGCTGATGACGACTTTAAATCAACTGCGTTTCTTCCATACGCCGGGAATGTGTCGTCGAAAATAGGCCTATTACTGAAGAGGAATAAAATCAAGGTTATCTTCCGTCCACCAGCAAAGAACCGGGCCCTGGTTGGATCCGTTAAAGACGATTTACAACTGAAGAAAGCAGGCGTCTACAAAATTCCCTGTGAATGTGGCTCTGCAGATATTGGCCAGACGACAAGAACTGTCCATGAACGATGTACAGAACATGAAAGATACACCCGTCTGCGGCAACCGTCAAAATCGGCAGTAGCAGAGCACTGTATTTCATTGGGACATTCAATGGAATACAATGGAACAAAAATTTTAGCTCCGGTTTTCGGATTTTGGGATTCCGTAATCAAGGAATCAGTGAAAATACGTCTTGCCGATAATCTAATAAATCGTGATAACGGCTTTCAACTGGATAAAAATTGGAATCCTATTATTACAATTATACATTCTCAGCGGAATAGACAGGGTCATTCGATACTCAATGACTAGATGATCTTTTACTTTCACCACCGACGGCAGCACGTACAACTCGGCTATGCTGCGCAGGCCAACACGTGACGCAAGCGCTGTAGGATGCCAGTACATTTCGCATGCGCGAGATTCGGCATAAATACCGCGACTGCACCTGGGCTCTTCAGTAGTTGTGTACTCACCTGACGATGGCCGGACGTCTCTGGGCCGAAATATCGTGGCAGAATGTCGACGGGATCCGGCTGCATACCCGGAAATTATTAGAAGAACAAATACGCCGGGAAAATTTCAGAAGTCGCCTCAGAACATGTGCTACCAACCTGTCCCTTCTTCTTGTCAAGTTGTGCCACAAACTCCTTTTTGTGGAGTTTGTGAATGGACGTAGGTGATCAGATATGATGCTTACGTACGTGCCACCTGTTATTACAGAGCCTCGACCAGCTTGAACAGTCCTCTGCTGACATGCGGTTCCCATGTATTCATGAGGTTGCCCCCATACCCGTACACGTCAGTCCGATCGATATAATTTGGAACGTGACTGGACCGACCAGGCAACATGTTTCCAGCCATTAACAGTCCAATGTCGGCTCCTGCGAGGCGTACACCTTTGCGTACACCTTTGCGTCACGAAATCACATATCGATGATGTTTCGTTGAATGGTTCGCACGCTGACACTTGTTGATGCCCCAGCATTAAAATCTACAGCAATTTACCAAAGGATTTCTCTTCTGTGATACTGAACGATTATCTTCAGTCAGCGTTGGTCCCGTTCTTGTAGGATCTTTTTCCGGCCGCAGCGATGACGGAGAGTTCATGTTTTACCGGAATCCTGATATTCACGGTACACTCGTGAAATGACCTTACGGGAAAATCCCCACTTCATCGCTACCAGAGATGCTGTGTCCCACCGCTAGTTTAAATTGTTCGAATGGCTCTGAGCACTATGGGACTTAACTTCTGAGGTCATCAGTCCCCTAGAACTTAGAACTACTTAAACCTAACTAACCTAAGGACATCACACACATCCATGCCCGAGACAGGATTCGAACCTGCGACCGTAGCAGTCTCGCGGTTCCAGACTGTAGCGCCTAGAACCGCTCTGCCACCCCGGCCGGCCCCATCGCTAGTGCGCCGGATATAACACCACGTTCAAACTCACTTAAATCTTGATAAACTGACATTGTAGCAGCAGTAACCGATCTAACAACTGTGCCAGACACTTGTTGTGTCATAAAGGCGTTGCCGAAAGCAATGGCGTATTCTGCCGGTTTAAATACATCTGTCGTTGAATACGCATGCCTATACTAGTTTCTTAGGCGCTTCAGAGTATAAAGTATACACCTTTACACGTTTAGGAAAATATAAGACGTGTAGATATCTTTTTAACGTGTTTGTGATGATGCCTTTAGCCGAAACACATAAAGGTGCATATAGTTTATAAAATAAAAATGCAATCAAGACGATCATTATTTTAATCACTGGATTTTCTTTTTATTGGACGCATGTAATATAGAACTTCTTCAGGTTTGCTCAGTGTTCTTACTCCTAGTTTTCTAATAGCTGACACGCTTATTTATTGCACTAGTGGTATGAAATCAATGAAGGTACGTTCAATTTTTTTTCCTTTGCATACTTCCATAACGCCTATACCAGTTTGATGATAGATTTGCAGCTGCACTTTGTACTTAACAATATTCGTGTTTTGCCTGACAGTAGATAAATGTATCTGCAGGGCATGAATATTCCCTGACGTGGCGCTTGAAACTGTACGTCTGCTGAAACTTGCAACTGCAAAGTTCACGGAGCACGGGAGCGGAAGATACCATCTGGAGCAAGAAACGCCGGGCCTCGCCCGGCAGCGCTTGCGAAGACGCCCGTGATGGAGCGCCGCGGGGTGCTTAATTGTGGCTCAGATAGCACGGACGCCACGTGATAAGCCGCTGCCGGCTTTACTGCTGCTCAGATTACGCGGCACAAAGGACGCCGTCCTGTCGCGTCCCGCTACACATTTAGTGTAGGGGGGCCTGCATGTATCATCGTAGCCGCGGGGCTGTCTGTATTGTTACTGCTGTAGCTCGGCGTCCGAGCACGGTTCCCGAATTAAAAACTATCTTGAACGCAATAAAACATTCAGTGGCAGTCATAACCAAACTCGGTCAAACTGTGACTATCATCAGACCACGTTAAACTGAAATATTAGTATAGAATGGATTTAGATGGAAATCTGATAGTAACAGAAAATCCAAAAAAAAAAAAAAAGAAATGAAATCCACGACGGTACGCGGAGACGTTGAACGAAGCAGGTATCCTGGATCCACAAATGCCACTTGCTGAAGAGTGTAACAGAGTTGTTGCTTAAATACACGATACCGGCCGTGAAAGCCTGCACTGTATGAATAAATACACGATGTTAGCGATGTTATACAATAGTTAAAAGCAAATGCAAAAATGAATACATTACATTATTTAAAATAGCAGCCATAACAACCATTTGATCAGAATGTTATTAAAATATACAGGCTGGTCAGAAACAGTGCGGAAAGTTGGTAAGGGTGTTGCTGGGGAGGTTGTGCTGCGAAATATTGTTAACACGCTTTACTTAGAATTGAAGTTTGCTAATCAGGTCGTTGTACGCGCAAAGTTTAGGTAGCCTTCCAGAGCGAGTGTTGCCAAATGTGTTCTTCATTTCCTTCCCTCAAACAGAACAAACGTAGCTTTTACTCATCTAGCTTAAATTTATCAGTTCCGGAAAAGGTACATTTTAACTTGTAATGGCCATTCCAGTAAGTAGTAACTCACAAACGTGAGCATGTCACGCACATCGACATTTTAGCGCTCAAATCTTGAATTTGAGCGTGCAATGAGCTAACTGGTTATCTTCAGTGCTAAATAATTCGGAAAGCGTCCAACGCATCCAGTGTTTTTCTTAATAATTATTTCTCAGCCGGGTCACCTCCACAACTCCCTTACAGGCTTTTCAATCTGTTTCTGATCACCCTGCACATAAAGGAGACAATCAGTGGTAACCGGCTATGTGTATTCAGTTTGCCATCGGTGGAGATTTGCATACAACTAGCAGATCACGTGCCAGTAAAGACAGAGCTTGACATCGCTGTTCCTGTGAAGATGGCGTGGAAGTATCGATATGTGCCAGCCAGGGGAAGACGCATCCAGAGCTTCGACTAAGACTGGAGTTAAACTGTGCTGGCATTTAGGCAGACACGTAGAGGCGCATGACAGGCGTTCCTGACTGCTCGTAGATCATGGTGCGAGCAAAATTAAAACTTGGGTCACGCTGATGGTTACCATGGAGGCAGCGTTGAAGTATCAATGTGTACGTTTCAACGGAAGACGACCTCGAACCTGCAATAGCGAGTACCTGTTAAGGAGTACTGGCATACGTGTAAGAGAGCTGTGGAAACGCAAGTCTAATGCCACATATGAATGTAGGAAAGTGGCCAACAAGTAAAAGAGGGTACATCATTTATTTTAAATGAAAAATGATGTCAACAGAAAACGGTCATAAAATGTAATGGTAACATCATGGTTGACACAAATAAAGAACATAAGTAGTCAAAACTAAAAAACGAAACACTGAAATAATTGTTTACAGTTGCCTAACACGCCACAGACTCGAAAAATAATTCGATTAATGTAGTTACGAGCATGAAACTACCATAAAACTTGAATTTTCCCATTTTGAGAGAAGTGAAGAGCGATGTGTTTAATTGTTGAAAACCAGTCAACAGCCAAGATTGCATAGAATTTTTCTTATTTAAGACAGCCGGTCCGCATCTCGTGGTCTTGCGGTAGCGTTCTCGCTTCCCAGGCCCGGGTTCCCGGATTCGATTCCCGCCGGGGTCAGGGATTTTCTCTGCCTCGTGATGGCTGGGTGTTGTGTGGTGTCCTTAGGTTAGTTAGGTTTAAGTAGTTCTAAGTTCTAGGGGACTGATGACCATAGATGTTAAGTCCCACAGTGCTCAGAGCCATTTGAACCATTTTTTTAAGACAGCCGGATTCAACAGACTATGCTGTCATCTTCAGGTCTTAAAATGTTTTTGTTGTAAAACATGTTCATTTTACGCTAATGTCCACTTAACATCTTGTGTGTGGGGTCAGCGTAAATGAACATGTTTTACAACAAAAAGATTTTAAGATCTAAATGGGACAGATTTGCCTGCTGAAAGCATTTATATTAAATAAAGAAAATATTTTATGCGATATTGGCTGTGGAAAAATGGAAATGAACGTATGGCATTGTTGACCGGGAGGCCCCAGTGGGGGAAGTTCACCCGCCAAGTGCAAGTATTATGTCATTCGACCCCACATTGGGTGACATGCGCGCCGATGATGAGCATGAAACGATGACGAGAACACAACAGCCAATCCCCGAACGGAAAAAATTTCCACCCCGGCCGGGACTCGAACCCGGGACCGGTTGCGTGGCAGGCGAGCACGTTCCCCCGCAGCTAAGAAACGTCTGGAATTATTAAGGGAGCCATAAATAAAAAATATAACCAAAAGCAGTTGGCATTTGTGGATCATGAAAAATTCGATAAATGTAGTTACGATCATGAAAACAAAAATTATAATTTGTAGCATACTGTGAAATAGTTGGTTGTAGGTACAAGTAACAATACGACAATCAGTGGTCACTTTCTACCTACCTTTATAAAAGTGGTTCAAATGGCTCTGAGCACTATTGGACTTAACATCTATGGTCATCAGTCCCCTAGAACTACTTGAACCTAACTAACCTAAGGACATCACACAACACCCAGCCATCACGAGGCACAGAAAATCTCTGACTCCGCCGGGAATCGAACCCGAGAACCCGGGCATGGGAAGCGAGAACGCTACCGCACGTCTACGAGGTGCGGGCCCAACCTTTATACAATAGCGCTAGAGCCACGACCGACATTGTGCTTGCATACGCCAAAGCGGATTGCAGTGGGAGAGCTGCTACAAGGTTGTATGCGGAACGTTTTCCACTCAGACGTGCTCCACATCATTCGATGTTCATGATCATCGAGAAACTGAAGTATGTCCATTGCACAGTAAAGTAATAGCACTTTGCGCTTGGTACTTGTGAATACTACCCCAGTCTAATGTTTCTCCTCTGGTAGTTAGCGAAACACGATGCGGGTCGTCCACTCTCGGCTCGAACGATTCAGTTCGAGGAGAACGTGTTCATAACGTTCGAAGAGCACCCAGACACCAGCACTCGGCGGGTAGCACGGGCGTTACACACGCTTAAAGGTGCCGTGTGGCGTGTTTTCAATGCACACCGGCTCCATCCATACGACCTGAAGGAAGTCCATGCAATACGGGAGGAGGACAACCCACGACGGGTACAGTTTGCGCAGTGGTATTTACATCAATGTATACTCCAGTCACATTCCCAGACCTTAGTGTTATTTACGAATGAATGCACGTTTTCTAGAGATGGCACATTAAACGTGCACAACATGTACGTTTCGGCTGATGAAAATCGGCGTCACAGGTGATTCAAAATCATCATCACAGGGTCAGTAGTAACATCTGGACCGGGACCATTGGTGACCGTATCATTGGGTCATATCTAGTGCCAGGCTGATAGGCCCAATGTACCTAATATTTATTAGACACATCTTGCCTACACTATTGGATGTCGTGCCACTAAGTACTCTGATGTACAAATGTCTGCAGCATGACGAAGCTCCAGCACACTTTGATTTTGATGTGTGGAATCACCACTATGTCGCATATCTACATCTACATCTACATGGATACTCTGCAAATCACATTCAAGTGCCTAGCAGAGGAGTCATCGAACCACCTTCACAATTCTCTATTATTCCAATCTCGTATAGCGCGCGCAAACAATGAACACCTATATCTTTCCGTACGAGCTCTGATTTACCTTATTTTATAGTGGTGATCGTTCCTCCCTATGTAGGTTGGTGTCAACAAAATATTTTCGCATCCGGAAAAGAAAGTTGGTGATTGGAATTTCGTGGGAAGATCCTGTCGCAACGAAAACGCCTTTCTTTTAATGATTTCCACCCCAAATCCTGTATCATTTCTGTGACACTCTCTCCCATATTTCGCGATAATACAAAAGTGCTGCCTTTCTTTCAACATTTTCGATGTTCTCCGTCAGTCCTATCTGGTAAGGATCGCTTACTGCACAGCAGTAGATCTATTCTAAAAGAGGACGGACAAGCGTAGTCTTTTGTATTTCCTAAGTGTCTTGCCAATAAAACTCAGTCTTTGGTTAGTCTTCCCCACAACATTTTCTATGTCTTCCTTCCAATGTAAATTGTTCGTAATTGTAATACTTAGGTATTTAGTTGAATCCTAATCAATGGTCTGGTAGGGGTGTACCACTTCCATGATCAGTACGGTCGCCAGATCTGACACTTTTCGAATATTCTCTGTAGAGTTATATGGAGAGTATGATGTATGGCATAATGTAACGTCAGCGGATGACCTTATTGCTCTAGTCCACGGAGAGATCGAAATGTTTCATGTGCGTGAAACAGCACCGCCGGTGTAGCCTCTGCATTGGCTTAGAAGTACGCAGTTTGAAGCTCGTTTGTAATGTAGACAACGTGATGTGGTACTCATGTTGCCGCGCGGGATTAGCCGAGAGGTCTAGGGAGCTGCAGTCATGGACTGTGCGGCTGGTCCCGGCGGAGGTTAGAGTCCTCCCTCGGGCACGGGTGTGTGTGTTTGTTCTTAGGATAATTTAGGTTAAGTAGTGTGTAAGCTTTGGGATTGATGACCTTAGCAGTTAAGTCCCATAAGATTTCACACACGTTTGAACATTTTCGCTACTCATGTTGGGTTTATTGACATAAAGTGGAAAGTAGACACACCTAAGACTTCGGCGCTCTTCATCGTCAAAGACGTGCGTTTCAGAATATGGGTTCCTTCTTAAAAACCTATCAGTGTGCTTTTGAGCACGCATACTAAGCGTCGTCGGTGGTTTTTCGGACGCCCCGTGTAAAACAATATTGGAAAAGAAAATGCCAAACTGCCAAGAAATTCGAAACATGGAATATTGAGAAACAAATGGAAAAAATTCTAGTATGTAAAAAGCTAAAGCACATAGTGCTGTTGAGGCTTTCAGAAAGCTACTGTACCAAAAGGCGACTGCACAAAAGCTAGAAGACAGACACTCAACAGTTGATCGAGCATCTCTCGAAGTTTTTAAGTCATAATACATTTTCTCAATATGGGCACCATTTATGACGTGGAAGGTGTCGATACATTTGTGCAAGTTGAAGCTGCTGTGACGGATTGACAGCAGTTCACTTTGGATATCTGTTTATTGGGCTATCTGTCCGCAAGTGGGAATTAATTCTGTGCGACAGTACAGAGCGGAGGATCTGCCTACACCTTCTGACATGCCTTCTTCCTACGTGAGCCTTGTAGTTTTCAGGCAGTCATCTTCTGAAATCCAGGGTGTAGTAGGGGCACACCATGGAACTAACAGTGCTCTCAAAGTCTGTTACTCCGATTGTGTGCTTTGTACAGTTTCCTTAGTATAGAAAGTCCCAACTGTAGTGCTCGAAAACCACATGTAGCGTCAACTGCAAAATTACGCTTATACCTAAATTTCTCAAGGTAATGCTACCGAGAATTCTGTTTCGTTTCTCATCGAAATGAGGAAAAAGTTTTCTGTCCATCGTACCACTAAGTCTCTCGCGTTGAGTGAAAAGGTTTGCAGATGATGTGGCATTCTCTTTGAAATTAGGGTTGATATACAAACTGCGGAAAAAGCAATTTATTAAACAATATTCGTTGTGCCTGAACATAATATAGCTGAATGTGATGAAGATTTGTGGGAAAGAGAATAGAATTTTGTTAGAAGCCGAAAATGCTTATGGTACATTAACAGAAGTGAAACATCATCACTTAACACTTCCAGGCTGAGATGCCGTGGTTCATACATAAAACTTTCCACTGACGGTTCGCCTTCGACTGCGGAAGGCATCCTCCGAGGACAAACGGCGAATTGCAACGAGAGCGTGACCTTTTGTTTTTTTTTTTTTTTTTCCTTTATTGAGTTTCGATTCCCCCTAAAGGGGGCGGGCTGGCAGCAGCTTATTACGCCGCTCTTCAGCCTACAGATTTTTTTAAGATGAAGATAATAAAAAACAACAGTTGGCGATAAAAATCGGTGACTTAAAGGTAAAATGGCAGAAAATACTGGAACTTAAAACATAAAACACAGGGTTGATGATGCGAATGAAATACACAGGAAGCAGAAAAATAATACACAGCCAATTAAAAAACACGGCGACAATCTGGTTTCTGTTCTCAAGAGGTATAAAATGCACACCCAGCGATAGCATGATTTCTGTTCGCAACACTGTCGAAAGACGCACAACACTGAACACGCACTCGCACTTAATCTCTGCACTAAAAAGTTGGCACAAATATGACATACCACAGCCGAGAGCAGGTGGGGGGACACTGGACATATGACGGGAAAAAACGGGGGAAGGAAAGGAAACGTGAAGGGGGGAGGGGGGAAAGGAACCAATGGAGGATGAGGATCCATAAGAGGGGTGGGGGCGCCGAGCAGACGTGCCAGGGAGTTGGGAATGCAGAGGAGGGGAATCCAAAATGGCTTGGGGGAGGGGAGGTTGGGAAGGGAGATAGGGAAAGGTTAGGCGGGGAGAAAACACAGGGTGGAAGGGGGGGAGGAAGAGGGAGCCCAGGGAAAGGACGGAGGAAAGGAGGGGGTTCAAGATCAGAGTTGATAGGAGGGATAAATGGAAGGAGAGAGGGCATCATCTGGTGGGGGGAGTTGATGAAAGTCGCCTTGGGAAAGGAGATGTAGGGTGTAGAGATGGAGGGTAGGGGGGAGACAACAGTGAAGATGTGGCAGGCGGCGGGGATGGGAGAGGTGAGGAGCAATCAGGGGGTGAGGGGGTTCAAGGCGGTGGGAGATGTAGAAGATGCGGATATGTTCGAGGAATAGGAGCAGATGGGGGAAAGGAATGAGATCATAGTGGATCCGCATGGGGGATGAGAGGTGTATACGGAAGGCTAGGCAGAGTGCATGACGCTCAAGGATCTGGAGGGACTTACAGAATTTGGGGGGGGGGGGGGGGGGCAGATATCCAGGTGGGACTGGCATAGCAGAGGATGGACAGATTAAGGATTTGTAGGTGTGGAGGATGGTAGAGGGGTGCAACCCACATGTCCGGCCAGAAAGGAGTTTGAGGAGTCGGAGGCAGTTGTGGGCTTTGGATTGGATGGAGTGAAGGTGAGGGATCCAGGTGAGGTGACGGTCAATGGTGAGGCCAAGGTAGGTGAAGGAGGGAGTAAGGCGGACAGGACGGGTGCAGACAGTAAGGGAGAAATCCAGGAGCCGCAAGGAGTGAGTGGTACAAACTATGATGATTGCCTGGGTCTTGGAGGGATTCATCAGACGGATGTAATTGATAGGAAGGGCATAGGTTTGGAGTTTAAACAGGAGACCGGGATGCCAGACACGGTCTTAGGCCTTTTCTAGGTCAAGGGAGACAAAAATGACAGAGTGACGGGAGTTCATCTGGAGGGAGAGGAGATGAGTGAGGTGGAGGATTTGGTCATCAGCAGAGAAGGAAGGTCGAAAGCCACATTGGGTGTTGGAGAGGAGGTGGTTTTGGCGGAGGTGGTGATGGATGCGCCGGGAAAGAATGGAGTCCAAGAGCTTGCTGAACACTGATTTGAGACAGATAGGACGATAGGAAGAGGCATCAGATGGAGGCTTGTTGGGTTTGGAGAACTTCAGGATACGGGAGGTTTTCCACAGGTCGGGATAGAAGCCAGTGGCAAGGATGACATTGTAGAGGGTGGCAAGGATTGAAAGGAAGGAGGGAGGGCAGTGTTTGAGGTGGCGGTAGGTAATGCAGTCGTGGCCGGGAGTAGTGTTACATTTAGTGCGGAGTGTGAGGCTGATGTCTTGTGTAGTGATGGGAGTGTTAAGTTCAGATGGTGGTGTGTGGCCCAAGTACTGGAAGCTAGGAGCAAGGGGAGGAACAGAGGCATTCATACGCTCCATGACATCAGGGAAGAGGGAATAATCAAAGTGGGGATCATCTGGAATGGGAAAAACATTGGAGAGGTGAGAGGCAAAGTGGTTGGCCTTACTGAGGTTGTCAGGAAAGGGACGGTCATTAAGGAGGAGAGGGTACTGGGGGGCGGGGCGGTTCCCAGTAAGGCGGTGGAAAGCAGACCAATACTTGGAAAAGTTTATGGGGAGCGTGGTGTTGACCTGTGTACATGTCTGGCGCCAGGCACGGCGTTTCTTCGCTGTAAGCAGGTTGCGGATGTGTCGCTGCAAATGCCGGTGGCAGGTAAGTGTATCCCGGTCACGAGTGCGGAGAAAAGAGCGGTAGAGGCGGCGGGGCTCTCGAAGGAGGAGGACAGCCTGTGGAAGCAGGGTGGGGTGGTGAGGGTGGATGGCTTTGGCGAGGATATGGGTCGCGACAGCGTCAGACAAGGTCTGGTGCAGGAAGGCAGCAGTGCAAGAGATGTCATCAGGAGATGGAAGGGTAAGATCGTGGCCGGCAACCTGGGTGTGAATGGAGTCCCAGTAGGCATCCCAGTTGGCACAGGAGTAATCATGGACAAGTTTAGGAGGGACATCACGGCGAGGAGCGTTGCAGGGATGGCGACCATTAGAGATAGTGAGGAGAACAGGAGCATGGTCACTGCCAATAAGTCCAGGACATCTGCGGTGATGCGCCCAAGGACATTGGGAGAGGCAAGGAACACACCGGGAGTGGTTTTGGATTCGGGTCGAGTGTGCTGAGGCAGGGGAACCAGGTCTCCCTAGAGGGTGGTGAGAAACTGATGCTATCGCTGGAGGTTGGCAGGATCGCAGCTGTGGATATTGAGGGCGGCGGCAATTAAGTAGGTGGAAAAGGGTGCAGTCAAAGTGGGCCAGGAAATCAACGGGATGGGGGCGTGAGGGCGGACATAAATGGTGGCACAGGTGATGGTAAGGGTGGGGAAGTAGAGGCTGATGGTGAGTTGCTCGGCAGGATTGTTAAAAAGAGGTTGGGGTCGGACAGGAAGGTGCTTCAGGTGGCCTACAGCAACTCCACCATGCACCAGAGGGTACGGGTTATCGGTGCGGTGAAGGATGTAAGGAGCCGTGGAGATGGAGATACGGGGATGAAGGAAGGTTTCATTTAGGACGAAGGCATCCACGCGGTGTCGACGGAGGGTGTGGAGGAAGAGGAGTTTGTGGGTGGGCAGGGAGCGAATGTTGTGGTACAGGATACGGTAGGGTTGTTGTACCATGGGAGTGGAGAGTTAAACGAGGGTGGTGAGGGGGGTGAAGGTGAAGTGGGCATGGTTGTGGGAGTATGTAGCATAGGTGATAAATGGAACAGGCAGTGAGGGCGATTTGGGAAAGGGTGTGGGAGCGCTGGAAGGGGTAAATGTTTTGGAGCACAATGATGATGATGTCCTCTGCAGTAGGTGGAGGGAAGAGAGAATTGTTGGGGTGGATGGGGTCATCAACAGGACGGTCAGAGACGGTGAGCTCAGGGGCTTTACACTTCAAGGAGTAGGTAGGATGTGGTTCGTTGCAAGTGTTGCAGGAGGAGGGAGAGGTGAGGTTGGGGCAATTCTTGAGGAAGTGTGAAGCTTTGCAGTGGGGACAAGTAGGGGGGTTCTTGCAGGCAGAGGTAACGTGGTCGTTGTACGTGAGACAGCGTTGTCAGCGGTAGGATTGGATTGGGGAATGGGAGGGGTCCACCTTATGATGGCGATTGTAGATGAGGGCTCCCTCGGTGAGGTGGAGGTCAATGGAGGAGGAGGATTTGGTGAATATCCGCATGGGAAAAGTCGGCCCGGCATCATTGAAGATGTGAAGGGCTGAGCGGATTTCAATGTTGGGCCAGGAGTCGAGTTCCGCCAACACGTCAGCCTCCGTGATCACGGGGCTAAGCTTGGTGAAGGTTGGCGGACGTCGTGGAGGTTGAGGCTGATGGGGAGCGGACGGGGTGTGGTAGGGGGTAAGGGTTGCACGTTGGCCAAATTGGGGGAAGGGTCAATATTCGGGCGCTTTGAAGGTTTCGCGGTCACGACTGGGTGAAGAGGGGGCTGGGGGACGGGTCGAGACGGCGAGTGAGGGCCGTATATACACTCCTGGAAATGGAAAAAAGAACACATTGACACCGGTGTGTCAGACCCACCATACTTGCTCCGGACACTGCGAGAGGGCTGTACAAGCAATGATCACACGCACGGCACAGCAGACACACCAGGAACCGCGGTGTTGGCCGTCGAATGGCGCTAGCTGCGCAGCATTTGTGCACCACCGCCGTCAGTGTCAGCCAGTTTGCCGTGGCATACGGAGCTCCATCGCAGTCTTTAACACTGATAGCATGCCGCGACAGCGTGGACGTAAACCGTATGTGCAGTTGACGGACTTTGAACGAGGGCATATAGTGGGCATGTGGGAGGCCTGGTGGACGTACCGCCGAATTGCTCAACACGTGGGGCGTGAGGTCTCCACAGTACATCGATGTTGTCGCCAGTGGTCGGCGGAAGGTGCACGTGCCCGTCGACTTGGGACCAGACCGCAGCGACGCACGGATGCACGCCAAGACCGTAGGATCCTACGCAGTGCCGTAGGGGACCGCACCGCCACTTCCCAGCAAATTAGGGACACTTTTGCTCCTGGGGTATCGGCGAGGACCATTCGCAACCGTCTCCATGAAGCTGGGCTACGGTCCCGCACACCGTTAGGCCGTCTTCCGCTCACGCCCCAACATCGTGCAGCCCGCCTCCAGTGGTGTCACGACAGGCGTGAATGGAGGGACGAATGGAGACGTGTCGTCTTCAGCGATGAGAGTCGCTTCTGCCTTGGTGCCAATGATGGTCGTATGCGTGTTTGACGCCGTGCAGGTGAGCGCCACAATCAGGACTGCATACGACCGAGGCGTACAGGGCCAACACCTGGCATCATGGTGTGGGGAGCGATCTCTTACACTGGCCGTACACCTCTGGTGATCGTCGAGGGGACACTGAATAGTGCACGCTACATCCAAACCTTCATCGAACCCATCGTTCTACCATTCCTAGACCGGCAAGGGAACTTCCTGTTCCAACAGGAAAATGCACGTCCGCATGTATCCCGTGCCACCCAACGTGCTCTAGAAGGTGTAAGTCAACTACCCTGGCCGGCAAGATCTCCGGATCTGTCCTCCATTGAGCATGTTTGGGACTGGATGAAGTGTCGTCTCACGCGGTCTGCACGTCCAGCACGAACGCTGGTCCAACTGAGGCGCCAGGTGGAAATGGCATGGCAAGCCGTTCCACAGGACTACATCCAGCATCTCTACGATCGTCTCCATGGGAGAATAGCAGCCTGCATTGCTGCGAAATGTGGATATACACTGTACTAGTGCCGACATTGTGCATGCTCTGTAGCCTGTGTCTATGTGCCTGTGGTTCTGTCAGTGTGATCATGTGATGTATCTGACCCCAGGAATGTGTCAATAAAGTTTCCCCTTCCTGGGACAATGAATTCACGGTGTTCTTATTTCAATTTCCAGGAGTGTATAAGCCATCCAGAAGGCGCCGCTCCCAATCACGTGACGTCGACTGTGCTATGATCTCTGATATTGCCAACTTTCTCAATTGAAATTAATCAATTGTCACGCTGGGTGTGTGTGTTTGTCCTTAGGATAATTTAGGTTAAGTAATGTTTAAGCTTAGGGACTGATGACCTTAGCAGTTTAGTCCCATAAGATGTCACACACATTTGAACATTTGTTTTTTTTATTGTCACGCTGTTGCTGCAATGTTGACGTCCATATCTTATCCAGTTTAATGCCTTCATTTTTTCTATTAAAATTGTTGCAGTGTTTGGCAATCTCAATAGCCTCTCTGTACATTCGCGCAAAATAATGCGACGTCTTTGATATGACGGTCGTCTCACTAAACTTTATTTCATGGTCACCTCCCTGAAACACATGATCCGCTACAAACGATTTATCAATATGTCCGGGGCCGCAGTTCCTTTTATGCTCACCCAGACGTGTGTTGACGATTCTTTTTGTTGTACCTGTATAGACCTTTCCACAACTGCACGGAATTTTATAGACACCTGGTGTAGCTCAGGGATGTCCTTTTATTTTCGTGGTGCGTCTGAAAACAGTTTGCACATCGTACTTGCTTAAAATTTTTCCAGTGCGATCAGTGACCCTACAGATAAATGGTAAGAACACTTTCCCCCTGGGTTGGTGTCGATCCTCGTCTGTCCTGGTTTTCAGTCTAGTGCGTAGTGGGCGATCTACCTCTCTGTTGGAATACCCATTTTTCTTTAAGGTCGCTCTAAGGTGTTCAATCTCATCATCTAAGTGAGCTGGTTCACATATATTGTGCGCCCTGTCACCACTATTTTATGTCTTGGGTGCCGTGAAAGCCCTTGTTCTATGATCAGAAGTGAAACATTATTACTAAAAATGAATGAAGCAAGGGGCGACAAACGAAGAAACGTAGAAACACTTGAGATTTATAGGTATAACATTTTAACGTGGAACTGAAAGGAATGTTTTCTAAACAAAATGTCTGTAGAAGGGAGTTGTATGACAGTGAAATATCAGCTTTTAAAGTAAGACAAAAGACGCATTTAGAATGTGATGGTACCGAATAGATGAAACAATTCGAAGAGCACATAAAATACGAGTACAAATTGAAGAGCTGACAAAATAAACAACCAAGGACAGCTATACATGTAAAATCCATACCAGCAGGATGGAGAAAACGGAACATCTTCCACTGCAAGTAAGGAAAAGAAACTTCAAACGAGAAGTAAAAAAAAAACGATTATAGGAGTAGTTAAAGAGTATGGAATATAGTTTACAGAGGATGTAGAGTGTCTTACACGAAGTTTAAGGTTATAAAGTGATGAAAGAAGTTATTCAGTTTACTCAGACATTAATTAAGCAATAATTACGCCTGTTTCCATCACACTGGTGCTCAGGGTGGCCAGCCGGAGTGGCCGAACGGTTCTAGGCGCTACAGTCTGGAACTGCGCGACCGCTACGGTCGCAGGTTCGAACCCCGGCTCGGGCATGGATGTGTGTGATGTCCTTAGGTTAGTTAGGTTTAAGTTGTTCTAACTTCTAGGGGACTGATGACCTCAGAGGTTAAGTCCCATAGTGATCAGAGCCATTTGAACCATTTTTTTGCTCAGGGTGTTAGTGTCCAACAAAGAGGTAAAACCATTTACGTACTGTTAAAGTAATGGAGGGTAAACTAAGCAGAGAAAAACTATAATTCGTTCCCGTAAATTTTTCAACCAATTTAATCTGAGAGGCATTTGGAGTAGAGTTCTATACATCTTCCTTCAAGCAAACTAAAAAGGCTAAATGGATGAGGTTTCCCTGGAGTTTGCAGAAAAAGAATTGTACCACGAGGAAGGAAGGCGCATTAGGATAATTATGTTTAATAGGCCTTGGAGAAGTTTTTGCCACCACGGCGAGTGTGATTCTTGGCGCAGCGGTCCTATTTGTCAGGGTGCGGTGCATCATAGGCGTGGCCAGGCAGCAGGCACCGTGGCGCACCCCGCAGAGAGAGAGAGAAAGAGAGGGAGGAAGGAAGAGAGAGAGTTTGGCGTGCGCGTCGGATATTTAATAATGGAGGCAGCCGCGGCGCCGTGGCTCGTCGCTGCCCACCGGGAATAATATGCGGCTGCTGAATATTTCGTGGCCAGCATCGCGGCGGCGTCTGCGGGTGCAAGGCCGGGGGAGCCGCCCTAAGATCCACGCGCTGCTATCCACCTGCTGTACTCTATCTGCAGAGCGACAACTGGCCAGCGCAGCTGCCAGCTGTATCGTGTTTAACGCAATGCACGTTTAGAAGGGCCACTGAATGAACTTTTATTTCAATGCCGACGCGTGTTGAAGGAACGCGCTTGCGCATACATACCGCCAGTGACAATGTAAAGAAAAGCCTCATGCTATGCAATATGTTCAGAGAAACAGGCTTGTCAGCAGCGACCATTCAAAGTTAGTTGGATAGTTACATTTCCCATACAGAATTTGAATGGTTCTTTTATCTAAATCACGTGGAGAGTGTTAATTTAAGAATATGTACACGTGACTAGTGTTAACATTAATGAACACATTATTATTTTTAATCCTACCCACACACACACACACACACACACACACACACACACACACACACACAAACGAGCTACCAATTTTTAAGCAGAAATTGTTTGCTGCCTTTCAGACACTTCGTGTTGTTGCACAAATGACCAGCGACTTGTGTTGCTGCATATTGAACTCTATTCTGAAGCAATGGCAGCTTTAATGTTGAATAATAATAATGATAGCGGTCATTTTTCCCTCTGGTGTTGTAGGTATGGACATCACTGTTCTTCTCAAATTTTGATTGATTGTTCATGACGAGTTTCATAAGCGGAATTTATATCTCCAAAGTGTATTGCAGTGACGCAGTGTCACTGCCCTGTAAATTAATTTTCTGCCTCACCAATATAGTTAGACCGCCAACGACCGGTGATGCTGTAATGTAACATCCGACACATGAAACAAACATGTTCACTTCGCACTCAACCACTGTAAGATACACGTGTGTCAAACGTCGGAATGCGCTCTGCCTCGGATGGCGTCAGAGACGGACTGTGACAAATCTAGTATTTGCGGTAAAAACTGATAGTGGACTCACGAGGACTGTACACTGTCCTGGATCGCTTAGATTTCGCTAAAGTATCTGTTAGTGTGCCGCCCATGATAATTACAGATCCGCGCGTCAAGTGGTGAATGTCACTTCCACTTTTGTGGCGAGCATTAATTTTGAACATTTGAGTATTAGTAGTCAGGTCGAAGGACTAAGTGGTAGGAACGTACCGTAGAGGTCGCCTCTAAACTGATAAGAGTGCTGTTTTAGAATAGAAAGATTTACTGTCAGTTGAACCTAGTGACATTCAAAGTGTTGTAAGTGAGATACTGTACTCAGTATGTGTATGAACTAGAACTATAAGCATTCATTTGTAATCACAGTCCTGATCCCGCTAAGTAGAAAGAGAATAGGAACATTTCTTTCAGTGAGCTGGACCAGAATGTGGCCGTGCAGACTGGAAACTAAGCGCTTTCTGGCTGACCACAAAAATAGTTACCAATCTCGCGTGAAAAAGACGGCGAATAAACAACTATCGTATATATCGTATCTCAAAATTTTACCCACCTCCCCACAATGTGCAGAGGAGGGTACTCCTGATGCCATTAACTGATGAATCCTTCCCTGTTCCACACGCGAATGACGCGTGAGAAAGTGACTGTCGGTAAGCTTCTGTATTAGCTGGAATTTCTGGAATTTTCTCATCGTTGTCATCTCACGAGACGTATGTTGGAGAAGGCAATATGCTGTACTCTCCTGAAATTTCAATAATAAACTCTCCATGTTCCACAACGTCTGTCTTGCTGCGTTTGTCACTGGAGCTTGTTGAGCATCTGTGCAATACTCTCACGACAACTAAACGACTCCGCGATGAAACGCGCTGCCCTTCATTGGATCGTTTCTATGTCTTTTAACAGTCCTGCTTGGTAATGGTGTCAGACTGATGAATGATACTCAAAATCTGTAGAACAAGAGCGTTGTAAGCCACTCCTTTCGTGGATGAGTTACATTTCGTTAAGATTCTTGATGTGATTCTCAGTCTGGCATCTGCTTTTCCTGCTATTTATTTCATGTTTATTTCACTTAAGGTCGCTCTGGATAATTACTCCTAGATATTTTACAGTATATACTGTTTCCAACAATTTGGCATCAATAGTGTAGTTTCACAGTAGTAACCCGCTGCTTCCTGGACTCGGTTAGGTGCGCCGGCCCCGGACCGAATCCACCCAGCTGATTAACGACGAGGGCCGATGTGCCGGCGGTTTTCCACATCCCGCTAGGTGAATACCGGGCTGGTCCCCATGTTCCGCCTCAGTTATACGGCTCGCAGACATCTGAACACATTCGCACTATTCCATGGATTACACTCGACACAGACAGTTGGGGTACACTAATTCCGTCCTGGGGAGTACGGGGTGGCGGCAGGAAGGGCGTCCGGCCACCCCTCAAACATTAACATGCCAAATCCGACTAACGATGGCTGCCCCTGCGTAACTGCAGGACAAGGCTCAAGCGATAGTATAGTGTAGTTGTGCAGTAGTGGATTGCTTTTCCTATGTATGCGCAATGTGTTACGTTTATTTAAGTTTAGGGCCAACTGCCAGATTCCGCTGCATTCATCAATCCTCAGTAGGCAATTCTGCAAATGGGTACTATCTTCTGGCGTTGGCACGAGTACTTTCTTGTAGATAGCCACATCACCTACGAAAAGTCTTAAATAGCTTCTAATTCTGTCTCCTAGATCATTTATATATAATGTAAACAGTAACGGTCCTATCACACTTCCTTTGGGTACTCCTAATATTACCTTTATATCTATCGATTTTGTTCCGCTAAGAACGACGTGTTGAGTTCTTTCTGCAAGCAACTACTGAAGTTCTGAACCCAGTCGCAAATCTCGTCGGATAACAGATAAGCTCGTATTTTTTTCACTAAAAGGGATTGCGGTACAGAATCAGAGGCCTTCCTAAAGTCAAGGAATGAAGCATCATCCTGAACGCCGTAGTCTACAGCGCTATGGGTCTCATGGAGAAACTGAGCGAGATCTATGTTTGCAGGATCATTTTTAATTTTTATAGGGGAGATTTTCGCTCTCCAAAAATGCCATAATTCTTGAGCACAAACATGTTACATAATTCTACAATAGATGGACGCCAACAATACAGGAAAACAATTACCTGCACCTGTCCTACAACGCTTCTTGAAAACGAGAACGACTAGCGTTTTTCTTCTTTTTACCAGGCGCTAAATATGTTTCGTCGCTCCAGCGAACTACGATAAACTATTGTAGAAGGGGAATAAGATCTCTCCCAACATCTTCGTAGTCTTACAAATGTGTAATCTGGTGCTGATGCCTTTTACTGCTAAACGATTCTAGTTGCTCATCTGTTCCGCAAGTTCTGCCATCACAACACCTGACACACTAGGTCTGTACAACCATATCATTACCGTTTTGGCCGATCTTTGATGCTTAACTTTACCCAGATTACTTCACATTCGGGATTCGCGTTAACCTCACTAAATACTTACATTCACTAAGCCATACTAAGTCTGAGACCTTGCAAATGGGAGCTGCTGCAGTTTACTAAAATCTTATTTATCTTTTCTATATCAGAACTGGGAGAGCAGATTACTCTTGTCTTCGACAACTATTGTTAATCGGAAAGCCTGAGTAGAAGTGTTGACAGAGCTATATGGGTGTGTATATTGTGCCTTATACCAGATATAACAAGCAGTTATTATGTTAGAGAGTTTTTATGTTAGAGATTCTTATACAAACGACTAAATCTTCAAGATTAGCAAGAGGTAACAGGAGCTTTAACCCAGTAGACACCCGGGCTCGGCCGAGTAACCCCGACGGCGCATTGCTGCTCGCGCACTCCGTTGCCGGCGCAGCGCTCAACTACCCGCGGTGCGGGCAGCAGCACGGACAGATCTGCCGGAGCGGGGCTCGGGCGGATAGATGCACCCCCATGCAGGGCTCTGTCGTCTGTAATACAAATTTAATACATACTGGTGTCCGAGATTAAGGCAACAAGACTTTATTTCCCCATCCCGTGTCTAATTGACGATATAGTCATACAAACTGTCAACAGATGTCCTGCACGGAAGATCGCATTCTGGTCAACGGACAGCCACGCCAACGATGACGTCAGGGCCCGTATCAAACGGATGGTGTTTGCCGGGCAGTCCCACATCCGCAATCGTTGTGTACACAGTCACAGACGGTGCAGTATGGCAGAGAAGACGCCTGCCAGACACTCTGCGGTGGAGCGCAATGGTGGCAGTTGACGCTAAATAACGAAAAGTGTGAGATGATCCACATGAGTTCCAAAAGAAATCCGTTGGAATTCGATTACTCGATAAATAGTACAATTCTCAAGGCTGTCAATTCAACTAAGTACCTGGGTGTTAAAATTACGAACAACTTCAGTTGGAAGGACCACATAGATAATATTGTCGGGAAGGCGAGCCAAAGGTTGCGTTTCATTGGCAGGACACTTAGAAGATGCAACAAGTCCACTAAAGAGACAGCTTACACTACACTCGTTCGTCCTCTGTTAGAATATTGATGCGCGGTGTGGGATCCTTACCAGGTGGGATTGACGGAGGACATCGAGAGGGTGCAAAGAAGGGCAGCTCGTTTTGTATTATCGCGTTATAGGGGAGAGAGTGTGGCAGATATGATACACGAGTTGGGATGGAGGTCATTACAGCATAGACGTTTTTCGTCGCGGCGAGACCTTTTTACGAAATTTCAATCACCAACTTTCTCTTCCGAACGCGAAAATATTTTGTTGAGCCCAACCTACATAGGTAGGAATGATCATCAAAATAAAATAAGAGAAATCAGAGCTCGAACAGAAAGGTTTAGGTGTTCGTTTTTCCCGCTCGCTGTTCGGGAGTGGAATAGTAGAGAGATAGTATGATTGTGGTTCGATGAACCCTCTGCCAAGCACGTAAATGTCAATTGCAGAGTAGTCATGTAGATGTAGATGTACATGTAGATGTAATAATACAAGCAGATCAGTCGCAAACTGATGTGGCCCGATGACTTAATGTGAATCGTTCTGTTATTTTCCGGATCGAAAGCGTATCCCGAAGACCAGGACCGGGCCTTCTACGTGTAACATCAGAAGGAGAGACCCGTTATTTAGCTGTAAGGGCACGACGGTACCCCCTAGTACTGCAAGGCGCCTTCCATCTGACCTCGCGACACCCACGTGACGTAACGAGGCAGCTTCCGCAGAGTGGCCTTTACGGTCGGAGACCCGCTGCACGTGTATCCCTCACGCGTCTTCACAGAAGGAAATGTCTAGCGTGGAGCCGTGGACGGTCGAACATTGGGCCAATATTCTATTCTCAGGTGAGTCCCAGTAGGAACTGGAGAGTGATTCCCGGCGTTTTCGCATCTCGAGGGAACGTGGTACACGATTTCGGGACCCAGCCATTGTGGAAAGACACTGATATCGAGGATGATACCTAATGGTGTGGGCAGGGATTTAGTTGGTCACTCAGACCTCTCTTGATGAAATTTTACGATAAAATCGGCAAGGTTTAATTGCTGTCGGGTATCGTGACGAGATCTTGAGACCTCATTTGCGGTTGTTGCTGTGGGGTCAGACTTCGTAGTGCTGGGCGATAATTCTCGACCTCCTAGAGCACGCATCATTGTTGGAAACGGAAGATACTACACCCATGGCGCGGCCTGATCGCTCTCCCACGCTGAATCCCATACAGCAGTGCGAGATGCACTGGGAACACGGGAAGCATCACGTCAGCATCCACCAACCACTCTCCAAGACTTACGAGCAGCGCTGCAGGAAGGATGGGCGTTACTGCCTCGATGGCATCATTTCCAGCATCCCCCATCGTTTGTCAGGCCTGTGTTGCTGCCAGAGGTGGTCACATCCCATACTGAGATACTGAGAGCACTAACCAGTTATGGGAATGTGTGTGTAAATCCATTAAGTTTAAAAAAACGAACATTTTTGTCTACCGTTATGCATGTTGCAGTTGTTTACGGTCTGCGATCTTTATATTTTTTCTACTCTCCTGACACCTGATTATACTGTTTTGTGGTAAAATAAAGGCAACGTTGCAAAATTTGTGTTTGTTACATTAATTTAGGACACCAGTGTATTTCTTACTCCATTTTTAAAAGATGGCATTCACTTTTTATATGCTGCAGTCTTTTTCTGAAATTACAAATATTACTCAGGAAAATTAATGTTTACCCAGACTTAAAAAATGTTCTAAGCCTCAACACGATCATATACCTAGGAACAAATATCCCGTTCAAATTTACATCCGTTTCAATCTAGGAAAATGAGCTAGAGAAAACTAACGCAAATTTACGTTTTCAAGACAGATCAAATTGTTAAAACAGTAAAGCAACGCAGTTAATCTAGAAATATTCCATATTCTACGATAAAAAACCGTCTTCTGTTTCAACGTACAAGATGGTACACGACCGAAGACACATGGCTCTACCGTCCAAACATTATATAACTAGCTGTATGTAGAACATACTTGCCCTAAAATTCTGTAACTGAAGAATTAACAACTTATTCTAAATAACTTTAATAAATTACACAGCTCTTAAATGCGTAGAACTACAAATATTTTTATGTGCTGCACAAACACAACTTCATGCGTACCAGCAACTATAATGAAGAAAAATAAGAAACTCCTTATGTCGGTCTTTAGCCAAGATTTCTTCACATGATTCTAAAATCAGACATTAGACTGAAGCACCAACCAAGAGTTTTTAGATACGCTATCCTCTAGTTCATAGGTCCCCAAACTTTCCTCTGACGGAACACTTTGAAAATCCTGGTACTCTGATATAAAACCTTCTTTAATTTTAAGGTTAATGTAATTTTCAGAATTGACAAAAACTTGTTTTATTCAGTGATTACTTCAGTTTTCAATCGTAACTAACAACACAGAAGTCATATCAAATTTTTCGAAAATAATTAATACTGCGAAAATGCTAAAAAGATGTGGTTTGTTTTAACAGTGTTTCAAGAAGCACTTATTCACATCCCACAGAACACAGATAGGGAAGCGCTGCTCTAGGTACAAGACTCTCCCCTACATGCTTCAGTTGCATCGTTTATTCGGTTGATGAAAAATAGTTAAGAGAATGGATTCAAATATATGTGTATCAGATACTGAAACTGAACATTATTATGTAACGCTAAGCAACGCTTTTTCAACCTGTTGTATTGTCAATCCGAGACTTAAATTAGTTATTGAGCTGCCCTGTAGGTCATGATTGGCATCTCTTGCTGTGATATGGATCGAATCACTTTTATAGTTCTAGTACTTCTTCATGTGGGGAATATTGCAAACAGGGACCATTTACATGATGTCTTATGGGTCGATTTTTTGCATCTATAAAACAAAACATTATTTTATCTTTAATTCAAGTGTTACTCAGCTTAGACCTTTGAAGATTTTTTACATGCTACTTCCAGTTCACTTTCTTAACAATAAAACACCTAATAATTTAAAGCCGGCCACTGTGTCCCAACGGTTCTAGGCGCTTCAGTCCGGAACCACGCTGCTGCTACGTCGCAGGTTCGAATCGTGGCTAGGGCATGGATGTGTGTGATGTCCTTAGGTTAGTTAGGTTTAAGTAGTTCTAAGTGTAGGGGACTAATGACTTCAGATGTTAAGTCCCATTGTCCTTAGAGCCATTTGAACAATTTTTGAATAATGTAAAATATTTAGTTTCATTTATTTACTTTCGTGCCTTACTTCTACTAGTGTGGTCTGGCGTTGTACAGTAATGGAGATGTATGTACTGTATTTCATCTAAACTCAGCGAAAGTCCAGAAAATAATGTTTACATTTTCATATGTTGAAGTTCCTGCTTCAGCATGCAATATCTTCAGCAATGAGAAATATTTTTGCTTCTTTAACATACATGATGATAAATTACTTATATGTAGCAATAACTGAATTCATTTACACTGATTACTCCCGGTTCTGAAGCTTCTGTTTCGTTGTGCACACATCCTCAATTTCTTAATGTCTCATTTTCGTTACACTGAACGAAAATTAGTTACCAGTTTAATTTCTGATACGATAAAGCTGAGCTTCTCTAGGAGAATGATGAGAACTACACAATCAAATGCTTCAGACAAATTACAGAAAATACCTGTTGGTAATACTTTGGCATTCAAAATTAGTGTTAATTGATTTGTGAATTTCAAATTGTGTGTCCTGCTGAGAGACGCTTTTGAGATTGGAAACTGAGACTATGAATCTTATTTTGAGAGAGGTCTGTTATGGGTCTCTCATATACAAATTTTTCCATTACCTTTGAGGAGGAACCAAGAAGTGAGATGGGTTGATGATTATTAATATCTGTCTTACTACCTTTCTTGATAATGGTGTTTTGTATATTTGAAAACACTGCATATATCTGGAGAATAGGATTATATGCACTTTCCTTGAAAGTTTTTCGTTTTGAAGGAGCTAAATACATTGTTAATTTCTCCAGCAGAGGATGGGGTGATTCCGATTTTCCTGAACGTATGTAGTGTTGTCAATTCGTCTTGAATATATTCTATTGCTTTGTCCCTGAACTGTCAATGGCAGTCTAAAGAGCTACTTCATGTAAGTGATTATTAAGTAGGTTGGTTAACTGTCTACTATGATTTATTATTTGACTGATTATTTTCGTAGCAAAGCCTCCACATTTGTAATTGTTTTAGAGTTTCTCTTTGCCCATGTAGATTTAATTTTATTATCTAGATTATCAATTTCAGACGAGTGATTTTTTACTGTCTTTTCTTAAAATGCACAACATTTCTTGTAATGTGTGATTAGTCTTACTACTTCGTTTGTCCTTTTCAAACAATTTCCCTTTCATTTACACATGACATATTGATTGGTTTTGTAATCCAGAGCATCTTGATGTCATATTAGTACGATACTTTATTGTTTTATTGGGAAAGCAGCTGTTAAGTAGTGATGGAATCCCAACAACAAGCACATGAAGCTTGGAATTAACATATGTTGCATTACACACATTCCTCTAGTCATCTACCAGTAAACTTGCCTTGAAACATCCCGTAGTCTGTTCTTTAATTACTCTGCTTTGAATTATATCACTTCCACATACTTAGGTAAGTTCTTTAGAGTGGCTAGTTGTCCACCATATAGATGCCATTCACTGTTTGGTAAACGTTTAGATCATTAATTAAATGGTCACCTACGTAAATGTTAAGTATTAGTGTACTGCTTTCTTGTATAATTCTGGTGGAAATATTAACAGCAGAACACTCGCTGTAAGCGTCAAGTAACATTTCTATATCGTTTCTTTTACGCATATCTATCAGAAAATGACTAATAAAATCTCCACAAACTATCATTTACTTTTCCTGCCTGCTAGGTGGCACAACAATTATTGAATTTTTTGTAATATTATTTGAAACTTTCCCAGGGGAGAAATATACATTTACGAGATACTGTAAAAATTATTAATGATTTTGCCAGTAGCAGCAATTGACCATCATAGGCTTCCCGTTTTATTCTAAGCTGAAACTACTGGTTTCACTAGATTTGTGCTTGACTTTATTTTCTTACTTATCTACATGATAACTCTTCCTTTCTCCATATTTTCCCTGCAAAAATGAACAGGTAATTTATAGTCCCTTATGTTTAAAATGTTGATTCCTTTATGTACACGGTATTCAGAAAGGGATAATACATCTAGTCCCTTTTAACATTCCAGTTGATGTAAATAATAAGCAGTTCGTAAACTTTGTTTTTACAGTCCTCTAACATTCTCATGCATAAAGATGACGTTATTCGTACACGTTTCTTTTGAGTATTACACTTCATTTATTTGGCTATCTTTTAAGGTAGTCTTGAACCATGATTAGAAAGAACTTATACAGTATAGTATAGAAGATAACTGGACGAAACACGCAAAGAGACAAATAGAAAAGACGTCATGTCATTACAAACTGCGGGACGCGATTCTTAATTGGGTGTGTGATCGCATTGGATTGAAGTCATGGGGTGAAACGTGATCTGAAGCTGGGCACAAAGTTGGCTATGATTTCTCATGGTAGAATTTTCTGCTCCTCCACCGGAACGATTGACAACTGTTGGATAGTCGATGGTGCATGTGGACGTGCTACAGTATGTCTCGAAAACTCATCCTACAGGTGCTCGATGGGATTTAAGTCGGGAATGGGTAGGCCAGTCCACTCACAGAGTATGCTTTCGTTCCGAGAGCTCTCCCTACGTAATTACTGTAGATCAGGTAGCGCTTTGTCATCGAAAAGTCAGTTCCGAACGCACCCCTAAGAGATTCGCACTAGGAACGAATACAGAGGTACAGTTACGTTGATCTGTAAATTTTGCATGTTCAAAGATTTGGAACTCAGAACGCCCATGTTGCGTTATGCCTCTCCACTCCATAACACCTGAACCTCCAGAACGATCATGTTCGAGAATGATTGACGTAATCTGGTGTGGTTAGAGGTGGTAAGACGCAATGCACTGAGAAACATTGTATAACATTTTTGTGGTCTATGGTTATATTCGAGCACAGTGCACTTTCCGGTAAACGTTATTGTGGCATTGTACTTCTTCTTCCATGTGTGTGTCTTTCCAGGGGTTCATTCGGCCATGACTTCATTTTTAGAGATGACAATGTGCTACCGCATCGAACACTGCTCTTTTGGATGAGCTCCTGGAACAACAGGACATTCGCGAATGGATGGCCTCCGGCTTGAATCTCGTCGAGAACCTGTCGGATGCGTTGGGAGACTTATTGCAGCCTGTCCACATACCCCATCACCTATCCAGCAGTCTCAACCGTGCTGGAAGAGGAATGGAACGCTGCAACGCCCCACCATCTGAACGGCTTACCAATCTCGTCGGCGGTGTGGAAGCATGTTGCAGAGCATGCACTGCCACCCATGGTGATCACACCCCCTATTAAGAACCACGTCCTGCCATCCAGAGGGACATCATGATTCGCGATGTTCAATGTAATTGTGTCTTTGAATAAAAGTAAGCGTCTCATGAACTGAGGGCATGTAACACTATTTACTATGATCCGTCTTTCAGATGGGGGTATTAAGTTCAGCGGCTCCATTCGTGTTATTGGAGAAGGTGTGCCGGTATAGGGTTTCACCCCCTCCTTTCCATCTTTATCCAATACATAAGTGACACCACACTACACAAACAGTTATTAGACTGCACTCCACTACCCAGATATAAATAAACATACAACTCTCGCACTTCTCGAAGGACAAGTACCAATGCGCGCTAAGGAAAGGAAAAACCTTTCTTATAAGGCGGCTGAACCTGCTCTTCGGGGTCTCCCAGCCCTACATGCCTTATGACTTCACTTTATCTAACAATTTAACGTTGTAACCTAATCTTGCCTCTTTCTCCTTCAGATTGGCGTAATTTGTCAGTTTGCTGCCACCAAGGATACTTACGCGTGTCTGTTGCTCATTTCTCCTGCCTATGAAAGGCCGTTACTCTTGTATGAGAGACAGTAATCCACAGACTTCGACAGCGAAAACCGGACAGTGTTCTTTGTAGCTTAGTCGTGACGCCGAGGGCTCCCGGATACAAAATAAATCAACAAAATGTGTGGCCCGATAAAAGTTACTGTCTCACCAAATTAAACTGAAAAGACATGGGAGAGTGGTAAAGGAAAGGAACTCTGTCTTTTAACTGCAAGCGATATTGACTGATTAAGGAGTTATTCAAATGAAAGACAATTTGACTCTTTGTGAAACACCTTATTCTTCTTTATAATTGCAAAAAGAAGTATATTGATAACGTTTTACTCTCATTCAACTCCACATTATTTTAGTGGCTCACAGTAGCAGAATATTCATTAAAGTATCACAACAAAATATGTAAGCGAGTCATTGAAGGCCAAGGTAAAACAAAAAAACTGTGGGCTGTACTACGTACGGAGCGGCGGAGGTAGCTAACCTGGTGATGGTCTGCCTTCGTTTGCTCGGACGCGGGCGCAGGCAACACAGGCAGCTTTGGGGCGCGGGTTGCCTAAATAATAGAAGCGCTGCGGGCGGGCAGCGAACGGTGGGTGCAGTAGCAGTAGCAGGCGGCCGCTACCTGCTGAATATTTCTCGCCCCTGCTGGACGCAGCCTCCCGGGGTGAGTTAGCCGCAATTACCGGACCAACCATTTTGTTAGGTGGCTAATGCTGCCTCAGCGGCCAGCTGCTAAATCCGAATCAAAACTAAAGGCTCTACAGTGCTCATTCCTTCCTGAATAAGACAACGGTACCATTCTTCAAGGTGATAGTTTGCATTAGTTCGTAGTAAATATAATTTCTTCGCCAGCCGAACATTCAAAGAACGAAACAACTCATTTTTCTTCACTGAAATATATTACTTGTTTAATCATCTGTTTCCGATTGCAGCTTTCTACAGGATTTAAAAACTTACTTAACAAAATGATATTTTTTCATTGTTATGTATTGTTTTCTTAGGCCTTTTTATGATGTATACAGAAATCAGTCTGAACTACAAATTGTATTCATGTCCGAAGTTGTCAGACGGCTGTCTGCCCTCTGTAATTAAAGAAAGGAAAAAAAAGCTTAGCGAAGTATTCAACGATGAGCTTGAAAAAGTATCCTGTGACTTTATCCCTGACCAAATGACGAGAACAATAACGACCAAATGAAAAAGAAGGTCGCTAACGGAAGCCTGTGCGGTGGCACTCGACCCAAGAGGTAAGCCGGTTCGAGGTTTAAAAAATGTTCATTGGCAGTATTTGGTCGCCAAGGGGAGAAGAGATTGTGAAGTAAAGTTCCTGGTCACCAGAATTTGGGCCAAAGTTGTAGTTTAAACACCAAACCTCATTGCACTGTCTCATGAAGTTAGGACATATGGCACTGTAGATGGTGATCCGCTCGTTGGATGGGGATGTTAAGCTTGGTGACCTTCTTGGTGCTACTGCCAGATGTACCTGTGCCAGCACCAGATTTCACCATCTGCCTTCTCTCATCATCATCATCACACAACACAAATATTACGCTCTATTCCACATACACACATACACACACACACACACACACACACACACACACACACACACACACACATAGACGCACACATGTAGTATTAAAAAATGTTGTAATGGAGAGTGTAGGAAACAAATAGGCTAAAGATTTCATTTAGAATTATTTTATTAATTTACCAAAACACTTAAAAACAAATATTCGTGTAATACGTCTAAGGAACATTGTCCTAAAGCGACTGTACAGTAAATGAGATGTCATAAACTTAAAAGCGTGTGTAATTCTCTCTGCAAAGTTCAGTGAATTATTATGTGTGACACACTACCAAATAAAATTGCGTGGTTTCTCCTGTGTAGTCCGCCTTTCTCAATGTATGATGGCTTTGTCTTCATCGTCACATTTTGATTCGCAGTATATTACAAAAATAGTAGCTTGATGGTGAAGTCATGACATAAAAGTAGTATAAATATGCAGTATATAGTATAAAATTTAACAGCCCACAAAATTTTGTAAATGAGTAACATTCATTGTAGGTTACCCTTATTTTTGGGGTCTCAGCTGATAAGAAGTAGCATTAGGAACTAAATGTTATGTAATCATACTGGAAACTTTCGTCATTTGTCTATATGTCTGAACGGAATAATATCAGCTAATCTCACCATATACATTTCACAGGAACGTTCGTTATTCGGATATTTGGTTATGGGTATGTAAATTATTATAATGTGAGTGTAATGAATATCCAGTAACTTACTTATGTGCTTGTCTTCCTCCTCTTCCTGGCTTCACATCTGTCATTGCTTCTAATTTTCACAATTTCATTAAAAATTGAGAAATAAATAAATAAATAACACATTAATACATTAATACATTAATGTGTACCCACATTAGAAATTTTATGTTCTTCATTGAAAAGGTAAATTCATTACTTTTTAAAACCATAAATTTTTTAACTGTTTTATTGCATGTCTACAGTTGTTTAAAGTTCTATTACTGCACTAGTCCATGCTTGACTACAGCTCCTACCTGGGGCAACTTCTTGACAACACCTTAGTCAGTTGTTATAGAGCTCAGATTGGCACCTACTACTATATATTCAGTGATGTATTTGATGAGGTGCGAATCCATTTTTGTTTCACTGTGTTGGCTATTAATATTATGAAGATTCTAATAATGTGCTATTACATTAGCAGTTCCTTATGTATCCTTTTATGATTATAGTCCTTGTGACAGCTGATGCTGATTTGTGTTATAATAAGAGTTAATAAATGCAGGGTGATTCACAAAGATGTGCAAATATTTTAATATGTTATTCTACAAGGAAAATTAATGAAAAAAGTTCATGCAACAAAGTGGTTAAACACTGAGCATGAAATATGATAATTACAACAGACATAAGAAGACTTAACAAAGATTTCTAAAAATAAATAAATTTCTACGAGAATGTATATCACGAAATGGCTTTACTACAGTTCAGACAAAATTGTTCCTATTTAAGTTAGTGACATATGACAAAACTTACTTTACCACAGTAAAAGAAATTTGGAAGAGAGTCGAAGGCGTCTCACAGCTATTTCTATCTGCAGCTCAGATAACTAATAAACCTGTAAGTTTCTGTCGTACTCTGCAGAAAACAAGAGATATCAACATCATTATAATCATGCCACTTATCTTTTTTTGTTTTTGTTAATGTCAAATAAAATTCTATTAATCGGCAGTCTGTGTCTATATGTATACCTCCTGAGCTATACCGCACAAATTCCTGGTTACATGTTCCAACCATCACCAGTGAAATGGTTTTTCGTAAGTCTCTTCCACATCAGTCTGTTCCATCATCAGTTTACTTCTCTTACTGTACTTATTAGTAATCCCAATATGTGGTTATCCATTGCTACTGCCCACCCCTCAGTTTTTGAATGGTTTTGATTTTTAAAGTACATATCTCACTGCATAAACTGGAACTAGTAATATTAACTCATAACATTCTTTCATTTTAAGAACATGGGAAACTTAATTTGGAAAATAGTGCTCAATTTATCAAAAAGAATCGAGGCTGTTTTTTGCTGCCTTGTTTATTTCTATGCTGTCTGCCATGTGCTTATAATCAGATGACCCATGCAACATAATTAATGAACGGGTTGTATGGCTTCATTTACAATTTGTTTTCTTTCCTTTTCAAGGTGTTCAATAAAATTATTTTGCTCCTATCACAACTGATATTTCGATCTACTTTCTTCATTCTCCTTTAATTAGTTCTTAAAGATCATCTTGGCTAGAGTTAATTGGATGACTTGCAACAATCCCATTGCGCTCTTGTATAATCAGCTTGTCCTTAGTCTTTTCAAAATTCTATGTTTTCACAAGGTTATTTATGATAATTTTAGCTAATATCTTTCGCATTATGGGGATAATTCTGACAGGTCAATAGGTTTTTAAATCTTGTCTGCTTCCTTTCCTAAAAATTAAGTATGTACACCAATTTTCCATGTGTACAATTATGAATGTCCCTTTGGTTTTAATCATTTCTCTTCAAAGACTATCTTATCTTGGTGCCTCTCAGTCTTTGATATCATTCATTTTAAACAACTCACATAAAACTGAACTATAACGTCATTATTTCCATAATTCACTAGTTGTGTTTCTTATTCACTCTTTCAAATATCCTTTGAACAATCCTCTGAATACTTATAAACAGCAAAGTTTTATTCATTGGCTGTACTAAATGATGAAGTCTGACTCCTTTCCAGTTTAATATTCTATTTTGGGTTATTATTGCTCTTGTTGTTTTCAGTTATTTATCTTGGCAGTTTTGCATTGTATATTCTCAATCCTCACAAAGACTTTCCAAATAATATTCTATCACATACCTGTTACCGTTTCCAGAATGAATCTTTTACTCTGCAGCAGAGTTTTGCTGATCTGAAGCTTCCTGGAAGGTCAAAACTGTGTGATGGATCTAGACTCAAACTCAGAACCATTGCCTTTTTTGCCATGAAAGGCAAAGTAACAAGTTCAGTTCTCTGTCTCATACCTAGTTCTAATATTACTGTTTGTATAAAACTTAACTGTTTAATAGTCACCATTACATTTTCAAAATTTTCTTGTTATTTTCTTTTGTTCTCATGTTTCTGTCTTTTTCAATGTGAAAATTGCCCATTTCAACTATGCCAGCATAATTTTCTTTTTGCGAGAGGCAGAACTTTCTTAATTTAATTCACTAAACTGCCCTGTCCTTAACCAAATTCCACGAGTTCTACATTTCCGATTTCTAGTCTTACTTGCAAAATAATATACTACTAAGTTTGGGCAGAGCATTTAATATAATTTTAGTCATGATTAAAAGAACCGACGACAGTACATTCCAGTGTCCAATCCAGATGTCCTTGACAGGCAGCGATTAATACTGATAAGGAAATAGTCTTGATATATCGCTATGTAGTGAAGTTGCTCATAAACACACAGTGTAAACAAGATGGTTATTTAAAGACTGCTAATGTTTGGATTAAACATACCATGAATCGGAGGAATACTAAGCCTTAAATGAAGCTGTTGACATGAGATTGCTTTGGGTGTGTGTGGGCTAGTCATGTTGATCCCAGACTCTGACAGGTAGAACTCATCAGGTCTGTTCTGAGACTGTTGCAGGGAGAGTTTTGCTGGGATCCATTACTGTCCACACATGTCACAGAATTCCTGGAATCTCAGTGTTTTCAGATGAAAAAATATTGGGCATGTCTGACTTAGAGTACTCGGGACTGGCTTCAGGCCTTAATACACAGAAATTGAAACTGTAACTGCTACACCACATTTCGCTAAACAGGTTGGAAAATTTACCTGATCCTCAACTGTTTCTATTACTTTTTGCCTATGTACAATAAATTGCAATTTTAGGATCCCAAAAGTAGGAAGAGGAGTTAAAAATAACAAACGGAATACAATGTTGTTATTAGAGGGTTGGGTTGATTTGGTAGAGCAGACCAAACTGCGAGGTCAGCAGTCTCATCATATTTGGGATGGATGGGGAGGGAAGTTGGCTGTGCCCTTTCAAAGGAACCATCCCGACGCTGGCCTGAAGCGATTTAGGGAAATCACAGAAAACCTAAATCAGGATGGCTGGAGGTGGGAACCATCATCCTCCCAAATCTGAGTCTAGTGTGCTAAACACTGCGCCACCTCGTTTGATGTTACTAGAACTGTTATTAGAAGAGTATAAGCAAATAAATATCAGGATAAGAACACAGCAGTAAGGAAAATCAAGTGTAGTCTGTTAAAGACAACTTCAGATATATTGCAATAAACCCAAAAAAACGTTTTTCTTAGAATGAAAGTGTATATCACAAGAAAATCGTTCCAGTATAAACATCAGTGCGCTCATACTCTGCTAGAATCTCAAGTGGCAAAGAAGCTGATAACTAAAAATAAATCCCATTATAATACAGTAGGGATGGATTGTAATGCAAAAGGGAATATAACTAAATGAATGATTCTTTAGAGAGAAACTTTGGATATCACTGAAAAAAATGCAAAGGTCTTACTTTAATAGAATTTATATAGAAGAACAACATGTTTATACTTAACATGCTTGTTCAGAAGAAAACATACAGAAATAGAAAAAGGATGTGACGATATTGTTTCAATTATCACTGATGTGGTACATGATGTGATTGTTTTGAATTTCAAGTACTTTTAAGCTAGTAATAAGTAGAACAACATTGGATACAAAGTTTCAGATAGATATACATAAAACCAAACAAGGCATTTTAGATATCAGAACCGTAAACTAGACAACAATTCCATTCTAAATTAAAGAGAAACAACATGTTGAAATACAGTTATTTTTACTGAACATCATTTTGTGCTGTAGTCATATAGTATAATTACATGCTGTAATTTCCACAGAGGCGAGCGCATTGTGAAAAACTAGCCAAACGACTCAAACAATACACAATGTGCGGCACTTCATCTGTACATTGATTATATCAGGCAGTGTATACAGTGCTAAAGATGCCTGTGTTTGCTACAAAAAAAAGTCAAATTGTGTAATACAACAGTAGTTCCACCACAAATTAATATACATGTTTGTTAGTTGAATCAAAATAAGAGGGCATATTCAAAATTAAAAATTATATTACTTTGTGTAATGATAGGACATAGTTCAGGAGACTCAGAAACTGTATTATTACGAATATCTAGAAATGTATAGCTGAATAATGTTCAATATGCTATGTGAAATCGTAATATGGACATTAATGAACAAACCATTCAAAATTAAATGCTGTAAAACAGTCTCATTCTGACATATCTGACATCGTTACATCATCAAATTATAGACTTAAAATTAATAATTTTAGAGATAAGTAATATGGGATGATCCAGTTTTTATCATAAAAGCATATACGAGTATAATGCCACTAGAAGTCAGAGAGGTAGATACTAATGCCTCAGTCAAACCTGAAAAACTTATCTTAAGTATGGATGAATTGGTTCAGAGTGTCTTTGGAAAATGTAACAGAATATTTTCACATATTATTTATAGTTTAAAATGCAATGCAAACTATCTCCACCAAATCAGTTCAAAACAACTAAACATCCTAAACAAGACATCATGTCCTTATATACTGACATATTTATATTTTATTAACAGTCAGCTCTTAATGTTTCACTGTTTCATTGTTATAGAATTCACTATTGTTAGTTTTATTACTTTCCAATAACTTTTGCATACTTTATTGCATTACATTGTCTTAGCATGATTCTTTTCTCTTAAAACACATTTCTCCTCTCTCAAACTAGTCTTGAGAAGCCAAAATTCTAATTTATATATGTTTTTCAGTTTTTAATATATAGGATGTTGTATGACTAATAGTGAGCTTCCACACTTGCCTACATGAATGCATTCATTTACTGTGGAACAACATTAGTAATAAACATTAGTTTGCATTATTTAAAAAGTATGTGAAATCTATGATCCTTTTGCATGATAGATTGGGATGATGTGGAATAAGTAATTTTACATTCACATCGCAAATTAATTTGTACATGCAACTACATTCTGAACATTTCTAAGGTATTTTTTATTTTCTACAAAAAGAAAAAAGATGTACAGATGCGAGTTAGTGATTTATACCCATCACCTTTTACACATTACAGTAAAAGAAATTCGTCTACACAACAGAAGGACTGTCAATGAGGTACCTTCTCAGTTTCTTATCAAATTTTACTTTACTGTCTGTCAGACATTTTATATCACTGAGTAAGTGATCAAACATATTTGTTGGAGCACTGTACACCCCTTTTTGTGTTAAAGACAATCGTAATGTAGTGAAGTAATGAATATCAGTTTTTGTTCTGGTATTCTAATTATGTAGCTTATTGTGATCTTGAAATATAGTGGATTATTTACAACAAACTGTATGAGAGAATAAATACACTGTGAAGCAGCAGTCAGAATGCCTAACTTCAAGAACAGATGCCTACAACATGATTGTGGGTGAGCAACACAAATTCTTGTTACAGCATGTTTTTCAGCACTGCAGACTTCTTTCTTAAAGATGGGTTACCACAGAGCATTCTTCCACATGACATTATGGAATGAAAATGTGAAAAATATATCAGTTTAATGATTAGCCTATCCCCAAGATTTGCAATGATTCTAAGTGCAAATGTGGCTCAACTATGTTGTGTTAGGAGTTCCAAAATGTGTTTTCTCAAATTTAAATTCTCATCAGTATGGACCTCTAAGAGTTTCGAGGTTTACACCCTATTTATTATTTCCTCACCAAATGTTACACTTATCGTTCGTGTAGTACCTCTAGAGGTACAGAACTGAGCATTTTCAGGGTGAGACCATTTGCAGAAAACCTGTCAATGATACTTTTAAGAACTTTGTTTACTATTTCTTATGTTTTTGTATGTATGCTCGGGCTGATTACAATATTAGTATCACGTGCAAAAAGAACTAATTATGCTTGTTGTATACTGGATGGAAGATCGTTTTCATATATGAGGAACGGTAGTAGACCGAAATTGAACTTTGGGGAACCACGTGCTTTCTCTCCAGTCAGAATTATGTCTGTGGACTATATTGCTTGAATTACTAAGTACAGCTTTCTGCATCCTTTTGGTTGAATATGACTACACCACCAATCCCATAAAACGGCAATTTATCTAGAAGAATACTGTGGTTCAACACTCAAATGGCTTAGAGTGATCGTAGACAATACTAACCGGCGCTTATTTAACGCTTATAAAATCTGGTGAGTGAACGTGTAAATGGCATTCTCACTCGAGCAACTCTTCCCAAACATAAGCTGTGATTTGCTAAGGATACTATTGTTGCTAAGATGCGATACTATTCTATATGTATTTTTATTTGAAATAACTAATTACACCAGTTCCGAAATGTAATTACAAAATCAATCAAAATTTCTGAAGTAGTAAAAAAATGTGTCAACTATTTAGTCAGATCCATATGACAGTCCCATAATAATGGAAAGGCAAACTGTAGGTTCGTGTAATAGCAGATTATTCGCTAACTTTATGATTGAATCTGACATGACTGGGTTAATTTAATTTCATATGTGATGATGGTGAGGAGGTCCCATACTCTGAGGAGATTAGCAAACAATGCGGGAGACCCGCACAGCCGCTAACGAAAATTAGAATTTGCTTATACCTCAAAGTGGTGGTGGTGATGATGATGCTGTTTGTGCTGGTGGTGCTGATGATAACAATGGTGTTGCTACTTGTGGTGGTTGTGTCGATTGTAATGTTAAATGTTACAAACAGATTCTTAAAGTAGAACTAATACCACATCAAAGTATACACTTATAATTAGTAATTTTAGCAATAAATAACACTGTATGATGGTTTTTAAGCACAAAAGCATATATAATGCCACTTCACATCAGTGAAGTAGGTACTAATGCTAAGACTGTGAAACTGAAAAACTTATTTTCAGTACGGATGATATGGTTCAGAGTGCATTTAGAAAGTGTAATGGATGGTACAAGAAACGTGAGCCCAGAATGGCTCACCTTGCAGCGTGATATTGGCGCTCGCTGTAATTGGTGGAGGTGTTTACAGCGGGAGTGAGCGCCTCAAAGCCGACAACCCGCAGCGCGGTGTTTACAAGCGGCGAGAGCACGCGGGAAGCTGGCGGCGAGACGCCATGCGGGTCACGGATGAATACCGAGTGCGGGCCCCTCATACATGACAACGACTGCCGCCGCGCCCCGGGGGTAATCTAAACTCAATTCAAGTTCCCGAACGCCTTTGATTACATTGTAGCGATGGGCGCCTCGGCGGCGCGGCGGGCGGGCGTTACTTGGCTGCTTCTGCCGCTCTCTCCTTCTGCTCCTTTGCGCTGGAAGACAGGTGGAGGCAACCAACTCAGGAGCTGCATTTGATGCTTAAGGACCGCACTGCAAATCAAATACACACACGTAAAGCACATTTCAAAGGACGTCCTTGCAAGAACACACCACCCAGCTCATCCCAGCGTAACATGAGCCGACAACAGCAATTACATGCTATATATCTATGAAATAAGCACTAATTCTTCTTGGTTTCTTTTCCTTTTATGTCAGACTTCCTAATTTGACCGAAATTTTTCCCTTAAATTTGTTACTTCTGCATGAATTCTGAATCATTAGTATTATAACCTTCCTGTGGATCACAGTTCGGCTTCTTCACTACACGTTCTGATAGTGGCGACGAAATGTTGTGACTCATAGCGGCACTTTTAGCTATAGGAATGTCTCGATCTCGCATGTTTACGTTCCGTTGTGTTATTTGGCAGAAATGTAGAATAAGGTTAGCTGCTGCACTGTTTTATTCAATAACTAAACGAATTTTGTTCATTCCGTACACCTTGGACCAAAAGTGTAAACATGACGAACACTTCAAACATTTACCATTTCTTTGATATTATACTATTGATGATTATCTTATTTTAGTAACAACTGTTAGTGTTATTGTCAGTAAATGTTATCAAAACCTTTATACTCAATATTTTTCTTTGTACATAAGACATCGGCAATTGTAAGCAATATTTTTATTAAACTGCTACATCAGTTGCACCAAACTTTCTCCATGACCGGTCTTCGAACTTTCTCGAGTATTCGCAGATAACTATAAAAAACAGGCAACAAGCATCTGGAAATATGGCATTAGCGATTATATACCGTATAATTATGTATTTGAATATTCCATAACAACTCGTCGTAAGTCAAGTATATAATGACAGGCATATAAAACTGACATGACACGATGTGACCTCCGCTGTTTACCAGATATACTCAGAAAAGTCTGGGACAAAAAAGGAACTGAACAGAATACAAACAACAATAAAATTTGAGCAACAGGAGCCACTATCTCAGATGGAGTGCACCAGACACACTGGTGTTCAGCAGCAAATACTGAAGAATGTCCTATGGGCTGGGATTGGTGCATTAAATATTAATTATCAAAACGTTTTTTTTTACAATGACCTAACATTTTATTTTTCTGTGGAAGTTATAATTTCATAATTTTTCTGCTGATTTCAATTCTTTAATAATATATTTTTAATGCTGCTGCACTACTGGTCACTTTTAGAGCGACCTACCAGGGAAGTTTTTATGCTAGAGGTTACCTACTTGGTACAAGCCACTGTGTCCGAATCTAATGTCCCATCCTTGTTCTGGAATACAGTTCACGCAAAAAGTAACGGCATCTGGTACTTGTCTATTCTTTGGAAAAAAGGCAGTCCAGTTACAACCAGTTCCCAGATGATGTTGTTGTTGTGGTCTTCAGTCCTGAGACTGGTTTGATGCAGCTCTCCATGATACTCTATCCTGTGCAAGCTTCTTCATGTCCCAGTACCTACTGCAACCTACATCCTTCTGAATCTGCTTGGTGTATTCATCTCTTGGTCTCCCTCTACGATTTTTACCCTCCACGTTTCCCTCCAATACTAAATTGGTGATTCCTTGCTGCCTCAGAACATGTCCTACCAACCGATTCCTTCTTCTAGTCAAGTTGTGCCACAAGCTCCTCTTCTCCCCAATTCTATTCAATACCTCCTCATGAGTTATGTTATCTACCCATCTAATCTTCAGCATTCTTCTGTAGCACCACATTTCGAAAGCTTCTATTCTCTTCTTGTCTAAACTATTTATCGTCCATGTTTCACTTCCATACATGGCTACACTCCATACAAATACTTTCAGAAACGACTTCCTGACACTTAAATCTATACTCAATGTTAACAAATTTCTCTTCTTCAGAAACGCTTTCCTTCGCATTGCCAGCCTACATTTTATATCCTCTCTATTTCGACCATCATCAGTTATTTTGCTCCCCAAATAGTAAACTCCTTTACTACTTTAAATGTCTCATTTGCTAATCTAATACCCTCAGCATCACCCGACTTAATTCGACTACATTCCATTATCCTCGTTTTGCTTTTGTTGATGTTTATCTTATATCCTCCTTTGAAGACACTATCCAGTTCCCAGATATAGAGCAAAATACACTTATTCTGCGCATTACAGCAGGAACTCGAGGTCTTTGAATGTCTTTTTCAAAGTCACAGAATGTGCTATTCCAATGGCTGGCTCGGTGTTAGTGTATGTAGCAACATTTATTTTAAATGTATTCGGTGTGGTTTCTGCTGACCTGAATTGTAATTAGTCTTGAAGTGCTTCAAAACTATCGGAAGTTTTCGACAAAACGTCAGATCGCATTCTCATATTACAGCACAGTAATTTCTTTTTATGAAGTCGTGATCGTAAGACCTCTGCTGGGTCTTTACGTATATTCATATCATGTACCAAAGCCTAGATATCAAGGTATGTAAATGGTACTAGAGTTTGACCCACCATATTGCTAGTTGTTGCACATAGTACCTTCTATCAACGTCTGAGTCAGTGTCTCTTAGGAGTCTGGCTCACTGGTCTCATGGATTAATAGGATACCCAATTTGCCGTTTTGTGCTACTGTCTTGTAAGAATAGGCGATACTGTGATCAGATGGATGGAGTCACTCTACGAATAGACTGAAATACACTTATTTATACTGTTTCCCTTTTTTTGCTACCCATTGCCGGAGCCTCAGCACCCGTTGTCTTGATATACTAACTTCATCCCGAGCTAATGGTAACAACCGTTTCCTATCAAAAGGCACAATATTTTACTTCTTTTTCCCCATGCTATAATAGTCACTAACATTGTACAATATGTCTGTATGACCGATACAACCATGTGGAGCCCTTGCAAACCCCGAGTAGAAACAATGGTCGACAGACACTTCGATCAAGCTATCTAGGACGAGATACTTATGGGTAGGAGCTGAAACAGCGCTTTATATACAAGAATGTCGCTCGTAGCTCGTCGACCGAGCGAGGTGGCGCAGTGGTTAGCACACTGGACTCGCATTCGGGAGGAGGACGGTTCAATTCCGTCTCCGGCCATCCTGATTTAGGTTTTCCGTGATTTCCCTAAATCCCTTCAGGCAAATGCCGGGATGGTTCCTTTGAAAGGGCACGGCCGATTTCCTTCCCCGTCCTTCCCTAACCTGAGATTGTGCTCCGTCTCTAATGACCTCGTTGTCGACGGGACGTTAAACACTAATCTCCTCCTCCTCCTCCCTCCTCGTAGCTCGTCGCTCGTTGACGTTCCGTTGTTATGCAGGACCACTCCTTCGTGAATTCAAGAAATTCAGGTACATTTTTAAGATACGTAACTCCTGGTTGGTTAGGAAGGAGCTGAAGTTTGTCATGTCTGAAGATGGGTGAAATCCCGAAACGCGTGACATGTTCTAATAAAAGAGTCAATCGAACATCTCATCACTGTATTGCGATTGTACAACATTGTTTGCTAATTATTAACATAAAAATGAAGTCCTGTATATCATACTGCTGAAATGTCATGGAATGGCGTTCCCTTATCTGTCATTCAAGCTTAGATCGATTCTATGTCTATCTGGATTAGAGCCGCTGATGTCAGGTGGTAGCTCTGAATACTAATTTTCACAACCTTTGTACCTAAATTACTTATATATTTTATCATGTGTTCTTCGTAATGCACCATACACACACAATACGTAAAATTTCCTTATACGGGGGTTGGAACTTAAGTAGTGGCAACTATTTATTTACAGCTCTTACAAAATAGATACGTCTTTCAAAGTTTTACTGACCTTCAAAGTAGCCACCAGCATGATGTATAACCCGTTGCCAGCGATGTGGAAGCCGTAGGATACTCTTAGCAGTGCCAGCTGTGTTGACAGTTCGAGTGGCGCGGTCTATTGCCCGACGAAATTGTAGCAGTTCTGAAGGGAATGCCGTGAAGTGTTTCCTTCAGTTTCGAAATCAGGTTGAACTTACGAGGGTTTAAGTCAGGGGAGTGTAGTAGCTGGTATAGCACTTAGCAGGCCCATCAGTCAAACAAATCAGTAACGGCTTGCACTGTACGTGCTTGAGAACTGTCCTGCAAAATGATGGTCAGATCCTGCAGAAAGTGTCATTACTTCTGTCTCTGGGCTGGTCGTAGGTTGTACTCCAAAAATGAACAGCATAGAGGCAGAAGTGATGACACTTTCTGCAGGACCTGACCATCATTTTTCAGAAACAATCAAAATGAATATGAATACAACAATCATAATAATAATTCTAGAGACTGTAGATCTAGATGTAGAGGGGGAATGAATAGGTGGTAGTTGGAGGAGAACAATCATAATTACTACAATAGACAGGTTAACAATAATCAAAACCATAACCAGGGTCATAATAAGTAACATACTAATGTTTTAAGCGTAGAAGACAGAAGTGCGATTAATCAGGTGCACAGCATCAATCCTTCTAATGTAGATGTCATAGTGGAGGTGTGATGCAAGATGCAATAGCTAGTATTCAAGTTATTCTGCTGGTAGGTTCATCCCATAGTCTGGATGGTTTTTAACAACATCTCAATGACAAATCATTATAAGAAAGGGAATAATAAGTTCAGAGTATATAGTGGAACACTAAGCTATCGATTTTATTTCAGATACAGGGAGTGAGGTGATTCTTTTGCCCAACTAAACAAGGTAAAACAATGCAAATCGGTAGTATTGCTCATTGTTTTCAGTAATGAATGTCCAGGTGCTAGGATTATCCAGAAATAAAGGCAAGAAAGTGGAAGAAAACGTTCTTTTGACCTTCCAGGAATAACTTTACAGCAATCTATGTGGGTGGTAGCAAGTATCAATTTACCAGTTCTATTACAGATGTACTGGCTAGTTAAGTGTGGAATATTTTTAGACTTTTGAAATGAGATCACAATTATTCAAAAGGAACAAGTAGATCCAAGTCATTAGCAGCCTAACCAAGAAGAGAACTGGAATAGTTGCTTTCTAGAAATCGGAAAGAAGGTAGACTAGAGGGCTAAATAGAAGAAGAGTAAGGTAATAATAATTACAATCATAAAATAGAGCTGGAGGAGGCAAAACAAAAGCGAAAACGTATCAGTAATGCGAGCAACTCATCATCTGATGATGGCAGATGGGAATTAGTAGCAATAAGAGGAGATGACATGAATAATATATGTTGGTAGTAAAGGAAAAGGGAATAAAGGACATGTGTAGTACAGTATGTAGTGACGTCAGTCGTAAAGTAATATTAGTCGTTGAAGAAGCGACAAATGAAAGATGTAATTCTTCATGTGGTGCTATTGGTTCTGGATGGGAAGGGGGAGTGGAACAGGGGATAAATAATGAGTGTAACCTGGTATATGAAAATGTTAGTATTCAGAAAGCCATGATGGACAGAGGTCATTAGGCGAAGTTCTAGTGATGTTTGGTGAAGGAATTACTTATCTTATGTTACAGGAGAGGAGAATGTATTGGGATTACTTACACTAGTTAGTGGATCGTTATGTTGGACTGTTTGTCATTGTCCGCAGCTCGTGGTCGTGCGGTAGCGTTCTCGCTTCCCGCGCCCGGGTTCCCGGATTCGATTCCCGGCGGGGTCAGGGATTTTCTCTGCCTCGTGATGACTGGGTGTTGTGTGATGTCCTTAGGTTAGTTAGGTTTAAGTAGTTCTAAGTTCTAGGGGACTGATGACCATAGATGTTAAGTCCCATAGTGCTCAGAGCCATTTTTGTTTGTGATTAAGTCTATTCCATATCCCACGACTACGATTTTATAGGAAGTGTATGCAGATAGCGAAGCAGGAAAGTACCATTTCTGCGATTGAAGCAAAAATGTGACAGCTCACTATCAATCTCAATTCATAGAAGTAGAAACCGAAAATGATAGTATGTGTGAGATAACGGCGTTTTTAAAGAAGGTGTTGCACATATTTTCTCTAACCTAGATGACGTGGAGGTAACTCATACCAATAAGACAAGGGACTTAACTAAAACAGAGAATAAGAAGTTCGAGTCTGTAACTACGTTTGTGTGAATGAGAATTTAGAATATGTAACTAAGTTTTTGTGTATGTATATCACAGTCACAACGTATGAGTCAGTTATTGGTATTTAGACCATGAAAGGAACACACAGGAGATGCAGTTGGTAGCATCTTCCAGACGCAGAAGGAAGTCAAATTAAACAGTATAAATGGAGGGACCAAGTAAGGTCATAGTGGTTGCTAGAATCAAGAGAAGAAAGAGAAAGTAGTTTGAAGCTGAAGGCACGAGGCCTAGACACTAGAAGAAAATGTCAGGGGATCCACCTATTGAAACCAGGGCGCAAAATGGAAAGATTAATGCGCTTTTTCTAGTGTAGTAGTTGCATTATGTTGGTTACTACAGATTTTAATCTTCAGAATTTTAATAAAATATAAGAGTATTCCATACTAGTTGTTGTACGATAAAAGTACTTCGTAGTAATAAGAGTCAAGAGTGAGAAAATGTTTCTGAGAACTGCTGAGATGAGTATGGAGAAGCTGAAGCTAGTAACAGTTTGGTATACAAAGTGTACTACAGTTTAGAGCGTTGGGATCCAATAGTATCTTCAGAAAGAAACAGAAAACTGTATGAGACAGTAATAATAAAAACCCTGAAGTAATTTTACAGTATAAAAATTATTGTAACATACTGAGAAAAGTTGTCAGAAAATCAAGAAATATGAATATTAGAAATGAAATTAACAACTCAGCCAATAAAATCAAATCAATATGGAATATTGTTAGAAGGCAGACAGGAAAAGTAACCAGTGGGGTAGGCATAATTCCTATTTAAGAGAATGAGACCATCTTAACCAACAGTACACAAGTAGCTAGTCTATTTAAGAATCATTTCTTAAGTGTAGGTGAAAAAATTGGTGAGAATATATTGTAACAAATAAGCCCTCGGTCACAAATATTAACTCAAAATTGACCTGGTTTCGACTCTATTCTGAGCGTCGTCTTCAGAATTAGACTAACTGTACTAAACCGTTAGGTATATAGTACATTAATAAAATTAAAGTTTGTACTGACTCGAAAAGATGCAGTACTTACAATTCACCTATTAAAAAAAAAAAATCTAAGCTGGAAAGGCGACGTCATGAATACTAAAATACAATGTCAGGCCTAATCTGTCAGACAGAAATGTAAGAGAAAATATGCTTGTTGATTTAAACATCAGTCTCGATTATAATAAGATAGATAATGCTTCTCAAGCCAGAATTGCGTATGATGTAACCTTCATGCTAGAGAAAAATGCAGCTACTTTGTCTAATGCTACGTATAACGACAGAATTTTAGTAATTTCCATTAATAATAAACTTAAAACAGCAAATGCTTTAATAACTAAATCCGATAAACACTGTTGTCTAGTCATTGCTTATATTTCTGAGTATATTTCTAAAACTCATAACGGTCACCGTGAGACTTATCAATGTAACACGTAACTAACTAACTAATTAGCTTCGTAATGTTATCAATTCTTGCTGTAGGTGATACTCGGTAGAATCAATTAATCAGTTGAACAGACAAGAAGTACAAGTTGAGTATCCTCAGTTCCCTTGATGCCGAGATCCTAATTTGGGGCGAGTTAATACTCCACTTTGCTTGAAGGAGGCGAAGTTGTAATATATGATAAAAATGACCACAAGTCGATTTCATCTTCCCACAAGGCTACACAGTGGGGTAAGCGGAAATAACCTTTCGTGAATAACATAATTTCTATGATAATAATTAAGATAATTAGTCATTATTTTAATCACCAACTACTTAGCAATAAGTTGAGACAAATAGGAGGCTCCGAGATGGATCCAAAAGTAATGGTAAAGTTTTAATTTTATTGTCATGGTGTTAAGTCTTCTTGAATTGTTACGTTAGCAGCTGGGTCATTTCATAGAAATAAGTTGGGGAATTGAAATATATGTTAGTATAACGTTTTCTTACATGTGTTTTTTTTTTAAATGTTGTAGTCTGGGTACTGTGGGACTTGCCGCCAGTACTAGCAGAACGAGCGCAAAAGATGATGCGATTTACGCTCGTCAGTAGCAGTAGCAATGTATAGCAAAGAATACGTCTAACGGGAGATGGCCATAATAGCAAGATCCGACGGCTCCATAATATAATGAACTAATAGTTATAAGTAATGGTATCACGGTACGTTTGTTTGCTGAATGCTTCATAGATGATTCTGTATGAGGCTAATGGTCAGTGAAGAACTAGGCTTGAGCAGTTCAACTGAACATCAACTTTTGTACAGGGCAGTGGAGTTAGGCAGAGAAGACTTAACTGGTGTGCTGAAGTACATATAGCAACAGTTTAACTGCTCGATTGGAAGTATTCAGAGGAATAGTTTCTGAAAACGTTTAAGGTGGTATGTGGAAGGTTTTGATATGCCGAAGGATAATATTGACTACCGGAGACTGTTATATGGTTCGTTGAATTCTGATCGTTTTCATTAAATCACGATCAAGGGAAAATATTTGTAGACGATTGTAGGTTTCACGGGCCTTAAAATTGAATTATACTTTACTACAAGGTGTAGTAAATGAAGTACCTAGACCACAGATTGTTAACTGGTGCTTAGGTTGCTCTGTAATCTGTCATCGTGCTCACTGGTTCCATGCATGTGAACTACTGATCCTCTTTGTGCACTCCAAGGAAATTCAGTGTCCCTGATATATGGATATCTGTGTAATTCGGTGGCCAGCACACTCCAAAGGTGAGTTTCTGCGAGTCTATTAGTTATATTGACACACACTGTGGTAATACTGCGATTGTCGTAATAGTTGATACCTGAATTTAGGACCTTGATTGACAGAGGACTCAAATTTATTGAATTAATTTACAAACGGGCACGTATTTGTGATAGCGGAATTCCAAAATGTGGTCGTACAGCACAAAATACCTGTTAATTGTCGAGATTTTCCCAGTAATAGGCAAACTGCACCAAAGTGAAACCATCCGAGTAAACGTGGGACAAGACCGCTACTATTGTTAACTGTAAGCGACGAGTTGCCACTTAAAATAAGGCACAGAAGTTGGTCCGCGAAGACCCAGCATCTAAAAATGCTACGTCTTGTTTTATTATACACGTTAAGGAAAATGTGGTGGTGGTACATACACTTTTTTTCTAATTGCTGTCGTTTCATGTGATATACTTTTGATGTATCTCGTTCACTTCTTTCGTCGTTGTACTGTTGTAGCAAAGAGCTCAAAACTAAACTTGGAGTCTACGCGTTCTGACAGGAAGTGAACGTAACTTGACATTAAATGAAGCCGTCAATAGAAGAAAAGAAATATCTTTTAATTTGAAATGAAACAGATATAAAAATATACAGAATAATAGAAACAGGAAAATAATGAAAACCTAAGGAATTCATACGTCATTGAATAATAGATACTAGCAGTTATCGAATGTCAGATTTTTGCGAAAACCTCATAAATATTTTTGCTTGAGAAACTTTAGTTACAATGAAATAATTTTTTGCGTCTTTTACTTCTACCATTAATAAAAGGAAGCTACTGGTAATAGCAGTATTAATAACAGTTTTTCTTATAAATGAAACGAATAGAATTTTACATAGATTAATGAGAAACAAAGATAGAAGTAATGTCAGAGGATACGGATATATACATTGCTGGTCAGCCGTAAATTATACCTCCAAGCTTTAAAACAATTAGTAATTCAGGAACTGGAGAGATTTTGCGTTGCGTGTATAGTGAGTAAGAAAAGAAATGAATAACTGGTAATTAGTTTTTAAACTTATGATTTAATTGTTCAATAAAGTTGATTTGGTGCTGAACATTTGTCATTTGTTTACGTAACCAGTTTGAATTAATCGAGATTACCGTTAAGCCTGACGTCTATAGCTTATAGTATAGAGACGTAAAGAGGGAAATTAACATGTTACTTTCTGGTCTGATACAACAGTACGGCCGAAAGACAGCGTACCTGTCTTACATCCTTTTCAATCCAAGCACTTTGTTCATGGTCTTCCAATCTTATTGCTCCCTGTTGGGACTTGTTCATATCGCACATTACCCTTCTTTCCCTACAACGTACTTCTGTTTTTCTCAGAATTTCGAACATCTTGCACAGCTTTACATTGTTGGATGCTGTTTCACGAGAAAGCCGATGAGCGAGTCTTGATATTTCCACAGTCTTGTTTTCTTTATCAAGTGCAAGTTATCTTATCTAAACCTAAACTGAACGTCACCTAACAAGTATTCATTTTTCTTTTCCTTTCTTCTTCATATTATTCTTGTGATCCATTTGGATGCATGAGCTGTTAGGCTGATTGTGCGGCAATTCTTGTACCTATTAGCTTTTTCTGTCTTCGGAATTGTGAGTATGCTTTTACAAAAGCTTGGAGTCATCTCACGAATCTCTTTGCTTCTACACTAGAACAGTCATTGGGTTGCCACTTCTCCCAGTGATTGTAGTAATTCCGACTGAATCTTATTCACCCCTTCTATCTTACGTGATCTGAAAGCTTCCAAAGCTTTTTTAAACTGTTGCTCTTACAACTGGATCACCTATCACTCGCATATCACCTCCAATTTCTTTTTCTATCACGTCATCAGACAATACCCCTCCCTCACAGAGGCCTTTGATGTACACTTTGAGCCTGAACGCTGTTGACCGTTCGTTTGACAGTGTAATTCCAATTGCATTCTTCATGTTTCCACCATTGCTATTAATGTCATCGATGTTGTTTTGAGATTTCTTCATGCTAAATCAGCCCTTACAACGATCAGCCCCTTTTCGATTTCTTCACATTTATCCCGCAACTATGTCGCCTTAGCTTGCTTGCACTTCCTGGACGTTTTTATAATTCTTTCTTTCGCCGATCAATTGAAGAATTTCTTCTGTTACTCACCATTACCTATCAGTTACTCCTCTTCAACTGTGCTGCCTACTGCGCTATTTCTTATCGTAATATCGACACTTTCTTGGACCTCAAATGCGTCTCATCATTCCTCATTACTTTAGTATCCCAGTATCGCAGTAGATCACTCTTTGACCTACATTCCTACTCATTACGAATTCTGCTCCGTTATACCATTTCATGCTGCTATTAATATTAGCCTGTATTTGTCTTACTAAAAATCGTCATCTTCTTTCCAGTTCACTTCACTGATCCTACAATATCTAGATTGAGACTTAGCGTTTCTCATTTCACACTTTATAGCTTTGCTACTATGTTCATACTTCTGACTTTCCACTTTCCTACTCATGGATAGTCATCCTTTCGTCGGTTATTCCATCTTTTTCTCGTGATGATCTCTCCCTTGACAGTCCTCTCCCGGAGATCCTTATAGGGGACTAGTTCGGAACCTTTTGGCAATGGAAGGAGCATCATGACACTTTTCAGTTACAGGCCACATCGCCTATGGATACACGTTCTGTCATTAATGCAGTGGTTTCCACTGTCTTCGGTCTCCTCATCATATTACCAATTGATCCCCCTTTTAGGGTCAGTTTCCCAACATCATCCCTTCTCCGCAGGTTAACGTAGTTTAGATGTGAAGAATACAGTGTGATCCCGTGCTTTTCTCTGATGCATTCACCTAGTAACACACCACGTCTGACTGATGTTAAGCACGTACGCTGAGCTACATGGAGCAGTGGTAGAAAATGCGTAGACTCGCCGTGCTAATTCGAATCTAAGCTTCTAAATATTTATTTTCAATTAATTATAGTTGCATGAAATCCATCGAGCTAACGATCCACGACCGACAGATATTGTCATACATTTGTAGCATGTAGACTTTCATTGTTGTAAGACAAGTTGTAATAATTTGCCCACAAATTGAATTAACTAAAAATCGTATTAGTCCCCATAATTTCCTGTTTCCTATCTTATCGACACGTAATTTTACAGTGAAATTCTTGGATGTCAACGAATATATGAAGCCTATTCCACGCTATATTCACACCGGGCGAGGTAGCGCAGTAGTTAGCACACTGCACTCTCATGCCGGTGGGCGACGGCTCACATCCACGTCTGTTCGTCCTCATTTAGGTATTCCCTGATTTTTCTAACTTAAGACAAATATTGGGACGGTTCCTTCGAAATATCAAAGTAGGTTTCCTCTTCTACATTTCCTTACTCCGTTCTTTTGGTTCGTCTCCAATAACCTAGATGGGACATGAAAAGTAATCTTACTTCGTTTTTACAATACTGACACAGTAACGACATTTTATAGCAAGAGTAGTTTCAGTCACACCCACAACAGTATCTCGTGTTTTAAGTGTTATAGGTAACCGTGGTCTACTTTTTTTCTTTTTTTCCTTTTGAGTTATTAGACTTCTGACTGGTTTGATGCGGTCCGCCAAGAATTCCTCTCCTATGCCAACCTCTTCATCTCAGAGTAGCACCTGCAACCTACGTCTTCCATTATTTGTTGGATGTAATTCAGTCTCTGTCTTCCTCTACTGTTTTCGCCCTCTACAGCTCCCTCTAGTACCTTGGAAGTCATTCCCTGATGTCTTAACAGATGTCCTATCATCCTGTCCCTTCTCCTTCTCAGTGTTTTCCACGTATTCCATTCGTCTCCAATTTTGCGCAGAACCTCCTCATTCCTTACCTTAATCAATCTACCTAATTTTCAACATTCTTCTGTAGCACCACATCTCAAATACTTTGACCCTCTTCTGTTCCGGTTTCCCCCAGGAGTCCATGTTTGGCTACCATACAATGCTGTGCTCCAAACGTACATTCTTAGAAATATTTTCCTCAAATGAAGGCCTATGTTTCATGCTAGTAAATACCTCTTGGCCAGGAATGTCCTTTTTGCCAGTGCTAGTCTGGTTTTTGTGTCCTCGTTGCTTCATCTGTCATTGTTTTTTGCTGCCTGGGTAATAGATTTCCTTAACTTCATCTACTTTGCGACCATCAATCCTGATGTTACGTTTATCGCTTTTCCCATTTCTGCTATTTCTCATTGCTTTCATCTTTCTTCGAGTTACTCTCAGTCCATTTTCTGTGCTCATTAGTGTGTTCATTCCATTCAGCAGATCATGTAATTCTTCTTCACTTTCACTCAGGTTAGCAATGTCCTCAGCGAATCGTTTCATTGATATCCTTTCATCTTGTTCTTTAATCCCACTCCTTTTATTTCCATCATTGCTTCTTCGATGTACGGTTTGAAAAGTAGGGGCAAAAGTCTTCGTCCCTGTGTCACACACATCATACTCCGAGCATTTTGTTCTTCGCCGTCTACTCTTATTACTCCCTTTTGGCTCATGTACATATGTATACTACCCGTTTCTCCATGTAGTTTACCCTATTTTTCTCAGAATTTCGAACATCTTGCGCCATTTTACATAGTCGAAAGCATTTTCTAGGTCAACAAATACTATGAAGTGTCTAAATTTTTCTATAGTATTGCCTTCATTATCAACCTCAGCATCTGAAATGGTCTATAGCCATAAGAATTAAGCGAAGGGTTCTTAGAAATATTTTTCTGAGCCTTGGTTTACTATCTGTTTGCTTTCATCCTTGTCTTCAGCCACGAGGAAATCGTTCCATTGCAACTAACGCTTCTACAAAAGGCATAGCTCCTCAGGCACATCTTGGATAGCTCGCACAGCTTTGTGAGACAACTTTTGCACTCTGCAGTCCGAGATTTATCAGAAGCATTGTGGGTAATGAGGAGGAAGTAGACTGACGTTCGCAGCATAACACGATACGTGTTGTCTTCTGGACTCCTAAGAAGAGTTCTTTACAACATAGTTGTCCAAAAAGGTGGACGATTTGGCCCCATCAGACGTTTGTACTTTACATCTCTCTTAAATCCCTATGGACACGAAGAATGGAACTTCATATTCTTATTCTTTCTTTTCCTACCTTTACACAACCTTTGGTGGCACTATATATATCGTAAGTAGTGCACAAAATTATTTACAAAGGGCAAAAAGCGACCACGCGACTCATTCATCTTTAACAAAATAAACATCAAACCACATGTCGTAGAGTGACGCACGCTTAATGACACAATTTCTGGCACTGAAGAAGAAAATACCGGTAAGGAGAACACCTGCAGCTGCTAAAAGTCTTATGTGTTACTTGATCCAGAGAATACCAGCAATTCTCATCTCCTAGCGCAATTGTCCAGCCATTCATGTGGTGAATAACGCTTCCAGCTACAACGTGTAAACCTTTCCTGCTGTGTACCACACAGGAATTAATAAATTATTGAGAATTTCGGAAGACAGAAATTAACATACATATCTCACCTATCTCATTGTATAGTCTTCACTTTTAGTGTTGATGTGAACAAACTTCTCAGGAGAAAAGCTGTATATTATATGGAAGGGTAGGTAATATAGAATACATACAAGAATCAAGAGCTAAAAGTAGAAATCTGAAACCAAGAATGGTGCGCACGCCTTAAAAAGAGTCTAAGACAGGGATGAAAATTTCGCCCCTGCTGTTCGTCCTATGGGGAGTGTAGTGTTTGGTTTTCCCTCAAGTGCTTTCTTCATCTGTCTTAAAGAAAGTTCTGGACTGGAATTAAAATTCAGGTTATAACGGAATGAATTACAAAATTCGCTGATGATATTCGTATCCGCAGTGAAAACGAGGAAGAATTATATGATCAGTTGAATTCAATGAAAAGCACACACTGTGGAATGTGAGTAATCCAAAGAAAAACAAAAGCAATATGAAGCAGAATGGGATTAGCGAGAAATTTAACATTAGAACTGGGTACGATAAACTAGAGGCAGTGAAAATTGTGCAATCTTGGAAACAAAGTTGAACATGGTAGAAGAAGTAAGGATGGATGTCAGATGCGGACTGTCGCAGGGTGTTCCTTGCAGAGAGAAATCTACTAATACTTACTTTGAAGAACGAATGTACATCTGAAGCACAGCATGCATACCTACATGTCCAGAGGTTGCAGATCCTGCAGACCACGTGCTGCTTCCACAAACAGCCTCCACTCCTTTCCATTTTGTGCTCGGTTCCTCCAGGTGTCTTCAATCCCCCAGCGCCAGGTCCAGCGCTGACTTAGTCGTCCTATGGGGAGTGTAGTGTTTGGTTTTCCCTCAAGTGCTTTCTTCATCTGTCTTTCTTCTGAAATACGGGCTACACGGCATACCCACTACATTCTTTTGCCCTTCAGCTTGTTGTAGTATCGTTGGCTGTAGCATCAAGAGATAGATTCCTACGTCTCCATTCTCCAAGTGCATTCCGCATATCTTCCTCATTACTCTTCTTTCAAATACACTCCTGGAAATGGAAAAAAGAACACATTGACACTGGTGTGTCAGACCCACCATACTTGCTCCGGACACTGCGAGAGGGCTGTACAAGCAATGATCACACGCACGGCACAGCGGACACACCAGGAACCGCGGGGTTGGCCGTCGAATGGCGCTAGCTGCGCAGCATTTGTGCACCGCCACCGTCAGTGTCAGCCAGTTTGCCGTGGCATACGGAGCTCCATCGCAGTCTTTAACACTGGTACCATGCCGCGACAGCGTGGACGTCAACCGTATGTGCAGTTGACGGACTTTGAGCGAGGGCGTATAGTGGGCATGCGGGAGGCCGGGTGGACGTACCGCCGAATTGCTCAACACGTGGGGCGTGAGGTCTCCACAGTACATCGATGTTGTCGCCAGTGGTCGGCGGAAGGTGCACGTGCCCGTCGACCTGGGACCGGATCGCAGCGACGCACGGATGCACGCCAAGACCGTAGGATCCTACGCAGTGCCGTAGGGGACCGCACCGCCACTTCCCAGCAAATTAGGGACACTGTTGCTCCTGGGGTATCGGCGAGGACCATTCGCAACCGTCTCCATGAAGCTGGGCTACGGTCCCGCACACCGTTAGGCCGTCTTCCGCTCACGCCCCAACAACGTGCAGCCCGCCTCCAGTGGTGTCGCGACAGGCGTGAATGGAGGGACGAATGGAGACGTGTCGTCTTCAGCGATGAGAGTCGCTTCTGCCTTGGTGCCAATGATGGTCGTATGCGTGTTTGGCGCCGTGCAGGTGAGCGCCACAATCAGGACTGCATACGACCGAGGCACACAGGGCCGACACCCGGCATCATGGTGTGGGGAGCGATCTCCTACACTGGCCGTACACCTCTGGTGATCGTCGAGGGGACACTGAATAGTGCACGGTACATCCAAACCGTCATCGAACCCATCGTTCTACCATTCCTAGACCGGCAAGGGAACTTGCTGTTCCAACAGGACAATGCACGTCCGCATGTATCCCGTGCCACCCAACGTGCTCTAGAAGGTGTAAGTCAACTACCCTGGCCAGCAAGATCTCCGGATCTGTCCCCCATTGAGCATGTTTGGGACTGGATGAAGCGTCGTCTCACGCGGTCTGCACGTCCAGCACGAACGCTGGTCCAACTGAGGCGCCAGGTGGAAATGGCATGGCAAGCCGTTCCACAGGACTACATCCAGCATCTCTACGATCGTCTCCATGGGAGAATAGCAGCCTGCATTGCTGCGAAAGGTGGATATACACTGTACTAGTGCCGACATTGTGCATGCTCTGTTGCCTGTGTCTATGTGCCTGTGGTTCTGTCAGTGTGATCATGTGATGTATCTGACCCCAGGAATGTGTCAATGAAGTTTCCCCTTCCTGGGCCAATGAATTCACGGTGTTCTTATTTCAATTTCCAGGAGTGTATTAACAATTTTTCCTTCTCTCGTTTAATCATGCTCCAGGTTTCTGAACCATACATGGCCACTGGGCGTATCTCTGAGTTATATATTTCTTAATATTCACTGATACTCACTTCGAGCTAAGCGTCGCCCTGCGAGAATACACACTTTTCATTCCCACTGTTATTCTTTTCTCGGTTTCCATTTCTATGATGGTGTTGCTGGTAAGCCAAGATCCCAAATATTTGAAGTGATGAACTCTGCTGAACCCCTTACCATCTATCTCAATAAATTCTTACTAGTCTTACGTTCTTCCTAAATTGCCTCAACTCCGTTTTGTCATGATTCCATAATTCTCATTGTATGGAAACGAATCATGGATTGTTGGAAAACTGGGAAAGAAGAGAATCGACGCGTTTGAGATATGGTGCTGTACATGGATTCTGAAAGAAACTAACAATTGAGGACGTAGTAGAAAGTCATACAATGAAAGCTTTCACGACCGGATGTTTCAGCTGCCGAGAATTCTTCCGAGTTGTATGGCCTTGGTCCATGGAACTCTCCTATCCCTGACGTTTCGTCCAAAGCTACGTTGGACACCTTCGGAGGTGCTCCTGGTTGTGCTGAGTCTTGCGACTGACGCGTCGGACGTCAAAGATTGGCGTAAATTCCGTGGAAAGTGGGCGTGTTCTGGATTTCACGTCACAGCAGACATAAACTTTATCAAGGATAAAATATAAATATCGATCATAGTACGTCAAAGATGAAAGTTTCTCATCGATTCTGTAGCACCACTGTCCATATATCGCTGAGTTTCATATCTTCTTCTTTTCTCTCAAAATTATCCCCATGTTTACATATTTCGATGGCTTCTCTACATAGCCGTAGCTAATAGTTCGCCATAGTACATAAAACTACAGTTTCTGAAAATTTCATTACGTGATCACCTGACTGAAGAGCATATTCCGCCACGGCTGACTTGTCTGTTTTCCCTAGTCGTCAAAGATTTTTATGTTCCTTCATCCGTGTATTCATACTTCTCTTTGTAGTTCCAATACAGACCCTACCACATGTACACGGTATCTTGTATACACCACTTGCAGACAGAGGGGGATGTTTATCCTTAACGGAACGAAGTGCTTGGCCTATTTTCTTAGTTGGTCTGAAAATCGGTCGAACGTTATGTTTCCTTAAAATCTTGCCGATTTGATCCGTTAATTTTTATGGAGGGTAGAGAAACCGTGTTCTTCCATCGATGTGTCCTGTCGTTGTCCTTAGGTCTCCTGTTGCTAGGTCGCAAAACTCTATTTATTTCCTTACTAGAGTACCCATTCTTCTCAAAAGCCTGCTTTAGATGTTTTAACACGGCGTCCATGTCTTCCGGCGCACAAATCCTTTTAGCTCTGTCCATTAGAATTTTAATTACACATCTTTTCTGTTGTGGATGATGATTGGAATCCTTATGGAAGTATCTGTCGGTATGTGTAACCTTCCGAAAGATTATGTTTCGAGCTGCCATCAGTCTGTCTCATAATGAAGACATCCAAGAAGGATATCGCATTGCCTTTCTCCATTTCCATGGTAAATTGGATTTTAGGATTTATACCATTTAAATAACAAAAGAATTCCTCTAAAGCTTTTTTGCCTTGTGGCCAAACCAGAAATGTATCATCCATGTATCGATACCATCGACATGGTTTCTTATTCGCTTTTTCCAGGGCTAATTTTTCCATGTAAAAATTGGCGAACGTAGGACTCAATGGGTTACCCACGGCCGCACCATCAGCCTGCTCAGTAGAAGAAAGTGCTGCTCTGAAAGGAAAATGTTGGCACTTAAGAGGAATTGTGGCAGCCCACATCGAAACAATCAGAATACTAATGACTCAAAACGAACTCGACTCACAGAAAAGTCGATTTTGAACTGTTTGTTGAGTGTGCATAAGAACAACGCTTCTAAGGGCCACTTCTAAGGGCTCTTGACATTTCGGTAGCTCGGAGTTCGCAAATCCACTGAGCACCTTTCTCACAGCAGTCCTTGCGTGCACATTGACTTCCTCCGCTCTGGAGCTGAGCGGGAGGCAACCTGGTTGGTGGCTGAGGCCCCCAGGCGGTTACGCTTTCAATAACACCGGTCTCCCCTCGCCCACGGTACCAGACCGCGACAGCCACGCTAATGTCTCCTCAATCATTAAGAAGCCGTAAAAATTCCCGCCTCTCGTAAACGTACGCGTCGAATTTTATCGGAAGGCCTTTCGCTGACATCGTGTGGCGCTTCGACAGACGGCTCTCAAGGGCAGGGCGATATAACTTTACTGCCCTTTTATTACTCGATGGCTCCTTGGGAACACGACCGTCTCCACACAAGTATCTTCCAGACGCCTTATAGACTTCAGTGATGCAGGGGACAGTTTCATGTTTGTACGCTTACTACTACCGTTTCTTAGTTTCAGTATCAAGAAGATATAACCGCAGCTTTGACAGATAATTTCTGGGACACATTTCGACGCCATTTGTCTTGTATTTTATGTTTTAGAATGAAATGCGTTGTTTTACACTTGAAAATAAATCCACAGCACAAAAACTGGTCACTCTTAACCGTAAAGATATTCTGCTGTGATCGCAACTGTCTCTGCGAAATATGAATCTTTTGGGTTGTGGCACTTGATTCCCAATTACATCAGCTTTTTATAAACAGCTTTGTAGGCTTCGCCACCATCATCCCGCGATACTGGTAATTTTCATTGTTAGTTCGCCTGATAAGTCTGTGCTGTGACACGTTTCTGCTCGCATTCCTTGTACTCTGTGGTGAGGGAGCTCTGATTACGTGTACTATGGGTTCTACGTATTCAAGACGCAAGTTAGAATCCTCATCGACTGTCTCTCCACTTTCCTGCTCGTTTGTCGTATGCTGACTTACGTTTTCTATGCCTTGACGTACATTATCCATTGTGGTGCGTTATATGTCCTATTTCTCCCGATACTGCATAGTCTGTTGTACTGTCCTCTATTCTCTGTCCATCTTCATGCTGGGTCTCTACCTCAATTCGGTCAAGGTCTCGATCTGTCATTGCTAATCTTTCCGAATCCCTTATTTCCTATTTTAAAAGCAATTCACGGGCCCTACTTCACGTCAACACGCGCTCATACGATCTCACGCGTTTCAAAAACTTTTCGCGCACACGACTTGACAATCAATTCACAACTTGTCAACGATGTATCCGCCACCTGTGCGCTTGCATTATGGAGAAAACATAATTCTAACAATATTAAAATTCATAGCTTAATTATGCTACCGTCTCTGCCAGACTCACTTTCTACTGAATACTTTTACTATCTATCGCTGCAGCTACTGTTTTCGACTATGTATAACTTAAGAAAAAAATTTTTTTTACTACGAAAATTTTTCAACAGGATACTTTTCCGATCCAGTTAGGCATGTTGTGGGCCTTCAAATCATGGTATTTTACAATCCTGGCAGGGTCGCCATTTTCTAACATTCTGCATGGTGTTTTTTCTATATCGTATCTCCCTACCACTTTCGCGCAATGACGCTCTGAGCGTGTTTTTAAGGTAATTGACTAGTTTGAACGTGGGACCTGTTGCTGGTAAGGGGACGACAGACTACACATAACATGTAGAATTCAGAAGAGTTCAGAGAGACTAGCGATGATATAACCAAATACTTAATGATTTTAGCGTCAGCTCCACTGCACTCCCTGTATAAAAATCTTAATACTAACTAAATTTAGTGGAAGGGGTTCAAGGCTTTCCTATTTTTTAGTTAGCTGGTAAAATAACGTCGAAAAAGTAGTTAAGTTTAGCATTGGAAGTTTTATTCTACTCACAAAAAATTGTTTATAAATTGCACTATTGATAAAAGGAAATGTTTTAATACAGGATGTTAAAAACCAACTGCGTTCAATAAAATGTGAACGAATATTATCTGAACGGGTTTCCAAGTTCTACAATGGATCGAAGGATGACCTATGCCATATCACATCTATAATCTAGGTTTAAATTTTCACAAAAGAGAAAACTATCAAAATGGTCTACAGTGACCCTCAATTATCTTTAATAACTTATCTAACTTGTCGTAAATTAGAGTGGCTGATGTGGCTTCTCAATAACTACACTCCTGGAAATTGAAATAAGAACACCGTGAATTCATTGGCCCAGGAAGGGGAAACTTTATTGACACATTCCTGGGGTCAGATACATCACATGATCACACTGACAGAACCACAGGCACATAGACACAGGCAACAGAGCATGCACAATGTCGGCACTAGTACAGTGTATATCCACCTTTCGCAGCAATGCAGGCTGCTATTCTCCCATGGAGACGATCGTAGAGATGCTGGATGTAGTCCTGTGGAACGGCTTGCCATGCCATTTCCACCTGGCGCCTCAGTTGGACCAGCGTTCGTGCTGGACGTGCAGACCGCGTGAGACGACGCTTCATCCAGTCCCAAACATGCTCAATGGGGGACAGATCCGGAGATCTTGCTGGCCAGGGTAGTTGACTTACACCTTCTAGAGCACGTTGGGTGGCACGGGATACATGCGGACGTGCATTGTCCTGTTGGAACAGCAAGTTCCCTTGCCGGTCTAGGAATGGTAGAACGATGGGTTCGATGACGGTTTGGATGTACCGTGCACTATTCAGTGTCCCCTCGACGATCACCAGAGGTGTACGGCCAGTGTAGGAGAAAGCTCCCCACACCATGATGCCGGGTGTTGGCCCTGTGTGCCTCGGTCGTATGCGGTCCTGATTGTGGCGCTCACCTGCACGGCGCCAAACACGCATACGCCCATCATTGGTACCAAGGCAGAAGCGACTCTCATCGCTGAAGACGACACGTCTCCATTCGTCCCTCCATTCACTCCTGTTGCGACACCACTAGAGGCGGGCTGCACGATGTTGGGGCGTGAGCGGAAGACGGCCTAACGGTGTGCGGGACCGTAGCCCAGCTTCATGGAGACGGTTGCGAATGTTCCTCGCCGATACCCCAGGAGCAACCGTGTCCCTAATTTGCTGGGAAGTGGCGGTGCGGTCCCCTACGGCACTGCGTAGGATCCTACGGTCTTGGCGTGCATCCGTGCGTCGCTGCGGTCCGATCCGAGGTCGACGGGCATGTGCACCTTCCGCCGACCACTGGCGACAACATCGATGTACTGTGGCGACCTCACGCCCCACGTGTTGAGCAATTCGGCGGTACGTCCACCCAGCCTCCCGCATGCCCACTATACGCCCTCGCTCAAAGTCCGTCAACTGCACATACGGTTCACATCCACGCTGTCGCGGCATGGTACCAGTGTTAAAGACTGCGATGGAGCTCCGTATGCCACGGCAAACTGGCTGACACTGACGGCGGCGGTGCACAAATGCTGCGAAGCTAGCGCCATTCGACGGCCAACACCGCGGTTCCTGGTGTGTCCGCTGTGCCGTGCGTGTGGTCATTGCTTGTACAGCCCTCTCGCAGTGTCCGGAGCAAGTATGGTGGGTCTGACACACCGGTGTCAATGTGTTCTTTTTTCCATTTCCAGGAGTGTATATAACAGAAAAATCATCGCCTTTCAGATTTTTACTTCAAGTGGCAAATGTGAACACCATGAGCTTTAACTGATGATCGACACTAGTATTACGCAAAAAGGGGGTGTCACAGATGAGACTTCTGCAGTTTTGAGTGAAGCTTTATGCGCTGTTTGCGGCATCACGTGCGTTCTTTACCTTGTCGGTGTGCATCAGGGGCGACGGGCAGCACACCTCCGCTCACCTCGACGTCTCAGAAGCAACTCCTTCTTAACTTCTCCTTACTACAATTTACCGAAGTTGGTGTTTAAAAACTATCTGGCTGTGTTTTCATCTGACCAATCAGGGTCTCAATGTTAACCTTAAGCTCTGCCTAAAAAAATTCTGTCTATCCAATGAGAAACGTGGTGGGGCAATGTTTTTAAAGTTTGCAACGCAACAGAGGCGCGAAAAAGTCTCACGCTAAAACGTGCATCTGGTGTGGTCCTTTAGTGTTATCGTAAGATCCATACTGTTCTTCTGGAGTGTCTTTTAACATGGGCTCGGGGGTGGTCCTAACGTAACAGAGACGCGGAAAAGCCTCACGCTAAAACTTGCGTCTGTTGTGGTCCTAGCGGTTAGCTGGTAACGTGGGTGTCCGTCCCTTATCGTAGGGCCTTACAACCTAACACGGTTCTGCTCTCAGCTTCTGTTCTCGTTTCTCTCCTCGGAACTGCGTCTGTCTCTCAGTGGGAAGCTATGACATGCATTTAGGCATTAATGTGTTAGTCTGTTGTATTCAATTTGCTCACTCGTTACTTGTATTACTTTGGTTAATTTAATGTCACGATTTATTCGGAGCTATGTGACATACTACTGAATTTGCTTATCATGTCAGGGTTTTAATGGAAGGTGTTGGATTTGCCTGATACCATACAAGTCTCTTCAATGTAATGCCAAAGATCATGCGCTCTAGCCGTTTCTTCACTCTCCAAATATTAAAGACTGGATAGATGTTACGAAATTCTGTACAGCCTGCAGTAAGCGAAATAAGAACAAAAATTGTGTTCTGATATTAGAGCACAGTCTTTGACACCCATTGTAACAACTATTTAAAATCCAAAATAATTCAGATAGTTCATAATGTATTCTCAGGCAGTTGATAAAGTTGCTATTGTCATGTGTCCAAGCGCGCACCGAGTTTCAATGCCTGTTTCTCATTACGTAGTTTGAACTGCTTGTTGCTTATTCATGTACCTGATGTCCAAAACAAATTTCTAATAAACATACGAATCGTATAGGACTGCAACATAAAAAATTGTTATGACTATTCCGTCCTCAAGTATATATGACATTCCTGTGGTCATCCACTACCACGTTTCTCTATTGATTTTGTAATTATACATCATTCTTCGGTATTTGTTACATGACAGTCCTTCAACAGATTTATTTTGTGTGGATCAGTTTCTTCCAATATAACATTTATACCTAATCTGAGATACTTTCACTTCGGATGCGGTCAGTGTTTCTGCATCCTCAAAACAAACATAGAAAACTTGCCTCTGCACCTGGATCCTTAGGTTTTGGTTCTGTACTCCCTGAAGCGTTGTAGAGATTTCTGTCTATAAAATGTTATCATTGACTCAGTGTGGTTTTGCTTTATATACGTTAGGATTCAACAATGGAGCAATATTATTCCTACTAAAGCTGGTTTCTCCGACTTTTCTCTTCAATAATTCCTCTTGTAGATAGCAGAAGTCTGTTATATTCCAAAACATTCTTTTTTCTTCTTTACTCAAGGTTATTTTGATTAATTTTGGCAACGATCAGTGGAAAATTTATCGAAACTATTTAATTATGGAACTAAAATCGGTTCGAACAGACACTTGAGGTCTGACTCGCTCATCGCGAGAGCAAGGTGTAACCGAGAATACCCAAACAACAATAAATTCCTACGCTTAAAATACGACAGGTTTGGGACACGTAGAACCAGATACCTATAGATACTATCATATTACAGACTCTTGTTGTATTTGAACCAATCTGAAATAAGAGTTTTCTTACAGCAAGGGGACCTATGAATATATAAAAATTTATGCTAATTTTAATTAACCTTAACACTTCAAGGCGTTTTTTCAAGTGAGTTGCAAATTAGCATTTCCATCATTGCTGCTGGTATACCTTTCGGAATGTGAGATCGTGGTCCAAGAAACACTTTTGTTGCTGACGTTTCATCTGCGCTGGACGAAACATCAGGAACAGAAGAGTTTCTTGGAGCATGACCTCACATCCCGAAAGGTTTACCAGCAGCTATGTCATCCGGTCGTGAAAGCCTTCATTCTATCAGCAGAAGACTCTACATGGAGGATTTCTCAAAATCAGTCAGACATTTGGAGTTTTTACATAAGAAGAGAGCACATTTAATTTGTACTTTAACCTAATTTTTACTTTGTAGAGATTCGTCTTCCATACCGAACTTTTAAAGCTGAAGAGGTTGTTCCGGACAGCTCGGGTGCATCGGATTTATGATTACACAGAAAGAGCACTACACAGAGAAAGGATACACTACACAAGACGAAAAATGGATTGTGTTGATCGTAAGTTACTGGAACTGCATTCATTCCTTGCTAGTAAGGTACAGATAGATCTGTGGAATGAAATAGATTTACTTACGTTTACATCGGTGGAAGCGATGATGTAAACGACTACCAGTAGCCATAAGAAAATTTTCGGAAAGTTACAAATTAATTTAGCAACTACAAGCACTACGGTAATGTTTGGTACTGTTATTAACAAGTCAGAGAGAGTGTTACCTCAAGACGTGATTTCCATCCATGCAAAAGGAGGAAACTACGCTATAACACCTAGGAGACTCCCAGTTGAGGATATTACCGCAGATACAGAAGTAGCTATACGAAATCTCCCCAAGGAGACTGCAAATGCAATTCCAATCGAAACCACCAGGGTCTCATGCCACAGTAAACCATTGGAAAGTAATTTAACGAAAGGTGAGATGAAGACTCTCAGAGATTTAAATGCAGATGAAGGGATAGTGGTTTTTCCTGCTGATAAAGGGATTGCTACTGTTATGAATACAGACGATTATCGAAGCAAAATTTTGAACCTTTTAATGTCATGACAGTACAAGAAACTCACAAAGGACCCTACAATCAGCGTATTGAGGAAAACAATCTGATTAAGCCATCTACCTCTATTTAAAAAAGATAAAAGAACTTTAAGAGTGAAGCTATGTTTCCTAGACTGTATGGTGTACCCAAAACTCGTAAAATAGATTTTCCTTTAAGAGCCATAGTTAGTGCCATCAATTCTCCTACGTATGAAATAGCAATATATCTGGCAACTAGTTTACAGCCATATACTGCGAAAACTGACTTATATATAAAAGATTCACGTCATTTTATTGAGAAACTTGAAGGGCTACTTCTGGCTCCAGAAGATATTCTTGTAAGTTTTGACATAGTGTCCTTATTCGCTGTGATTAACGAAGATTTTTATAATGGATATTTTTCCAGGAGATTTGACTGCTCTTTTTAGACTTTCCCTTCCTTCGAATCACTTCCAGTGGTACGATGAATTTTATGAACAACTTAACGGTGTAGCAATGGGTAACCCATTAGGTCCTGCGATCGCTAATTTCTATATGAAGAAATTCGAACAATCGGCTCTAGAAAAAGCAAATAAGAAATCATCTCGCTAGTACCGGTTTGTAGATGATTTATGGTTTGGTCCCATGGTAGAAAGGCTTTGATCGAATTCTTTGATCACGTAAATAAAATTGATCCAAAAATGCAGTTTACCATGGAAATGAAAAATGATAACAGAATATATTTCTTGGATGTTTTAGTTATGAGACAGTCCGACTGAAGTTTGGAACATAAATTTTTCCGAAGACTAACATATACCGATAAATATTTGCATAAAATCTCCAATCACCATAACACCATAACAAAAGAGGAACACCTGGACGCTGGAATAAAGCATCTGGAGCAGGGTTTCGAGAAAAATGGCTACTCATGGAAAGAGATAAAGAGGATTTTGTGGCCAAGGAACAGAAGACCGAAGAACAAGGGTGAAGCACAACGACGAAAAATACAGTTTCTCTCCATTTTATTAAAAAAGTAACTGATCGGATAGGTCAGACTTTATAGAAACATGACATCAGACCGATCTTCAAACAAACAAAGAAAATAAGCCAAGTATTCCGATCTGTGAACGATAAACGCCCTCCCCTGTCGACATGTGGTGAATACAAAATTCAATGTACGTACAGAAAAGTTTATATTGGAACTACCAAGAGGAGCGCAAATACGCGGCTAAAAGAGCACTGAAGTCTTTACCGACTAAGAAAAATAGAGAAATCAGTTGTAGCAGAGCACGTTCTTCAATCAGGAAACCACGAAGTGAAGTTTTCTGAAACAGATATTCTATCTACAACGTCAAATTATTTTCCACGGCTATGTAGAGAAGCCATTGAAATTTATAATCATCAGGATAATTTTAAAAGGAAAGAGGAGGCAATGAAAGTTAACGGTAAATGGACAGTAGCTCTGCAGAATAGCTCTGCAGAATCGCTAGACAGTTTTATCTTGGACAAGACGACGATCGATAGTTAAGTTTTATCTCTGACAAGGATTATCTCGGCTCATCACGTGTTTGTTATTTTGACCACGCCCCCCTTTCCTACAGTATTTATGTCGCTCTCGGACGTCTGACCGGTCAGTCGGCAAGAGTCAGCGGAGGAGCGCCTCTGAGGATGTAAAGCGCAGTCCTGGACGAAACGTTAGGAACAGAAGAGTTTCTTGGACCACGATCACACATCCCCAAAGGTTTAGCAGCAGCAATGTCATCTGGTCGTGAAAGCCCCCATTCTATGACAAATCCTACTATTCGAGAAATTTACTTCGAAGCTCGAGAAATCTCGAGGTCTGCTCGACCTTTAGATAGCTCCGCAATCTAGCGAATACTATTGGTACTTTCTTCACGGGCTGTCTAGGAATTTTTAATGAATACGGATTTTAATCCTCATTATACTAAATAGGGGACGGGATGAGGGGGGTACTTTACGGTACATTACGCCCACGTTTTGAAAATATCTTAATCTAGTCGATTGTTTGATATTTTAAAATTGTGAAAAAGATTTGTGAATTCCTCTACCAGAGTCTATTAATGTTTTGAATTTTTCAGTTAATTTTAACCAAAAAATTGAAGTCTTAGTTGTGGATGTCACTGTCCCCAGTGAATACCGTATTATCACATTCAACATTTTCAGGTTCAGGCCCTTACTTACATATTATTATCACTTTAAAAAGCATGTCGTTAACTTAAGTGAACAACAATTAAACAATTTTTTATATTTTTTGTCGGGTTGGCATAAGGCACCCTTTCCTCCGCCCTCCCCTCGCCCCCTCACTCTTTGTAACAGGCGTTATGGAAAGCACGTTGGTATTGGGTTAACAACTGTGGAACAGGGACTGCACTACGTTTCAGGGTACAGGTCATATGTAAGAACAGAAACTATGAATAGTTAGAGATCATAGTCTTGATTCAGCTCTTCTTGCGCCGTAGTGATGTCTGCTGTTACCAACTCCACGATGGGTCTTTCCGTTTATTAGGGAACTAGTTTTTGATTAGTTTTCTTCGTCGTTTCATGAATTTTATCATCTCGCTTTCGCATTTACTAAAAGCTGGTACCCTTTCTACCAGTTATATTGATACGTGAACAGTAATGGAAATGAAGGCTTTCACGACCGGATGACACAGCTGCTGGTAAAACTTTCGGGAATGTGTCGACACATGCGAAAAAGAGGACTGAGCTCAAAAGTTTGTGTGAGGTGTAACGTCGGTTAATGTTGCCACATCGGAAACAAATTTCACCATTATTCTGCCCACAGCCTTCACGGATATTTCAGAAAATGTGAGGATAGTAACATCACCTCTTATATACATTTTTCTCCTTCTTTTGACGCCTCTGCGATGGTCATAACAGTGATGTTCATCGTTAAAATCACCTGTATTTTTTATGTATTGCCGAAGAAAACTCTCAGACACACCGCCGCACACTATCGATTTGGAAAGGTCTCTGGGGGTGGCATAATAGGTGTCAATGAAACCATCCCTTCCCTTGGGATGTCGAGTCCCACACATTTCGCGGTCAAAACCGATAGTTCGCAGTGCGATGAGCAACAGAAAGATGTTCTTTACAACCTTTGACGCTGATGGCACCCTCTGGACGATTCCCCACCTCAACGATATCGTGGGTGTTAAATCACAGTGAACATGATCGCACTACGAGGGCAGTTTTAGCTCTAGTACACAGTGTGCAACCACTACGGATCGTTCAAAAACATCCGAAGGCATTTGAAAGTGATCCAAAGCAGCAAAGGTGTGTTTTTCAGGTCTCCTGTTTCCCACTCTCTCGCACTCTCTTATAGGCGTGCGGAGTGAGTGGTTGGAGGGGGAAGGGGGATCGCCTGGGGAAAAGGGGGTGCATAAAACGGCAAAGGGATGCTCTACGACGCTCACCCTCCCCACCCTCCAGCACCTTCGATGCCACCTGCGCTCCTTCGTTGAGCACTTTAAAAATTCTTCAGTACCGAGAGAGCCAGTCACTGATTACTAGTCAGTGGGATTTTTCTTATTGAAGCGTCATTCATCATCTGATACATAAAGCTGGTGAAATGGGATGTGTTCTTAACAGGAAACATTGACATCCAACTACAGTTTTTTTTTTTTTTTTTCTTTTGGTCATCAGTCTACTGACTGGTTTGATGCGGCCCGTCACGAATTCCTTTCCTGTGCTAACCTCTTCATCTCAGAGTAGCACTTGCAACCTACGTCCTCAATTACTTGCTTTACGTATTCCAATCTCTGTCTTCCTCTACAGTTTTTGCCCTCTACAGCTCCCTCTAGTACCATGGAGGTCATTCCCTCATGTCTTAGCAGATGTCCTATCATCCTGTCCCTTCTCCTTAACAGTGTTTTCCACATATTCCTTCCCTCTCCGATTCTGCGTAGAACCTCCTCATTCCATACCTTATCAGTCCACCTAATTTTCAACATTCGTCTATAGCACCACATCTCAAATGCTTCGATTCTCTTCTGTTCCGGTTTTCCCACAGTCCGTGTTTCACTACCATACAATGATCTACTACAGACGTACATCCTCAGAAATTTCTTCCTCAAATTAAGGCCGGTATTTCATATTAGTAGACTTCTCTTGGCCAGAAATGCCTTTTTTGCCATAGCGAGTCTGCTTTTGATGTCCTCCTCGCTCCGTCCATCACTGGATATTTTACTGCCTAGGTAGCAGAATTCCTTAACTTCATCGACTTCGTGACCATCAATCCTGATGTTAAGTTTCTCGCTGTTCTCATTTCTACTACTTCTCATTACCTTCGTCTTTCTCCGATTTACTCTCAAACCTTACTGTGTACTCATTAGACTGTTCATTCCGTTCAGCAGATCATTTAATTCTTCTTCACTTTCACTCAGGATAGCAATGTCATCAGCGAATCGTATCATTGATATCCTTTCACCTTGTATTTTAATTCCACTCCTGAACCTTTCTTTTATTTCCATCACTGCTTCCTCGTTGTACAGATTGAAGAGTAGGGGTGAAAGGCTACAGCCTTGTCTTACACCCTTCTTAATACGAGCACTTCGTTCTTGATCGTCCACTCTTATTATTCCCTCTGTCTTCCTCTACAGTTTTTGCCCTCTACAGCTCCCTCTAGTACCATGGAGGTCATTCCCTCATGTCTTAGCAGATGTCCTATCATCCTGTCCCTTCTCCTTAACAGTGTTTTCCACATATTCCTTCCCTCTCCGATTTACTCTCAAACCATACTGTGTACTCATTAGACTGTTCATTCCGTTCAGCAGATCATTTAATTCTTCTTCATTTTCACTCAGGATAGCAATGTCATCAGCGACCCGTCTCTCCCTATAGCTTACCCCTACTTTTTTCAGAATCTTCAACAGCTTGCACCGTTTTATATTGTCGAACGCTTTTTCCAGGTCGACAAATCCTATTTTTCTTTAGCCTTGCTTCCATTATTAGCCGTAACGTCAGAACTGCCTCTCTCATGCCTTTACTTTTCCTAAAGCCAAACTGATCGTCACCTAGCGCATTCTCAATTTTCTTTTCCATTCTTCAGTATATTTTTCTTGTAAACAGCTTCGATGCATAAGCTGTTAAGCTGATTGTGCGATAATTCTCGCACTTGTCAGCTCTTGCCGTCTTCTGAATTGTGTGGATGATGCTTTTCCGAAAGTCAGATGGTATGTCGCCAGACTCATATATTCTACACACCAACGTGAATAGTCGTTTTGTTGCCACTTCCCTTAATGATTTTAGAAATTCTGATGGAATGTTATCTATCCCTTCTGCCTTATTTGACCGTAAGTGCTCCAAAGCTCTTTTTATTTCCGATTCTAGTACTGGATCCCCTATCTCTAATAAATCGACTCCTGTTTCTTTTTGTATCACATCAGACACATCTTCACCCTCATAGAGGCTTTCAATGTATTCTTTCCACCTACCTGCTCTCTCCTCTGCATTTAACAGTGGTATTCCCGTTGCACTCTTAATGTTACCACCGTTGCTTTTAATGTCACCAAAGGTTGTTTTGACTTTCCTGTATGCTGAGTCTGTCCTTCCGACAATCATACCTTTTTCGATGTCTTCAAATTTTTCCTGTGGCCATTTCGTCTTAGCTTCCCTGCACTTCCTATTTATTTCATTCTTCAGCGTCTTGTATTTCTGTATTCCCGATTTTCCCGTAACATGTTTGTACCTCCTCCTTTCATCAATCAACTGAAGTATTTCTTCTGTTACCCATGGTTTCTTTGCAGCTACCTTCTTTGTACCTATGTTTTCCTTCCCAACTTCTGTGATGGCCCTTTTTAAAGACGTCCAATCCTCTTGAACTGTGTTGCCTACTGCGCTATTCCTTATTGCTGAATCTATAGCGTTAGAGAACTTCAAACGTATCTCGTCATTCCTTAGAACTTCCGTATCCCACTTCTTTGCGTATTGATCTTTCCTGACTAATGTCTTGAACTTCAGCCTACTCTTCATCACTACTACATTGTGATCTGAGTCTATATCAGCTCCTGGGTATGCCTTACAATCCAGTATCTGATTTCGGAATCTCTGTCTGACCATGATGTAATCTAATTGAAATGTTCCCGTATCTCCCGGACTTTTCCAAGTATACCTCCTCCTCTTGTGATTCTTGAACAGGGTATTCGCTATTACTAGCTGAAACTTGTCACAGAACTCAATTAATCTTTTTCCTCTTTCATTCCTTGTCCCAAGCCCATATTCTCCTGTAACCTTTTCTTCTACTCCTTCCCCTACAACTGCATTCCAGTCGCCCATGACTATTAGATTTTCGTCCCCCTTTACATACTGCATTACCCTTTCAATATCCTCATACACTTTCCCTATCTGTTCATCTTCAGCTTGCGACGTCAGCATGTATACCTGAACTGTTGTTGTCGATGTTGGTCTGCTGTCGATTCTGATTAGAATAACCCGGTCACTGAACTGTTCACAGTAGCACACCCTCTGCCCTACCTTCCTATTCATAACGAATCCTACACCTGTTATACAATTTTCTGCTGGTGTTGATATTACCCGATACTCATCTGACCAGAAATCCTTGTCTTCCTTCCACTTCACTTCACTGACCCCTACTATATCTAGATTGAGACTTTGCATTTCCCTTTTCAGATTTTCTAGTTTCCCTACCACGTTCAAGCTTCTGACATTCCACGCCCCGACTCGTAGAACATTATCCTTTCGTTGATTATTCAATCTTTTTGTCATGGTAACCTCTCCCTTGGCAGTCTCCTCCGAGAGATCCGAATGCGGGACTATTCCGGAATCTTTTGCCAATGGAGAGATCATCATGACACTTCTTCAACTACAGGCCACATGTCCTGTGGATACGCGTTACGTGTCTTTAATGCAGTGGTTTCCATTGCCTTCTGCATCCTTATGTCGTTGATCATTGCTGATTCTTCCGCCTTTAGGGGCAATTTCCCACCCCTAGGACAAGAGAGTGCCCTGAACCTCTATCCGCTCCTCCGCCCTCTTTGACAAGGCCGTTGGCAGAATGAGGCTGACTTCTTATGCCGGAAGTCTTCGGCCGCCAAAGCTGATTATTTATCAAAATTTAGGCAGTGGCGGGGATCGAACCCGGGACCGAAGACGTTTTGATTATGAATGAAAGACGCTGGACCACTGCTACAGTACTAACGGAAAAAACTCTGGATGACACTGGGCGTGCTCTGTAAACATTTTCTACAAAATCAGTTCGACGTCTTTCTCAGCAAATGTGAATTTCCTATGGCTCTGTTGAGAAGCCTACAAAGCTACTGAAGCTACACCCCTGCGGTGTAAGAACTTAAACAGGATGTCCTAGAAGAAAAATTTGCTGTTTTGTAAATGCGTTTTGAATTGGGTGCATAACTGAAAAATTAACCCTCGCCTAATTGACACTGGTGTCCAAAATTAAAGCAACAAACCACTATTTCCCTCTCCTGTGCCTGCTTCACGATATAATCAACTAGATGTCCGTACGATCGTATTCTGCACGGAAGATGACATTCTGGTCGACGGACAACCACACCAACGGTGACGTCAGGGCACCCATGAAACGAGGGAATGTTTACCGGGTAGTCCCACATCCACAATCACTGCGTACACAGTCACAGGCCGTGCAGTATGGCACAAAGAAGATACCTACCAGACTCTCTGGAGTTGAGTGCCACAGAAAGAAAGGAAGCCCGATGGCTTAATGTGAACCGTTCTGTTGTTTCTCGAATACGGCGACCGAAACTGTATACCGAAGATCGGGGCACAACCAGCCAAGTGTGACTTCACACGAGGCCGCCGTTGTTTGGCTGTAAGGCCACGACAGCACGGCCTTAGTACTGCACGGCAACTGACATGTGAGCTCGCAGCACCCAATGGAAGCTTTGCATCGAGACTAAAGGTGTGCATGAAGCTCTCGCAGAGTGGCTTTTACTGTCGGAGACCTGCTGTATGTCCAACTCTGACTCTTCTTCACAGAAGACAGCGTCCAGAGTGGAATCAACAACATGCCCTGCACTGGTCGAAGAGTGGGCCAATGTTGTTTTCACAGAGGAGTACCGATTTAGTCTGGAGAGTGATTCTCGATGAATTCGTGTCTTGAGGGAGCGTGGAACACGAAAAAGTGTTCAAATGTGTGTGAAATCTTATGGGACTTAACAGCTAAGGTCATCAGTCCCTAAGCTTACACACTACTTAACCTAAATTATCCTAAGGACGAACACAAACACCCATGCCCGAAGGAAGACTCAAACCTCCGCCGGGACCAACTGCACAGTATATGTTACAGCGCCTCGACCGCTCATCTAATCCCGCGAGGCGTGGAACACGATTTCGGGATCCAAACTTCTGTGGAATGAGACCGATATCGAGGAGAATTCCTAAATGTGTTGCCAGGAATTATCTTTAAAACTCGAACCCCTCTTCATGAAACCGAACGGGTGAATCGTCAAGCTATAGATGCAGTCAGGTACCAGAAGAGATCTTGGGACCTCATCTGCAATTGTTGCAAGGTGCTGTAAGCTCAGACTTCTTAAAGGTGAACGATAATGCTCGATCTAGTAGAGCACGCTTGATATTTACTTGGAAACGGAATATACTGCAAGCAAAGCTTGGCCTGGTCGCTCTTCCGATTTGAATCCCACAGATCATGTCAGGCAGACGGCTTTCATCACGTCAGCATCCACCAACCCCTCTCCAAGACTGCGAACAGCCCTGCAGGAAACATGTACGTTATTGCCTCAAAACTATGTTGATGACATGATTTGCAGCATGCCAAGTCGTTGTCAGGCCTGTATTGTTGCCAGAGGTGGCCACACCCCACACTGAGAGCATTAACCAGTTGTCAGAATGTGTGTGTAAATCCGTTAAGCAACGAAAAACGAAGAAATTTTTATCTACCGTTATGCACTTTGCAGTTGTTTACGTTCTGTATTCTTTACATTGTTTCTACTTTACTTTCAACCGCTTATACTATTCTGTAGCAAAATAAAAGCAACCTTGTAAAATTTGTTTGTTGCTTTAATTTTGGACACAAATTATGGCTCCACCCAAGTGGATATATTAAATCACAAAATGTTACTGGAGATCTGAAAAGCCTAACGTAATACACGAGGCACCCCTACATGATCCAAAAATTGGAGTGTGGTGCGCTGTTAGCGTTGAGAGAACAATACGTCTTATTTTTTCCAGGAAGCAACTAATAGTGACAGATATGTGGAAAACATCTTGCGGCCTGTTTTTGGCCAATTACCGAGAGAGAAAGTGCTTTCTTGACGGTACATGATGCCAACTTCAACATTACAGAAAACTCGTGGCGTGTTTAAAGAGTTACCACCAACAACATATGGCCCCCTCGTTTCTCCGCTTTAACCCCATGCGATATTTATCTCCGCGGAGGCCATTAAAGGAGAAAGTGCACAAATCAAATTCACACTCTTAAGGCGAACTTAAAACTAAGTAATTTACTTTTCTATTAGTTGTTTATTTTACGAACCTTTCTGGCAGATTAAAACTGTGCACCCGAACGAGACTCGAGCTCGGGACTTTTGACCTCCGCAGGCAAGCCGTCTACCGACTGAGATACCCAAGCACGACTCACGACCCGCCCGCTTCAGTTCTGCCAGTACCTCGTCTCCTGCCTTCCAAGATTCACAGAAGCTCTCCTACGAACCCTGCAGAGCTAGCGCTCCAGAAAGAAAGGATATTGCGGAGACATGCGTTAGCCACGGCCCGGGGGATATTTCAAGAATGAAATTTTCATTCTGCAGCGGAGTGTGCGCTGACTGGAAGGACTGAAGCTGTGGGTGTGATTGGGAGGAGGGGGTTCGCGAGTGGTGCTTGATTAGCGCAGCGGTAGAGCACTTTCCCGCGAAAGGCAGTTTTGATCTGCCAGGAAGTTTCATGTCAGCGCACACTCCGCTGCAGAATGAACACTTTATTCTGTTTATTTTATGTGTGTCAGGAATAACTGATGCGACAAGCAGTGCTATATTTACTGCTTACTTTTTGCCGCCCTCTTCTCAGGGGTCAGCTGCACGCCGCGAAAGCGATTGCATTAACCCTGTATAACCAACGCTCATCCAATCCCCAGCCAAACTTTATTCCACAGAGAACCTGCGTCATCCTTCTCTCTGTTCGTATATGAATTCCAAATCAAATTATGTTGTCGGTAGAACGTCCAACCCTAATTTTCCTTTCCTCCCACTGAGCAGCTGCAATTGCCCAAAAAATATGGGCATTCTCCAGAAAAATGAATCTCTCTCTTCGGAATCTTTGTGTCTATAAGCAATTTGAAGGTTCTTGTAGACAATCCGTCACGAGCATGATACCAGCGTAATGCTAGTCTCCAATGTTAACGAGCTTCTGCACTGAGCTGCTTCTATTGTTTTTTATTGTTATTATGAGGGCGGCAGTGAATCAAGGGAGGGAGCAGTATTTAACGCAGGCCCATATTCCAGACACAAGCAGACGCCTAACTAAGCCGCGAGGTTTCCGTAATTGGGTTAACTGGGGAGGCGTCTCTTCCTGAAGTCGTTGTTGTCGCCGCAGCAGAAGGAAATTATGCTAAGCCCCTGTAAACTTGCGGCGCTTGGGCGGCGGGCGCGCCGTTCCCCTGGCGCAGCAGAGCCCACTAAATGCGGGAAACGCTGCACAGATGGCGGGCTTTCCTCCGCGCTCCACCCCGCCCCTCCCATCCTCCCCTACTCCCCACCAACAAACACGCGCGCCCACACACACACACACACACACACACACACACACACACCACATAGAGCGTACACGGCAAGGTATCTAGGAATGCCGAACGAGAATGAAACAGAGAGTAAGTAAAGTACATCTACACCTACATTTGCATTTACGCTTATAATCTGCAAGTCACCACACAGTGCATGGCGGAGAGTACGTTATATCGCTACTAGTCATTGCCATTCATGTTCCACTCGGAAAACGACTATCCACAGGTTTCCGCACGAGCCCTAATTTCTCTTGTGTTTGTAGTCCTTGTGCGAAATGTACGTCTCAGTTGTAGAACCGTTCTGTAGTCAGCCGTTCTGTAAATTTTCTCACTACTGTTTCACGAAAATACCGTCGTCTTCCCTTCAGTGTATCCCATTTGGCTTCATGCAGCAATTCCGCAATAATTGCGCGTTGATGGAAGCTACCTGTAACACATCTAGCAGGACACCTCAGAATTATTTCGATATTTTCCTCTAATCCGACCTGCTTGGTTGACGAATCGCCCTAGTCACTTCTACTTCCATCACATCCCATATATGCTCGATGCCAAATTTAAACAGACGCAAAATCCCCAAGACTGACAATCTTTTACAGACGCTCGACATTTAGCGCGGACTTCAATGCGAGATGCTTGTAACAGTTTCCACAAATAAACTTTGTCTCGAAACGTGGCAGAAAATCCAAAGAGATTCTGGTCGTATGTGAAGTATGTTTGTGGCGAGAAACAATCAATGCCTTCGCTGCGCAATAGCAATGGAGATACTATCGAAGACAGTATGCCAAATCAGAGTTACTAAACACAGCCTTCCAAAATGCCTTCACAAAAGAAGACGAAGTAAATATTCCAGAATTCGAATCGAGAACAGCTTCCAAGATGAGTAACGTAGAAGTAAATATCCTCGGAGTCGTGTAGCAACTTAAATCACTTAATAAAAGCAAATCTTCTGGTCCAGAATTTATACCTATTAGGTTCCTTTCGGAGTATGCTGATGAATTAGCTTCATACTTAACAATCATATACAACCGTTCGCTCGACGAAAGATCCGTACCCAAAGGCTGGAAAGTTGCATAGGTCACACCAACATTCAAGAAAGGTAGTAGGAGTAATCCACTAAATTACAGACCGATATCGTTAACGTCGATATGCAGCAAGCTTTTGGAACATATATTGTGTTCGAACATTATGAATTGCCTCGAAAAAAACGGTCTATTGACACACAGTCAACATGGGTTTAGAAAACATTGTTCCTATGAAACACAACTAGCTCTTTATTCACATGAAGTGTTGAGTGCTTTTGACAAGGGATTTCAGATTGATTCCGTATTTCTCGATTTCCGGAAGGCTTTTGACACTGTACCACACAAGCGGCTCGCAGTGAAATTGCGTGCTTATGAAATATCGTCACAGTTATGTGACTGGATTTGTGATTTCCTGTGAGAGAAATGGTTCAAATGGCTCTGAGCACTATGCGACTTAACATCTGAGGTCATCAGTTGCCTAGAACTTAGAACTAATTAAACCTAAGTAACCTAAGGACATCACACACATCCATGCCCGAGGCAGGATTCGAACCTGCGACCGGCGCAGTCGCGCGGCTCCGGACTAAGGGCCTAGAACCGCAAGACCACCGCGGCCGGCTCCTGTGAGAGAGGTCACAATTCGTAGTAACTGACGGGAAGTCATCGAGTAAATCCGAAGTGATTTCTGGCGTTCCTCAAGGTAGTGCTACAGGACCTTTGCTGATCAAAACAAACTGGAAAACGATTTAGAAAAAGATATCTGAATGGCGCGAAAAGTGGTGGCGTGAAAAGTGGCAGTTGACCCTAAATAACGAAAAGTGTGAGGTCATCCACATGAGTGCTAAAAGAAACTCGTTAAACTTCGGCTACACGATAAATCAGTCTAATCTAAAAGCCGTAAATTCAAGTAAATATCTACGTATTACTATTTAAAATGGAAGGTACACATAGAAAATGTTGTGGGGAAGGTTAACAAAAGACTGCGTTTTATTGGCAGGACACTTAGAAAATGTAAAACCTACTAAGGAGACTGCCTACAACTACGCTTGTCCGTCCTCTTTTATAATAATGCTGCACGGTGCGGGATCCTTACCAGATAGGACTGATAGAGTACACCGAAAAAGTTCAAAGAAAGGCAGAACGTTTCGTATTATCGCTAAATATGGGAGAGAGTGTCACAGAAATGATACAGGATTTGGGCTGGACAACATTGAAAGAAAGTCGTTTCTCGTTCTTGAAGAGGGGTTCTCACGAAATTCCAATCACGAACTTTCTCCTCCGAATGCGAAAATATTTTGTTGACACCGACCTACATAGGGAGGAACCATCACCACGATAAAATAAGGGAAATCAGAGCTCGTACTGAAAGATATAGGTGTTCATTTTTTCCGCGCGCTATACGAGATTGGAATAATAAAGAATTGTGAAGGTGGTTCGATGAAACCTCTGCCAGGCGCTTAAATGTGATTTGCAGAGTATCCATGTAGATGTAGATGCAGATGTAGATTGGATACAAGTCCGGAGATTGTGCTTGCCAGGAAAGTTGTGGCACGTCTTGCAGAGCACGCTAAGTTTCAAGGCCAGTGTGTGGGCCAGCATTATCCTGTTGGAACTACACGTCACCTTCCTGTGGTAAGAAAGGCAAAAGAACGGTTTTAAAAGCATTCTGAAAGTACCGAGAGCTGGTTATCGTCCTCTCCAGAAACACAAAAAATGAACGACAGTTACAGCTTGTCACTACCCAAACCATAAGGCCCCGGATACGGCAAGTGCGTCTTGGGCGAATGCCCTCTGCGGGACAGCGCTCACCAGATGTGCGTCGTACGCACAAACGACCATCATTTGCGTGCAGACAGACTCCGCTTTCATTGCTGAAGACCACGGCGCGCCAATCAATCTTCCAAGTGATCCTCTCAAGGCACGAGTCGAGCCGTGCACATCGATGCTTTGGTGTGAATGGAAGACGGAATACAGGTGTGTGTGCCCCTAATCCCGCTGATAATAACCGGGTCGCAACAGTTCGTTTTGATGCGTCTGGGTACACAGGTCATCTCATCTGTGCTGTTGTAGCTGTTGATCTGTCAGTGGTGCCCTTACAATACTATGACCTTGGCGGGAGTCTGTGCTACCTGGAAGTCCAGAACCTCGCCTAAGGATGTGAGAATGTTCACGTGAACACTGATACCAGCATCGCTACACGACTGAATCGGCACCACCAACTCGTGTAGCAATTATCCGAGACGACCGTCTTGCCACTCCATTCATGGTTCGGTGGATACGGTAATGGGCAAGTTGAGCTTCACACGGTGATGCTTTCTAAATCCATACTAATTTATGGACAGAAGCTTTTCAGCCGCAAGAAAGTTTATTATAGATGCCTATTACTATGAGCTCGATACCGGAGTCTGTGCGACGATTATACAACGTTATATTCCATCTTAGAATATTTTCAAGAATTCTGTAGTAAACCGATGTTAAGGATGTCTGTTATTTTGCGGGTCCTTTCTTTTAGGCTTCTTAAATGCCTTAGTGTCCTCAGCTCGTGGTCTCGCAGAACGTTTTTCCTCGTTCGGTCAGGAATTTTCACCTGCCTCGAAATGAATGGGTTTTGTTGTGTCGTCTTCATCATCATCTTTCATCCCCATTACGGTCGGAGGAAGTCAATGGCAAACCACCTCCGCTAGGACCTTGCCTAGTCGGCGGTGCGGGTCTCCCGCATCGTTCCCCTAAGCTCTGTCAAGAGTTTGAGACTTCATCATCATCATCATGTGCCTTAGTCATCTGCGCTATTTTCCAGTCACTCGGGACTTCGCACGAGCGAGAGGTTCGCGATAAATGCAACCCCGGTAAGGAGCCAATGCCGTACAGTACTCTCCGTAAAACCGAGTTGGGATTCCGTCCGGCCTGCCGACTTTTTTTGTTTCTTCAGTTCCTTCTCTACACCAAGGATTCCTATTACTACGACCTTCATATCGGAGTCTGAGCGACGGTTAAACGACACTGTGTTTGTAAGATCCTTCTGCGAAGTGCTGTTTCAGAAATGAAATTTCAAACTTCAGCTTCCCGTCTCTTGCAATTCAACGTTGTAGGATGGTGTTGTTGGTGCCTCACCTCAACGTGAGAGTGAGGCGTGAAGCCGTCATGGGTAAAAATCAAATCGTTGGAATCTTCGTGAAGCTGAGGAAACAACCAATTTCTAGGTATGACAATTCTCTCACAATTTCTCCGACAAAAAGGGTCGGTTTACAAACCCTGTGAACAGAAACGGTGGAAAGCACATTCAGTTTCGGTGAGTCCCTGTCATGTTCGACGACGTCACCAGGATGTTAACACCCAAATTCTTAAATTATGGCTGTTTACTTTACCCAACAGATGAAATGTCGATTAATGCGAAAATACGCGTCGTTCGTAAAAAGTGTACCCTGCCATATCCTGAAAAACTGAAACACAATGTTCTTACCTTCTGTTATGGTCTCCGTGATGCAACTGCTGCATGAACTGCAACTTGTAAGGCATCATGAGCAGGCTTGTGGACTTAAGAAGGCTCCATGTGAATGTGTCTCAGAGACCTTCGACATTTTCATCAGACGTACATGGCCGATCTGTGCTCTTGCCCTTGCATATGCATCCAGCTTCCGAGAATCTTTTGTGCCTGTTATAAATCTGCTTGTACAGACGAGGCTTCTTGCTAAATCGACGACGGAATGAACATCACGCTTGAACAATGGACTGACTTCACCCGAGTTCCACGGTACAAAATCATTTCCCTAGCGGTGCTGTCGCCACGTTGATACAAACAACAGTGCAGCTATGTCAGGGCTTTGAACCTTTCTCTATCCAGTGACATGTGAAAAGTGTTTATACTCTTTATGGTTTGTCTGTAATAAACAAATGAAATCTGTTCTTTCTGTTTGAATCATCCGTTTCTATAACTTCTTACGTACCGCTCCTGCAGGATTTCGAAGGCAGTAATTGACTAATTACGGCAGACTCAGAGGCATTTAAGCAATCAATCTTCTCGCGCTACATACGTAAAGAGAAAGGTAAGAATGTAATACAATGTTGAAGCCCCCTCTTCCGCGCACATCACAATGTATTGCAAATGTATATGTATACACAGACGTTTGGCTTCATGTTCACAATTTGCACTTTGTATAAAGGAGTAGCGTAGCACTTCAGCACGACGACATTCTCCAAATAGCTAGTAACTTACCCCGTCTCCTGTTGGTTAAACCAATTGACCGTGTGATGTCGTTCCTAAAGATTCCAGAATCAACACTGTCAATCCCTAATACTGTCGAATTGAGTCGTGAACCATATACAGCAGACAGCTAAGAAATGTAGTGATATTTCACTCAAATATGACAATATTCTTGACGTTAAATTATTAGCGAATACATGGATTCAAGTTTACGAAAATAAATATTTATCATCATCATCATCATTTAAGACTGATTATGCTTTTCATCGTTCAGTCTGGAGCATAGTCCCCCTTATAAAATTCCTCCATGATCCCCTATTCAATGCTAACATTGGTGTCTCTTCTGATGTAAAACCTATTACTTCAAAATCATTCTTAACCGAATCCAGGTACCTTCTCCTTGGTCTACCCCGACTCCTCCTACCCTCTTCTGCTGAACCCATGAGTCTCTTGGGGAACCTTAATACTCCCATCCGTGTAACATGACCCCACCATCTAAGCCTGTTCGCCCTGACTGCTACATCTATAGAGTTCATTCCCAGTTTTTCTTTGATCTCCTCATTGTGGACACCCTCCTGTCATTGTTCCCATCTACTAGTACCTGCAATCATCGTATCTACTTTCATAACCTTAACCTCAACGTTATTGATAAGGTAACCCGAATCCACCCAGCGTTCGCTCCCATACAACAAAGTTGGTCGAAAGAGTGAACGGTGCAGAGATAACATAGTCTTGATACTGACTTCCTTCTTGCAGAAGAGAATAGATCGTAGCTGAGCGCTCACTGCATTATCTTTGCTACACCTCGCTTCGTTTTTTCACTATGTGCCATCCTGTGAGAATATGCATCCTAAGTACTTGAAACCGTCCACCTGTTTCAACTTTGTTCCTCCTATTAGGCACTCAATCCGTTTATATCTCTTTCCAACTGACATTACTTTCGGTTTGGAGATGCTAATCTTCATACCATAGTCCTTACATTTCTGATATAGTTCTAAAATATTAATTTGCAAACTTTCAATCGAATCTGCCATCACAACAAAGTCATCCGCATATGCGAGACTGCTTATTCTGAGTTCACATATCTTAATCTCACGCAGCCAGTCTATTGTTTTCAACATATGATCCATAAATAATATGAACAATAGTGGAGACAGGTTGCAGTCTTGTCTTACCCCTGAAACTACTCTGAACCATGAACTCAATTTACCTTCAACTCTAACTGCTGCCTGACTATCTATGTAAAACCTTTAATTGCTTGCAAACGTTTGCCTACTATTCCATAATCTCGTAGAACAGACAATAACTTCCTCCTAGGAACCCGGTCATATGCCTTTTCTAGATCTATAAAGCATAGATACTATTCCCTGTTCTACTCGTAACGCTTCTCCATTATTTGCCGTAAGCTAAAGATCTGGTCCTGACAACCTCTAAGATGCCTAAACCCACACCGATTTTCATCCAATTTGTCCTTAACTAACACTCGCACTTTCCTTTCAACAATACCTCAGAAGATTTTACCCACAACGCTGATTAAAGAGATACCTCTGTATTTGTTACAATCTTTTCTGTTTCCATGTTTAAAGATTGGTGTGATTACTGCTTTCGTCCAGTCTGATGGAACCTGTCCCGACTCCCACACCATTTCATTTATCCTGTGTTGCCATTTAAGACCTGACATTCCACTGTATTTGATGAGTTCCGACTTAATTTCATCCACCCCAGCCGCTTTATTGCACTGCAATCTATTGACCATTTTCTCCACTTCCTCGCCGGCCTGTTTGGCCGAGCGGTTCTAGGCGCTACAGTCCGGAACCACGCGACCGCTACGGTCGCAGGTTCGAATCCTGCCTCGGGCATGGATGTGTGTGCTGCCCTTAGCTTAGTTAGGTTTAAGTAGTTGTAAGTTCTAGGGACTGATGACCACAGATGTTAAGTCCCATAGTGCTCAGAGCCGTTTGAACCATTTTTCTCCACTTCCTCAATGTGATCCTATTTCCATCATCATTCCTATCCCATTGTACAAACAAATCTGAAAGATTACTGATCGTATTTTCACCTACACTGAGCAACTCTTCAAAATATTCCCTCCATCTGCCCAAGGCATCAACAGGATTCACCAGCAGTTTTCCTGACCTGTCCATAATACTTGTCATTTCCTTCTTACCTCCCTTTCGAAGACTGCTAATTACGCTCCAGAATGGTTTTCCAGCAGCTTGACCCAAAGTCTCCAACCTGTTTCCAAAGTCTTCCCAAGGTTTCTTCTTGGATGCTGCAATTATCTGTTTGGCTTTGTTTCTTTCTTCAACATACCTTTCTCCGTCTACCTGAGTTCTAGTATGTAGCCATTTTTGATACGCCTTCTTTTCCCTTTTACAGGCTGCCTCGACTGTGTCATTCCACCAAGCTGTTTGCGTCATCCTACCTTTACACACTACTGTTCCAAGACATTCTTTATCCACTTGTAGTACTGTGTCGCTGTGCCTTCTCCATTCCTTTTCCAATGACTGTAATTGACTACATTCAACTAACTGGTACCTTCCTCAGATGACTGTTATGCACTTGTGCCTGATTTCCTTATCTTGACGTTTCTCCACTTTTATCCTCCTACATATAGACCTGACCTCCTGCACTTTCGGCCTCACAATACCAATTTCACTGCAGATTAAATCCCTCATAGCCTTCCTGAATTCCTGATCTTTTATTATATAGTCAATGACAGATCTGGTTCGTCGGCCGGAGTGGCCGTGTGGTTCTGGGCCGAGCGGCCGCTGCGGTCGCAGGTTCGAATCCTGCCTCGGGCGTGGACGTGTGTGATGTCATTGGGTTAGTTAGGTTTAAGTAGTTCTAAGTTCTAGGGGACTGATGACCTCATATGTTAAGTCCCATAGTGCTCAGAGCCATTTGAACCATTTTTGAACAGATCTAGTTCCCCTTCCTTCCCAAGTATACCGGTGAATGTTCTTATGTTTAAAAAAGGAGTTTGTACCCACACTGGCACAGAAATCCAAGAGTTGTTTCCCATTCCTGTTGGTCTCCATATCCTCTCTAAATTTACCCATAACCTTTTCATACCCTTCTGTTCGATTTCCGATCCTGGCATTAAAATCACCCATGAGCAGAACACTGTCCTTTACTCTAAAAACTACATCACTGAGTGCGTCATAAATACTATCCATCTTATCTTGAGCAGTCCCTTCACTATGCGAATATACTGACACAATCCTAATTTTCTTGCTAGACACTGTCAAATGTATCCACATCAGTCGTTCGTTTACATACCTTATTGCAACTACACTGTGTTCCTTTTCTTCCCTAATGTAAAGCCCTACACCCCATTGTGCTATTCCTGCTTTGACTTCTGACAGGTAGACCTTGTATTCTCCCACTTCCTCTTCTTTCTCATCCCATACCCGAATGTCACTAACAGCTGAAACGTCCAACCCCATCTTACTTGTAGCCTCTACCAGCTCTACCTTCTTCCCAGAGTAGCCCCCATTGATATTAATAGCTCCCTATCTCGTTACCATTCGTTTGCCGAGTCGTATCTTAGGAGTCTCTGGTTTGTCACTTAGAGGTGGGACTCTGTCACCTCCAAAGGTCCGAGGCATTTTGTTCTCATTGTTGCCAGCATCATGTTAAAGTACCAGGGAAGTAGGTTGCTAGCCTTACTTGCCCCGGGTCCCACTGAGTTTTACTCTTAACGGTTGAGGGACTAACCGGTGGATTTGGTAGTCTTTGCCGTCTGAGCACAAAGGTGATCACGACTCAGAATATGTCAGAGATGCCCAGCCTTATTCCAAAGTAACTGGTATACCGACTGTCAGAACCACTTACTTGGCCACTCACACGTTGCCCGTGGTTCATGAACTAGGACATGACCACAGGAACCCACACCATAAATTTTTACACTGGTTGAAAAATTTTGTTGTTTAAAAAGTGGTTAATTTAAAAATTATATACACGGAATTCAAATCGGAAAAACTTTATTGCAGAATAAACTAAAGTGGTCACGTATATAATCTATACCTCTACTACATAAATCTGTATCATGTCTGCTGATGCAAATATTTCCTGAGAGTACAGATATTAGCAAGCCTGAATCACTCTGCTCAACAATTTTGACAGAAAATTCTTAATCCGATAAAACATACTGTGATTAGTGTACCATGAACTGACCTTTAACACGGCAACACGCAACTGTCGCAGCACACGAACACTTCGATTGGCATATTTATTTTTAGGCTACTGAGTACCTGCCGTTGCCTTCGGGTGCATTTGTTTCAATTTTAGCAATCCATCTCCTCCTTTTCCCTCTCTCTGCCCGTCTCCTCTCCCCCGTCCCTCCCCGCCCATTTCTTTCTCTCACCCTCCACCAGACCACTCTCGAGCATCTCCTCCCGCCCCTCTCTCTGTCCGTCGGCTACTCCCTCCTCTTGGTCTATCTCCTTTTCTGCCCTCTCCATCTCCTCCTCTTCCCTTTCTCGGTCCATCTTCTCCTTCCCCTCTCTCTGTCTCGTATAGTGATATAATTTATAGGTATATTCAGTGGCATATGTAAATGCTGTCTTCTAAATATGTTGCAAATACAGTTAGTGGCAAAGAAGTAATAAATTTAAACGTCATGACACCATGCCTTAAGCATGAAAAGCGAAAATGTAGTAAGTGATAAACTGTTTTCCTTTCATGATTTTGCGGGGATTGCGACCGAGAAAAAGTTCAGTAAGGGCTTGAAATTATGTGTAAAGTTTGTTGCAAGTCATTAACTGCGTTCGTTCTCAAAAGCTAGATAGCGCGCGTTGTAGGTGTACATTGCACAACGTCTTAATTATGCAACAGTTAGTGAGAAAGTATAGATTAACACATATTGCAGATTGTATAAGCACTGTATTCATTACTTTGAACTGGATCACGTAGCACGTATCAACCAATAAAAGCATTTTCACAAATGTGATGAAGTTCAGAAGTCAAAGAGTAAAGCCCTTTTCCGAAGAGTAGATAATTTCCCTAATTCACGTAGTATTCTTCAAATCAATAAGAATCTTCATCTACACTCTTTCTAAAGTAACCTCCTCAGGGTTCAAGCTATCTCTTTAGCAGACCTCAAAGAAAACGGTTCAGCGGGATTAATAACAGTAAATGTAAACATTACAAAAAATGCAGAAGTTTTTCACGCATCAGTAAACCTATAAATTACAATATTTTTTCCGTGATCCGATTTTGATAAAGCAAAGCCTGTACGTTGCCCCAAGCTACGCCGAAAAAAAAAACAGTGAAAACCCCATATAAATCTGTTGAGCAGTTTTGTACATATGAATGCAAAGACTTAGCTGAAGGGAAAGATGAAACTTTCAAACCACTGAAACTCGGTTAGAGAAATCAACTGTTAATACAACGCTGAAATGCTGCCTTCCAAGTGATCAACAGTTCAATACATAACAAGGTAGAGATAAAAGCCGGTCGTTGTGACCGAGCGGTTCTAGGCGCTTCTGTCCGGAAGCGCGCTGCTACTATGGTCGCAGGTTCGAATCCTGCCTCGGGCATGGATATGTGTGATATCCTTAGATTAGTTAGGTTTAAGTAGTTCTAAGTTTAGGGGACTGATGACCGCAGATATTAAGTTCCATTGTGCTTGAACCATTTGTAAAGGTAAAAAGTAAATTTCTTTCAGTGTTTTTTCAAAAGAGTCACTAGAATTTACAGTTTATATTACTGATCATTCTATGCATCATGTACTCGATGCGTGACGTTTGTTGATGCTGGCGTATTCGAAAGTCGCAGTCTTCCAGAGAGGTTGGTCGACAGTGAAACGCTCCAAAACTGCTCTATTTCGGAAATTTACGACAGTTAATTAATATTGCGCAGTGGCGTAAACTACTGTCAGTCTATTTTTCTCTGCTCGCTACATTACACGTGCGTCTGTTAGCTCCTACCTCGCAAATTGGGGTTATTGCTGCTGCTAACAACGCGACCAGCGGACAGTTCCTCTTCCGGGTACAGCGCCCTCACTTCTGTGTACAGTGCTTCAGTGTCGTTGTTGGGAAGACGTACCATCCTAACTTTGACAATTCTCTTTTCTTTGTATCCTAATGATTACTGTAGTTACACATAAACATTATAACCACTGAATTTTTGTTACTGAAGTGCGATTCGTCCAAAATGTACAGGAACGTTAAAACTGACGACGTTACTTTGTATTTGATAAATAAAAAAATCATGTATATATGACGATGTTTTGGGGTGTTACAAGCACAGTCAGCCAAACCAGAATAATAATTCCTAACGTACAGTCTGGGTATATGTAGTGCAGTACTGTAGCACTTTTAAACGATATGTTGTGTACAGTGATGGAAGTTCTCGATTAAATACCACATGATCATTACTTTACCTCTATTATGTCTGAAGGTAAACGTAATGTTACCCGGGCAGAGAAACTCTACAGAGTGCAGTATCCTGACAAGTACTAACCTTCCCGATCAATTTTTTATAGTGTCGTTGTGACACTTCAGGAAAAGGGAAGTTTCATTCCAAACTTACAGTCTCCACAGGTGAGTAGCATTTCTACCTTGGCTTCCCTGGTATACGCGGGTAGTCTGAAAAGTCTCCGATCTAACAAAGAAATAAGATATTCTTATTCAAATTTAATCTTATATATCTCAACATAATCTCCTTGTATATCCATACACTTTTCACAGTGATACTTCCATCTTTTTAATCTGTCCAAGTAATAGTGCCTTTCTATGCAAAAGGTTGTTTACCATGTTTACAAAAGTGAGTCAGGGTGGTGGTCAAGCAGTTGAAACCGCAATTCGTGGATTTTCGCTACTGCAACTGCTGAAGTGTGAGAGTAGCACCATCTTGTCGAACCAAATTTTTATCTCCTGCAAATGTGGCCTTTTTTCCTCACTTTCCGCTTTCAGTTTGTCAAGTAATGTCGCATTGAATGATCTTATTTTTTTTCTTTTTCTCTTCCACCCTTTGGTGAATGTGAGCAACGTTATCGTCAGCAGTTATAGTTTTTGGCCGCCCCGAACGTTCATCATCACAAAGGCTGGTGTACGGCCTCGTTTAAAATTCAGTTGTCCAGAATTTCACTGTGGTAATAATGTTGCAGAGTCTCCGTACGGAACGTCCAACTCATGATTAATTTGCGTATGTCTATTAATGCGTATTATAATCCAAAAACAAAAATATAATGACAGTCCGATACCTGATTTTTTCCACTTTCACAGAAACTCTCGCATCGACTCAATAAAACGACAATCAGGCAACAGTTGCACGTCCAAAATGGCAGAAATTTTGGTGAGTACCTTACTGCACATGCAGAAATCTCCCAACTCCAGTGCTGCTGTCTTTATGGAGAGGTCGGAAAGTTTTCAGACTACCCTCGCACACTGTAATCATACAAACCTTTAACTGAAGATTATTGACTAAATGATCAGCGTCCATTTTCCTTCTATGTTTTCATTTGTTTACTGTAAGTTCCTGCAGATGGACGAGTTCAGCTGCTCTATTTACCTGAATGTGTGCTAGTACATCATCGTCAAACTCATTTTTGAGTTCCCTTTTTAATTATGTATTTACATGAATGATACACTGCGTTGCGTTTCTGAAAAGATCTTGAGAAGAGGACGCACAATACCGAATCTAAAATTTAGGGTGCTGTTTAAAAATACGTATTCCAATTCACATCTTCGCAACGAACAAGATTAGAAGAAAGGCAGTTATCTTGGTTAATGTCGCTCTGGAAGCTAAACAACATTTGCTTGAAACTTTCTTATTTTACTTCGGGACAAACGGTATTTGTAATACTGAACGTAAATGGGACAATTAAACTGTGATGTATAATTAAAGGGTGACATTTTTGAAAACCCGTCATTTTCCACAATTGCGACGAAGAAATCAGAAATTTATCCCTTAACGTTTGTAATGGTTCACTTTGAACCTTATCACAGCCGTCACCATGGGGGAAAATGACGGTGTTTCAAAAAATGACTCTTTATTTCTTTGGCGCATTGTATTTACAGACGGAACAAGGCGATAATTACTCTCCATTATAAAAAGGTAGACAGACAAGGCATAAAAACTACAATTTTTTCAGGCTTCTCTCTCTATCGTAAAGGATTATTAATTAAAATTATCGCCAACCTTACATAAAAAACATTAGGTTTCAATAAGGCAAAGGAAAAAGCTTGCAGTAGGAGTTCATACAGCATAATTTACCACTGCAGGTCGTGAATAACGTTACAGAAAGGGGCAATGGGACTGAATTGTCACTTTCTTCTTAGATTAAAACATGTTGGACATGTTTTTGACTCATTTTCGACAAAATCTTTATTGACAGGCTTTGAGTAATAACTTGTTCATTCAACGTTTTTGAGTCCTAGTAGTAGTGGCAAACCTTAAAGAATTCATCACCTTCACCGATGATTGTTGGGTATCCTTTTGACAGTGCTGTATCTACACTTTTCCACTGATTGCTTTGTTTCTTTGTCTGAATGTTACAGTGATACCCCCGCAATCGTTCATGGTGTTTATGCGGTTACAGAAGTTAACCGACGGGCCTCACACAGCTGCAACATTTCCGCTGCTGCCTTGGATCGGCGGGCTTTTTGAATGTATATGAGCAGTCGTGGATCCCAGCTCCTGAACAAGTGAATGACATAAGATGAATCTGTGTTATTATTTGTTTTAGCCATTCTGTTAATATTTACCATCAAAGCAATTATTTAAACCGCATTTTTTAAAAATATTTTCTTAAATTAATTTTTCACGTCCTAAGAAATCAGAAGGAGCAGTCTGTTTTACTTGGCAAAAACTTAAGGTCTTAAAAAATTTTACAATAAAAGTCTTCGAAAGCGATTGTTTGTAAATAAAGAAATTTTTATGAGATCTTGGTTTCAGAAAGATTTTGCTTTCTGCCTAATGGCAGCGAATGAGTGCAGATGAAACCAGCATCGCACACTTCCTTCTTAACGGGTCTGATAGCACATATCACGGAAAAATCTACCCGCCAACGGCCAGTACACAGAACAAGATGACGCTGGACTCACCGACATCACTTTTAATTGTTCTTCCGAAGACTTCCATCATAAGCTGTCTCTCTCGATCTGACAACTTCCTTGTCACAGAGAGCGGAGGAGGGGACAAACTTTCAGTTTACTCTCTTGCCTTTATGGTGGGCAACTGCCCCTAAAAGGCGGGACAGTCAGTAATTATCAACAGCATGGGTTACAAAAGGCAACGGTAGCTACTGGATTAAACGCACAGGATATATTTAACTAAAAAGAGTGTCATTGATGATATCTCCTTTCGTAAAAGAATTCGGCTTAGTCGCCACTCTGATCTTCGGAAGAGAACTGCAGGTGGGGGGGAGGGGGGGGGGGGTGCTGACAGTGAGAAACAGATGGAATAACCAACGACGGGATAGCATTTACTGAGTCACCGTGGAATATCATAAGTTAGAACGTAGCAGGAAAGCTAAAAAAAAAAAAATCTGAAAAGGGAAATGCTAAGGTTTAATCTTAGCTATAGTAGTGGTCAATAAAGTGAAATGGAAAGAAGATGAGGATTTCTGATCAGAATAATATATGGTAAAATAACAACAGTAGCAGAAAAAGGTAAAACGGGTGTATGATTCTTTCTGAGTAGGAAAGTACGGCAGAGAGTGAGCTACTGTGAACAGTTCAGAGACAGGTTTGTTCTCATCAGATTCGACAGTAAACCAACGCCGACAGCAGTAGTTCAGATATACATTCCAACGTTGCCGGCAGAAAATGGAGGGATGGAGAAAGTACACGAGTGTGTTGAACGGGAAATTCAGTACGTAAAGGGTGATGAAAATTTAATAATCAAGAAGGATTTGTAACGCGGTTGGAGGACAAGAAATAGGTGCAAAAGGGGTGCAGGAGAATAGCGATATTTACAGAGAGAGAAACGAGTTCTGCACAAAATTTCACATGGTTATAGAGAATACTTTGTTCAAGAATTACAAGTTGAGGAGGTGTCCTTGGAAAAGACTCGAAGACACAGGAAGATTCCAACTGAATTGCTTCATGGTCACTCAGAGATTCAGAAATCAAATATTGTATTCTAAGACGTACCCAAGAGTAGATAAAGACTAAGATCATATTTTAATAACGTCTAAAAGAATCGCCCAGAAAATCCTTGTGGAAGAAAGTACCACAGTCAAGTACTGAGAAATAATGAGACACGTTTCAAGTTTGCTAAGCACGGAATAAGACAGTAAGCAGTTCAGTTGAAGAAGACTGGACATCTCAAAGAAGGCAAGTGTAGATATGGCACAGCAAATATAGGTACAAGGAAGGTACCTGCGAAGAATCCTTGGGTGCAACAAAGAAAACTTTAATTGATCGAGGAAAGAAGGAAGTACAAAAATGTTCTCTGAAAGATAGGAATACAGCAATATAAACAGATAAGAAATGCACGGAAGCCAGGGCGAAATAGCTGGAGGAAAGATGTGAATAAACCGAAAAACAAATGATCTTTAGGAAAACTGGCTCAGCATATAAAAGCATATGAAGTTAATACCAATGGTGATAACGTTACGAGTGCAATGGGAATTTCACACAGAGGAGATAACGGATAATTAGTAAATATTATACACTCAAGGCCATTATGAGGGGAGAATTTGTCTGATGATGTGACAAGAATAAATTAGAGTCTATATGGAAGACAAATGGGACCCAGTTTTGGAGTTACAATTTAAAAGGGGCTTAGAAGACGAGACCAAATCAGGTGGGAGGGATAGATAACACTCCATTGGATGTTCTAAAATGATTGGAGGTAGTATCAACCAAACGACTATTTGGTGTGTAGACTCTGTGAGACTGGCGATGTACAATAAGATTTTTGGAAAAATATAATTTCACAATTCCTAAATGATATATACGTGGTGATCAAAAAGTCAGTACAAATTTGAAAACTTAATAAACCACGGAATAGTGTAGATAGAGAGATAAAAATTGACGCACATGCTTGGAATGACACGGAGTTTTACTAGAAAAAAAAAGTTTACAAACTGTCCGGCTGGACAGCAAAACGTCAGTGACTGCGAATGACAATCGTGTATAAAAGGAGCTGTAATGAGAGAGAGAAACAGATGCGCCAGCAGTCACAGCGTTACCTGAAAAGGCGCTTTTAGTGAAGCTGTATTATCAGAATGGGAAATGTGCTAGTTGAGCGTTACGATCCTATCGCCATAGGAAGGGCATTCGAACGGGTAAAGGTCCGTTGATAAATGCAGCTGTGGCGAGAATTATTTCGAAGTTCGGAGCCACAAGTTGTTTAGACGATAGACCCCGTAGTGGCCGACCGAGCACAAGGCGTAATGCTGCTGAGACAGTTCAGGAAGAAATGGAGACTGTCGCGGGTTCATCTATGCACGGGGAAGTCAGCGCTCGTGCAGTCTCACGTCGCACCGGCATTCCATACACTACTGTTTGGTTGGCACTGAGGCGTTCCCTCGGATGCTATCCGTACAAAATCCATCGGCATCATGAACTGTTACCTGGCGATTTAGTGAAGCGGAGGGCATTTGCGGTGTGGGCGTTTCAAAAGATGGCGGAAGATGACGATTGGTTGAGTAACTTGTTGTGGATCGACGAAGATCATTTCACGCTCCGAGGGTCAGTCAACGCCTACAACTGCATAATTTGGGCTACCGAAAATCCTAGAACTGTCATGGAAATTCTTTTTGCACGACGAGAGAGTCACGGTATTGGTTGGATTTATCATATCTACCGTTATCGGGCCTTTTTTCTTCGAGGAAATGCGTGATTCCGGTTTTGTAACTGCTACAGTGACGGGTGAGAGGTACGCCGATATGTTACAGAATCGCATCATCCCCAGCCTGGCTGATAAACGCCTGCTGGAACGTACGATGTTTATGCAGGATGGCACTCAACCCTATATTGCTAGACGCGTGAAAGATCTCTTTCGAGCGTCGTTTGGTGATCGTGTGCTCAGCCGCCACTTTCGTCGTTCTTGGCCTCCCAGGTCCCCAGACCTAAAAAAATGGGTCAAATGGCTCTGAACACTATGGGACTTAACATTTGTGGTCATCAGTCCCCTAGAACTCAGAACTACTTAAACCTAACTAACCTAAGGACATCACACACATCCATGCCCGAGGCAGGATTCGAGCCTGCGACCGTAGCGGTCGCGCCGTTTCAGGCTGAAGCGCCTAGAATCGCTCGGCCACACTGGCCGGCCCCAGACCTCAGTCCGTGCGATTATTGGCTTTGGAGTTGCCTGAAGTCGTAAGTGTATCGTGATCGACCGACATCTAAGGGATGGTGAAAGACTACATCGGACGCCAGTGCCACACCATAACCCCAGACATGCTTTACAGTGCTGTTGGCAACATTATTCCTCGACTACAGCTATTGTTGAGGAATGATTGTGGACATATTGAGCATATATATAGTTATTTTCTGTACTCTTTGTACCCTTGTACTTCGTTCAATGACAATGAGTAATGAGTAGTTCAACGACACTGTAACTATGTTTAAAAACAGGTCTTCGGGTGTACAGATTGGTGAACAGGGAGGTTCTGGACTGGGTCCTCCTGCTGCTGATAACACAAGAGAAAACGGCGCTGATGGCCCGTCCAGTCCAGAACTGCAGTGGAGGCAGCGCCTCCGCCGTGTTCGGTACGCAGCCGCCCACTCGCTCGCTTCAGCCAGGCCACGTCTCAGTGGGTCCCCCGGGACTCCTTGGCACGGAGGGAGGCGGCGTCTCTCAGAGGATGAGGATAAGGAGGAGGAGGTGGAGGGGGAGCAGGAGGAAATGTAAGAGAGGGGGGGGGGCGGGGGAAGGGTGTGGCTCCGGAGGCGGAGGCGCCGGCAGACATTCACATGCAAATGACTCACTTACTGCCGGTCCTCCCACAATATAAAATGTTCCCCTCGTCGCAACACAATAAGAAACCCATCAATCGTTGTCGCTTTTAATTTACAACGACGACACGAAAGGCAATACGAGAATGCAGATGAGTTAATGGATTTCTGAGTGTCTTTGAAAAATATTCCCGTTTTTTTCCCCTTCCGGTGCCTTTTCTCTTTTCTTGTGGGCACTCAGCCATAATAATGAATTCGTCCTGTTTAGGTGTTTGTGAAAGAGTGCTTTCGTTTCCTAGTCATTTTCTTTTCTCCCCACTTTTGACTAACTTCCCTCCTGCCAAACACGCTTAATAAAAAGAACTATGCAGCCATTACCTCGTACAATAATCTTCACACCACACATACATATAGACTTACGTGTGATTTGATTTGCCGACAACGCTATAAAAATTTGGTAAAAGTGCGTTTTTCCGATTCTTTACTAGCGCAAAATTCTGGTCCAAATACATCGTCTAAGAGAAGAAAACACAATATATTTTTAATCCACTGAGAGTGCATCAAGTATTCACCTATCAGATTTGTTTGCACATTTCAGGTTTTTCGACTCAACTCAAGTTCATTTACATAATCCTTCAAACGTTAGTTTTATCAAAGTGTTCATTCTCGGAGCTGCATTAACTACATCTCTGTATTCGCAGTCCACGGAATTTTGAGGCCCATCGAAAAGACAACGAGCGTCGCACCCCAGACAATATTTGTAAGCGAAATTTAAAAACTAATCGTGTAAACGATGTACTCACACCAACAAAATATTCTGGAAACTCAGCAATTCTGAGAGTATAAACGTTGTTACAAATTTTATCTTAATAGTATGTTGGTGATTTTTGGTTGATCAAGCATTTATTCTTTTTGAAAACCTTGTGAACATTACGGAACCAATGTATGTTGTGACAAATTCAACTTAATTCTACTTTTATAATTAAATCACTGTCAACACAAGCTCTCTAAAAACATAAATGTTACAAGGGACGATCAAAACTTATGCGTCTGAGGGCGCTGCTGCAGCTTATACGCAATTTAGAACGACTCTGATGCGCGTATACAAGCACCGACATATAGGCAAGGGATTAGTGTGGCATTTGCGTCTTTCCGACAAGCGTGCGGTAAATGCGGAAACGTTAACTTTAGTGACTTTATTACGAAATGCTTCCAAATAGGATCAGCATGCTGTTATTCTTCTCTAGCTGCAGAAGGACGAGCACTGGTAGATATCCATGGTTCAGATGGCTCTGAGCACTAAGGGACATAACATCTGAGGTCATCAGTCCCCTAGGACTTAGAACTACTTAAACCTAACTAACCTAAGGAAATCACACATCCATACCCGAGTAAGAATTCGAACCGTAGCAGTGACGCGGCTCCGGACTGAAGCGCCTAGAACCGCTCGGCCACCGCCGCCGCCGGTAGATATCAGTCGCACAGTGAAGAATGTGTACGGGGCAGTACTTCCGAAAACCAGCGTAGTGGGAAGGTGATAACGGTTGCCGCTGCTTCTTCACGACACATGTCTCCATATCACAAACTTAGTAACGCAAAGGTACGTCGACTCAAGTGGAACCCGCCCTATAGAGCTGAGCTCTCCTCATGCGATTATGACACCTTCGTTTCCTTAAAAAGGACCGTGAATAGTAGACGATTCTCATCGGACGAGGATGTGCGGCAAACTCTTACGGACTTCTTAAAACAGCAGGACACAGTGTTTTACCAAACGGTTATCTTCAACCTGGTACATCGATGGGATGATGGCCTCAATCCTCAAGGCGATTTTTCCTGACTGGCATATCGATTCCAGACTTCGAAAGGAAACTTTTTGAACACCCGTTAAAAGAAGCCATCAAATAGCTAGAACATTCCAGCTTTTCTTACAATTTCCTGAACTATTCGTCATCGCTAATGGCGAAGAAATATTTGGTCGTTTTGTTAGCAGTTGTTTAGTAGAAGAGTGTGCTATACATTGGGGAAGATGTACTCATAGCCCTTAAGATATGCGTTTTAGAGCCCATGTTCTGTAGACTACTTTTTATTGGTTTGCTCCATACTACCTCCTCCCAAAATATGGAAAACACAGGCTTGCAGTAGAAGAGGTTCGTTTCACAGGATAGAAGACGAACTACTGCTCATAATTCTTAAGGCGACTTTTTCGCTTCGAATGATCGTTCCCTGAATACTGACCAATCCGCATGGAACACTCTGTATAATGATCAAGCTAAAGTCAAAGAAACAAAATAGAATGGCGAATTTATTATCAAGTTTCAGTTTTATGTCGGTCTGATACATACTTTCCGCGTCATTATTAATTTGACCACCGTGTATAACACAGTAAGTATAAAATTACACTGTTTGGGACTTCGTATATATTTTTATAACACGTATATATGACTTTCAAGAACCGTATGCATCTCAGCAGCAGTTACAGTGATCATACTTTAAGTCATAATTTTTTTCTTTCTTTTACTCGGTGGTTCATCTGTCCTGGTCGTCATCGCGTTAGATGGTCCAAATCCACGAGATTGCTGTACTCCTGGTATATGTTACTAAATCAGGATATAGAAAAAGAAATAAGCGTTATCAAAGGTAGAAACGTTGTTTATTTTTAATTATAAAGTTATAAACCGCTTGAAAAAGTGATAAGTATAGAGTTATAAACTATTCGAGAAAGGGTAAGTAAATTTGACAGTCAATATACTTAGAAAACATAGGTAGTCTAATTTATTTTCGCATGACTCAGAACATTCAATCATTTTGCACTTCTCTTCTTTCGACTATCTCATTTCCCACAGTAATCGCATATATTTTCGAATCATGTGCAGCCTTCATCTACATCTACATCTACATGACTACTCTGCAATTCACATTTGAGTGCTTGACAGAGGGTTCATCGAACCACAATCATACTATCTTTCTACCATTCCATTCCCGAACGGCGCGCAGGGAAAAACGAACACCTAAACCTTTCTGTTCGAGCTCTGATTTCTCTTATTTTATTTTGATGATCATTCCTACCTATGTAGCTTGGGCACAACAAAATATTTTCGCATTCGCAAGAGAAAGTTGGTGACTGAAATGTCGTAAAAAGATCTCACCGCGACGAAAAACGTCTTTGCTGTAATGACTTCCATCCCAATTCGCGTATCATATAGTCACACTCTCTCCACTATTGCGTGATAATACAAAACGAGCTGCCCTTTTTTGCACTCTTTCGATGTCCTCCGTCAATCCCACCTGGTAAGGATCCCACACCGCGCAGCAATATTCTAACAGAGGACGAACGAGTGTAGTGTAAGCTGTCTCTTTAGTGGACTTGTTGCATCTTCTAAGTGTCCTGCCAATGAAACGCAACCTTTGGCTCGCCTTCCCCACAATATTATCTACGTGGTCTTTCCAACTGAAGTTGTTCGTAATTTTAACACCCAGTTACTTAGTTGAATTGACAGCCTTGAGAATTGTACTATTTGTCGAGTAATCGAATTCCAACGGATTTCTTTTGGAACTCATGTGAATTACCTCACACTTTTCGTTATTTAGCGTCAACTGCCACCTGTCACACCATACAGCAATCTTTTCTAAATCGCTTTACAACTGATACTGGTCTTCGGATGACCTTACTAGACGGTAAATTACAGCATCATCTGCGAACAACCTAAGAGAACTGCTCAGATTGTCACCCAGGTCATTTATATAGATCAGGAACAGCAGAGGTCCCCGGACGCTTCCCTGGGGGAACACCTGATATCACTTCAGTTTTACTCGATGATTTGCCGTCTATTACTACGAACTGCGACCTTCCTGGCAGGAAATCACGAATCCAGTAGCACAACTGAGACGATATCCCATAGGCCCGCAGCTTGATTAGAAGTCGCTTGTGTGGAACGGTGTCAAAAGCTTTCAGGAAATCTAGAAATACAGAATCAACTTTAGATCCCCTGTCGATAGCGGCCATTACTTCGTGCGAATAAAGAGCTAGCTGCGTTGCACAAGAGCGATGTTTTCTGAAGCCATGCTGATTACGTATCAATAGATCGTTCCCTTCGAGGTGATTCATAATGTTTTAATACAGTATATGCTCCAAAACCCTACTGCAAACCGACGTCAATGATATAGGTCTGTAGTTAGATGGTATACTCCTACTACCCTTCTTAAACACTGGTGCGACCTGCGCAATTTTCCAATCTATAGGTACAGATCTATCGGTGAGCGAGCGGTTGTTTATGATTGCTAAGTAGGGAGATATTATATCAGTATAATCTCAAAGGAACCTAATCAGTATACAATTTGGACCTGAAGACTTGCCCATATCAAGCGATTTGAGTTGCTTCGCTACCCCTAAGGAATCTACTTCTATGAAACTCATGCTAGCAGCTGTTCGTGTTTCAAATTGTGGAATATTCCATTCGTCTTCCCTGGTGAACCAATTTCGGAAAACTGCGTTCAATAACTCCGCTTTAGCGGCACAGTCGTCGGTAACAGTACCATCGGCACTGCGCAGCGAAGGTATTGACTGCGTCTTTCCGCTTGTGTACTTTACATACGACCAGAATTTCTTCGGATTTTCTACCAAATTTCAAGACAATATTTCGTTGTGGATCCTATTAAAAGCATCTCGCATAGAAGTCCATGCCAAATTTCGCGTGTCTGTAAATTTTAGCCAATCTTCGGGATTTCGCGTTCTTCTGAACTTCGCCTGCTTTTTCCGTTGCCTCTGCAACAGCGTTCGGACCTGTTTTGTGTTCCACGGTGGATCCGTTCCATCTCTTACCAATTTATGAGGTATGAATCTCTCAATTGCTGTTGCTACTATATCTTTGAATTTGAACCACATCTCGTCTACATTTGCATAGTCAGTTCGGAAGGAATGGAGATTGTCTTTTAGGAAGGCTTCTAGTGGCACTTTATCCGCTTTTTTTAAATAAAATTATTTTGCGTTTGTTTCTGATGGATTTGGAAGAAACGATATTGAGCCTAGCTACAACGACCTTGTGATCACTAATCCCTGTATCAGTCATGATGCTCTCTATTAGCTCTGGGTTGTTTGTGGCTAAGAGGTCAAGTGTGTTTTCGCAACCATTTACAATTCGCGTGGGTTCGTGGACTAACTGCTCGAAATAATTTTCGGAGAAAGCATTTAGGACAATCTCGGAAGATGTTTTCTGCCTACCACTGGTTTTGAACAAGCATTTTTGCCAACATATCGAGGGAAGGTTGAAGTTCCCACCAACTATAACCGTATGAGTGGGGTATTTATTTGCTACGAGACTCAAACTTTCGCTGAACTGTTCCGCAACTGTATCATCGGAGCCTGGGGGTCGGTAGAAGGAGCCAATTACTAACTTAGATCGGCTATTAAGTATAACCTCCACCCATACCAATTCGCACGGAGTATCTACTTCGACTGGTTTGGAGCCGAGTGGAAGGCTTAAACCAGAGGCTCAGACGATTCTGCGGAGAGCTGGGGTGCAAATTTCTCGACCTCCGCTATCGGGTGGAGAAATGTAGGATCCCCCTGAATAGGTCAGGCTTGCACTACACGCCGGAAGCGGCTACGAGGGTAGCGGAGTACGTGTGGAGTGCACATGGGGTTTTTTTAGGTTAGAGAATTCCCTCCCTAGGCCCGACAAGACGCCTCCTGAGACGCGGCAAGGCAGGGGTAGGCAAAATGCAACAGGGAATAACAATATTAATGTGCTAATAGTAAACTGCAGTAGCGTCTATAGATAGGTCCCAGAACTGCTCTCTTTAATAAACGGTCACAACGCCCATATAGTACTAGGGACAGAGAGTTGGCTGAAACCACATGTAAACAGTAATGAAATCCTAAACTCAGATTGGAGTGTATACCGCAGAGACAGGCTGGACAGTGAAGGGGGAGGCGTGTTTATAGCGATAAGAAGTGCAATAGTATCGAAGGAAATTGACGGAGATTCGAATTGTGAAATGATTTGGGTGAAGGTCACGGTTAAAGCAGGCTCAGACATGGTAATTGGATGTCTCTATGGGCCCCCGGGCTCAGCAGCTGTTGTGGCTCAGCATCTGAAGAATAATTTGGAAAATATTTCGAGTAGATTTCCCCACCATGTTATAGTTCTGGGTGGAAATTTTAATTTGCCAGATATAGACTGGGAGACTCAAATGTTCATAACGGGTGGCAGGGACAAAGAATCCAGTGAAATATTTTTAAGTGCTTTATCTGAAAACTACCTTGAGCAGTTAAACAGTGAACCGACTCGTGGCGATAACATATCAGACCTTCTGGTGACAAACAGACCCGAACTATTTGAATCAGTTAATGCAGAACAGGGAATCAGCGATCGTAAAGCGGTTACTGCATCGATGATTTCAGCCGTAAATGGAAATATTAAAAAAGGTAGGAAGATTTTTCTGTTTAGCAAAAGTGACAAAAAGCAAATTACAGAGTACCTGATGGCTCAACACAAAAGTTTTGTCTCAAATACAGATAGTGTTGAGGATCAGTGGACAAAGTTCAAAACCATCGTACAATATGCGTTAGATGAGTATGTGCCAAGCAAGATCGTAAGAGATGGGAAAGAGCCACCGTGGTACAACAACTGAGTTAGAAAACTGCTGCGGAAGCAAAGGGAACTTCACAGCAAACACAAACATAGCCAAAGCCTTGCAGACAAACAAAAATTGCGCGAAACGAAATGTAGTGTGAGGAGGGATATGCGAGAGGCTTTCAATGAATTCGAAAGTAAAGTTCTATATACTGACTTGGCAGAAAATCCTAAGAAGTTTTGGTCCTATGTCAAAGCGGTAGGTGGATCAAAACAAAATGTCCAGACACTCTGTGACCAAAATGGTACTGAAACAGAGGATGACAGACTAAAGGCCGAAATACTAAATGTCTTCTTCCAAAGCTGTTTCACAGAGGAAGACTGCACTGCGCTTCCTTCTCTAGATTGTCGCACAGTTGACAAAATGGTAGATATCGAAATAGACGACAGAGGGATAGAGAAACAATTAAAACGCTCAAAAGAGGAAAGGCCGCTGGTCCTGATGCGATACCAGTTCGATTTTACACAGAGTACGCGAAGGAACTTGCCCCCCTTCTTGCAGCGGTGTACCGTAGGTCTCTAGAAGAGCGAAGCGTTCCAAAGGATTGGAAAAGGGCACAGGTCACCCCGTTTGCAAGAAGGGACGTCGAACAGATGTACAGAACTATAGATCTATATCTCTAACGTCGATCAGTTGTAGAATTTTGGAACACGTATTATGTTCGAGTATAATGTCTTTTCTGGAGACTAGAAATCTACTCTGTAGGAATCAGCATGGGTTTCGAAAAAGACGGTCGTGTGAAACCCACCTCGCGCTATTCATCCACGAGACTCAGAGGGCCTTAGACACAGTTTCACAGGTAGATGCCGTGTTTCTTGACTTCCGCAAGGCGTTTGACACAGTTCCCCACATTCGTTTAATGAACAAAGTAAGAGCATACGGACTATCAGATCAATTGTGTGATTGGATTGAGGAGTTCCTAGATAACAGAACGCAGCATGTCATTCTCAATGGAGAGAAGTCTTCCGAAGTAAGAGTGATTTCAGGTGTGCCGCAGGGGAGTGTCATAGGACCGTTGCTATTCACAATATACATAAATGACCTGGTGGATGACATCGGAAGTTCACTGAGGCTTTTTGCAGATGATGCTGTGGTGTATCGAGAGGTTGCAACAATGGAAAATTGTACTGAAATGCAGGAGGATCTGCAGCGAATTGACGCATGGTGCACGGAATGGCAATTGATTCTCAATGTAGACAAGCGTAATGTAATGCGAATACATAGAAAGATAGGTCCCTTATCATTTAGCTACAAAATAGCAGGTCAGCAACTGGAAGCAGTTAATTCCATAAATTATCTGGGAGTACGCATTAGGAGTGATTTAAAATGGAATGATCATATAAAGTTGATCGTCGGTAAAGCAGATACCAGACTGAGATTCATTGGAAGAATCCTAAGGAAATGCAATCCGACAACAAAGGAAGTAGGTTACAATACGCTTGTTCGCCCACTGCTTGAATACTGCTCAGCAGTGTGGGATCCGCACCAGATAGGGTTGATAGAAGAGATAGAGAAGATCCAACGGAGAGCAGCGCGCTTCGTTACAGGATCATTTAGTAATCACGAAAGCGTTACGGAGATGATAGGTAAACTCCAGTGGAAGACTCTGCAGGAGAGACGCTCAGTAGCTCGGTACGGGCTTTTGTTGAAGTTTCGAGAACATACCTTCACCGAAGAGTCAAGCAGTATATTGCTCCCTCTTACGTATATCTCGCGAAGAGACCATGAGGATAAAATCAGAGAGATTAGAGCCCACACAGAAGCATACCGACAATCCTTCTTTCCACGTACAATACGAGATTGGAATAGAAGGGAGAACCGATAGAGGTACTCAGGGTACCCTCCGCCACACACCGACAGGTGGCTTGCGGAGTATGGCTGTAGATGTAGATTTAGATGTAGACGTAGACTTCACTACAAGATAAACCACTTCTGACAGACAGAAACACTCCACCACAAATTCTGCCTAATCTATCTTTCCTTAACACCGTCTGAGACTTCGTAAAAATTTCTGCAGAACTTATTTCAGGCTTTCGCCAGTTTTCTGTACCTATAACGATGTCAGCTTCTGTGCTTTCTATTAGCGCTTGAAGCTCAGGGACTTTCCCAGCGCAACTACAACAATTTACAACTATAATTCCGACTGTTCCTTGATCCAAGCACGTCATGTATTTGCCATGCACCCTTTGACATTGCAGCCCACCCCGTACTTTCCCGAGGCCTTCTAACCTAAAAAACCGCCCAGTCCACGCCACACAGCCTCCGCTACCCGTGTAGCCGCAAGCTGAGTGTAGTGAACTCCTGACCTATTCAGCGGAACCCGAAGCCCCACCACCCTATGGTGCAGCGAGAGCATGACACACTCTTAATCTAATCGTCATCTCGTTTTGTTTCACTCTTGTGCTCTTTACAGGATACGCAATTATCTCCATCCCAGACACTTTCATAAAGATTATCGTTACAAATTGTATAATATCAGTATCTCCAGATTCCGAGGATGACGTAAGTTCTGTCTTCTTCTGCGTTCTCTTCTTTTTATTAATCGTTGCTTGCTTTTTCTTTTTCTCCCTCCCTTCTTACTTTTCCTCTCTGTCTTTCTTCTTTTCCTCCCTGTCTTTCGTCTTTTCTCCTCATTGTTTCTGTTTCCGTATTTTACCCTAATCTCTAACTCTTTTTCATGTTTTTCTTTTTCAGAGCTGTTTTGTTTTCCGAAGATCTTAGAACTGTTGACATAGTTTGAACCTTTTTTTCCAGAGTCTGAACTTTATTGACTCTAGGAACTGGATGTATTTTGTCCAATACGTTCGAGGGGGTTACATGTTCAGATATATCCTCGTATTGTTCAAAGGATCCAACCACATGAACGCCTACATAGCTGCTTGAAGTACCAGCATTAGTATCGTTTGTTGAGCTGCTAGGATCAGTTATAGCGCCATCATTTCTTGAACTCTTAGGACCAGCAACAGTTACATCATACCTTGAACTATTAGAAACAGCAGCACCACCAGTTGTATCATTGTGGGAAACAAGAGGTGTATATAGAGGCCTGGAGTTTGTAGATTCTGAAAGAAAAGCATAGCCTGCTGTCGCGTCGGGTTGAAAACCGTTAATACTATTGTCTACGTTTGCTGACTTCCCAAAAGCTAACCTATGAACCGTACCAAACTACAGACGGGTAACCTTGCTTGAGGGATTATTGGTCACGTAGTTGGAGCAAGCGGAACAGTAGTTCAATTTTAAAGACTTAAAGAAAGCACGATCTAAGGGCTGAAGCCAATGGTTGATTTGGGGAGGAATATTCATTAAAATTATTTCAGTATTTATTTTCTGCGAATTACAGCATTTCCACGCAGCTAACATACCATGTGTGTGTCCATCTAGAAGGAGGAGTACCTTTCCTGTTGCTTCTCTTGCAAATTTTTATCGAATCAAAGCATAGCTCGGTATTTACATAGCCAGAGTTTGGGGCTATTTGTAATTCAGAATTAGGTTGCAAACAGTCACAAAATTCCTGCTTTAGATTCTTTCATTTCATTATGCAAAAAAGTGGCAAGAATGTACTCTCTCCATTTACACGTGTCAATACTCAGATAGTTTTACCCTTTTCTCCCGAAGTAACAGAAGTTACATTCTTACAAACTATTAAGGTAACTACTTTTCTAAATTTGTTGTTCAGTTGAAAACATGTTTCACCCATGTTGAAAATATTTCCATGTTTATCTGTAAGACCATTTTCTTCCAAAACATTTTTAAAAAGTCAAACTACTCTATGAGAGCTGTATTACTCTGTTTCTTCGCGGTTGCAATAGATACCAATTCAGACTTCCGGATGGAAAGTTCAGTATTGTGTACAAGAAAAGAAGAAAGCCAGTAGAAGCCTGCGTGTTTGGTTTCATGATTAAAAATATGTTTTAATTGAAAGGCTTTCTGCTAAATAATAAGTCATGTAATGTACTGAAACTCTAGTTGGAGTAAACCCCTTTGATTGTAGCTTTTTAATACATCCAACGATTTTTTTTTGTTTCCAGTTCCTAATAACGAGTTTTTCCCTATGGAATCATAACTAAATTTCTACGACTTAGGCGCCTTTTAAGGTGACTTTCGGTGTGCAAATGTTATTGTTGCAGCATTAACTCCTATTTCCTTGTGCTCAACAGCTCCGATTGCATTCTCAAACTATCTTCAGACCGAAACTTCCTGGCAGATTAAAACTGTGTGCCGTACCGAGACTCGAACTCGGGACCTTTGCCCTTCGCAGACAAGTGCTTTTGCCCGTCAAAGGAAAAGGTCCCGAGTTCGAGTCTCGGTCCGGCACACAGTTTTAATCTGCCCGGAAGTTTCATTTCAGCGCACACTCCGCTGCAGAGTGAAAATCTCAGTCTGGTATCTTCAGACCATTCTCCTCTCCTAGACGTGCCTTTTCTTTTATAAAAAGAAGGCATTTTTTAAGAACAGAAAAAATGAGAACGTATCAGGATAACAACCTTTTATATCAAAAAACTTTTTTAAACGTGTTACTTCATTTATATAGAAATTAAAGCCTAATAGGGATATGATTCGACTATCCCAGATATTTTAAGTGGGCCAATGATCCCAAATTCACTGGTCCATGTATCTCAGTTGTCGGGGTAGGTGGATCACCTCCCCCTTCAGACAGACAACACTACCGGCACGTCAGTTTAGGTTAACATTGTACCAAAGTGTACACTTAAGTTACTGCATCGATCTTACGTCGAAATATTTTAAACAAACTTAACCAAATAACAAAGAAATCTGGTACAAAATGTTTTTCAACAAAAGAAATAAACGAAGTTTAAAGTACACATGCAACTCACGAGCAAAACTAAGCGTAGGTCTGTTCAAGAATAACAACTACGGGCGCCTACTAGAGCGCTGCTGTTGCAGACCAGCCAAATATTCGACTAGCTTTTGTATGTTCATCCTTTTGACAGAAGGTCTCTGGGTCGACGGCCGTTTACTATCGTGACAAGTAAATAAAAACACCTACAGCTGTCCTTATGATTCTATTTTATTTTGTCGCTACCAGTTTCAAAGCTTCAGTGCGTCGTCTTCAGGCTGTTTTTGATGCGGTACATGTTGATGTGATCCCCATGCATACCACATCTGTTTTCAGCATTACTGGATACTGCTGACAACAGATGTGGTATGCATGGGGATTACATCAACATGTACCGCATCAAAACAGCGTGAAGACGACGCACTGAAGCTTTGAAACTGGTAGCGACAAAATAAAATAAAATCACAAAGACGACTCTAGGTGTTGTTATTTACTTCGACTAGTCCGTCTATAGCGGTGGTCTGTCTATCCCTGACGTAAGCTAAATAACATTGTGTCACATTGACTACACATTCAAAGCATCATAGCCCTCTCCATAGGACATGTAAAACTACATGTTATCATTTTTTATTAACATTCCCAGACGAGTCAGCTATATTTTTAGGGGCTAATTCCAGGATGCATACATCCTGCTCTTATTTGTTACAGTCGACTGTTTTTTTCTGTTTCGTGTGTACACACTACAAATATTCATGAATACAATGAAATCTTCTTGATACAAACGCAATTAATATTGCGCGACGTAATAAACATACATATTTATACTTTCCATTTTCATGGTTAAATGATGTTGAGACAGTCAATGTCAATCGACCCCACATTGCATCTTTGAATATTCCTACAAGCTAGAAGCTCGTTGCCGGCCGGAGTGGCCGAGCGGTTCTAGGCGCTTCGGTTTGGAACCGCGAGACCGCTACGGTCGCAGGTTCGAATCCTGTCTCGGGCGTGGATGTGTGTGATGTCCTTAGGTTAGTTAGGTTTAAGTAGTTCTAAGTTCTAGGGGACTGATGACCTCAGATGTTAAGTCCCACAATGCTCAGAGCCATTTGAACCATTTTTAGAAGCTCGTTTACCTATTTTATTTCCCCAGAAAACTCTGATGAAGTAATTAATTTCATCGTTCATTTTTGGGTAACGTAACGCGCAGAGAGTGTGTCTCCTAACAGCACCTGCTTATGTGCATCTGGACCTAAGAAGACTTGTTGACTGACATCAGTGATCTCGCGATTTTGACCTAGCGTAACTGTGAGCCATCTTATCGATCAGTTTTCACTCACCTAACTTTGGTTCACATCTCCCGTGAAAGTCTATGAGTAACGAATTCTTGCCAGCTGTGTCACTTGGAATGGGTTTAGTATGAGATGTTGTCAAAAGAAACTTACGTGGGTCACTCCAAAAGAAATGCACAGTATTTTTTTTTTAAATCCATCTTTTACTCTACATGTTTGAAAGTTTTACAGCGTGTAGATACATCGTTTAGGAACAATATTTTCATTTCTCCACATAATTTCCATCCCTCTCAACTGCCTTACGCCATCTTGGAACCAGTGCCTGTATACACGCACGGTACAATTCTGCACCAACCTGTTGGAGCCACTGTTTGGCAGCGTGCACAAGGGAGTCATCACCTTCAAACCTTCTTCCACGAACTGAGTCTTTCAGTTTCCCAAAGAGATGATAGTCACATGGAGCCAGGTCAGGACTGTAAGGCGGGCGTTTCAGTGTTGTCGATCCGAGTTTTGTGATCCCTTCCATTGTTTTTTGACTGGCATGTGGCCGTGCATCGTCGTGCGACAGCAAAACATCCTGCTTTTGCCGATGTGGTCAAACATGACTCAGTCGAGCTTGAAGTTTCTTCAGTGTCGTCACATATGCATCAGAATTTATGGTGGTTCCACTTGGCATGATGTCCACAAGCAAGAGTCCTTCGGAACCGAAAAACACCATAGCCATAACTTTTCCACCAGAAGGTGTGGTTTTGAATTTTTTTTCTTGGGTGGATTTGATTGATGCCACTCCATTGATTGAATCTTCGTCTCTGGTAAAAAATGATGTAGCCATGTTTCATCACCTGTCACAATTCTTCCAAGGAATTCACCTCTACCATTCTCGTACTGTTCCAAAAGTTCGCTGCACATAGTTTTCCTTGCTTCTTTGTGAGCCACTGTCAACATCCTGGGAACCCACATAGCGTAAATCTTTTTTAACGCCAACACTTTCAGTATTCTGCAAACACTTCCTTCCCCTATCCCATTGTAGCGTGACAATTCGTTCATGGTGATGCATCTGTCAGCAGTCACCAATTCGTTAACTGTCTGCACATTGTCTGGAGTGTGTGCAGTACGAGGCATGCAGCTGCGAGGACAATCCTCAATATTGCCGTACCCGCTTTCATCACGGAACCTGCTTTTCCACCGACTAATTGTACTGCGATCGACAGCAGCATTTCCATACAACTTTTTCAACCTCTTGTGGATGTTTCCCAATGTCTCGTTTTCACAGCACAGAAATTCTATGACAGCACGTTACTTCTGACGAACGTCAAGTGTAGCAGCCATTTTGAAGACATGCTGTGACGGCGCGACTCACGGAAACAGGTTGAACTAAGTTTGAAAACAAGCGCGAAGGATGTATCTACACACTGTAAAACTTTCACACATGCAGAATGAAAACTGTATTCTTTTGGAATGACCCTCGTATTTTATTGCCATGTACTTCATTCGATTAAAGCGTCTGAAACTGACAACCTGTCGTGTGTTTCTTTACTTTACACTTACGAGTTTCATTTAACTGTACGTTCCTACAAAATTGAAAGGTAGGCATTTATTCACATTCGCTGCTTAAAAAGGCTTCACTAATGTGATATACCAACGAAGTGATGAATATTTGTTGTTGTTACACATTTGTTTTGAGCATTAACGTTGCCGCGACTTGCTTAGGTAAGACTGTCATTTAGTGAGGAGGTGCAGCCCGACGGCCATTCGTAATGAAGAACTGCTGAGTATGCTGGTGTGGTATACCGTGGCGAGGCGCGGGTGCCAGGAGCTCAAGTTTACAGTAATTGCCGGCGCAAAAACTTCCTAATGCGGGAGGGCCCGATAGCAGCAGCAAGTAACAAATCCACCGCCGCCTCCGCCGCCGCCGCCGCCGAGGCAACACGGGCTAACTCGTGTTTTCCTCGCAGGCCCCGTCCGGCCTCGACCGAAGAAGCTGAAGAAGCAGGGAGCTTCATCTCGTTAAAGTTGAGCGTCGCTGGCTGGCCGGTTATCCTTGGAGTTTTCCGATACTTGGCTGAGCTGGCGGCGCAGCGCCGTCAGAAAGGAGAGAGAACAACACGCACGCACACACACACACACACACACACACACACACACACACACACAAGCAGACAGGAAGGACGCAGGTAAGTGGAGAGGAAAAATCTACACACAATACAGCAAGTGGTAACAGTGGCCTCCAAATGTCTTACAGTTATCACAAAGAAGCACTGTCGTAAACCAAGCTGCTGCAGCACAAAGAAAAAGAGCAACATGAACAAAATATTTTCAGAGAGTTAAAACACAAATTACAGACCACACAACTGTCTTTTTAGTAGAATAACCTTGTTAGGTATTTAGTACAGTATTTCGCAAGGTAGATGCATCAGCAACAAACGAAACTATGAACAGACGTGGGAGTCCACCACTTTCCGGTATTCGCTGATGCCCACAAATTTCCTTCTTTATTCGGACACGCACTACCACAAAGTAAAGGTATATTTTGCAACAATATGTGACAGCCTCGTTCCATCCGTTGTTCTTATTTTGTATGGCGAAATACGGTTTTTGATGTCACCCCGTCAGCAGACCAGAAATTCTACGTGTCTGTAGGGTTTCACGTCCGTTTCCGCTGGAGTTGAAATCTTCTGGGTTGTTAGGACGTGTCATATTTCTTCAATCGGCGTTTATACCGCTCTGCTGGGATCTTCAAGACCTTGTGGTGTCCACCGAAGATTGTGGACTGTCGGAGACCAATGTCGCCTTCTCTTACAAAGGGGAGTTTTCCTGCTCTACGGAGGTGACACTCGTCTCTGATCCTAAAGAAGAACCAATCAGAGGTGTCGAAACGTCAACTGTTTGAAGAAATATGACGCGGCGTAACAACGGAGAAGACTTTAACTTCGGATTAGAAATTTGTTTCTGCAACATAAAAAGGGTTAAGGGTGGGGAACGTCAGCACCATTACACGGATAAAATAAATGACATTGATTTTAACGTTACGATTTTTCTGATCAGAGATTTGTACTTACTTTGATTCTCCTCGAATCGAAAAAACTGTTTTTACTTTTACTGTGCACGGAAAAAAAATTTTCTTGTGTTTTGAACGTGAAATTACGCAAAGTAGTATCACCTCGCTTTCTGTTACAAGTGAATGTTTCTTTGTTTTATAGTCCATCTTCGACAGATCTATAATAGAAATTTAATATTTTTCCTTTCTCCATTTTAATCGATGGCATCGAAAGCATTGCAAGCGAGAAAATCAAAACCGTATTTGGTGGTCTGTCTTTACATTATTACTCTATTAAACACTAATAATCAGCAAGTGAAATCAAATTAAGCAAAACTATTATACATAACCAGTCACAAGTTAAACACATTTTGAAACCGCAGCTACCAGACACTATCACCATTTCCGATTTACAACTTGTGCAACTTCTGTTCTTGTGTCTTCTCTTAGGCCTTTGTTCGAAATGACGACGGGGAACTGCGTATATAGCCGGCTGCTGTGGCCGAGAGCTTCTAGGAGCTTTAGTCCGGAACCAAGCGGCTGCTACGGTCGCAGGTTCGAATCCTCCCAAGGGCATGGATGTGTGTGATGTCCTTAGGTTAGTTAGGCTTAAGTAGTTGTAAGTCTAGAGGACTGATGACCTCAGATGTTAAGCCCCCTAGTGCTTAGAGACATTTTTGAACTGCGTATATATCCGCAGACCTTACGACGGTATGTTTTATTATCTTGCATGTGTTTTCATTAGAGACTGATACTCCGTATATCTGTCTTTAATTATGTTACGGGAACGTACTGTTACGCATGTTAGTAGGTGCTGTTTCATATTGTTTATCCGGTATAAATAATACCGAAAGTTTGAAGTTTTAAGCTGTACTTCTTACTTTCACAGTTTTGATAAAAGCACTCCGTCTTCAGGCCACAAGTGGCCCACCGGGACCATCCGACCGCCGTGTCATCCTCAGGTGAGGATGCGGATAGGAGGGGCGTGTGGTCAGCACACCGCTCTCCCGGTCGTTGTGATGGTTTTATGTGACCGGAGCCGCAAATATTCGGTCGAGGAGCTCTTCAACTGGCATCACGAGACTGAGTGCACCCAGAAAAATGGCAACAGCGCATGGCGGCCCGGATGGTCGCCCATCCAAGAGCCGGCCACGCCCGACAGCGCTTAACTTCGGTGATCTGAGGTGAACCGGTGTATCCACTGCGGCAAGGTCGTTGCCACAGTTTTGATAAACTGTTACAATTACTCACTTCCTTACAGTGATTATTTTCTTCTCTCTTGGTACCTTCCAATATACCTACAAGGTTCGTTCACAGCCTTTGAAAAGCCTGTTAATAATGAATGAAACACATGGAAGAGAGAGAACTACACTTGTTAAGCTCAATAAGGGGAGCTCACCCTAACCACGAAAAACGGCCCCGATCCGAAACACCACCTCCTCTGTGCTTAACTTTTGGCATTAGACATCATAAAAGGTAACGTTCTCCAGGCATTCGTCAAAGCCTAACAGTTCCATCGAATTTTTCTCGGGGTATAGTGTGATTCATCCCTTCAAATCACTCGTTTCCGTGATTCACCATTCATCGGTGTCGCTCTTTACAAACTCTCAAGCGTTGCTTAGCACCGATTACAACAATGTGTTGCTTTTGAGGAGCTGCTCGAACGTTGTAATCCATTCTTTTCAACTTCCTACGCAGAAGTAATGTGCTGGTTGGACTGCCGGTAGCTCTTTGGAACTCACGGGTGATTCCTTCGACTTTTTTCAGCTACTCGCCACAATGTTAGACGCTCCCTCTTGCCAGTAGCTGAGGTCTGCCTGCTCTCAGTTGAGCTCTTGTTCATCCTTCGTGTTAGCACTTCATGATCAACTAAATGGCTCTGAGCACTATGGGACTTAACATCTATGGTCATCAGTCCCCTAGAATTTAGACCTACTTAAACCTAACTAAACTAAGGACATCACACACATCCATGCCCGAGGCAGTATTTGAACCTGCGACCATAGCGGTTCCAGACTGAAGCGCCTAGAACCGACTTCATAATCATATCACCAACAGTCGGCTTGTGCATGTTTAGGAGGGCTGGAATGTACGTGATGGACTCGTTGCTCAGGTGACATCCAGTTCTATCCCACTTTCGAACTCACTGAGCTCTCCTGACCTTTGCTGTTGCTGCTTCTTTACTGACAATATTCCCCACCTCATTTTATATTGGCGGATCCACCTCTCGTGAAATATGAAGGTTAATTCAGCATTACACAAAGCTGTCTAGATACTTTTGATAATATAGTGTATCTAATATACGATGACAAAAACTATGGTTAAAGGCAAATGCGCGTTCGGTACGTGCCGGAAGTACTTTCATGGGATGAAGTACATCTTCGACTACAACACTGTGGTTGCTCCTGTATTAATATAATTTCTGTTTAGCATCACACAACTGGAGAATAACGTATATTAATGTTCGTCCAATAATTCCGTTAAGAACTTATTACATAATGCATTAGCGAAATATTTTACCTTTCCAACGATCAGAGACAAAATTCCACAGCATTCATGCAATGCATCTTGCGGCAAGATAAACTGCGTAACTGGGGACTAAACAGTTGCAGCAGTTACGGTGTGTCAACATAGACTGTCAGCAGACGGCGCTCAACCGTTACTGTATTCCGTTGGACTGAAGCTCAGCACTGTCCCTTTCGTTCAGAATAAGTTTTGTAAAAAGCATCAGCGGTAAATTTCTTGCTACAATGCTTGATATGCACTTTATTGGAAAATGTAATACTAGCCTATATTTAGAATGAGAGACTAGTAATATATTCTTCGTCAGTAAATGGTGTTACATACTTTGCTCCTGGCGATGTTATTATTATATTTTACCGTGCACATGCGTTTCGTCATAGATAAACACTGTGAAGATGGTAGTATATTGATATACTGAAAAACATCAATATGTATCATTTGAAAATTGTACCGAGTGGTCGATTTATACATTTTATTAGCCAATCATTGTATCTACACAACTGATACTTACGCATGGCTTATCGTGAGAATCGGTTAAAATGCAACCGTATTCAGTAACAGTATTATGTTGTTTCAGGAGCCTTATCTTCCCAATCATAAGACATGAGTGCTTGTAACATGTTGCTATCTTACTCTTGCGATAACTCAGAGGAAAACCCATTGCCTGCTAAAGAAAATAGCTTGTAGAAATGATCAATTCATTATTTCTACAGGCTTTAAAATTCATCTTTATACAGCATTAATACCTTTTACATACACGATTCTACATAGAATCAACATTTCATTGATTACACACTTCATCTGAACGCATGTCGCTGAAAGCGGCATAGCGGGAAACCACAGTAGCACTAAACCCCGAATATCACTTTAAAACTCAAATTACACTATAACCTTAAATGAAATGTAGTCTAATATTTTCTGCAATTCGTACTGTTCAAAGATCGCAATAAATACGTTGAAACAAGTGTCATGGTACATAACTTACGTTTTATCGTACCCAAACGACGAGTCAGTTACAGAAAACAGCCTGGTAACAGTTTGGTTAAAATAATCGATTTTGTTAACGTACCGTTACGGCAAACTTGAGTGTTTTTTTTTTCAGCAGTTGTTATTTGGGTTCTATTGTTTCAATATATTGTTTTAATTTTTTGCGATACTTTCAAAATTAAACCTGTTATTGTTGTAGTCGTCAGCGGGAAGACTGATCTGATGCAGCTGTTTCCGCTATTCTTTCCTGTGCAAGCCTCTTTGTCTTCGCATAACGACTGCGTCCCAAATCCAATTGCACCAGCTAATCGTAGTCAAGCTTCAGCCTCCCTCTACAAATAATACACCTCCCCGTCCCCCATCACACTCCCATCAACTGCTAACAGCTTCATGCTCATCAGGCTATCCGTTCCCTTCGTCAAGTTGCATATACACAGAATCAAATTACACAATTGCAAATCGAGAAAATCAGTAACGCGTTGGTCCACCTCTGGCCCTTACGCAATCAGTTACTCGGATTTGCATAGATTGAAAGGACGGCTGGATGTCCTCCTGAGGGATATTGTGCCAAATTCTGTCCAATTATTGTGTTAGATCGTCAAAACCCCTAGCCGGTTGGAGGGCGTTCCCATAATGCGCCATACGATCTCAATTTGGGAGAGATCTGGTGACCTTATTCGCCAAGGTACGGTGTGACAAGCATGAATGTAAGCAGTAGAAAGGTTCGCCATGTACGGGAGGGCATTATCTTGGGAAAACGTAAGCCCAATATGGCTTTCCATGAAAGGCAACGTGACAGGCCGGAGAATACCGTCCACGTACCGTTCTGCAGCAAGGATGCCGCAGGTGACAGCCAAAGGGTTTGATATGAAAAGAAGTGTGACCGCAGACCATCACTCCTGGCTGTGAGGTTGGATGGTGGGCGACACTCAGGTTGGTATCAAACTGCAGTCCAGGACGTCTTCAGACACGTCTTCAGCCTGGAATCACGTTTACTGCAGTAGAACTGTCTTCAGTGATGAGACCCGCTTCGAACTGAGAGCCGATGACCAGCGACGATGTACCTGGAGACGCCAAAGGCAGTGGTGGGATACCAACCTGGCTGTTGCCCGCCATTCTGCCCGACAGCCAGGAGTGATCGTCTAGGCTGCAATTTCTTTTCTTAATAGGACCCATTTGGTTGTCATCCATGGGACCCTTACAGCACAACCATACTTCAACAATATTCTGCGTCCCTTTTAATTGCCCTTCATGAAAAGCCATACTGGGCATAAATTTTACCAAGATAATGCCCGTCCGTACACAATGACAGTTTCTACTGCGTGTCTTCGTTCTTGTCAAAACTTACCGCGACCAGTAAGGTAGCGAGATCCCTTTGCAATTCAGGACGTTTTGAGCATTATGCGGAACTAGGTCGAGATTTTGACGGTCTAACGCACCCATTGGACAGAATTTGGCACAGTATCCTTCAGGGCATCCAACAACTCTGTCAATCAATGCAAAGCCTAATACGTTCTTGCATTAGGTCCAGAAGTGAACCAACATGTTATTGTCTTCCTCAATTTGTGAAGCTGTTTCTCTTGAATAAAACATCCAATTTTTCAGAAACTGTAACCATTTGTTTGACTATATTGTTATGGCTTCTGCACCACTTGTTAGCATCAGACACAGTGGCTGCACCAAAGACTGAGACGGCGTGGAGTTTTACAATTATTTATTGAACTTTCTGTGCAATTTCTCTCTCGTGGTCGCTGCCCAGACCTGCGGATCCCTCCGCCTGGCTGCTGCTGCGTAGATTCTCCGACAATGCGCGCAACGCGCGCCGCTGATCGCACTCAGGAGCCTCAGGCCAGCAGTGCTCCGCTGAAGCCAGGATGCCCTGTGGTTGAGATCAACTCGTTGCGATGTCTGCGAGGTCCCGTCATGGATGGACCAGGCGCTGTGGCGCCGGGTTGCCGTGAAGCCCGGGTGTCAGTCCCCGGTGGCGCCTGTGCCCAAGACCGCACTGCGGCCTGTTCTGCTGGAAGTTCTCGCTGTAGTTAGTCAGCCACGGTGCCGACCGGACTCGGGTCGACCTCCAGAGCTGAAGTTGACATCTGGCGACGGACGGATGACTCCTGTGAGCTGGAACAGATTTCCGGAATCGTCACCTACGAAGATTGAACATTCGGACACGGACCACGTCCATCCTCAGATCCGAACTGCTTCCTAATGGCTTCTGTCTGTTGCTGCCGGCGCTCCACTATTTATACCCGGCAGGAGGACGTATTTTACCCTCGGTGGTATCTTTTTGTTATTACTCCCGCAGTATATTGCATCATAACTTAGCGTGCTGGCCTCACTTCCCCTTACTCAGCACTGTCCAGGCTTCGCTCGGCGCCCAGTCTGTGTGCGTCCTTGCGTCAGCCTGTTGGTAGACTGCTGCTGTCAGCAAGGCTACCTCCGCGTGCTTACTTCGCAACGCCTTGGTCGCCGGCGTGCCTCTGTTTCCCCATTCTCCACTGCATGAAGCAATGTTTACTACATTTGGCCGCAATACTATATATACATCACATCTACCGATTTCCGTCCCATTCAGCAAATTTATTCGTGGCGCCTCCTTTTCTTTAGTGTGTGCTGTTCCTGACTGATCATCCACGTTTGAGTTCCAGGTTAGGTTCACTACACGTTAACAAACTATCTTTTCCATACTCATACATCTTGTTATTGCCTGTCTACACTTTCTTCTCTACTTCAGCCACCGTCAATTATTTTGTGTCCAAAAAGCAAAACTTCTATACTATTTTAATGTCTCATTTCCTAATCAAATTCCCCCAGCATCGCCTGTCTTAATGTGCTACAGTCAACTACCTTTGTTTTACGTTTGTTGATGTAACTCTTATGACCTCTTTCAGTACAACGCAGCTGATCTTCCAAGTCATTTACCGTCTCTAATAGCTTTTCAGGTGTCAAAGTTTTTATTTTTCCTCCTTGAACTTCTATTGGTTTTCAAATTTTTCCTTAGTTTTCCTTGCTGCTTGCTCTGTGTACGGACTTACTCGCTTCCGAATTACGGTTTCCCTTACATGGCTGACGATAACTATAGTCTGGTTTCTGCACAAATTTTAAATAGCCTTTCGGTCTTTATATTTTATCCCTGACAACTCCAGAATACCAAAGAATGTATACCAGTCAATATTGTCAAAAGCTCTTTCTGCATTTACAAATGCTGAAAATGCAGGGTAGATAGGTGTAAATTTGCCGTTTTCCTGGTATTGTGATCAATGAAGGGTAGAATTCCCACGATTCCAAATGGAAATCATAGCTTTAGTTCTTACTTGCAACCAGCTCCAGCTACGTTTGATTATTAATTACAGACAAATTTACAATTCAACAAAACAAAAATTATGATTTTTACTCCAGAAAAGGGATACAAATGAACGAACTCATAACAAAAACGCTTGAAATAACCCGTTTTAACATTATTGTATCGTAGGCAAGTTACCCAACACAATATTGGACTGAAATGTCTCGTACGTTTCGGCATAATATTTAAAACTACTTCTACAAATATAATACCTTCTTGAACACGAAAGGATAATTAGTAGGGCAATCTAAAAGAGTTCAGTTACCGAGACTAAAGTATCTGGGTACCAATACAATCGTTTACTTTGTTAGGTCCCCTGATCCTTCCTTGAAGTCACCGGCGCTTTTTCTTCTTTTCTGCCAAACAGAAAGTCCATATCTACATGTGAGCTACTGTTACGACGTGAGAAGTCTGAATCTGCCTCTGAAGAATAAATTGGCTTTTTGATTCGTTTTCTTCCTTGTTTTGCCCTTGTTGTAATGAAATCGAGATCGAGCTTACGTCGTTTTGTTTCTGTAGCATGCTCCTTTCTTTCTTCGGTCCATCTTTTCTTCTCAGTAGCAAACTTTTCCTATTCGTTCCTTACTGGATGTCGACATTAGAAGCACAGATTTCAGTGCTTTGGCAGAAAGTTTCTCCTAATGTTTACTTTTGACAAAGGTATTATATCTTCAGGTAAGATAACCTCACGCACTATGTGTTGAACGTATTGTTGAAGCTGCGGGGATTTACCCCAAAACACCTGTGTGGATTTGCCGCATTTCGACATTTTCTGACAAATGTGCCATAATTATTTCCAAGCGAAAGTTAAGTTTAATTGCAGCAGTGTTAAGGAATAATTCGTTGAGTCTCTTTTTCAAGTCCCTCACTAGACAATGCTCAAGTAAAACATCATAAAAGTTACATGTAAGTAGGCAGAAACAAAATTACCTCATTTTATCACCTCTGGAGCGACCTGCCGCGACGAACTTCCATTAATTTTGGCTTTCTTCAGAGTATGTTCTAATGTAAGTCGTAAGGTCAGCATTGCCTCCCGTGCTCGTTCGTTTCTTTCTGAGGAACTCAACCTCAGTTCTACAGGTCAATTTTTTTCTGTGGTTCCATTCAAAATAGACTATAATTAAAAAAATTATTATTCGTTTCGATTGCTCAAAAATGTGTATCCACATCAATATGATTTTCATGTAGTGTCTCTCTATTCACAATTTTGTTTGAAATGTCGTCGTAAAAGTTTTAAGTACTGCCTCTCGCGCTTTGCTGTCTCGGTGCTCGGCAGTCCTGCAGCGTTGCTTGCACGTGAAGAAAGGGACGCTCTAGTAACTTACGTGGTTTCAGGCTGTTTGAGGAAGGACGGTGGTGGAAACTTGTGTGTGTGTGTACAGTCAGACGTCCCCTCGCTACTCGCCTTCTGGTGTCAGTTGCTCGTCGAACCACAGCTAAAATTTGCACCCTCAAAGGAAGTGCCCTGTCTTGCCCCGGCTAATTGAAAGCCCTTGCATCACTTCCCGTTTCCGCACACGCCGCATATAAAAGAGAGTGGTTTATTACTCGAGAGTGGTTAACGCTACTTCGCTCTCCTTAAATTATTCGTCGCTTTGATTGCGGATAAAATTTCGGATTTGGCGTGCGTCCGCTGCCTCACCTTCCGCGGGAAGGCTTTAATTTGTCGGGTGGGGCGCTGCGTGCGCAGACAAACGTGAGCGAAATATTATCGCCACCGGGCTCTGCCAAACCCTCCCCCCCCCCCCCCCCCCTCTCTCTCCCCCGGATTCTTTTAGGCTGGTCGCCTCACCATTACAGCTCTCCCGCCTGCCCAGTCTTAATTCCTTCCTCTCCGGAGAATTTAAAATACCTTTAAGGAGCTCAGATTTTTAATGTGTCTTTCTTTCTTTCGTTCTTTCCTCCACTCGCGGCTTCGGTTCTTTATTGCTTCTTCAGCCGCTGCCGCTGTAATTACGGAGTGACGTGATCTGAGTTTGTTTTTACTAATTAGTTCGTAAATTAAGGAATTTTAATTTGCTTTATTGGCGAGGGACATTTACTGCCGGAAACTACAGCAAATCGGAAAGAGCTTTCCTCCTAGAGTTTGTTATTATAATAGTGCAAACGAGGTCAACATCATTAAAATCATCTCTTTATTTAATTATTTAAGTATTTTCTATAAATGATGATAATGAAAACATGGAATGTCCTTTGATACGTTTTCATATCATATAGCATCAGCATTACTCCGTTAGAATGTAACCAAATGAGGTTAGCTGAAAAGCAGCATTGCTTGACAATCTAGAGGCAACCTGTTACGGAAGTATCTGTCTTGCCGTATAAGCGCGAAACTGTTTCCCAAGCTCACACTGTGTCCTCACTCTGAGATAAGGTTCATCAAAATTGATTGATTACTCGACAGTGGATGAGCAGCATGTTACAACCTTGATACACGTCTCCATCGGAAGACCAAAAAGCAGACCACAAGATTACATCTATTATGAATTGCTCGTCCAACGCCGCTAAGTTGACTGACTTTGATGAAACTTGTTACAGAGTAAGAAATCAGTTTGTGAAAAGGCAATCATACACTATGACCCCGCGAAATTTATTCCACAGAAGTACCAGTAATAGAAATACTAGTAATATCAAGTTTGGAATGTAGGACATGAGGTACTCACGGAACTAAAGCTGTGAGAACAGATCGTAAATCGTGGTTCGACGGTCAGTCGACAGAGCACTTGTCCGTGAAAGGCAAAGGTCCCGAGTTCGAGTCTCGGTTTGGCACACAGTTTTAATCTGCCAGGAAGTGTCTATAGACATAATCAGCCACCAGCTGCATAAAAGAAATTTAATGCCCTTAACCGGTTTCAGGCACTTATTGCCCTGCTTCAGAAAGTTGTAGCCATCGCTTTATTTGCGAGTGACAATCATAAGATGCTTGTAGCATATTGCTTTTGTCATACTGTTCACACCACCTGTAAAAAAAAAGTCGTGGCACTGTGTCACACATGAGCGTAGCAATACTCTGCACGCATCTTATTGCTGACACTCGCAAATAGTGCATTAGTTATAAACTGAAACCGGTTAAGGTAATTAAATTTCTTTTTGTATCTGGGTGCTGATTATTTCGATGTATACAACAACAGTTGCCGAAGATGGAATACTGCCAGAAAGTATCAAATCAGCTGCAAGGTGAAAACTTCGTTATGGGCTAGTAATATCTTTTCTTTTCTTGCCAGCCAACGTACATGGAAGAATTTTCAACACAATACAGAAAACGGCTTCCCTGTTTTATCTCCCACTGGAGTTAATTGACTATTTGTTCTACCGTTTCCCAATGACTAGACAAATCTCTGACGGACATCGCATTGCCCTTCTGTTTCGTGGAGAAGTCGCAGTACATTTTTCTTTTCAGTAAATTTATTTTGGTGTGTAGGCGTATCCCGAAATAAATTAAATTGCTGCCGTTTAGATTACTGTTACAGAATGTACAGCAAGTCTACTAATATCAGATACCGGCCTTAATTTGAGGAAGAAATTTCTGCGGATGTACGTCTGGAGTAGAGCATTGTATGGTAGTGAAACATGGACTGTGGGAAAACCGGAACAGAAGAGAATCGAAGCATTTGAGATGTGGTGCTATAGACGAATGTTGAAAATTAGGTGGACTGATAAACTAAGGAATGAGGAGGTTCTACGCAGAATCGGAGAGGAAAGGAATATGTGAAAAACACTGATAAGGAGAAGGGACAGGATGATAGGACATCTGCTAAGACATAAGGGAATGACTTCCATGGTACTAGAGGGAGCTGTAGACGGCAAAAACTGTAGAGGAAGACAGAGATTGGAATACGTCAAACAAATAATTGAGGACATAGGTTGCAAGTGCTACTTTGAGATGAAGAGGTTAGAACAGAAAAGGAATTCGTGGCGGGCCGCATCAAACCAGTCAGTAGACTGATGACCAAAAAAAAAACTGCATGTACCAATTCACACTGGTGGAGGTTGTCTGTAAGAACAACTGAAACACTGACAGGTTTGTTCACTACGATGTGCCACATAACCAAAAGTAGCCGCCTGCTGAGAAGTCCTACTGTTATACTTTATAGACGTCGTGACGACTGTTTAAAACTGTATACTGATTTGGGACTGCAGAATCTGAAAAGATCTGGGAAGAGCAGTTGAAGCTTTGTGTCGGTATGGAAGGCATTAAACACTGTCTTCTAAATGCAGGGACCCGGATTTGAACGCCTATTCTGGCTTGTCATCTTTAGACAAACTCTTCCCGGCTTATATAGCTCCTGTCTCTTTGATAATCCAATTTGGTGACAAAATGTATTTTGAGAGAGATTGCACTGAGATATTTTGCAGAGAAAAGTATTCTGAGAATAAGGATGCTGCTGATAACAAAATGTCGATGATCCTTACAAGTCAACATTTCAGTATCGAAGTCCACCTAAGCTGTTGCTACCAAATTAATACAGCAATCCCTGATGTGAAGTACGACATTCCTTTGTAAATAAGAGAGGCACGATTCGCCTTCTATCTTTTGTCACTTCTGGTGTTTTCTCTTGGAGCAGCTCAGCATGTAAGCATCCTTGTGTAATTGCACACAAGCAGTGTGGTAATAGTAGTCGTCATTAATTATTTTGACCATCTTACATTTGTAGATCACTTTCGTTCCTTTTTGTCACTAATTATATCAGAAAGTTACTCTATCTCAGTGTCACTGAAGTTGGAAAGAAAACAGTCTGGTGACATGTCTCTTTGGGTACCAACCACACTTTATAACATGCATATCTGCACACTACGAAAAAGTCGAACTTTTGCAATCTGAATTTATTATACCAAATCCGAGTCATGTCATTCAATGTAATACAAATAATTTGGCGTTGACTCATCCCAACTTCCGAACAATTAGGTTCCTCTTGTCAGTGTTTTCCTTCTGCTCTTTTCCTCGCCGATTTTGCGGGGAACCACATCATCCCTTACCTTCTCAGTCCACCTAAGTTTTAACACTCTTCTGTATCTCAATATCTGAAATGCTTCGATTCTCTTCTGTTTCGTTTTTTCAACAATCTATGTTTCACTACCATACAGTGCTGTGAACCAGACGTACATGCTCAGAAATTGGTTCCTCAGATTAAGGCCAGCATTTGATACTAGTAGTCCTCTATTGGCCAGGAATGCCACTTCTTGCCAGCACTAGTCTGCTTTTTGTGTTCGCCTTGCTCCGTCCATCATGGATTATTTTGCTGCCTACTTCATCTACTTCGTGATCACCAGTTCTAATGTTCACTTTTCTCGCTGTTTTCAGCTATGCTGCCTCTCCTTACTTGGTCTTCCTTCAATTTACTCTCAATCCGTATACTGTACTCATTAGACTGTTCATTCCGTTCAACAGATCCTGTAATTCTTCTTCACACTCACTGAGGATGGCAATGTCATCAGAGAATCTCATCGTTGATATCTTTTCATCTTAAATTTTAATCTGAAATTTGAACCTGTCATTGTTTCTTCGATGTGTAGACTGAAAACACTATATCCCTGTCTTACTTTCTTTTTGGTCTCAACACTTCGTTCTTGGACGTCTAGTTTTGTTATTCCCTCTTGGTTAATGTACATTTTGTATATTCCTGTCTTTCCCTACATGTTACCCTTACGTTTCTCAGACTTTGGTACATTTTGCACCATTTCACATTTTGAACACATTTTCTAAGTCAACTGTATGAAAGCACGCTCAAATTAAATCCAACACCAATTATTGCAAATATAAGTAGTGTTACTTACTGTGATTCTGTGAAGTGATGGGCCCTTGTAGTGTTTTTCTGCAGTGTTTTTCTGCTACTTAGGGACACCATCCAGCTGTGAGAATGCGCAAGAGCTCCGAGGGGAGCCGCTGAGAACCAGGACTCAGGTTCGCTCTGGGGCCTGAGGGCAGTTTTTCGATAGATATGAGAACCACGGACAGTCGCCGTGGGGGTGGCAGATTTAACAGTTCCCAGCATGCTGTAAACTTTCACCGTGCTAGCAACTTAAAAAATGCCTTTTAGAAAAGATAAGATCTGCGCAATGAAGAAAAAAACACGACGCACTCAACATGGGACGTAGCTGATAGGAGTTAAAGAGGGCCTCGAGTTTAGATGTTTCAATTTTGTAGAGAGGCCCATGGTTGGCTAATGACAATTAAGTTCGTAGGGACGTAAGAGACTCGCGAGTGGAGACGTGCAGCCACATCTATTGTACGAAACGTGAAAACAAACATATAGGGGGGGGGGGGGGGGAGGATTTCAGTCTACTGCCTCACTTTGACGCAGATCTGAGCAGTATCGGCAAACCACGGCAGTTTAGGTATGAGAAAGGAAATTTTTCAGTTATTATAAGCTTTTAATTGGTCTACCTAGACTGCAGTGCTGGCAGAACCAGCTAGTTTTTTGGAGGAGAGGAGAAAGATATTTCGTCTCAGTGCAGGATACAGTACACCACTTTGTCCTAGATCTTCAGGGAAAGATGACATTAACACAGCAGAGCGAGATGTCTTCGTCCAGAGTCGATCACAGATACAGGAGATTAACTTCTCAGCAACTACTACAACCATCCTGTGCACTCGAGTATTAGCAGGAAGGCCGCATTTTCGTACGGCGTACGTGATGACTGGTTGGTGGGCGGTAGGGGGAGTGGGGGGGGGGGGGGGGGAGGCAGAGAGGCGCGGTTATTTGTTTCGCCTCAGAGTTTCGTCTTCCTGACTTAGATCACAAAGCCAGCTACTTGCACTCAGTATGCGCCTAGGCGAGAGAATTCGTGCTTGTACGTACTTTTCTGAGTATTTTCTTTAGGTTGTCAACTTCTTCATAATCATTGGAGATTTTCGTGGACACAGTTTTTGCATCATTTCTGTGTCAAATCCACCCACCTGTGCTAAGGTCTTTCGTGCATGTTTTTGCACTCTTGTACTCTTCCATAATTATTTGTAGTTTTTATTCAGTGACTACAATCACATGTATGTAGGAATAATCTGATTTTACAGTGACCTATAATTTCATTTATTAGCTTGATAGAAACCTTCACCGGCATATCTATGTGAGAGGTGGAACCTATATGTCATGTTTAATTGGGCCAGCCCTGTTTAATTTCACAAAAATTGAAATGGCAGACAAAGTATATAATATGCAATTCTCAGGCCAATGGGAGCAAAAAGCAACTTGTATTACAGCCTGCTGGATTGGCGAGAAAGTGGTCTCATCATCCGTGTGTGAATCTTTTTCAGTCTGCAGAAAGGTTGTGATCCATTAGATTTCGGGAGTGAAGCCTCAGAAACTGCTTTTCTTCGTGAGGTGTCGGTTGAGTCTTCAGCATATCGCTTAGATGCTTAAATGCTTATTTATCCATTGCAACACTATGCTTTTTCATTTCACATGAGCTCGTGGGCAACGAACTGATCACTGAACGGGTCACCGGCTCAGATCTCATAAGCGGTATGCTGAAGACTCAACTGACACCTCATGAAGAAAGTGGTTTCTGCGGCTACACCAACCAAACGTAATAAGTCACAACCTGCTCCCCTTTCTACACACTGAAAGAGATACAGACAGGGAAGCTGAAACCAATTTCTCGTCAATCCTGCAGGCTGTAATACCAGTTGCTCTTTTGTCTCCTTCTGGCTCTTACCCTGAGAATTACATATTACTTTCTTTGTCTGGCACTTCAATTTTTGCTTCTCTAGTGCTCGTTCCAGTGACAGGTTAACTATTACAGGACGCCTTCTTTACAAAATTTCTCATTAGCCGTTCACTTTCTATGGTTTTCCGTTTGACTACAAGGTGTGATGGGTCACTTTATTTAATATTATTTGCAATGTCCTTCATGGAGAGATCGTTTCTTCATGTTTCAATAAGCTATGACTAAGCAAGAAGTTTAACATAAATTGTCGATACTTACACGCCTTTGTTTCACTTTGTTTTTTAATTGTTCAATACGAAATAAATGGAACTTATCATGTGTAATTTTGTACGTTTGGTGAACTGAACGTGACACAAAAATGGGTAGAGGAGTTAATCATTTTTCACTAAGTGGCGGTGGTTATAGCAAAAATAGGTACATTCTGCAGTGAATGAATAGTCGGACTTTAGCCGATACTCAAAAGATAATACTACGCTTTTCAACGCTAATATCGGTATCACCTGTATTTATCTCATTAACTTCTTTGTCTGCTTACGTTTAATGTAAGCTCTGTATCAACAAGCTCTGTGATGAAACACATACCTAAACAGTTTCCTAATTATTTATGTCGTTGTAATTAATTTACGTAACTAATTTTAAGAGTAATGTTCTGCAGAAGTACTAAAACTACACTTTTAGCACTGATACATGGATAGGGCAATTAGGATTGTAGTCATGTAATACAGGGAACGAATAAAACACGTAGATATGGCAGTCGAAGTGCAAGGCTCCTTTGTGGAACGAGTTAGTCCATAGTTAGTATGCAAAGTGTTTACGTCTTGTGTACTGAACGAGTCACGAAGAGCAGCATGTCTGCTTAACATTGCCTCGAATGAGGAAAATATTTGGTTCATTATTCATGGCATACTTTGCTTAGGTCTGTACTTCGACTCTAAGAAGAGAATTTTCAGAGCTTGTTATAAGCAAGAGCCATAGCTGCTTTTAGAGTCTTTTTCAGTAGCCACAGAAAATTGCTACAGGCACCACCTTTGTCTCAAGTAATCAGTTGAATACAGTATAATTCATGTACCAATTACATGGTATCTTATTCGCTAATAGGTTTGTATTGTTAAACTTTGCGTCGAGCACCATTATTTTATTCTACGTCATTTACCTAGACGGGGCTCTATTCCAAGTGCTACGATATTTTCGAGTATCCTAATTTACTGAACTAAGTACATGTAATGGATATCTGTAACACAGTTTAATAACATTTGTTGGGTAGTAGATTTCTTCATCATTCACTGAGTTCAGTTTTGCAAAGCACTCCACATGTTTTTCATAGGAGGATGGTTAAAGTATCACTAAAATAGAACTGCAAAGAAACAATCTAATGTATTTTGCTTAAAAGCCATTCTTATTGAAACATAAGTGCCGCATATAAATTATTAGCACCAAACTTTGATCGTTCACAACAGTTTACTAGATAGTAAACTTGAAGGATCAGCGTAAGGAATAATTATTGTACAGGTTTGTAAGCAACAGTGTTTATGTTTTCATGTGTGTATAATTAAAAGTGTTTCTCATGTTATGTTTTGACTAAAATGTTCAGCTTTGATCTGAGATACTGACAGATTAATTTCTGGCCACCATACTAATTGTTGAGCTAGCTTGATTTTTCAAATTCAATTAGTGTGCTAATGGAGTACAGTTACCCATTTCATAACATTTATGTGCTATTATTGGTAACTGGCTACCAAGATTCTAACTACAACAGACTCGGATACCACATGTCGTAAACGTGCTCTATCAAGTATAAAAAAAGTGAAGAAAACAAATAATAATCAGAACACGACTGTCTGAAAACCATTTCCACTTCAGTAATTTCAATAATTAAACTGATAAAAGGTATTTCAAAATGTTGGAGCACAGCACTCAGTCGTCCTCTCCTACTAGGTTTTATTAAAGCAAATCTGTATTTCGGCTAGTGCCCAGCCATTATCACTGCACTATTTCATCGTTTCAGTACATGTCCTAGTACGTCAGTCCCGTGTTGTTCGGCTTCTGTCACAGATCATTCGAGTCTTGGCTTGTGACAGAAGCCCGAACAACACGGGACTAACGTACTAGGAAATGTACTGAAACTATGCAGTAGTATGCTGATAATGGCTAGGCATTAGCCGAAATACAGATTTGCTTTAATAAAACCTGATAGGAGAGGATGACTGAGTGCTGTGCTCCATCACTCTGAAAGCCCCAGTCGCTGAATGCATTCACATTCCTTGTGGTAGCTAACTTGATGATAAAAGATACTCATGTCCAAGGTAGTACTTCCCCTCCGTGTGTATTCAGTTGTCTATAATGACTGTTGGCTGTCTTATTGTAATGTACGGATAGTAAGTACTATTGACAGCCAGTTATTGCCAACAAGTTTATTATTATTTCTGTGTGTTCACGTCAAACCACCGGTACATTCATGCTAAAGTATGCTAGCGACTCATACCCTAAAGCAATGCTCACTGGGTAAAACTTTACCTAGCTAGACTGGTGATCTTTTTCTTCTACGTAATTACAGTTTACTTACGAAGGTTGGAACTTTAATAGTGGCAACTATTTATTTACAGCTCGTACAAAATAGATACGCGTCTCAAAGTTTTACCGACCTTCAGAGCAGTCATCAACATTGTGTATAAATCGTTGCCAGCGATGTGGAAGTCGTAGGATAATCTTGTCAGTGCCAATTGTGTTGGTAGTTAGAGCGGCGAGGTTTATTGCCCGACGATTTTTTAGCGGTTTTGAAGCGAATGCCGTGAAGTGTTACCTTCAGTTTAGAAAAATGGCTGAAATGGCTCTGGCCATTATGGGATTTAACATCTGAGGTCATCAGTCTCCTAGAACTTAAACCTAACTATCCTAAGGACATCACACACATCCATACCCGAGGCAGGATTCGAACCTGCGACAGTAGCAGTCGCGCGGTTCCGTAATAAAGCGCCTAGAACCGCTCGGCCACCGTGACTTCAGTTCATAAATCGAGTTGAACACATGAGGGCTTAAGTCAGGGGAGTGCAATAGGTGGTATAGCACTTAGCAGCCCCATCAGTCAAACAAATCAGTAACAATTTGCACTGTACGTGCTTGAGCATTGTCCTGCAAAATGATGGTCAGGTCCTGTAGAAAGTGTCATCACTTCTGTCTCTAAGCTGGTCGTAGGTTGTGTCCCAAAAATGAACAGCATAGAGGCAGAAGTGATGACACTTTCTGCAGGACCTGATCATCATTTTGGAGGACAATGCTCAAGCACGTACAGTGCAAGCTGTTACTGAGTTGTTTGACTGATGGGGCTGCTAAGTGCTATACCACCTACTGAACTCTCCTGTCTTCAGCCCTCGTAATTTCAACTCGATTTCTAAACTGAAGGATACACTTCGCGGCATTCGCTTCAGAACTGCTACAAAATCGTCGGGCAATAGACCGCGCCCGTATAACTATCAACACAACTGTCACTGCTAAGAGTATTCTACGAATTCTACATCGCTGGCCACGGGCTATACACAATGCTGGTGACTACTTTGAAGGCCAGTATAACTTTGAAACACGTATCTATTTTGTACGAGTTGTAAATAAATAGTTGCGACTATTAAAGTTCCAAATCTCGTATTTATTAATAGAACTGTGGTTTGATTCCCGTTTCGTTTACTACTGCTTCCGTCCAAAATAAATCTTTCGAGAAAAGGAAATTAGTTCAATTCCTTAACAGTTAATACACAATCATGGTCAAATCCAATTCCTTTCACAGGAGTATTATTATCGGCGTATTGATAATATGGTAAGGACCAATACTGTTATAATTTATTGTAAAAAATAACATGAAATCTCTTACTGCAAACTCCTCTTTACGTGAGATCAAAACAGAATGAATATAGCGATTCTAATGTAAATAACTGTTAACAATTATATTCCTGGCTCTCAAGCACTCTCTTTCACTGTACGTAAAAGTAGAAATTTTATTTTACAATTCGTTGTATGATCTGAGAGAAAGAGCCGAATAGCAATATTTGCGTAATTTGCACGAAAAAATCATAGTCTACTGTTACTCAGAAGTTGTACCTGAGACTTAGCCAGAATCATTTTATAATTGTAATTCGCATTGCAGGAGTACGTTTGCGGCACGCTTCCCAGCGATTCTACGGAACGCATGATACCACCGAGAAAAAGTGTTTGGTAATATCGGCAGTTAATATTCTCTGACTCTCTTGTACTAGCCAATGTGCTTTCTAGTAAAACTTCTTGCTCAGGCAACCGTATGTAACTGGTTTCACGGTTCTTCAACATCTTCTCGCGTCCAAATTCCCATCAAGTCTATTTTGTGTTCATAACCTTGTCAAACAATTATTGTTTTTCTTATGGGAATTAATTTTTACTGACCACAATGAACCATCACAGTGAAACAGCACCTCCAAAACAAAGAACAGCAGGGGGGTACGCTGTTACTACGCTCCGTTGATGTAATTTGAACAAATCACTCAAACCACTACTTACGAATTCTGACCCCTCCTGAGGGATAGAAAGACGTGGAGAGCGCTGGTAAGTGCAGCAGCTGTCGCGGTGAGCGCGGTTAATAACACAGCGCACGCGCAGGGGAGGATGCATTAGTGGCCGCAGTGTAAGGACACACCGCACCACCGCGAAACGCGATCCGGCGTAGCAACACGTGGCTGCCACTCTTACCGCGCCCTGCCTGCCTCCACCTGTCAACCGTGTGGCCACGTCATCGTGCCCGGCACCGGACGACGCTCTGAGGGGGACGTACCGAGGCGAGACGTGCCTACAGTCTGCGCCCAACACAACTGCTTAGGTTATTTGGATTTGTGCATAGCGGCTCTCAACGAAGGTCCCGATTGAAGACACTGGCAAGAATTAAAGTCATATGGCTTATCGATGCCGCAACAACGAATTGATGCTCACTCTGTATTGGCTAAAAACAGTCTTGGTTGCAATTTTTTTTTTATTTTTCAACTACGCGTTTCGCCTTATTTAGGCATCTTCAGGTTGATCTACATAGAAAACAGAGAACAAATACATATATTTAAGAATCGCAATCGCGTTGTGCAGACTTGGATAACCTAAAAGCATATAAACAGATCAAATACTGAACGAGTAACATTATTCTGTTTCTCGCTCCTGTGAACGGCAACGCTTTATGCAGGTCTTGGAGTCACTCGCGTCCATGTAGAAAAGGTAAGGCCTTATCATAAGGCTTCGGCAATAAGATTGCATTTCTGAGTGATCACTGGTGAATTTTCTTATCTGTTTTTACTATTTTATATTTCTAGATTTTACTGAGTTTAACGAAGCCTGATGTATTCGACGATGCCCTTTTTCTACACTGTCTAAAGAATCGTTCTAAGAAATACCAAATTAAGGTATTTGCTCTTTCAGTATTTGATCTGTTTATGCACGCTTTTAGGCTATCCAAGTCTGAACAACGCGATCGCGATCCTTAAATAGATGTATTTGTTCTCTGTTTTCTATGTAGTTCAATCTGAAGATGCCTAAATAAGGCGAAACGCATAGTTGAAAAAGAAAAAAAACTAAAATTGCAACCAAGACTGTTTTTAACCAATACTGTCAAGCACTAGTTTGCTGTATGCCACATTTGTATTAGAATGATTCTCATTCTACCATATTTTAATAGTGATCTCGTAAGTGTGAATATGTTGCTTTCGTTTTGACTTTTGCAGTAGTAAACTATCCATAAAGACGGAAAAATCTCTCCAGTACCAGTCTGTGCCAAGCGAAGCATCTAATTCTTCATGATTTCGAAAAGCAGCCAGTCAGTTCTGAAAGATAGAGCCGATAAATCGCGCAAGAAAACTACGTTTGTAATAAGCCAACCTACGGTTTATTTGCCTGATGGAGGAGATATGTTATTCTATAACAGGCTGTATAATCATGAAATAAAGGGTATTTCAAGTATTTGTCTGAGGCGTAAGGTCAGGGATAAATTAGAAAATGTTATACGACAAGGCGATTGCACAAGAATACAAAAGTGAGAAGATCAACTACTAGTGCAGGATGAATACTGAAACCAACACAAAATGAAAATTAACGAAGGCAGAATGGCTAAGAGAGAACTGAGAAGAAATTTGGGATTCATAAGCCGGAAGCATTACAGATGTCAGCTGCGTGGAGATCATTCGTAGTTTTAGCAACGGCGTGAGCTAACAGGGTCAGGTAAGGAAACAATCACTAAGTGTACATAAAGCTATCGACAGATGACTTTATCGCGACAAATAGGTTGTAAGAACGGGTAAAGGAGGATAGAGAAGGATAGAAATAGAGGAGGAATTTTATTTGGCAACAGTAAATTAAAGAACTAATGCTTGACGTGAAACATCTCAGAATTATAAATCTCAGCATTATACGAAGTAACATAATAAGATAATGATGAAATGTTGAGAAAACACCAATTCAGTTTCAGGAAACATAGGGTCACGATACCTTTATCCCAAATATTAAGCTAGAGAAACCATGCGATAGTAAAATATTCTAAATGTTGGAGAGAACGGCTATGGAGTGCACAGGGTAAGGAATAATTTGGCGCAGTTACAACACTCTTATGGAGATTAGTGACACAGAAATTACAAAAGACAAACCTTTGTTGAGTGAGGTGTAATGTGAACGAGTAATGCTGCTGTTAATATTTTTGAAGATGAAAATGAAATGGGAGATACGATACTGCGTGAAGAGTTTGACAGAGCACTGAAAGACCTGAGTCGAAACAAGGCCCCGAGAGTAGACAACATTCCATTAGATCTAATGACGGCCTTGGGAGAGCCAGTCCTGAAAAACTCTACCATCTGGTGAGCAAGATGTACGAGACAGGCGAAATACCGTCAGAATTCAAGAAGAATATAATAATTCCAATCCCAAAGAAAGCAAGTGTTGACAGATGTGAAAATTATTGAACTATCAGTTTAATAAGTCACAGCTGCAAAATACTAATGCGAATTACTTACAGACGAATGGAAAAACTGGTAGAAGCCGAACTTGGGGAAGATCAGTTTGGAATCCGTAGAAATGTTGGAACACGTGAGGCAATACTAACCTTACGACTTATCTTAGAAGAAAGATTAAGAACAGGCAAACTTAAGTTTCTAGCATTTGTAGACTTAGAGAAAGCTTTTGACAATGTTAACTGGAATATTCTCTTTCAAATTCTGAAGGTGTCAGGGGTAAAATACAGGGAGCGTAAGGCTATTTACAATTTGTACAGAAACCAGATGGCAGTTACAAGAGTCGAGGGGCATGAAAGGGAGGGAGTGGTTGGGAAGGGAGTGAGGCAGGGTTGTAGCCTCTCCACGATGTTATTCAATCTCTAAATTGAGCAAGCAGTAAAGGAAACAAAAGAAAAATTTGGAGTAGGTATTAAAATCCAAGGAGAAGAAATAAAAACTTTGAGATTCGCCGATGACAACGTAATTCTGTCAGAGACAGCAAAAGACTTCGAAGAGCTGTTGAACGGAATGGACAGTGTCTTGAAAGGAGGATATAAGATGAACATAAAGAAAAGCAAAACGAGGATAATGGAATGTAGTCGAATTAAGTCGGGTGATGCTGAGGGAATTAGATTAGGAAATGAGACACTTAAAGTAGTAAAGGAGTTTTGCTATTTGGGGAGCAAAATAACTGTTGCTTATCGAGTAGAGAGAATATAAAATTTAGACTGGCAATGGCAAGGAAAATGTTTCTGAAGAAGGGAAATTTGTTAACATCGAGTATAGATTTATGTATCAGGCAGTCGTTCCTGAGTGTATTTGCGTGGAGTGCAGCCATGTATGGAAGTGAATCATGGACGATAAATAGTTTGGACAAGAAGAGAATAGAAGCTTTCGAAATGTGGTGCTACAGAAGAATGTTGAAGGTTAGGTGGGTAGATCACGTAACTAATGAGGAGGTATTGAATAGGATTGGGGAGAAGAGAAGTTTGTGGCACAACTTGACTAGAAGAAGGGATCGGTTGGTAGGACATGTCCTGAGACATCAAGGGATCACAAATTTATCATTGGAGAGCAGCGTGGAGGGTAAAAATCGTAGAGGGAGACCAAGAGATGAATACACTAAGCAGATTCAGAAGGATGTAGGTTGCAGTAGGTAGTGGGAGATGAAGGAGCTTGCACAGGATAGATTAGCATGGAGAGCTGCATCAAACCAGTCTCAGGACTGAAGACCACAACAACAACAACAACAATTTTTTTCTGTTAGAGACAATCGAAAATATGAAACAAAATTTTAGAACAGGATTGTGCATGCTTGGAGAAGCGGTAAAAATGCTAGTGCTCGCAGACTTTCCTTCCGGCGGAAAGTGAGGGAGAGTGACAAGAACTGTTAAACAGGAAGTGAAGCCCCATCCGTGGTGTCGGGGTTTACTTGTAAAATTGAACTGTATTTGTAGTGATTATACACGTGATGGTATAAGAATATTTTACGCCACAGAGCAGAAAAGAGGAAGAAATTAAAAAAATTTTTACGTGTACACTAGTACAGCCACAGGTGACGACAGGCAGAAGTGGTGACATGACAATGCAGCAGAAAGAAACAGTCAGCACTGTATGTCGGTCACATACATGATCACATGTTGCTACATCAGGACCAGTCCACAAGTAAAAGTTAAAAATTCAGTAAAATGTCAGCCGCGAGAGAGAGAGAGAGACAGACAGACAGAGAGAGAGAGAGAGAGAGAGAGAGAGAGAGAGAGATGGTGATATATTCGTTAGCTCTTGTTAAGTGAAGCAACAAGCACTGTTTTGGATGCAGTACCATATTTCAGAGACTTGACTGTGTAGTTGATAGCCTGCTGACCAGTAGCAAAGAAGCGGGCTGCATTCGGCCATAACGAACAGAGCCTCGAATCAGTATCTCCGGCCTGCCTCCACAAATACCTCAGTTCTCAAGCTCTGAATTCCGATGGTCATTAGAATCGATGTCGTTCGTACCAAAGCACTCAATCTAATGATTATTACTGTATAGTGACATCAGTATGTTAGGTGTTTGCGGTGGTCTCCCGGTTCTAGACGCGCAGTCCGGAACCTTGGGACTGCTACGGTCGCAGGTTCGAATCCTGCCTCGGGCATGGATGTGTGTTATGTCCTTAGGTTAGTTAGGTTTAAGTAGTTCTAAGTTCTAGGGGACCGATGACAGCAGCAGTTGAGTCCCATATTGCTTAGAGCCATTTGAACCATTTTTTTCTTTTTTTTTTGTTAGGTGTTTAGGCACCTCTAGTGAACACACTATTTCAAAGTAACTGTAAAGCCACTTCCTCGGACGGAAATGAAAATCAGAAAATAGCCCCAAAATTCCCAAAGATTTCCACAAAACAAGTTCCAAATTCAATGAAAAATGAACAAGCAAACAAATTTCCAGTTAACACTGTTATTTGGATACTAATCAGTAATTGAATCAGGAATCTAATATTTAGTAATTTATTAACATACGAAAGAAAGATAGGATTCCAGTAAAATCAAACTCAAAATTCAAAATCATAGTAAATCACAAAGTCATTATAATTAAAATTCACAAATTAGAACCTACGTTCCCAAAGAACAGTACTCTATGAGGTTCGTGAGTAATGGCTAAGGATAATTCAATCCATTGTCACTACGTTACGAGAGTTAGCCGAAGCAGGTCATACTTTTGAATGCTCGTATATGTAGGCGCAATTTGATTGGTTTTTTTCAGAATTGATTATTGCGATCTACTATGATGCAGTGAAACGATACTTTTACTTCAAATATTAAGTTATTTAGAATTCAGATAGAGGAATTGCATATATTAGACAGAAGTGACTTTTAATTGGATAACCTAAAGTTAGCACAATTTAGGAAGTGAACACAGGTAGACAATTTCATTCGTAATAACTAATGGACTATGGAACTTGGCGATAGTTACGAAGCATATAATTTATAAGTTCTCCCAACACCTGGGAAACCCTCTTCCTCACGGCTCTGTTGGGAAGTGACTAATATTGTGTATTAAACCAGCATATCGTGTCAATTCACGTATTTACAATTCAAGTTTTACTATATTATTTATAGAGATAACGTGCTGCGATATTATTTGACTGAAGCGCTCGGCGCTTGTATAGAAACTCCTTGACGTTAACAATTAATAACACTGTTACGACTGATTATAGATTTGAGATTACAAGCAGTCTATAGGGAATTTGGTGTCGCTGGAAGTGATTTGAACTTATCATTAATATTTAAATAGCAACTGATAAAACATCGATTATAAACGATTTAATTACGACATTTGGTGAAGTACAAGTCGCGAGTTGGTGAAGCACAAGTCGCGAGTTCAGTCATCAATGCTCCTTTTGAAACGTCGATACCGATACGTAAGAAATAACAATCTCGTTGCTCTACCGCTGAGTGTTAGCCAAGAACGAAGATCCGAAAAGACGTTACAGAAATAACCACGACCTGCCCCTCAGAGGACTTTGTGTTGGCCACCACCTACCATGTCGCTGATGAGGGTACTGAGGGTCGTCCGAGACCGGAACATCTGAGAGTGCTTATTGCACTAACATCATCGTCACGTCTGAATGGACCATCTAGTTTCTGTGTTCCTGTTCGTCGCTGCAGGGACTTCTGGGTGCGAGACCCTACCACTTGGGTGTAGCTAGGATCAGCTAACTATTTGACTCCTGACAGCACAGTACATCCCAGTGCTACCCCCAGATGACAGGGTCTTCCTGTCTGGTGGGGCAGGATCAGCCAGATACACGATTTCCGATAGCATGATACATCCTTATGGGTCATCGTGGGTGAGCATCATCTTTTGGGGGAGGCTCGAGGACGCTCTAACACCGTGGGGACACATTCTTGCACTGCGGCTTCGCTTGCAGACTGCAAAACGGCAGCCTCAAGACCTCAGCCGAATCTCGGGAGTTGCAGCCGTGGTGACCAGTTGAGACAAGCTTACAGGAAGAAGTCAGCGAAATTCCAGCATATTACCGGCGTCAGGGAGGCTAACAAGAAGACACTGAACTGTAAACCACAGTCAACAAATATTAACTTCCTAATATAATGTCATGTGACGAGGGCCTCCCGTCGGGTAGACCGCTCGGCTGGTGCAAGTCTTTCTATTTGACGCCACTTCGACGACTTGCGCGTCGATGGGGATGAAATTATGATGATTAGCACAACGCAACACCCAGTCCCTGAGCGGACAAAATCTCCGACCCAGCCGGGAATCGAACCCGGGCCCGTTTTTGCAAAAGTTATCGAAAAGGCTGTGTATGGAAGGTTAATTGATCATTTTATATCACACGATTTACTAGCAAATGTACAGTTCGCCTTTAGAACTGAATATGCTATATTCTCTTTTCTCTGTGAAGTACTGGATGGGCTAAACAAAAAGGTTTGGAACGCTTGGCGTATTTTTTTGATTTTACAAACGCATTTGACTGTATTGACCACACAGTATTGCTCCAGAAGTTGGACCATTACGGAATAAGGGGAGTAGCTCACAATTGGTTCACCTCTTACTTTAGCAACAGGCAGCAAAACGTAATTATTCACTATGTTGATAACGGCTGTGATGTGGGATCTGAGTGGGGTACTGTCAAGTGGGGGGTGCCCCACGGATCAGTGTTGGGGCCGCTCCTGTTCCTTATTTATATAAATGATATGCCCTCTAGTATTATGGGTAACACTAAAATATTTCTGTTTGCTGATGACACTAGCTTCGTAGTAAAGGATGCTGTGTGCAACATTGACTCGGTTTCAAGTAGAGCAGTACATGACCTCAGTTCATAGTTTGTAGAAAATAAACTAACGTTAAACCACAGTAAGACTCAGTTTTTACAGTTCCTAACACACAATTCAACAAAACCTGACGTTTTAATCTCACAGAATGGGCATATTATTAGTGAAACTGAACAGTTCAAATTCCTAGGTGTTCGGATAGATAGTCGTGGAAAGCCCACGTTCAGGATCTTGTTCAAGGACTTAATACTGCCATTTTTACTATTCGAACGGTGTCGAAAGTGAGTGATATTTCGACACGTAAATTAGTCTACTTTGCTTATTTTCATTCACTTATGTCGTATGGTATTATGTTTTGGGGTAACTCTTCCCATTCTAGAAGGATATTTTTGGCTCAGAAACGGGCGGTTCGGGCAATAAGTGGTGTGAGTTCACGAACCTCTTGTCGACCTCTGTTCACGAGTCTGGGTATTTTGACGTTGGCCTCTCAATATGTATATTCCTTATTGTCGTTTCTTGTTACCAATACTAGTTTATTTCTAACAATAAGCAGCTTTCACTCGGTTAATACTCGGCAGAAATCAAACCTTCATTTGGATCGGACTTCCTTAACTCTTGTGCAAAAAGGTGTGCAGTATACTGCTGTATCCATTTTCAATAAGCTGCCACTTGAATTCAAAAATCTTAGCAGTAATCCACGCGCTTTCAAATCGAAACTGAAGAGTTTCCTCATGGGTCACTCCTTCTATTCTGTCTAGGAGTTCCTTGAAAAATTAAGATGATTCTCATTGTATTGCTGATAGCGTTTGCTTAAACTTATGGACTGATTTTCTTTCAGGTTCATGAGCATTTATTTTTATCTGTTATTACTTTTTATGTTGTAATTTCATGTACTGACACGTTCCATGACCTTGGAGATTTGCTCCTCAATTTGGTCCTACGGAACTTGACATTTCAATAAAAAATAAAATAAATAGGATTGACAGTCTGTCGCACTGAGCACTCAGCTACCGGGGGCTTGTTAATCATGCTTTATTAGCAACAAAACATGCTCTAAATGTCCAAACACGTCCTGACAATGTAGAGGTGTCTCCGCTCGGCACACGTACAATTTGGGGTGAAAAGATGTTCTTCGGTCACATCAATACGACATTGCGGTCCAGGAGCGACTGACGAACCAGGAAAGGACATCGCAACATCAGCAACAACCATCTGACTTCTCAAACTGCCTCCACGCTCCTCAGTTACCACTGCAACGTGGTGTATACAAAGAGTATTTTCTGCTGGCCTTTCATTTTGTTATAACCGGTTTCCAATGTAGAGATTGGCGTGTAACGTGCAAAATGACTTCTGTCAAACCTGGAAAACCTGTAGATCTGTCACAGTTTAGAAGGAACTGTAGGGATCCTTATTTGGTAGCCATGAGGTGTGGGCGCTCTAATTTAATTCGTCATAGTGTGCCGTGTAGTAGAATGGTACCAGTAACTTGCACCACTGTGATTATGCAGCACACGATTTTACAAATGTTGCTGTGAAATTGTCAGACGTAAGAATTTGTTAAAATTCTCCGTCTGAGTTTTTCTGTTGCTTTTAAAAGAGGCAGCGTTCGCTCCATGTTAGTCTTGTCTGTGTAAAACTAACAATAAACTGCACAAAGATGTTGGAAATATTACAGCTCTGATCGAGCAAGTATCGAGCAAGTACGCAACTAGAAACTTTCGAAGCTGTGCAGCAGTCACAGTCAGGTTCAGGTGACGTCGAGACAGTAGTGAGTGTGCCCTCCTCTTCCTTAAATCCTCCAGCAGCTAACATGATTACATCCTTCTCCGGCAAAACAACAGAGGATATGCCAGTATTCATAAACGATGTTTCAGCCAAAGACGAACAAAGTAACCGATAAGATGATAGGAGCCCACAGAGGGCCAATCTACGTCTGGTGGGTGAGGCTGAAACATATGTTTCCAGAATGAGATTTTCACTCTGCAGCGGAGTGTGCGCTCATATGAAACAATACTGGCAGAAGTAAAGCTGTGAGTAACGGGTGTGAGTCGTGCTTCGGTAGCTCAGATGGTAGAGCACTTGCTCGCAAAAAGCAAAGGTCCCGAGTTCGAGTCTCGGTCGGGCGCACAGTTGTAATCTGCCAGGAAGTTTCTTGAAACATATGTTGTTTCACTAGATTCATGTCAATGGGTGCAACAGTTGCATATTTTTTAAATGTTAAAGGTACATCTATTACTAGGATGTTACCGAGGCGCTACGAGAACTTGGCTGAAAGACAGTTTCTCATGGTAAAGTACCACCAGGTACAGGCTAGTTGATTTGATGACTGTGAAATCGACGTACTACAACGAGTATTACGTTGCTTGAGCCACACAGAACAATGAAGCATTAGATGAAAGGCATTATTTTATACACAGAAGTGTAGCGTGGGTAAGCAACGTAAATGGCGAATTTATGGTTTGATAAGCTGTGGATAATTTTGGGATGGATCACATGAGTCGGCGTGAAGTGATTAATCATAACAACTTAAGAGATACTCTATGAGGATGATATTGATATGTCAAGAGATGGTCGCAGCTTCATGCAAACCACTAATGCAAACGCATTATGTACCACTGATCGTCACTTGACGGGCAAGAAACGGTAACCATGGTAACATTGTTATTAGAATACACGGACTTGCTTAGGTCAGATGGTCCATTACCAGCAAAACCTGTAACACAACATTTCATTCCAACATTGCAGAGGTACCCTTTTTTTGTTATAAGGCATAGTCAGAAGTAACCTGATAAGTTTGTCGGCCCAGGTATCTGAGTGGTGGCCGGCACGGTAGATCAGCGTTTTCGGTCAGAAGGCTAGCTGCCCTCTGCAAAAATAAATAAATAAAAAGGAGTGATTGGATCATCGATGAACTTGAACGGGTGTCATGGGACGTCCGCACCAAACAAATCCAAAAAACAATAGCAAATAAAATGAGATTAAAACCAAAAAAAGTGGTTAGCCTGACGGAATGCCATGCAAAGGGGCCCAGATTCGATTCCTGGCTGGGCTGGAGATTTTCTCCGTTCAGGGACTGGGTGTTGTGTTGTCCTCATCACCATCATTTCATGGCCATCGACACGCAAGTCTCCGAAGTGGCGTCAACTAAAAAGACTGCACCAGGCGACCGGTCTACACGACGGGAGGCCCTAGCCACAGATTTCATTTTTTTCCATCTACCACTACGAATTGCTCTTCTGTGACAATCTTTTCATCTCAGAGTACCACTTGCAACCTACATCCCCAGTTATTAACTGGATGCATTCCAATTTCTATCTTCTCCTACACTTTCCATCCTCTAGTACCATGGAAGTTGTTTCTTGATGTCTTAGAATATGTCCTAACACCCTGTCCCTTCTTCTTGTCAGAGTTTCCCCATTTATTCCTTTCCTCGCAAATTCCGAGGAGTACCTCCTCATTTCTTACCTTATCAGTCCACGTAATTTTCAACTTTCTTCTGTAGTTCCACTTCACAAACGCTTCGATTTTCTTATGTTCTGGTTTTCTCACAGTACATTTTTCACTGCCATGCAGTGCTGTGCTCTAAATGTAAATCCTCAGAAACTTCTTACTCAAATTAAGACCTATGTTTTATACCAATAGACTTCTCTTGGCTAGGAATATCCGTTTTGCCAGAGCTATTCTGCTTTTTATGTTCTCCTTGCTCTGTCCATCATGGGTATTTTTCTGCCTAGATGGCAGAATTCCTTAACTTCAACTACTTCGTGATCACCGTTTCCGATGTTAAGTTTCTCATTGTTCTCATTTCTGCTTCTTCTCACTAAATTTGTTTTTCTTTGATTTAATCTTAATATATATTCTATACTCATTAGACTGTTCATTCCATTCAACACATCTTGTAGCTCATTTCACTGAGGACAGCAATGCCATCAGAGAATATTATCATTGAAATCTTTTACCTTGAACTGTAGTCCTACACATGAACCTTTCTTTTCTTTCTGTCATTAGTTCATTGATGCATAGATTGAACGGTGGGGACAAAAGACTACATCCCTGCCTTACACCCTTTTTAATCAGGGCACTTCGTTCTTGGTCTTCCAGTCTTATTCTTCACTCTTGGTTCTTGTACATATTGTGTATTACTCGACTTTTCCTACAAATTAACCTTATTTTTTTCTCAGAATTACGAACATCTCCCACCCTTTGACATTGTCGAGCTCCTTTTCCAGGTCGACAAATCCTATCACTGTGTCTTCGTTTTTCCTCATTCTTTTTTAAACTATCAACTGAAACGTCAGAGCTGCCGCCGTAGTACCTTTATCTTTCCTAAAACCAACCGATCATCATCTAACAGATCCTCAATTTCCTTTTCCATTCTTCTGTGTGTTATTCTTATCAACATCTTGGACGCATGATCTGTTAACCTGATTCTACAATAATTCTTGCTGTTTTTCGCTCTTGCTATCTTCTGAATTGTGTGGATGCAGTTTTGCAGAGGTCCCATACATTCTACACGCCAACGGGAAATAATCTTTCTGTGGCCACATCCCCAATATTTTCAAAAATTCTGATGTTATACAATACAACCCTTCTGCCTTATTTGATCACAAACCGTTCAAAGCTCTTTTAAATTCTATCTCTAATACTGTATCCCCTGTCTCTTCCCTGTGGACTCTTGTTTCTTCTTCTATCTCTACTTCAGCCTCATAGAGGTCATCAGCGTATTCTTTCCACCTATCTGCTCTCTCTCTCTCTCTCTCTCTCTCTCTCTCTCCTCCATACTTAAAGGAGGAATTCTCACTGCACTCTTAATGTTACTGCCATTGCTTTTAATTTCACTGAAGCCATATATAATACCGAAGCACTTACAACTCTTGGTAGATGAATTTATAGATCATCAGGTAAAAGACAGTCGATGGTCAGCCAAAATTATCATTGTACCAAAAACGTCGGCCTATGGCACCGTGAACAACATATTCTGTTTCGGCTACCGTTACCAAAAAGCATGCGAAATAACAGACGTGTTTCCAATCCCGGAAATAATGGAAACATTGAAAACTTAGGACAACATAAATATTTCTCACAATGGAGCTTAGACGTGGTTACCACCAATTAGATTTTTCGAAGATAGGTTTAAAACAGAGTTCACAACACCCTCAGGTCATTATCAATACCACAGAAGTCCATTTGGATAACAAAAGTTCTCCTGCTGCGTTCCAATACTTGTTAGCAGAGTACTTTAGTGGGATGAAACTGAAGAGATGTATGGCCTGTCCTGATGATACAATATTTTTGTAAGAAATGTATAAGAGCGTTTCAAACACTTGTATTAAGTGTTCAACAGACTGAGAACAGCACGTCTTGTACATAGAATGGACAAAAGTTTTAAAAATTTGGAAATTTGTGGTAAGGACAATGGGACCAAACTGCTGAGGTCATCGGTCCCTAGGCATCCACACTAATTAAACTAACTTACATTAAGGACAACACACATACTCATACGCGAGGGGGACTCGAACCTCCGACGGGGGGAGCCGCACGAACCATGGCAAGACGCCCTAGACCGCACGGCAGACAAATGTTATTTTGCTCAAACAAAATTTAATTACCTTGAGTATATTATCAGTCAGGGGTCATCATTTCTTGGTTTATGTAACTGTTGATTGTTTGTAAAGGGATTTGCTGAAATTGCCTAACCATTACCAGGTAACTTAAGAAGGGAGTTAATTTTCAGTGGACAGCAGAATGTCACGAACCTGTTGGAAATTGGAGGATATACTGATATTAGTTCCTGTGTTAGTGTTTCCTGATTTCGAAAAGGAATTCATACTTCTTTTTAGAGCATTTGTAACAGTGCATTACACTGTATTTTGAATCAGAATTACAATGGAAAAGAACACCTGGTGGCATATGCATCTAGATCGTTGAACAAGGCTGGGCAAAATGAATCAACAGATGCAAAAGAGATGTTAGTAGTAATATAACGAATTTCTTATTCTTGTTGTTATTTGTATGGTCGGAAATTTAAAGTTATGACACATCACATCCTTGAAGGCAGACAGTGAAATTGGGTGAGTTTCATTACGAAGCGGTTCACAAGTCATGAGTAAAGCATACAAATGCTGGTGCCTTAAGTAGGAAACTAGCGGCATTAGAGGCATTAGGTAAGAGTGAAACAAATTGAAAACAGGTTCAGGCAGATGACAGTGAATGCCAACTACTTAAAAGAAAACCTCAGTTCATGATGCACGAGGGCTTACAGTTCAGTTTTACAAACTGCCGACCATGCATCTACATAGAAAACATAGCACAGTGTGTAAAGCAGTATGTCAAAAACTACATTCTGTGTTCACATAGAGCCGATTTAAGTAATCAAAAATTACAGCTGCAGAGGTTAAAGCTGGAAAAAATCGTTTCAAATGGTGGGACTTGATGGGTTAGAACCTTTCAACGCGTGTCCAGCTGGTAACAAATACGTATTCATCATGATAGACCACTTTTCGAGATATATACTATTGGATGCAATTCCAGATCAGAAAACTGGTGCCTCTGCGCAGGCAGTGATAAACAACTGGTTACCAAACATAACAGCAGCATAATCACAGATCAAGACACTAACTTTGTGTCCGATCTCACGAAACAGTTGTGCCATTTACTGCGAAACAAGAAGTTAAGCACCAACCGCTCCATCTGCAGGCAAATGGACGAACAGAAATAATTCACTGCACAGTATCTCAAATGCTAAGCCATTACATGAATAACCAACATGTGGACTGGGATATCTATTTAAATTCTATAGTCAGTGTATATAATTCAAAAGTTCACACAAGAAGAGGTCTTTCACCGTATGTAGTAGATCATGGGCGGAAAATACCGTCATTTTTGTCGTGATTCAACTAAAAATAGGGACACAAGATGAACCGGTAAAACAATTTGGAAAACGGTTAAGAGAAGTTTGTCAGAGGGTAAAATGTGCCAAAACTAGAGCCTCGGAAGAAGATCAGCAGCGTATCAGGCAACGTGGTAATCGACTTCCACGATACACGATAGGACAGTGGATACTGCTAGCAAATCCTTATATCCCAAAGGACAGAACAAGAACGTTATTAACGAAGTATCGAGAACCATGTCATGTCGTCGATAATAGTTCACCGGTAAATGTAAAACTACAAATACCTACTAAGATATCTAGCAACAGAAGAATAAGCAATTAAAGACTCGACGAAAACAGATAAATCTAACTTGCAGTCTGTGTCAGCACAGTGAAGCCATTTACAGGAAAGTTTGACGCATTATCACAGGTTCCTTCGACATTACTGGTGCACATGGCTTACGTCGGGACACGTGTTAGGTTAATTAGTTAAACATCATTTTTCGTTAGCTCGTTTTTGATTCTGTAGCCATACACTGATCAGAAAAAGGGAGGGGACTGATGATGAATTTATTTTCTGTTAGATGGTGTAACAATGATAGTCCATTAGGATTATCATGGGCGTGATATTACTACACTTTCGCAGGGAGTACGATTTAGAACGAAGCCTCTCAACACTGGACTTTTGTTCTCATGACAACCAGATGCACTACTCCCATACCACAAGTGGACAATTAAGTTCACATTCATGATTTGTGAGGTGAGTAAAGATGTCAGAACACTGCAGAACATTTTCATAGGGTTGCACAAAGACGTGTTGAAAGGAGGAGTATTAGCAGAAGAGCAAGACAAGAATAGAGAGTTCAGACTTTCCTGTAAAAAGTTAAGGTCTCAGTTGAAGCAGCTGATGGAAACAGTTCTGCCTTGACTAGTAGGAAGAAAAGAGGATAGTTAGAAGCAGATGAGTAGCTATTAAAACGGTGTAAAAGAAAAAAAAAACAGACAACGAGGATATACCAAGCTTGAACTGCATGACAGGAACCGTACAGTAGATGACAGAACATACAAAAGCAATGGCGTGTTTGCACACGACACAACTGATAAACAAATAATATTAAGAATATTAAATGCTACTACAAAGTGCGAAAATTAACGACAGAATTAAAGAACGGAGCACCATGGATATCCTGATATTGATTTGTGATAAGTGCAAGGTCACCTAAGTACACTTGATGAAAGCATGGTAGTAGCGAAATTATTGTGAACATTTGCAGACAGTTTGGGGGATGCCAGGATCGAAATTGAAACTCTGCAAGAAGCGGTTCACCACGCCAGCCATGGACAACTGAGTGCGACACTGATAACGCCGCAGCAGTTTCTTGTAGGGTTAGAATAAGCACAAAGAGACCTCCTTACAGGGTTACGTCATGTACATTTAACGGAAAAATATATAGACTTGTTTTATCTCATATCTAGATGATGCATCACTATACAGTTTCCAGTAGTAGGCACAGATGCACTAAGTTGTTGTTTTACGATCCCTCCACATCCAATTAAGTGGGATACACATTCAAGAAGTGTTACTGGTCTCAGAATGAAAATATGTTCATGCGCTTATGTCCATACAAATCAGAACAGTTGTGTCAGAGACACTGTTATTACCATTTTTCCAGTCAGGTTAGTTCAGACTAACGAACGACCATGTGAAATGCAATTATCTCTTGGAAAAATGAAAGCAGTATAATTTAATTAGATTGTAGCCACATTTCCAAGAAATTAGAGAGCTTCGTGTTACTTCATATTTTCACCGGAAACAGTTACAGAAACGAAAAATCAACAGGGACGACAAAATTGGAATTGCAGAATAGCGGGTTATTCATCGACAGGACCAAGTATGACATAGATGGCATACTGTTTCATCCTCCAGCCGCTGAAGTAGGGACATCAATGATTACGGTTTCTCGACCAATGTTGTATTGTCCTGCAGAAGCATTACGGATATTACCTGTGCAGACCCTAACCTTATTTAACAACACCCTGGATTCCAGTTACTACACTGTTTAGATGAACTGACAATCCCAGACTAGAGAAGAATTTAAGTTGACAAGATGTTACAACGGCCAGCCGGAGTGGTCAAACGGTTCTAGGCGCTACAGTCTGGAACCGCACGACCGCTGCGGTCGCAGTTTCGAATCCTGCCTCGGGCATGGATGTGTGTGATGTCCTTAGGTTAGTTAGGTTTAAGTAGTTCTAAGTTCTAGGGGACTGATGACCTCAGAAATTAAGTCCCATAGTGCTCAGAGCCATTTGAACCATTTTGTTACAACGTGTAAAGAAATAGCATGAGATGTGCAAGCAGAAAGTACTAATTGTCAGTGTGCCCATGTTTGTTTTATCCTGGTTCTAGTACTCATTTACTTCTGCTTCAAAAGCAAAATATCACATTTAAACGAACCACCAATCCACGAAATATCTTTGGAGTGGATAATTACTTGATATTAATTCAGAATAGAAACTGTAACGAATATTAGTAGCAGGAAACAGATTAGAAAGATAATGTGAATTAAATAATAACACAAATACTAGGCGCCTTTCAGTACAGATCAAGAAGAAACCAAAGGACTGAACGTGGAGTAACATTAAACGGTAAATACAAAAATGTACAGACTAGTGAAGAAACAGGTAAAGAAAGTAATTTCATGACGAATTTCTTGAAAAAGTTCACACTTAGCGCAGCCACAGGCGACACGAGGGAAAGTTGGTGACATAGCTAAGCACCAGAAAGAAACAATCAACACTTTAAGTCAGTCACCTACATGAGCACTGGTTACTACAGTGGCACCAATTACCAGGCATAAGTTACACATTCAGCAAAATGTCAGCCGAGAGAGAGAGAGAGAGAGAGAGGAGGAGAGAGAGAAAGAGAGGTGGGGTGGTGGAGGGGGGGGGGGGGGGGGGGACGGAGAGGGAGAGAGAGAGAGAGAGAGAGAGAGAGAGAGAATTGGAGATAAATTCATTAGCTCTTGTTACGAAAAGTAACAAGCACTACCTCAAATGTAATAAAAAATTCCAGAGACTTGACAGTGCAGTTAAGATTCTGTAACAAACCGTTAAGCATATTCGTTGAAGACATAAAGTCCGTAAATATATCCGCAATCATTTTTTTGCACTTCATTTCTACAAGTCCGTCTTGATCACACAGATTTCTTACACTTTATTACCGGTTTCGGCTACTGCCATCTTCAGATCTGTTACAAAAATAAATATTGTGTAAGCGGCAGGTTCAATTAGTTAACGCTAAATCCAACAAGTCCTAGTGGTATGTAAAAGTATAAAATGTTTATAGCCACTTATAGCTGTCATACATTCGATTGAAATATTCTGATGTAAATCAAGTTACACATGTGAGTATATTGTATTTTAAGTATGAATCCAGTTTCACATCAGTATACGTTTTACTGTCAGATGTTCGTTTTGTTATGGGAAGTAATTTAAAAAAAATTAACCAATGGCTGTGCATACCGCAATATAACCACCGCATTGGCGAAACTATTTTAGTATGCGATCTATCTAAAGTGCCTTATGCTAGCATTAGTTTCTTGTATAAATACCAGACGCAATCTAAGTATTACCGGCAAACAAAGCAACTGACGCGGTGTTACTGGACATCGAAAAGGGTTACGATGGTCTATGGCACAACGGCCTAATACTCAAACTTTGCGACACAGGGTTCCCCGATGGGCTCCTACGCCTCATACACTCATATCTCACGGTCAGGAGTTTCAACACCGACGTGCAGGGTAAACAATCGACACGACATTGTATACGGGCAGGAGTACCCCAAGGAAGTATCCTAGGGCCCTTACTGTTTAACCTCGACATTAACGACCTCCCAGCGACACACAACACGACGGTAGCAATCTACGCGGATGACACCGCCATCCTTGCGCAAGATTGGAAGCCGTCTAACATTAACTCACGACTACAGACTGCACTCAGAACGGCGGAGCCTTGGCTGGTCAAATGGCGTGTTAGAGTAAACATCGACAAGTGCGAGGCCGTTCTGTTCACTAGAAGACCGAAGCAACTGTTCAAACATCAGCACTGCAACCCAATAACACTACACACATGCCCAATACGTTTCCGCGAGAAGCTCAAATACCTCGGTGTCTGGCTGGACAGGAAACTACTCTGGGGGGACCACATTCAACACGTGACCAACAAAGCTAACGCGAGGCTCAAACAACTCTACCCTATGCTTAACAGGCGTAGCACACTGAATAGGAGGGTGTCCAGGTCCATGTACACCACACTTATCCGACCCCTGATGACGTACGCAGCCCCTGTCTGGGGATACGCTGCGCCGCCAACTCGCCTGCGCCGACTCTAACTCATACAGAACAAAGTATTCAAAATCATGAGCAACGCTTCGCGCTACACACGTATCGCGGACCTTCACCGGCAATACCGGCTAGATACTATCTTGCAGGTATTCCAAAAACTCTCCACACGACTGTACAATAACACGAGACACTCGCGCAACCCGTTTATCCTTTCTCTGGGTAACTACGACCACAACCATAGATGGAAGCAGACCAAAGACATTACTGGCTAGGAACTAAACATCTATGGTCCATAGAACGCTAACACGAAAGTACTGGCGCGCCCCTGCAACACAGTTATTACTGGAAACCCCAGATGTTCGACCAGCCGTAAAACAGGCAACCGCAAGGAAACCGTACTGTACACACCACGCAAACCAGCCACACTAATCTACAACGACCTTGAACTGTTGCAGGGACGCAGAACTGCAGCAAGCCACGCAACGAGCTCCAGCAGTGACAAAGGTAACGATGCACGATACCTCGAACTAACAGACCCACACCTTGCATGCACTGTCGCAGATAGCAAGCCGCTACTGCCCTTACTACCCGTCCTACTGTCGCAGAGGTTTTTTTTCGCTTGGCTCTTGCCTTGGCACTTTTTTTTCCTCTGCCCTTACAACCGCTACCCTTCGATCGCTTTCGTCAACTCACTATCTCCTGATGGACCATGTTAATGAGTAATCTTACACAGACGCATGGATAACATCACAGCCTGCATCCTGTGACTCCTGATTCAAAAACTAACATGTTATACGGAGGAGACAGTAGAACTTTTGGTTTGGTCACCACGTTGGTGTGGGCGTGGAGGAGCCCCATCCCTTGCGGACAAATTATTACCAGCACTACCATGTTCTCACATGTTTAACTTCACGATGATTTACATCAGAATATTTTAATCGTATGTATGGCTGTTATACGTGGCTATAAACATTTTACACTTTTATATTTTATGCACCACGAGGACGCATTAGATTTAGCGTTAACTAGTTGAATCTTCCGCTTACTCAATACTTATCTTTGTAACAGATCTAAAGATGGCAGTAGCCGAAGCCGGTAATAAAGTGTAAGAAATCTGTGTGATCAAGACGGACTTGTAAAAATAAAGAAACTGTTTAGCAAACACAGCAGAACAAGGTCCGCTGACAACCAGTAAAGAAGCCGGCCACATTCAGCCATCACTACCTCCCACCTTCCACCCTTAAATATTGCAGATGTCCAGCTCTGATTTCAGTTGGTCATTAGGATCGATGGAGTTTGTACCGAAGCACTTAGTTCAGTGACTGTTACGGTGTAGTGATATACATGTCTTAGATGTTCCAACATTTCTCGTGAACACGCTGCTTAGCGTTCTCGACATGACAGCATCCAAGTTATCATGACCTGTCACTCAACTTCTCATTGGCCATCACCTACCACAGCGCTGATGGGGAGGCTGAGGTACTTCCAACACCAGCCGGCCGCGATGGTCTAGCGGTTCTAGGCGCTCAGTCCGGAACCGCGTGACTGCTACGGTCGCAGGTTCGATGTGTGTGATGTCTTTAGGTTAGTTAGGTTTAAGTAGTTCTAAGTTCTAGGGGACTGATGACCTGAGATGTTAAGTCCCATAGTGCCCAGAGCCATTTGAACTTCCAACACCGGTACGCCTCACATTGCTTATCACACTAGCAGCATCGACGCTGCTGAGTGAGGGAACCATCTAGCAATATTTTCCTGACCATCGCTGCAGCGCTAGCATGGTACATCAAGAGGCGTCATCATGTATTACCGTCATCTTCTGAATCAGGTCTGAGGATGATCTAACAGAATGGGGACACACTCTTAGGCTGCAGCTTCGCCTTCGCACTGCCAGATGGTAGCCTGCAAGACTTCAGCCAAACTGCTAGAAAAGCAGCCTTGGTGATCAGCCAGGCCAAATCGACAAGGAGTCAGCAGAATTCCACCTTATCACTGCCATGAGGCACCATATGAGCTGACAGGAAGACACTCAACTGTAAATCAGAATAAATAAATATCAACTTACTAATTTTGTCAGCGTTGAAGATACTCTACAGATTCACCACGCCATTCTAACAACGTAGAGGTATCTCTGCTCAGCACTGCTATAATATAACTAAACAATTAAGACGAGTACTGTGTTCATTCAAAAAATTACTCTCACTTCCAGATAACTAATTAGGTGGCTGTACAGCTGAGTAGCCGAATATCAGAAAGAAAGAATAAAGAATAAAATAAACTGGTGTGAGAAAAAATTAAGGAATAAACAAAAGAACGAAAGTAGTTTAATGCAGTGAAAGGACGATGACATTTTTATAAGTATTCGACCTAAGGAAACCAAAGATGTAGCTAAATAATTATATCGACAAAGAACAGTTAGAGAAGGTGGACAAAGCTTCATCCACTGCCAATTTCCATGCTACTGAAAGATGTGGCACATGTCCCATTAATCAGGCCTTACTATAAATTCATATCTGTAAAAGTTTATCGTAAACCCATACCCCAGTATCTAACTTCTAGAAATTCTTCATTTCGTACGTTTATCATGCACTTGATTTTTAACTTTCTTCTTTGGCACCATATTTACCTTTCTTCATTTCTACTTCTTTATTTTTATCATGCTCAACTTACATACAATAATGAGCTTCAGGTATACTATTTTCGAATCATCGTCTTCATTTCCTTATCAATTTTTGTAATTCTCAAGCTCTTTCGTTGAACAACACTTTCTGTATCAGCGCCAAATACCTACTCCGTCTCCCATGTTTCACCTACCTTAAGAATTCTTGCTTCCTGCATCATTCACTTCTTCCATTGCTTCTTCCATTGTGAAAGCATGTCGCTTCCTTGTATCTACTCGTCGTCGCTAGAATTTTAAACTAGGTGAGTCATTCTAATTAACCACTCCAAGGATTCCTAGCTTTTAATCAGAAATTCTACACTCTCTGCAAACCTTCCTGTTGTTTATATATGTTCCCTTGCACTTTCATTGAAATTCTCTTTTTTTGGGACTGATTACTCGACATAGAAATTAAACATCTGTAACGAGAACTTACAGAGTAGCTTTACACATGTTTTACTAGTTGAGTACCTGATGTTGCACGGATATGTATATCTTCCCATCTTCTGTTAGTTCATCTCCTTCTCCACTCTCTCTCCATGTCCTCTTGCCTTTCTCTCTGTCCACCTGCTCCTTCGCCTCTCTCTGTCCATTGTCTCTTTCCCCCTTGAAGTCCATCTCCTCTTTCCCCATCTTCTCTCCCCCTCTAAGCCAATCTACTTCTACCATCACTCTCTTTATATAAAATAAAAGGTGAGGCATAATGCACCTGCGTTTCCTCCATCTGCGTTTATGATGTCGTACTTCATGAGCTATGTGTGGTACAATGACATAAATTTGCAGGTACATTCAGTAGTATACGCAGTTTTACTGCATGACCAGTGAAAGTGATACACATTTTTACTTTCATCATTTTGCTGGAGTTGTCAGCGAGAAAAAGTCTCGCAAAGAATTGAAATTGTGTGATACGTGTAACGAGTTTGGTTTCAATTGCTCCATTGATTTATCGCGACATGTGGAACATACACAGATACATTTACAATATACATACCGTCAGACATAAATACGTATATACGTTTTTATAAGATGTATGGATTACAGTCTTCCTCTACCTTTGTTAGAAAAGAATACTGGTGACTAAGTGAGTAGGTAAGGTAAGTAATGAGGAGGTACAGAATCTAATCAGGAACGAGAGTTGTGGTAAAACTTAATGACAGGAAGATATATATTGATAGGCTGCGGAGTTACGCAGAAACGAAGAGACGTGCACACCACTAGCGTTGAGAGTTCCTCAAACCAAGTGTTTGTTCTGTAAAAGCTACTGCTATTCTAAACTAGTCACCTTTGTCTGTAATTCTGTCTCAAACATTCTCTGATATTTTTTTGTGCTTACCAAGTCGCAAGAAGGTGCCCTACCTTATTCTTCGTAGCACGTTTGTCAAAGGACCATGACACCTGTAACTCACGGGATTTAAAAGTCTTAGGTACGTTTCGGAGGGACCTGCCCGACACACCTGGTTAACATCTTTTCGTGCAATGGCTCCTAGTTCCCGACAAATTCCATACTCAAGTCTTATGTGCAGTTCCTATATTGCAACGTTAGCTGCATTTCGACCAAAGGAGTATAGCCTTTGTTTAACAGGGTATCATGCTGTTAGCAGAGGTGAAAATTCTCCTTTGTACTTTTATTTAGTTTCATCGTACAGAATATCATTAATATATCCCTAGCAAAATTACTCAGAAATAGTTGGTTTTCGCTGAAGTAATTTCATTAATAAGTCAGACACTAAAGCAAACATTTTTAAAAATGTGGATTCGGCTTGATGCAAATAGATTACAGAATCACGTACTGCCTAGAACAGAACTCCGGGTGTTATTTGTCGTAGAAACAACCGAAACACAAATTAGTAGAGCATCACCCACACTTAAAGAAACATCTGCTGCCTTTCAGGTACATGGTTTTTTATTTTAACCTGCCTGTGAAAATAAACGTCATAGAGCTGGAAAAGCGATGCACATTTGAGTGGGATAATTACTACTGTGCAACTGCATGCTTCTCTTTCATCTACAATGATCTGATCATAAAGTGACGGATCAGCTTGCCCGCCCCACGAATATAAAGAAATTTTTCTTTTCTCACTACCGAAGAATGAGAGATTTTAAAAATCCTTTGCACAGATCTTTCGTGAACTTATTTCAGGCAGGTCAGAAAATTAATATTTTTAATTCGTGAGCAGGCCTGTGTAGCTGAGCGGTTCTAGGCGCTTCAGTCTGGAACCGCACGACCGCTACGGTCGCACGTTCGAATCCTGCCTCGGGCATGGATGTGTGTGATGTCCTTAGATTAATTAGGTTTGAGTAGTTCTAAGTTCTAGGGGACTGTTAACCTCAGATGTTAAGTTTCATAGTAGTCAGAGCCATTTGAACCAATTTGTTTTAATTCGTGAGTCTATTCGTCAACATTTTTTTAAACAATCCGAACAAATTTCTCGGATGCTTCTTGCATACAAAAGAAAACGTAAGGGAATATCTTTTCTAAAGCAGTTACAGTGTACTGTGCTGTAAAGGAATCACTAATCTTGTTCAAATCTTTCTTCAGCACTCGGATGGTTTTCGCTCTTTTTCTGCATGGCATCTATCGTAAGTCGATTGGTAATGGAAGCCAGTTTGATCGGTATTAATTACATAATCGATGATAAAATTAGGACTGACCGCTTTCGTCTGTATCAGGAATCCTACGGCAGCTGCTAGTACTTCGTCAATCGTTACGAACTTTTTGGAACTGTTCAAATATTTATAATTCTAGCTACAAACCAGAAACGGTACAAACATTTAAAAATGTGCTGTAATTATTGGTTTATTAATCCAATTACATCAGCGAAAATGAATAGTTTTGCATGACACTGTTCAATAGCGTAAAGAGTGCAGACGTAGCACTTAAACACGTGCCGCCTGTATGGGTAAACGTTGGCCGTTACACTACACAAGCCTATCTGAAACATGACTAACCTTATCGGTATAGGAGGAACTTAGCGACCAGCGTTCCCTCGCGGTTAACCCGTACGCATAAGCAAATGATCTCATGACGTTCCTATTCCTGTGGGGTGTTTTTTACTCCTATCAGAAAATAATTTCATTAAACTGCTCAGGGAATTCGAATGGACGTATAAACACCACAAGATAAGAGTATATTAAAGATGTGTTTAATGATTTTTAAGGCGCAAAGACTCACTTCCAATAAACACCAAAAATAAAATGTCACCCAGACGGTGTATCCTAGAGAGACTGTCTTACACCTAATCAGCAAACTTGCTAATATTTTCTTCCGAAATGGGAAATTAGTGTACCTTGTACATTAACCTAAAGCAAGGCTTGCACGTAGTTTGGTTTTCTGGTCTTTTTCTTCGGGGACACATCTCACATCTCCCAGAAGATGATCTAGCTTTCCTCTGTCTTGCGGGCCGCATCGGCCGAGCAGTTCTAGACGCTTCAGTCGGGAACCGCGCGACTGCTACGGTCCCAGGTTCGAATCCTGCCTCGGGCATGGATGTGTGTGATGTCCTTAGGTTAGTAAGGCTTACGTAGTTCTACGTTCTAGGGGACTGATGACTCCATATGTTAATTCCCATAGTGCTCAGAGCCATTTGAACGATTTTCCTCTGTCTTGGCGTCTACAATCTATTGCCACAGTTCAGTGGCAGCAGTGGCTACGTTATCACATGCTGCGAGGTATTTCTCACCCGAGCACTATAAGACACACTTCCTACTCAAAAAGACGATGCTACAAGAAGGGACAGTTGGTTGAAAGGTATATGGTAGGCCATTGTTGTAGAATTTATCTGACAATGCTACCAACGTATCAAAGCTACAGTGGAGCATGCTTTACACAACGAGTGTGCTTACGGATTAACTAGGTGTGTCCTGGAGTGACGCCTGTGCTAAGGTTTCTGTCGGAAGAACTGGCGCTGCGGCCGCTCGGCGATCGCGTTCTGGGATAGCACTGCTTTCGACAAGAGCAGCGGACTAGCGCCGGCGCGGCGCCACGTATCTTGTCGCGACAGCAAACACACGGACCGTGTCGCTGGCGATCCTGTTTACCCAGGGCTGCGGGGAACCTGGCGCCAGATGACGGCCAGCGGGGGAGGGTACAGGAGGCCCAGGGACCAGAAACAATATCGCAGCCGCACGACACGCTACAGCTTCCAGCACGCGTAAATACGCTGTGTCAGACGCAATATCGCCGTCTTAGAATACAGTCTTTTTTCCTGCGAGGAATCTAAAGCAAAGCAACACTGTGTAGCCAGTGGCGACGTAACGCCGCAAGAGGGCACACACTCCGGAAAGCTGTAAAGAAGATAGGATTACTCCTACTGATAATAAATTATGATGAGGAAAATAAAAGACTATTTATCCATGCAGGTACCCGCCAGGCTAGCCGAGACCGCTAACGCACTGCTTCCTGGACTAGGATGAGCGCGCCGGCCCCGGATCGAATCCGCCAGGCGGATTAAAGACGAGGGACGATGTGACGGCCATCCTAGAGGTGGTTTTTCGGTGGTTTTCCACATACCGCTAGGCGAATACCGGGCTGGTCCCCGTGTTCCGCCTCAGTTACACGGCTCGCAGACATCTGAACACGTTCGCACTATTCCATGGATTACACTCGACGCAGATAGTTGGGGTACACTAATTCCGTCCCGGGGAGGGGGGGGGGGGGGCGGGGTACGGGATGGCGGCAGGAAGGGCATCCAGCCACCCCTTAAACATTAAAATGCCAAATCCGATTAACGATGGCTGACTGCGTAACTGTGGGACAAGGCTCAAGCGACAGAATTTATCCATGCAGGTGTCAGCATGATACTGCGCAGTGACGACATGGCAGTAGTACTCGAAAGGGTACTTGGAATTAACGCCCGCTGATGGATAATAGACACATAAGCAAAAATAAAATCAGGTATTGCTGTGCGCAGTAGGGAGACCTGGTGGATGGCTAATGTTACACTTCGACACGAGACTCTTCAAGTAAACGAATTTCGATATCTTGGGAATGGAGTACACGAAGAAGAAAGACGCAAGAAATACGTAATAGTAACGATTTCCCAAGGCTTTTGGTTTTGCTTTTCTACTAGGGTGTGCTGAAAATGAATGCTGCCTAATTTTTATGTGAATACTCTTAAAGCTTTTTTAAAAAAAATTATTAACCTTCTTCGACTTCATTCTACGTGTCTACATATTTGCAGCCATCTGCCGCTGTAGCGTGTAACATGGCGGTGTGTAACGTAGCTATACTGAGGTGACAAAGTCACGCGATAGCACTACGCACTTATACATATGGCGGGAGTATCGCGTACACAAGGTATAAAAGGGCGGTAAACTTGCGGAGCTATCATTTGTGCCCAGGTAACTGATGTGAAAAGGTGCACGACGTGATTACGACCGCACGACGGAACAGACTGAACGCGGAGTGGTGGTTGGAGCTAGACGCCTGGGACATTCCGTCTCGGAAATTGTAAGGGAATTCAATATTCAAAGATCCACATTGTCAAGAATGTGTCAAAAATGTCTAATTTCAGTCGTTACCTCTCATTCACGGAGAACGCAGTGGCCGACGGCTTTCACTTAACGACTGGGAGCAGCGGCGTGTGCATAGAGCTGCCACTACTAAAATACAAGTAACACTGCGTGAAATAACCGAGAAATCAATGTGGGTTGTACGATGAACGCACCCGTTAGGACAGTGCGCCGAAATTTGGCTCTAATGGGCTATGACAGTAGACGAACGATGCGAGTGCTTTTGTTAACAGCCCGAATTCGCCTGCAGTGCCTCTCCTGGCCTCACGATCATACCGGTGGGACCTTGGACGTCTGCGAAGCCGTGTCCTCTTCAGATGAGTCCCAGTTTCAGTTTATAAGAGCTGATGATGGGGTTCACGAAGCCATGAACCCAAGCTGTCAGCAAGGTACTGTGCAAGTTGTTGGTAGCTCCATAATGGTGCGGGCTGTGATTACATGGAGTGGTCTGTTTCCTTTGGTCCAAATAAAACAATCATTGACTGGAAATGATTATGTTCTCCTTCTTGAAGACCATTTGTAGCCATTTATGAACTTCATGTTGTGGACGACAATGTAACATGTCACCGGACCCAAATTGTTCGCGACTGGTTTGAAGAACATTCTGGACATTTCGAGCGAATGATTTGGCCACCCAGATCGACTAAATGGGTCATAATCGAGAAGTCAGTTCGGGCTCAAAATCCTGTACCGGCAACACTTTCGCAGTTACGGACACCTGTAGAGGTAGCATGGCTCAATATTTCTGCAGGGTACTTCCAACGACATGTTCAGTCCATACCAGGTCGAGTTGCTGTACTACGTTGAACAAAAGGAGATCAGACACGATATTAAGATGCATTCCCTCACCTTTGTCACTTCAGTGTCAGTCAGTGCAAGAGGAACAGCGTGATTTAACTGAGTTTCGAATTCGAAGAGTTCTTCCACACATGGAGCACCTTGTCCTTCAGGAGAACAATGCCTGACCAGAGACGAGCGCAGCAACGTCTGCAACAGTCGGACGCCTTGTGTTCGCTGTCATCGTTCATGCTCCGTGCAACCCGACTTGCCTCCATCCGATTTTCATGAGTTCCCAAAACTTAAATAACATCTTCAGGATTTCACTTTGATAGTCGTGAAACAGTGTAAGCAGACATGTGGTTGTGGTTCCGTCAACAAAGTCATACATTCTACAGTAACTATACCAAGAAACTTTTTTCTCGTTGCACGAAATGTGTTCATCGCCGGGACGATAAAGTTGAAAAATAAATATGTAGACATGAAGAACAAAAATGAATGTTAATAACGTTTGTTTTATTTAAAACGGTTTAAGGGTTGCCCATAAAAAATTCTTGCCATTACTTTTCACCACGCCCTCGTACAAAGAAACAGCGGCAAACTTTCTAGATTATTAACCTTGAGGCCATGAACTGGTTGATGAAAAGCACGTTTGGAGCAAAGGTCTGTGTGGAAATGCCAACAAAACACGGAAGATGGGGAAGAGAGAAATAAAACGATTAGGTGCCTTTGAAATGTGATATTAAAGGAGTGAGTCGATGAGAGAAAAATGCTTAACAACACCATAATATGTAAGACGAAGATTTGTTGGGCACATATTAAGACATGATAATAGTTGTTGAAAGGTTGATGGAAGGAAGGAATCAGAGACAGGCTTATTTATGAGGTGTGTAAACCAGACCTCTGATGCCAAGCTGCCAACCTATACGAATAGTAAACTGCATCAAGCCTATCTTAGGGTAGAAGGCCGAAGAAACAATATGTGAGCAACAGACAGCGATACTTCTGATACTAATAGTAGTTTTTTATCTGTGAGTAACAATGTTTTGATATTAATATTACTTTATTGCTCTGTTTTGACAAGATACATGTAGCTTTGGGTAACAGTAGGAAATAGACATTTTGTTGCTTAATTTTGAGTCTGGTCACTAGACAAATTAACCTTATTTGAATGATGCAGTAGTAAATGACCAACATCGATGACGAGCCGCAGCAGGCGAGGATCTTTGGATGTACTGTAAATGATGTCATACCTCATTAAACCATGAGATTAGAACTGGTCCAGTAATCAACTAAATTAAGATTATTGCTGTGATATGTTCATCGGCAAAATGATATCCCAGCGAAGACATTTATGGATTACCACATGCATTCAGACAAAATTTCTTCCGACAAACTTAGCTAGATACAGGTGACTCTTCAACCTACAGAACACGCTTGCTTTTGAATCGAAAGAAGATCATTATCTGTAACACCATCAGCATTTGTATTCTGTGAGACAAATACAATAAAAATAGGTTGGCTCCATCTTTGAGTAGGACAGGTGAGAGGAAATGTCAGATCGATTTAAGAAAAGGACGAATGGAGGCAACAAACTACCGATAAGACATATGAAGTTATGGACAACGAATGACTGGCATCTTGAGAAGCAGCTACAACAAAATGTGACTTTAACGAGAAACTAACTTTTCAGTAAAATGGATTTCCGAAAAATTTTCGTGGAACATCCATGAGTGGTGTTCCAAAGGAAAGCTATAAAACAACACTGTCGGATATAGTGGGAGTCTTTATTCAAAAGTAACCATTAGAGGCCTCTGCTCTTATTGTCCAGTGTTCCACGAGCCAAAACATACCCTGTTTCTAGATCCCTGTAGCTGTGACAGGAGCCGGTCCTCCACTGTGTCCTTCAGTTCGTGGTCCGACTTGAAATGCACCCCTTTGAGACCTTTGTTTAGCGCACCAGGCACATGGAGGTCACGGGGCAACGTGTCTGGTCTGTAGGGCGGATGCTCAAGCTGCTCCCACTTGAACTTGGCCATTGCACTACGTATTACCCCGGAGATGTGTGGATGCACGCTATCGTGGAGCAGCCGGGGGCGTTTGCTCCTGATTGACTTGTATAAGCTACGGAGTGTCTCACAGTTGATGTCATTGCTATTGGTCCGTGGTCGAGGAATTCGACGAGTATCGGACGAGTATCGGTGAGGACACAGCTTTCAATTTTTAGGGGGAGTTGACGACGCATGCTTTCATTGCGTGTTGCCCTTCCAAAGAAGCATATGCAAATTTCAACCGGTGTGGTTATTATGACGTTTCGTACCTTTTCATTTGAACACTCCTTACACATGTAGTAGACCTAGTCTGTCGTAAATGTAATCAAATTAACGTTTCCGCTATCCTCAGCAAGTACTTGCTCTAATTTTGTAACCAGAAATGTAATCAAATTAACGTTTCCGCTATCCTCAGCAAGTACTTGCTCTAATTTTGTAACCAGAAATGTAATCAAATTAACGTTTCCGCTATCCTCAGCAAGTACTTGCTCTAATTTTGTAACCAGAATTGTTTTCGAAATTACTGCGTCAGTAACTACCCATATTTTACTTGGGCGCCCCCTTATAGAACTTGGACCATCTCGACCATATCCGAGAGACGATTTGGGTTTCATCTCAAGTCGCTGGCCACTGTGGCCGAACGGTTCTAGGCACTTCAGTCCGGAACCGTGCTACTGGTACGTTCGCAGGTTCGAATCTTGTCTCGGAAATGGCTGTGTGTGATGTCCTTAGTTAGGTTTAAGTAGTTCTAAGTCTACGGGACTGATGACCTCAGATGTTAAGTCCCATAGTGCTTGGAGCCATTTGAACCATTTTTTGATGTCCCATCGGCGTCAGGGTCATTAAAGGGGCAGTACAAGCTCGACATTTGGAAGGACTGGAGAGAAATCGGCCGTGGCCTTCCAAAGGAGACATGCCCGCATTTATCTTCAGCGATTCAGGGAAACCACTGTAAACCTAAATCTGAATGTGCGGACAGGCATTTGAATCGCCTCCGTCGTCCCCTCTAGCCTACGGCAGAACGGCCTGTTTGGGTTGAGGCTCACTGTTCAGTTTGGGAGAAGAATAACTAAGCGACTGGCAGATAATTGGTTGCCGTCTGTTCGGTTTATAGTTGGAGTCACGAACGATGGCAGTCGATTTTAGGCACCTTCTCCGCACCTACGTCACGTATTCTCCGACAGCCAATGAGCGTTCACTAGACTTCTGAACGCTCTGCTATGAATTCCCTAGCTAATGCGAGCATTAAGCGACATCGTAACGATTTGTTTAGTGAATTTCTATTGCATTTGTTGGGCGTTGTCGTTGCTGATTATGGTGGTAAGTGATAAATTCTGCATAAAAAACAGCTTCAAGCAGAAAGGACGCTCATGCGCGTACCACAACTGTCGCTTGGAATCGTCAACAATGCAATCGCCGTCCTTGCCTCGACATGTGCGAACCGCCTTCGTTCGTGGATCGGACCATAGTGTTGTCACATCGCACTGCTACCTCAGCTAGCGGGCACCAAAGACAAACGCAGAAACGCTTGCTACTAGTCACCTAGCAATTTCCGTTGTATGGTTCAAATGGCTCTGAGCACTATGGGACTTAACAGCTGAGGTCATCAGTCCCCTAGAACTTAGAATTACTTAAACATAACTAACCTAACGACATCACACACATCCATGCCCGAGGCAGGATTCGAACCTGCCACCGTGCCGTCTCGCGGTTCCAGACTGAAGCGCCTAGAACAACTCGGCCACTATGGCCGGCCCCGTTATATGCTTCGTTTTACTACGTGATACGTTTACTTTAAGCAACAGGCGGTGTAAAGCCAGCGATATAGCTTCTTTTTTTTTTATCAGTCTACTGACTGGTTTGATGCAGAACGCCACGAATTCCTTTCCTGTGCTAACCTCTTCATCTCAGAGTAGCACTTGCAACCTATCATCCTGTCCCTTCTCCTTATCAGTGTTTTCCACATATTCCTATCCTCTCCGATTCTGCGTAGAACCTCCTCATTCCTTACCTTATCAGTGCACCAAATTTTCAACATTCGTCTATAGCACCACATCCCAAATGCTTCGATTCTCTTCTGTTCCGATTTGCCCACAGTCCAGGTTTCACTACCATACAATGCTGTACTCCAGACGTACATCCTCAGAAATTTCTTCCTCAAATTAAGGCCGGTATTTTATATTAGTAGACTTCTCTTGGCCAGAAATGCCTTTTTTGCCATAGCGAGTCTGCTTTTGATGTCCTCCTCGCTCCGTCCGTCATTGGATATTTTACTGCCTAGGTAGCAGAATGACTTAACTTCATTGACTTCGTGACCATCAATCCTGATGTTAAGTTTCTCGCTGTTCTCATTTCTACTACTTCTCATTACCTTCGTCTTTCTCCGATTTACTCTCAAACCATACTGTGTATTCATCAGACTGTTCATTCCGTTCAGCAGATAATTTAATTCTTCTTCACTTTCACTCAGGATAGCAATGTCATCAGCGAATCGTATCATTGATATCCTTTCACCTTGTATTTTAATTACACTCCTGAACCTTTCTTTTATTTCCAACTTTGCTTCCTCGATGTACAGATTGAAGAGTAGGGGCGAAAGGCTACAGCCTTGTCTTACTCCCTTCTTAATACGAGCACTTCGTTCTTGATCGACCACTCTTATTATTCCCTCTTGGTTGTTGTACATATTGTATGTGACCCGTCTCTCCCTATAGCTTACCCCTGCTTTTTTCAGAATCTTGAACAGCTTGCACCATTTTATATTGTCGAACGCTTTTTCCAGGTCGACAAATCCTATGAACGTGTCTTGATTTTTCTTTAGCCTTGCTTCCGTTATTAGCCGTAACGTCAGAATTGCCTCTCTCGTGCCTTTACTTTTCCTAAAGCCAAACTGATCGTCACCTAGCGCATTCTCAATTTTCTTTTCCATTCTTCTGTATATTATTCTTGTAAGCAGCTTCGATGCATGAGCTGTTAAGCTGATTGTGCGATAATTCTCGCACTTGTCAGCTCTTGCCGTCTTCGGAATTGTGTGGATGATGCTTTTCCGAAAGTCAGATGGTATGTCGCCAGACTCATATATTCTACACACCAACGTGAATAGTCGTTTTGTTGCCACTTCCTCTAATGATTTTAGAAATTCTGATGGAATGTTATCTATCCCTTCTGCCTTATTTGACCGTAAGTCCTCCAAAGCTCTTTTAAATTCCGATTCTAATACTGGATCCCCTATCTCTTCTAAATCGACTCCTGTTTCTTCTTCTATCACATTAGACAAATCTTCACCCTCATAGAGGCTTTCAATGTATTCTTTCCACCTATCTGCTTTCTCCTCTGCATTTAACAGTGGAATTCGCGTTGCACTCTTAATGTTACCTCCATTGCCTTTAATGCCACCAAAGGTTGTTTTGACTTTCCTGTATGCTGAGTCTGTCCTTCCGACAATCATATCTTTTTCGATGTCTTCACATTTTTCCTGCAGCCATTTCGTCTTAGCTTCCCTGCACTTCCTATTTATTTCATTCCTCAGCGACTTGTATTTCTGTATTCCCGATTTTCCCGTAACGTGTTTGTACTTCCTCCTTTCATCAATCAACTGAAGTATTTCTTCTGTTTCCCATAGTTTCCTCGCAGCAACCTTCTTTGTACCTATGTTTTCCTTCCCAACTTCTGTGATGGCCCTTTTTAGAGACGTCCATTCCTCTTCAACTGTGTTGCCTACTGCGCTATTCCTTATTGCTGTATCTATAGCTTTACAGAACTTCAAACGTATCTCGTCATTCCTTAGAACTTCCGCATCCCACTTCTTCGCGTATTGATTCTTCCTGACTAATGTCTTGAACTTCAGCCTACTCTTCATCACTACTATATTGTGATCTGAGTCTATATCTGCTCCTGGGTACGCCTTACAATCCAGTATCTGATTTCGGAATCTCTGTCTGACCATGATGTAATCTAATTGAAATCTTCCCGTATCTCCCGGCCTTTTCCAAGTATACCTCCTCCTCTTGTGATCTTGAACAGGGTATTCGCTATTACTAGCTGAAACTTGTTACAGAACTCAATTAGTCTTTCTCCTCTTTCATTCCTTGTCCCAAGCCCATATTCTCCTGTAACCTTTTCTTCTACTCCTTCCCCTACAACTGCATTCCAGTCGCCCATAACTATTAGATTTTCGTCCCCCTTTACATACTGCATTACCTTTTATATATCCTCATACACTTTCTCTATCTGTTCATGGTCAGCTTGCGACGTCGGCATGTATACCTGAACTATCGTTGTCGGTGTTGGTATGCTGTCGACTCTGATTAGAACAACCCGGTCACTGAACTGTTCACAGTAACACACCCTCTGCCCTACCTTCCTATTCATAACGAATCCTACACCTGTTATACCATTTTCTGCTGGTGTTGATATTACCCGATACTCATCTGACTAGAAATCCTTGTCTTCCTTCCACTTCACTTCACTGACCCCTACTATATTTAGATTGAGCCTTTGCATTTCCCTTTTCAGATTTTCTAGTTTCCCTACCACGTTCAAGCTTCTGACATTCCACGCCCCGACTCGTAGAACATTATCCTTTCGTTGATTATTCAATCTTTTTGTCATGGTAGCCTCTCCGAATGCGGGACTATTCCGGAATCTTTTGCCAATGGAGAGATCATCATGACACTTCATCAACTACAGGCCACATGTCCTGTGGATACACGTTACGTGTCTTTAATGCAGTGGTTTCCATTGCCTTCTGGATCCTCATGTCGTTGATCATTGCTGATTCTTCCGCCTTTAGGGACAATTTCCCACCCCTAGGACAAGAGAGTGCCCTGAACCTCTATCCGCTCATCTGCCCTCTTTGACAAGGCCGTTGGCAGGAATGAGGCTGACTTCTTAAGCCGGAAGTCTTCGGCCGCCAATGCTGACTATTTATCAAAAGTTTGGCAGTGGCGGGGATCGAACCGTGGGCCGAAGACGTTTTTGATTATGAATCAAAGACGCTACCCATGTTTTTTCTTTTTTTTTTAATCTCATTTTGTTCGCTGCTTCTGCTCGGGGCGGACGTCGTAGGACATCCGTTGAAGGTCGTTGTTGATCGATTAACTTAGTTTTTTTATTACAGAGGGCAGCTATCCCTCTGACCGAACACGCTGAGCTACCGTGCCGGCTTTAAAATTTAGGCTGTGGCGGGGATGGAACCCGGGACCGAAGACGTTTTGATTATGAATCAAAGACGATACCCCTAACCAACCTAAGGACATCACACACATTCATCCTCGAGGCAGAATTCGAATCTGCAACTGTAGCAGTCGCGCAGTTCCGAAGTGAAGTGCCTAGAACCTCTCTGCCACCGCGGCCAGCAGTTGTCCTGTCGCTTGGTCCGTTGACTGTCTGTCGGTTGGGTTGCCGTCGGATTGAGAATTGTTGGGCCGACTGCCTGGCTTACCTAAGCGAGCGTTAGTGTTTGAATTCCAGGCCGACCATTGGAAGCTTCTGAGAGCCGTTTGATGTGCTGCCTTTTCTTATTTGTCCTGGTTGTTTGTTTATGAATGGCTTCTAGCCGATTTTAAGTTAAAGCTGTTTTGCTCTTATGGCGTGAGATTGTTGGGCCTTCAGCCTGATTTAAAGAAATTTTAGGATAAGGTCTTCTCCCTTTTAAAATTCAAATTCCTGTTTTGAGCCTTAAGTTATTGGCATTAAGCCGATTTTAAGTTAAAGCTGTGTTGCCCTTAGGGCGTGAGATTGTTTGGACCTGCAGCCTAATTTAGAGAAATGTTTTAACATGAGGCCTTCTGCCCTTTAAAATTCAAATTCTTGTTTTTGAGTCTTAAGTGATTGCCCATCAGCCGGTTTTAAATTAAAGTTGTTTGCCCTTGAGGCGTGAGATTGAATGGCGAATTTAGCCGGGAATTAAGTTCTAAAATTAATGTTTGGCGTGCTCTGTTTTTGATGTTTTCTTTACTTTTGTAATGTTTGTCAAATGAATAAAGTAGTGTGTTCGAGCGCAACTGACAGCCACTCTTTTTGGCCCATTTCCACAATCTAAACTGTATGTCCTGTCCTGCGGGTATAGCATGGGATCTCCGGTTTCTTGTTTCTGTATCTAACAGCCTATTCAATATATCTGCTTCTTTGAGTCAGTCTATGCATCTTATTTATGTAGCTCTGTATTCTCCACACCTGCCGTTAATTTTTATTAGCAACCTGCCCATAATCACACTGAGGTCAAAGTTAATAACGCCAGCAAGTGCAACAGTGATCTAAAGTCTGATAACAGGCACGACAGGACGCTGTGAAGATGGTGCCTGTTTCAGAAAAAGGAGACAGCTTTAGGAGAGGTAATTTATAAGTGAAAGTTCTTCCATCATACATGTTACTAAACTGTCACAGCTAACGAAGACAACTATGAATTTTATCCTTTTGTGTCGACTAAAAACTTCTATTTTTAATCAGCATTTCAATGATAAAAAGTTACTCAAAGACAAACACGTTCACAACACTAGCATAGTACATATCGCCAAATCAGTCACGTACGGCAGTCGTTCAATAAGTAACGCAACCCTGTTTTTCTGAAAGTACGTTGGTGTTATTCAGAAATCAAATATAGCATATTATTCCCCACTCTTTCGGTTAAAAAATCGTATTCTTCAACACAATCTCCGTTCAGTGCGACGAGCTTACGCCACCTTACTGGCAGGCCTCTTTGTCTGTAAGGTGCTACTCTACTGATTGACATCTGAGCCAACATGTTGCTGCATCAATAATCTCCCCATCATGCACATACTGCTTCCTTCAGAATGCATCTTTCATTGGACCAAACACACGAAAGTCAGAAGGTGCGAGATTCAAGCTGCAGAGTCGATGAGGAAGAACAGTCCAATGAAGTTTCGTGATCTCCTCTCGGGTGCACAGATTTGTGTGAAGACTTGCGTTGTCATTTAGAAGTTCGTTTGCATTTCTGTGGGGATGAACACGCTGAAGTCGTTTCTTCAATTTCCTGAAGGTAGCACAATACACTTCATAGTTGATCGTTGCACTATCAGGGGGCACTTCAAGTAGAATAGCCCCTTCAGAAAACCAGAAGACCATCGCCATGACCTTACTGGCTGAGGGCGCGGCGTTGAACTTCTTCTTCGGAGGAGAGTTGCTTGGTGCTACTCCATGCCGTTTTGTTCCCGGTTCGGAGTCATAAACAGACGTCTCATACCATGAGACAATGTTTGTCAAGAAATTGTTACTTTCAGCCTCGAAACGCGCAAGCAACTCCGGACGTATGGTCCTTCGTTGCTCTTTACGGTCTTCTGTTAGGCAGTGAGGGACCCAGAGGGTACACATCTTTGCCTATCCCGACTGGTGGATGAGTGTTAACAGCGACTTCCAGCTGCACAGCGAGATGTTGCATTGTGATCCGTTGATCAAGTCGAATGGGAGGGTCCGCACGTGTCAACATTGCCCGACGCCCAGCTATGTGCGGCAATAGTTCAATTCTTTTATCTTGGCGGTTCGCGCATGCCCGCCCAGACGCGGGAGACTTTTGCGTTGCCAGTTGTACACGCCAAGAGAAGCAGCGCCATAGTGTAGTTCGCAAACTTACGTTTAGGGGAGTGGGGGGGGTGGGGGGGGTGGGGGGGGGGGGGAGAGCGCAGTTTATGAAGTAAAGCCACTACGGCCGCATTAACCCTTTCGCTGCTACAGAGACGTGTTCCCCGCATTCAGCGCTGAGAGTGATTTCGTCATCACTGCACTGCTCGCCTGTGCAGACACATGGTGTTTCGACTGCTTTGACACACTTTATCATTCGATTTCGCAAAAACTATTTGGCCCAAAAATTTCATTTTTATACATCGTCTTGACTGATACCTTCCCCACATAAATGACTTAATTTTGTTTCGATGTTCAACGCAGTTATTGTGCAGCATTAGATGTAGTAAACCATTTCACGAAATTTTGAAGAGTTTGCAGAGGTAAAAGTCCATAGCGTATACTTTCCGTATGGTCGATTTTAGTTGCCATTAGAAATTTCAAAAAAATTACATTCAAACGAATGAAATTGATGAAGTAAGGCACTTCGACATTGTTTTTAAATAAAGAAAATGTTAAGCACCAAACAAGGTTTGTACTCAGAACCTTCTGCTTAGCAGGCATTTTTTTTGAAATGTTCCGTTCAAAGGATTACATTGGCCCATTTAAAATTGTGCTGCCCCCTGTGAGAATCGAACTCACGACCCCTGATTTACAAGACCAGTGCTCTGCCCCCTTTTTTTCATAAATTAATGAAAACGTCATAATGAAGTTTATAACACCAATGAGAAGTCGGGAGTAGTCCTAGGATCTGGTATAACCCCTTATTCGTTGTGTATTTTGTTCGCTACATAGTCTTGCATGTGATTTGTGTGCTTACCGGCATCGAGAATTACCCTACGCCTTGTTTTTCAAAAATTATGTCTAACATGTTAGCAAACGTCTTCCTGAAATTTGGGCAACGTTTCATCTTCCAGCGTGCCGTTCCCATGTAAGCCTCGAAACTGATGAGATTATCTTCACTATTGTGGATGATGATATATGTCACAAACTGTCCTAACATCCACATCACGGTGTTGTTCTTGGTGGCGGGAAAATGTTTCGTGTCCGGCCAGAGCAGGATGTCGGTGCAGTGGCTGGCTGGACTGCTGTGGGTAATCAGGCCCAGTCTCTGCTGCACCCATTTCCAGTTAGTGAGATGACCGCCACAAGTGAAGCGATGGCGTAAGATGTCGACTAAACCACAGCGGACGCATTTATCACTGTCACTTAAACCGATTCTATGCAACCTTTCATTAGTGGGTACAACATCGTTTACCACTCTATATCACGTGGACGCCACTTCAGCAGTGTGGACAGTTAAACTTACGTTGTCCCAAACTGCCTTCCAGTGAACACTCGGGTATTTAAGTTCAATGGGATTCCGGACTATAGGAGATGTCCATCTTTTTAATAACAGGCGCGTCGTCGGTAAATCCAGCGTTAAATAATGTCCATCAATATAACTTACTTCAAGAAAAAACTGATTGACATGTCGTAATTTGTAATGTATTTTACCTACATCAATGGGTGGAGGCATATCGGTGGGTTGTAAGGTTCGGAAGAGCCAACTGGTTACTCTGAGAGGTTCCTTGTCCAACAAATGGGTGATTCGTTTAATATATAAAGCAGTACACTTTCGGTTAATGTCAGGCATGTTTAGTCCGCCGGCCTGTCTGGAAGACGTCAGCGTGGTGTATTTCACTTTGTATAGATGCCCTTGCCAGATAAATCTATTAGTGAGTTTCATTACGTGTTTGGCCTGCATCTTGGGGACTGGAAATAGTTGGGCCATATAGAACGCTTTACTGAATATATAACTGCTGAGGAGTCGTATGCGTTGGAGTATATTAACGGACCGCCAATTGTTTTCATAGATGGCACCTTGCATTTTATTGGTGACCTGCTTCCAATTTTTTTTCATTCATTTTTAGCGGGCATTTGTCTATAATCATCCCCAGAGTGGTGTGGGTTTCGACACGCTTCGCCCAAGGTATATTTACTGCGTCGAATCCTCGAATGTTGACAAAGGTGCATTTACCGGCGTTGATTTTAGCACCGGAAGCACGACAGTACTCGTCTACCGCGGTCTTGAGGGTTGGTACGTCTCCGTCGTTGCGCAATAACACTCCGACGTCGTCGGCGTAAGCACGAACCACGAAGGACGTCCCGGCGATCGAAAGGCCTGCAAGTTTGTCATGAATAGAGAGTAAGAGCGGCTCGAGCGACAAAACAAATAACATCATGGAGAGAGGGCTCCCCTGCGGTACTCCTCTTTGGACCTCGATGGGTTGAGTAAGCTGTCCATTTACGCTGATTCTGGTTGTAATGCCCGTGACGAAATGTTGCACGACATTTATAACCCGTTGCTCGAAACCACAACGCTGCAGTAGCTGTAGGAGATACTCGTGGCGGACGCGATCAAAAGCCTTGGAAAAGTCGATAAACAGCAATGCGAGATGCACGTTAGTGACTGACGCTATGGCTATTACATCTCTATATTCCGAAAGGAGCGTCATAATAGTGCGACCAGGGATGCATGATTGATGGCTGTGAATCACTTGCTTCATTAACGGAGACAATCTGCTGTTGAATGCTCTGGCGAAGGTTTTGTAATCAAAATTAAGTAAAGTAATAGGTCGGAAGTTATCTAAGATTTTTCGGTGTTTGCTTTTTGGTATCAGTACAATTCGGCCTTCCTTCATTTCGGCCGGCACGTCACTCCCTCGCATCACTTCATTGAGAACATCTGTAAATGCGTGTCCGATTGTGGGCGAGAAGCGCCCATAAAATTCCCGTGGCAAACCATCAAGGCCAGGGGATTTATTCGATGGCGAGCCAGAAATTAGTTCAAGGACTTCGTCTGGAGCAAAATCGTGTACGACCGCCAAGTTGTCCGCAGATGTGATTACGGTGGGCAGAGCACTCACGATATCGCCGCCGTCATCACTATATGTATCGCATTGCGAGTACAGATCCGTGAAGTACCGGTAAACTGCAGTAAGAAAATCACTCTGTCGGGTCAAACGGAATCCATCATCTGTGTCCAGCTCCCCGATGAAAGCTCGCTTGCGATGCGCACAATGTTTTATGAGGTGATACAACGATGCAAGTTCGTCCTCTTGAAGCGATTTTGCTTTAGATCTGATCTTCAGTCCTTCGAGCTGCGTTCGCTTTATGCCTATAAGCTTCGCCTTTATTTGTTTGATGGTCGTCAGCTGTGTGTTGGTTGGTGTCGTAGTCGCATACAACTCTCGCAAAACTGTTTGGTAAAAATCAATCGTGCGTATGACATCTTGCGCCCGTTGCCAACTGTAGTTTCTTAAGGATAATCGCATTTTCCGTTTAACCACAGCATTCCACCAGGCTGTCTTGCTCGGATATCTGCAGCATTGCTTGAGACAGCCCGTCCATGTCGTGGAGATGACTTCTTGTACCAAGGCATCGGCGAGAATAGAAACATTTAGGCTCCACGGAATCCTATGCCATTTAGTATGCTGTTTGGACAGATTTATCGTGACACAGAGGGCGCAATGGTCGGAGAAGCTAGCCGTAATGACATCGGCGTCCAGAACATGTTGGCAAATGTTCTCAGAGATGTACAAACGGTCTAGACAGCTACATGCGGCGGTGGTCAGGTACGTGTACCTTACCAGGGTAGGAAATTTTAGTACCCACGCATCCTTCAGCTGCAGGTGACGCACCAGATCATGTAGTTCCCTACAGTAATTAAAGTTTGGCGATTGGTCTTTCCTGTGGATCACACAGTTGAAATCACCACTAATTATCAACTGGGTTGGGTTGCGGCGTAGCAAGTATATGATGTCTTGTTTGAAGAAGTTAGCTCTTTCTGATTTTAAGGTCGTTCCTGATGGAGCATAGATATTGACGAGGGTGACGTCAAAAATTTGGCAAGCTATGCCTCTACCGGAGTCCAACATTTCGATATTGCTCACTGGGATTCCGTCTCGTGATAGAATGGCCGTACCTGTACCCCCGTCCGCCACGGTGTTTACGATTGTTGCAAATCCTGATACATGAAAACTTAAAATGGACACTTCCTGTAACAGAATTATATCAGCTTCGGACTCGTAGATAAACTGCCGTAGCATTGCTAATTTTAAATCTGTCCTAACTCTATTTATGTTCAGGGACAAAAACTTATAAGCTTGACTCATGATCGTCCGATACTTGTGGGTGATGGGAACCGTAGGAAGCCCAGTCCATCTCACTGCCGGACTTCGAACCTACATCCGCAGGTTTTGTACTAGTTTCCGCGCTGACTTTACTTTTTGAGTTACTTCCAGCCACAGAGTCCTTTGGTTTAACATTATTTTGCCGTCGCAAAGTCGTCCGAAGTGTCATTGAAGACGGCGGAGTCAGTGAGTCATGGCTGTAAGCAGTTTGTGAATGTCCTTGCTTCGGAACGGGTGACGGCAAGTCCGAAGATGCGGCTTCAGTAGGCCCACTGTGTTTGTTTGGAGCCTCACTGGCTGTTTGCATACAGCTGTCCAGGTCCTCGTGTTGTTTCCATAGACGTTAACCATTACGCTAACGCAACTCGTCATTCAATGGAACTCACGGAGGACTTTAAAATATGACCAAAATACCGACAAACACTGGTGGTATGACTATGAATTACTCACGTTTCGTCGAAGTACAATAGGAAGTAAACAATTACCGCTGTTCTTTACTGCGAAAAAGCGGTTAGTGAGAGTGATACATACACCTTTCCTTGCTATCGCCTGAATTAGGGTGCTTATTGTTTGTTTGGTTTAATTAATTAATAGAATATGAAGCCATTGGTATAAAGAATTTTTTTTTCAGGCTCTCTATGAAAGAAAGTCTGCTATCAATACATTGCTTTTGTTCAATTACTTTATTTACGACTGAATGTTTCTAAAACTGAAGACACTCGTCCGTGCTCTGCACTGCACTCGAGCTCTGACAACGTCGTTGTCTGTTCATTGCCTGACCGTGTTATGTGACGTCAAATGCGCTGGCCATCGTAAATGATGCGCACTTTAGTCAGCACAAGGGAGAGCGGGCAGGTTTGCGCGACCTTTTTGAGATGATGACAGATGCGTCTCACAACAATTCACCGTGCTTTTGTTCACTGCCAGGCATTCTGCGAGTTCCTGTGAATATCTGAGGTGCTGTGGTTTTCAACCAAAAGACACTCAGTGCCAGCCATTGCAGACGCCATTTTCAAGGCTACGTTAAGTGCCGCCACATATTGGAACTTCACTAAACTATAGGGGACGAAGCGGGTACGTTCCACGACATCACACAACAAACTCCGCATTTTTTCAACCGAAACTGGCCGAGAAAAAAAAATGTTGCATTACTTATTAAAAAAAAAACCCTCGTACATGTTACAAAGGAAACCGTTTATGTTATCCTACAAAACTTCTACTTTTAATGAATATATCAATAACAAGAAGTAACACAAAGCAAAATATATGCACAGCACTTCTCGATTTAGTACCTGTTACTGACTTAAATCATCCTGTAGTGTTGAGAAAACTCACATGCCTAAGAATCTCACCGTGTGACGTAACCCGGGACATAAAAGTGGATACAAATAGGAGATGGTGGTATCAGCAGCTCGGAAATTATTCTGTGCGTTATTGCAGAGCCGTGAGTTAAGTTCCGGCGAGACAAAGTCCGCTAATTACCTCCGCTGCGCGTTGGCGCGCCTCCATTACGTGGCTAGTGATGCATGTGTGCGGACCGCGAACAATACACAGTGATTTGTGGTACTGATCGAGTTCACTGCTCTAGCACGCCACCCAGAGCCACAGCGCCGTTCTGTGCAGTGTTTTAGTGTCACTAACAAAAGGTTTGTATAGCAGAGCTGTAGGTAGAATTTCCATTCCAAAAACAGGATAAGTGCAGTTAAATCACGTACTCGAGACACAAAAACTATTTCTGGAATACTCTCTCTCTCTCTCTCTCTTTCTCTCTCTCTCTCTCTCTCTCTCTCTCTCTCTCTTGTGTACTGGATTTCGCACAGAGTGTCACAGATTTCTTGTTTTAAGGCGTGTGTTTCAGAACCTACTAAGTCTGCTTATAACAACAAAATCATTTCATTCGCAATACCTGCTCTTCTGAAGTGACTACCCGGCTGTTACCTCATTTGCTGCTGCCTTCCGAAATCAAGGAGGTTCCAATCCTGCTTCGGGCATGGATGTGAGTGATGTGCTTAGGTTAGTTAGGTTTAAGTAGTTCTAAGTTCTAGGGGACTGATGACCCCAGCAGTTAAGTCCCATAGCGCTTAGAGCCATTTGAACCATTTTGAACCAATCAAGGTGCCGCGTATGTTTATTTTCCTTATATCACCAGAGCCGACATTGACACACGGCTGAATTCTAACATTCACCTTGTTGGTGGCCTCTCTTCCAGGACCATCGATCCTTAAAAAGGTTCACAAGACCACCACGGTGAAATTCAGTTACTGTGTTAATAGGACTCGGCGACGCTGTCCTAGCGTGGTGACAATACACTGTCATAGGGTACCCCCTAATACCGTGTCGGGCGTCCTTTTCGCCGGTGTTGCGCAGCAGCTCGACGTGGCATGGACTCAGCAAGTCGTTGGACATCCCCTGAAGAAATATTGAGCAATGCTGCCTCTCCAGCCGTCCATAATTGCGAAAGTGTTGCCAGTGCACGATTTTGTGTGCGAACTGAACTCTCGATTATGTCCCATAAATGTTGGATGGCCTCAGAGGCCAAATGATTCACACGAATTGTCCAGAATGTTCATCAAACCAAGAGCGAACAACTGAGGCCGGGTGCCATCGTTGTTTGGGAACATGAACTCCATGAATGCAAATAGTCTCCAAGTAGCTGAACGTAACCTTTTCCAGTTAATGATCGTTTCAGTTAGCCAGAGACCCATTCCATTCAATGTAAGCACAGCCCACACCATGATGGAACCACGAACATCTTGTACAATGCCTTGTTGACAACTTGGATCCATGACTTCGTGGGTTCTGTGCCACACTCGAACCCTACGGTCATTTATTACTAGCTGAAATCGGGACTCATCTAACCATGTCACGGTTTTCCAGTCGTCTACTGTTCAATCGATATGGTCACGAGCCTAGGAGAGGCGCCGCAGGCGGCATCGTGCTGTTAGGAAACGCACATCGCGCCCGTCGTCTCTTGCCGTAGCCCAGTAACGCCAAATTCCGCCCCACTGACCTAACGAATACGTTCATCGTACGTATGTTGTTATTTCACGCAGTGTTGTTTGTCTTTTAGCACTGACAATTCTACGCAAACGCCACTAATCTAAGTCGTTAAGAGAATGCCGAAGGGCCACTGCGTTGTCCGTAATGAATGCTAATGTCTGAAATATGGTATTCTCGGCACCCTCTTGACAGTGTGGATCCCAGAATATTGAATTCCCTGACTATTCCCGACATGGAATGTCCCATGCGTCTACCTCCAACTACCATTCCGTGTTCGAAGTCCTAATTCCTGTCGTGCAGCCGTAACCACGTCGGAAACCATTTCATAAAAGTCATGCGAGAACGGCAATTCCTCCATGTTCTACCATATTTTACCTTGCGTACGCTATACTACAGCCATCTGTGCATATATATATCGCTATCCCATGACATCTGTCACCGCAGCATATTTATTCATTCATTCATTGATATCATTTTTGCTCTTATGGACAGTGTTTGAACTCAAACATCTCGTGATGACTTCTTTCCTTTCTTCCTTTTCTCTTCCCAAAATCTCTTCATCCTTCGACTATGCTCTTGTTTCCTTTGTTCCGTCCATAATGCTCCCGTCCTCCTCTTCTCATTTACCATAAATTTTGCCTTCCTAATTTTGTTCCTGAATTCCTTGCTGTCTTTTATCATTTATTTGTTGATCCCCAGCTGCCTTATGTCTTCCTCTACTTCATGATAGCAATTTGATTTCAGGCTTGAGTGTTTTCCTACATCAAAGATTCTCTTTGTACGTCTGGTGTTGTCCATTCTCTGTATGTGTCCGTAAAAATTTAGTCTGCGTTTTCTGATCATGTCTGTGAGTCTGTAAGTGTGTTGGTATAACTCATTCATAGGTCTTTTCAACCGTATGACATCTTTGTGTATTGGACCGAATATTTTCCTGAGAATTTTGAGATCTACTTTTTCTGTCTCTATAATGCCTGATGCACAAATTGTGGTCGTTTCTGACGCATATAGTGCTTCCGGTAATAGAACTGTATTGTAGTGCCTAATCTTGGCCTGTCTTGATATCCTTGTCTTATTATAATGTGACCATGTGAGTTTGTGTGCTTTCTAGAGTCTTTCTGTTCGTTCTATGTTGGATACCTTGATTGATCCTCCTGTCAGCGTATTTATTACTCCAATGTGATAGTAGAAACGGATAGATACTTATTGCGCGCGAAGAGATTAACCTTGTGTCCAGCCGCACGAGAGCAGATTCAGCATTGCTTCAGTAAACAGGTCGATCGCGCGTAATGAGGTATGTTATAAACAGGTCGACTGCACGCGACTGTTTTACTTACTACTCAGTAATGTTTGCATTGAACTGCTGGTATCACTTCCATCGTTAGTCACTTTCTCCGAGTGCTGTGCTCCGTGTGCCACCTCCTATTCCTCGTATGTGACTAGTAAGTTACAAACTGTTTCTGTGGAGTATATGACAAATGAAAGAGGCCATATGTTGATCGCCACAGGAAGAAATACATTTCAGAAAGATAGAGAAACACAACATGGAGTCGCGTGGATGTGAACAGTAAAAACATGTGAAGCACCTATTCTCTTAAACGATTCTTCAACTCACATTCTGTTTACTATTGATGTTAATCGTAACCATGACAACACAAACAGACAAATAACTTCCAATACTGTGAAATGGAATGCTATTACTGAATTCGTAAGGAATTTCCCTCCAATGGACTCGATATTATCGGCAAGGTTGTAACTAACGTTAACAAATGTTAGAGGGTCTATTTTGTCTCAATTACCGAAAACCTTCAGTTAAATTGATTGTATTTTGCAGGAAATGTCTATTTCAAGTGTAAAAATACGCTTCTCATCAACGACTCTAGCATTGTGCCCTTACCGACTGAAAGCAATTTACGACTTTGTCATAGTCAGTCTGTATGTCGCCTGGCCACCAAGAGCTGTTGCAGGACGATTTGATTCACGGATCTTCTTATATGGCTCCTTCCGTGTACAGAGATTTTACGACTATGACGAGTGGGACGTGAAGATGGCATCAATGTAATGCCGAAACTGGTACCACATAGAAGTTCATAAAATAAAATAAACTTCTACCAATCATACGGTTGTAGGTAAATTATTGCATCAAGAAGTTCATGCCAGCCGTCATCCCACGATCCATAAAGGATCAATGAAGACTGATTAATATGCACAGTATGGGACGTCACCACTTTTTGCAGCAATACAGATCTGACAACGATGGGGCATGCTGTGTATGTTGTCGTCAGTCTCATGTTGAAGCAATAACGCCAATTCATCCTGCAGAGCTCCTCGTAAGTCTCGGAGTATGGTTGGTGGATAGTGACGTGATGCAACCCGTATCCGTAGTGCAGCCCAGGCATGCTCTGTGAGGTTCAAATCGTAAGAGCGAGCAGGCCACGCCATAGGAGCAATGTCTTCCATTTCCAAGAAAACATAAACCTCTCTTTGAGCTCGAGCGTTATTGTCCATCAAATCGAAGTCCGAGCCCAAAGCACTTAGTAACAACCGCACACAGGGTCACAAGATATCATCAAGATACCTGACAGCACTGAAACCTTGTCAGTTCGCCCGTACAACTTCATGAAGAGCTACTCGAGTAGTCTACATAATCCTGCCCACACCATTTGGGACTCTCCTCGACATCGGTGTTTTCCACAAAGTTTGGGTACCGATGTCGTGTCCCACATTCCCTCCAGATACGAATCTGTCGAGAATCACTCTCCAGCCCAAACCGGACTCATGTGTGAGAAGAACATTAGCCCACTGTTCGACCACCCAGGTGGCGTGTTGACGACTCCTGGCTAGACGTTCCCTTCTGTGAAGACGCGTCAGAGGTGAATGTACAGAGGATAGGCATAATAATGTGAACAACTGTACTTACTTGGGAGTGGTTTATTAATAAGGGGTTGGACCAAGCCACTCTTCGATCAGAACCTCTTCTAACTCCTGTAGTGACAAGGGGAGAGGAAATCGGGTCCGGAGTCTGCGCTCCAATACCGCACACAAGGTTTCGATAATGTTCAAGGCCGGGGACTCTGCTGGCCAGGGGAGACGTTGCATTTCAGTTGTGTGCTCCTCGTACCTCGATTTTAGTCTCCTCGCTGTCTGGATGCGTGCATTATCGGCCTGAAATATGACGTCATTGTGGGGAACAACATTTGTATGTAGGCTATTTAGGTATAATATGTTGGTAACCCACGTAGCGCTCTGTATGAAAATCACTGGCTATGCTGTGTGTAGTCTGAGGCTGGTTGGATGTTATTGGAATATTCGCTACTGTAGTGTTGGGCAGTTGGATGTGAACAGCGCGTAGCGTTGCGCAGTTGGAGGTGAGCCGCCAACAATGGTAGATGTGGGGAGAGAGATGGGAGAGTTTTGAAAGCGAACAATCTGGACGTGTGTCCGTCAGAAAAAGGAAATTTGTAAGAGTGGATGTCATGAACTGATATATATATATATAACTAGTCGGCGCGTATAAAGTGTTTCCACGATCAGCCGTCAAGGATTTATGCTCCTGACACCATTATTTGCGCTTCTTTGCGTTGGTTGTCGTCACTAATGGTTCTGCGATGGCAGCTCGTCCATGAATATTCGCTTTATGGAGTTCTCGACGGACAGTGTCGACAGATACGGGGTCTCTAAGATGGCTATTGAGCTCTGCAGTCACTTTAGCCTCCGTGGTTTTGTGTTGTTTTGACACAATTCGTGTTAGTGTACTACGATCTTCGTCATTTAGTTTTGGTTTGCGCCTACTATTACCTTTACACGATGTTGTCTAACACAACGAAGGTAATACATTGTTTGTTCTCTATCAAAATGATTCATTTGCTAACAATGCCTATCAGTAGTTGGTGCCTTCAGTAGTTTGAATCTTTCATTTAGCTGGCAGTATTGGCGCTCGCTGTATTACAGTAGTTCGAGTACCGAAGATTTTTATGAGGTAAGTGATTCGTGAAAGGTATAGGTTATTGTTAGTCAGGGCCATTCTTTTGTAGGGATTATTGAAAGTCCGATTGCGTTGAGCTACAAAAAATATTGTGTCAGTTTAGTGATGATCAGAATAAGTAAAGAGAGAAATGTCTGGGTACGTTCAGTTTTACTCAGCTGTATGAAAATCAAATAACGTAAGAGGTTTATCAGCACAGTCATTTATAATTTTTCTAAGGGGATGTTACAGATTTGAATCATGGGGTGCACTTGATCACCTAAAATGTTCACACAATCGTTGGCAGTAACACGGCCTTTGAGAGTAATGGTGGGACCAGAAGAATCCCACGATATGGCTGCCCACATCATCACACTACCACCCCCATGCTTAGTCGTTGCAATCAAGCAGTCAGGACTGTAGGCTTCTTTTGGCGTTCTCCAGACGCAAACCCGGCCCAATGATGGAAATAACGAAAACGTTGACTCGTCGGAGCGTATGACATGTTTCCACGATCACCCGTCCAGGATTTATGCTCCTGACACCATTTTTTACGCTTCTTTGCATTTGTTGTCGTCGCTGCGATGGCAGCTCGTCCATGCAAATTCGCTTTATTGATTTCTCTACGGACAGTGTCGACAGATACGGGGATCGAAGATAGCTATTGAGCTCTGCAGTCACTTTAGCATCCGTGGTTTTGTGTTGTTTTGACACAATTCGTGTTAGTGTACTACGATCTTTGTTATTTGGTTTTGATTTGCACCCACTATTACCTTTACACGATGATGCCTTTCTATGTTTTGTGTAAGTTGCCATAACTGTTGAAACAGTTGCTCTTGAAACATTCAAGAAGTTGCCTGTCTCGGTTACTGTTGCCCCGGCTAATCGGGGCCCCACAATCCGCCCTCTTTGTTACTCTGTTATATCTTTCATTGTACTTCGACCTCGGCCTCTAAATGCAAATACAAAGTGTGCACTATTTGTAAATAACCTGCACTGATACCTAGTCTGTACTGAACACGGGCAGTCCAACGCATCACGTGCCTTATCTGAGTTGTTGGCCGTCAAACACAACCATCCCATTACTAACACTGTTAACATTATTTTGCACAACAAGTCTCTGACAATAAAGGCCACTCTGCTGCAGCCTTCTATATACCGTTTTCTTCGATACAACACAAGTGGAGGCTAAGAGGTCAGATGCCAGTTGCCGTGCAGTACTACGGCGGTACCGCCGTGCCCTTATACCCAAATAATGGCCCTCTCTTTCTGATGTCACGCGTGGTCTCCCATGCCCTGGTCTTAGGGCCACAGTTTCGGTTTCTACAAACTGTCTCCACATCCCAGAAACGACGAAGGACTCACGTTAAGCCATCAGGCCACAACAGTTTGTAACTGTCCCTCGTCAATTCTTCCTATAGTTCTCCACTGCAGATAGTCTGATAGGCGTCTTCTCTGTGCCATACTGCACCGTCTGTGACTGTGTACACAGCCAATACAGGTGTGGGACTACCCGATGAATACTATCCGTCTGATGGGCGCTCTGATGTCATCGCCGGTGCGGTTGCCCTTTGACCTTCCGTAAGAAACACGATCTTACGGACCTGTGTTGACAATTGGTATGATCATATCGTGACTTAGACGAAGGACGGGGAAATAGCGGTTTGTTGCTTTAATTTTGGACACAAGGATATTTCGAATGTTTCAAATGGCTCTGAGCACTAACTTAACATCTGAGGTCATCCGTCCCCTAGAACTTAGAACTACTTAAACCTAACTAACCTAAGGACATCACACACATCCATGCCCGAGGCAGGATTCGAACCTGCGACCGTAGCGGTCGCGCGGTTCCAGACTGAAGCGCCTGGAACCGCTCGGTCGCATCGGCCGGCATTGTATTTACAAAAGTGACCGCACGCAGCTGACCGTTTCAAGAGCAGGAATTATTTTCGTTCTCCAGTCAGGATCACCCGCCTAAAGCAATAGATCATTCTTTCAGTATGCCAAACACTCGTTTTCAGCTTCGGCGTGTAGTTTCCACCCTACCCACAGCACGTTGCTTTGAATTACCTTCTTTACTATACCGTGTAGGTCGACCATGCAAATATCGCGCTTCAGTGTTAGGTCTTTAGAAATGTTCATTCTTCATTAATGTATAACAAAGTAACTACAACCTCATCTAACAGCATCTTTTTATGTTCGAGGTCCAGTTTGTTGTTATCCCTGTTGGTTAGTACCTACCATCAAACATCAATTACACTGATCGCAAATAGTTTTGTTGAAAATGTCTTGATGTTTATGTATAGAATGCATATTTGAATCATCAGCTGATTTTATTTTAAACTTAAATATCTTCCGTTTTCAGTCTTGGACCAACTTCACGGGCTAAAGCGGGTCAAGCCTCCATATTACATTAGTCATTACTTAAAATGTGTACTGCATGCCATTAAAGTAAATATATGACACAGGACTTCGGAAGCAAACATACAAATAACAAACACTAAATTCATACAGAGCAGTACTGCAGAGATCAGGATCTTAATGTTTACATTGAGCAACCTTGTTCCATCAACGAACATGTCTGAGCGGTGTGGAGGCAGACACTAAATTCTTTCACAAAGCGCTGATCGCATGCCTCCAGTCACGATGTACTGTACAGAAACGTGAACCATTGGTAAACGTCAACTCCTACCACTGCTATCTCTTACCCTAATTTGAATTATTACCAGTCTTTAAAGAAAGAACGGATAGCTGTTTGAGTTTAATGTCACGTCGAAGACGGGGTCATTAGCAGCGCAGCACAAGGAACGAAATCGGCCGTGCCTGTTAAAATTAATCACAATGACATTCGCCTCACTCTTTTACGGAAGTCACGGAAAACCTAAATATACTACATGATATAATCATTGACATGAGGTAAAACTCTGGGTGTCGGACGATTTTTTACTCAAGCGTAATCACAACATGATATACTCTTCGACATGAGGTAAAACTCTGGGTATCGAACGATTTTTGACTCACGCGTAATCACAAATCCTGTTCATGAAGTATGCCATTGACACTCATGCACCTCCTGCGCTCACCTTTTGCACGTACATGTATCTGCTGTAGTAGCTATGGGAGCGAGATGTGCTAAGTTGCACTCATCACAGTGCAACTATCTCTACGGCAGAGTTCGATTGCGCTTGATTGTCCTTTCTCATGAAAGATCTCTCACAAGACCCAAACAGATTTTGGTCATATAGCTTGCTGTTAGTGGTACCAAGGTTACCGACTACACAATAACGGAAAGCAGGAACTGAAACTGAGACTGGAGAAGGAAAGACGTAAATGCTGAACTGTGTTTTCAAATATTCCTTTACAAAGAAAAATACTGGCATACTCTCCTTGTTTAATTCAGACTACACCGCAAAGATGAAAAATACACATACATCAAGAAAAGTTTTGCATCTATCCAATAAGTGGTGTGGGTGTGTCGCTATTGTGACTGGGTGTGTATCGATCGGAAGCTCACTCATAACTTTTTTGTAAATATACACACAGTTACCACAGAGCATTAGACCAAAATGGATAAGGATGCCAAAAAAATCATTTTGATTTAATGTACTGTCCTGGTATTGGCTTAAAGACATTTGGATATAATTGTATGAGCCAGTCAGATGTTTTTGTCTGTTTCAACAGATTTAAAAATGGCCGCGAATGATTTGAAGATGAACCAGGGTCCAGGCAAATATGGAGAGCGTCCTTAACACACTGCAGGAAAAACTTTTTCCAGGAATGTGTTCAAAAGTGGAAACACCGTTGGAGTCGCTGTGTTCAGTCATAAGGAGACTATTTAGAAGGAGTTTCATCAGCCGGCCGGTGTGGCCGTGCGGTTCTAGGCGCTTCAGTCTGGAACCGCGTGACCGTTGCGGTAGCAGGTCGAATCCTACCTCGCCGGCCGCGGTGGTTTCGCGGTTCTAGGCGCGCAGTCCAGAACCGTGCGACTGCTACGGTCGAAGGTTCGAATCCTGCCTTGGGCATGGATGTGTGTGATGTCCTTAGGTTAGTTAGTTTTAAGTACTTCTAAGTTCTAGGGGACTGATGACCACAGCAGTTGAGTCCCATAGTGCTCAGAGCCATTTGAACCATTTTGAGTTGCATCACAGTAGCATGCAAGTACCACCATTGTACATTACAAGCCCATTCTTAAAACCTTATAATCACACCTCATACCCTTTTAAAACCATTTTTCACTCTGTTAAGCATTGTATCGTTTAGACCAATGTCATATGTGAAGTTCACGCGAAGCTTTATTAAGTATTTATGAATACATACTTCACTCTAAAATCGTTGTCTTGGAATATCATTTCATAGGAGTTGTTACTCTCACCGTCCCAGTTTAAAGGTTTATCAGTATGCATTACCACGTTCTACGATGTTGTATGCAACAGTTTGAACGTTTATTTAGAAACAGAAAACCAGCTTAGCACCTGCCTGTTTGCTGTTTGCTGTTGCGCTTTCTAGAAATCTGTAACAATATTGTCAAGATGCGAGGTAAGTGGAAATATTTTGATTAGGACCAGATAACTGTTTTACTTCAGCTGCGCACTTAATGTATAGAAAAGTTGCATTCAGACCAGTACAGTTCAGTTTAAATTAGGTTCTGTTTAGTCAAAGGTTAGCATACGAGTTTAAGTTCGATAACAGTTTTTGAGTACATAGTTCTGGTAATACGTAGACTTTTATAGAGTGAGAGGTAAATATGGGGTAAAATTTCACGCAGAAACATAGCGGGGAAGTTACGCTTTAACTGGCGAGCGCTGTAGTGTTCTACGGCAAGACAATAGTGTGCAAACACCAGCTGATACCAACACGCATCACGCTAGAGCCATGAGGTAGGCGTTCAGGTGTCCTGTTACACAGCTGGCAGTATCCGGTGACAGAAACGCAACGTGTCTCCCCGGCACTAATGGCTCACGCCTACAACGCCACACCCATTGCTCACGCTTCTTAAATGCTTCACACGCGTACACTTCACTTCAGAAAAGTAAACATACTTTAAAATGAAAACCAGTTGGTTAACTACAAACAGTGAAGCCTGTTTGCACTTGTTATAACGCAACAACTCAAACAACGATTAAAACAATATAGTTTCCAAGAAACTCTCTCCAACTACTAATAAACCAATTGCATTCCTAAGCAGGATATTAGGATCCTGAGTACGCCTTTTCCAAAATTTGCGATTTGGTTCGATCAACAAATCTTACTTGGCAAACACGGGATTTTTTAACATTACGCGGAAAGCAGAACAAGTAAGAGGAGACGTCCAATTAATCGGAAATTCAGAAAATTGTTTATCTCACATACTTCGCAAATCCTTGCAAGTATCCACTGGAAAAATATTAATACGGACATCCTGATCTGTGTAACTCGCCTGTTTCACGATAACCAGCTAAGTGACGACATGAAAAACATCAATTGAGCATTTCGGGATTTTCCTCTCGGAAAAATCAACCTTCCCAGCACTCCATCATTGTAACATATCACTGTATCTAGTACACCAACTTTTAATGTATTTAGTCCCACAAAACATTCTTGCGTAAAATAAATATAATTACAGTCTTCAATAAGTGACTCAGAATGACTGCATAGTTTCAGTACTAGCGTTATCTTCTTTCCCACGTGTTACTCATGCCAACTCCGAAGTTCAGAATTGTCATTACGTGTACTGTTCTGATATTGGACCCGACCTCTCCCCTCCTCTCTTAGGGTGGACGACAAAACACAAATTAAAATGCCTAATACTTAGTGAAGTGGGGTGACGGGCTGTGCTAATTTACGTACAGGTTGGACTTTTCAATACACACTTATTTTCAAATACACAATTGGCATTAACATGAAGATATTCTTGTTTAATAAATTTTGCTCTGTTAGCATCACAATATCGTTTAACTGGTAAACATTATCCAAAAGATTTAATATCATCACAGTTAAAATCAGTTGCCATTCAACGAGCAGTTATCAAAACCTGATCTCATTTAAACATAATATCACTTAACATATAATAGTGTGGACATAGTAGGACAATAATCACCAGTTGTGTAAAATACCTTGTTAAATAGAATTATTAAAATCTTTAGAAGCTCATATTCTTGAAGGACAGCAAATAGTGCCAAAAATGGCACACATGATCCGACATCTCTACTATGGCCTCCACATAAATGTGAACAATTTCTAGCCATTGCCGCATTTGGTGTGCGACCAAAGACGTTGGTCAGAACTTCAACAGCGTTTAGTTTCTCCGTACATCACTAACAAAGGTAAATCGGGTTAACATTAAGACGGCAATCTCCAAATGAAGTAATGTTAATACCATGCACTGGCAATATAAATTTGTTATTTTTGTTCAGACACAGCTGACATCTCGTGTATGTATTAATATTCATACCATTAAGTACATGTCATAAAAACCCTACTCAGCAGTAGCATTCAGCTTCCCCATACATCCCTAACAAAGGTAAAGCAGGTTAACATTTAGATGGCAATCTGCAAATGAAGTGATGTCAATACCATGCAGTGGCAATAAAAATTTGTTAGTTTTGTTCAGTCACACAGCTGATACCTCGTGTATGCATTAACATTCATACCATGAAGTACATGTCAGCTAAACCCTGCACAACATGATAGCTTATGAGGGCGTCCTGCAAAGTAATACCTATGAATTTTTTATGTGAAAACTCTTGTAACTTCTTAAACAAAGCAAACGTTGTTAGCATTCTGCGTCTGTATTCTTCATGTCTACATATTTGTACAGTTTTGCAGCCCTCTGTAGGTCGAATTGTAACGTGTAACATGGTGATGTGTAACGTAACGTAACTATGTCGTGCTTGAGAAACAGTGTGTTGTAATCGAGTTTCGAATTCGAAGAGTTTGTCCACACATGGTGCATCCTCTCCTTTGGCACGACAATGGCAGACCTAACACGACATCTGCGAGACTTACAACAATCAGACGCCTTTATTCACTGTCAACGATAATCCTCCATACAGTCCTGACTGGGCCCCATCCGATTTTCTTCTGATTTCAGAACTTCACTTGCATAGTGGTGAAACGATGCAAGCAGAGGTAAGGTTGTGACTGGTTCAAGAAAGTCAAACATTCTACAGTCACGGTATGGACAAACTGATCTCTCTTTGGGAGAATTTAATAACACTTGGTTTATTTCAAAATCTTTGAGAGTTTTCACGTACAAAATACAAAGACATTACCTTCCAGCACACCCTAAAAAAAAGACAGTTCGTTAAATAAGAAGTGCGTCCACACAACATTAATGCCACACAACTGCTCATACAGCTCACAACGTTGTCGAGGGAAAGTGTGATCGGTAAACAGCGAGCGTAATAATCGTCGAGTCAGAACCTTCTACGAAAAATACCAACTACGCACAAGTCACTTCTGTTACCTAAGATAGGATATGTCCCGGAACGAAATCAAAATCTCCGGATAAGAGGTAGCAATGCACACCAAGTCGCTACTACACCTTACTGCTGGTAATTTGGATACGTCAGATTTCTATCAACTGCAGTCAACAATAGTTATTCGGAAGACACCCATCTCACTTAAAGAAAGATGTGTACAATAACAGTTCAGCACCTTGAAATATGTAGCCGCAGGCTGGAAGCCCTATATTCCATAAGACAACAACCACACTAAGTACTGGCCTCTACAATGTCTTGCTCCAGTCCGCAATGCAATGAATCATCCAGTCAGTATGACTTAAAGTCCTCATTATCTGCAGTAATGCTAGGCAACCAGTACCCTCTCACCCACTAGTAGGCGTTCCAGTTTTCTTGGTGGACAGTAGGAGGTACGGATTTTAACAACACTCTCATTAGGTTTCCATAAGTTTCCATAAAATTTTGACTTTTAGTGTTTGGTAAATAATTATTACTACATACTTTAACTTGCTGTCCCGTCAGGATAGCCAGGAGCGCTAATACGCTGCTTCCTGAACTCGGGTAGGCTGCCGGCCCTGGATCGAATCCGCCCTCGGATTAACGACGAGGGCTAGTATGTCGGCCAGCCTGGATGTGGTTTTTAGCGGTTTTCCACATTCCGCTAGGTGAATACGGAGCCGGTTCCCATGTTCCGCCTCTGTTACACGACTCACAGACATTTGAAAACTTTCGCACTATTTCATGACTTACACTAGATGCATACAGGTGGGGTACACTACTTCCGTCCCGGGGGGCGGCTCGGGGTGGCGGCAGGAAGGGCATGTGCCCACCCTCTGCAACTAACACTGCCAAATCCGTGATAATAAGGCCGACCCCGCGTTGAAGTGGGACAAAGGCCCAAAGCAAGCATGAATGCAAGCAAGAAATATGCTTTAACTTATTAACTCCACTTCATACATTTTACAATATAAAGCTACTTCCCAACTTTATAAATCATCCTTATTGTGTAAATGGTGGGGGGCTAGAAAATTTTGCTACGAACAGAGAGAGATACAAAAGTGGACGGTAGATAAAAAAAATTACTTACCCTTGATCTACAGTATGGACATTGGTTACTGCCACAGGATGGTTCACTTGCCGCCCTCAAAACCAAGTTGCACAGGGGCCTGCAGCAAAACTGCCTTTTTGTCCAAACTTATGTCCACTGTCTGGAGTCCACAATACACTGGCCGAGCTCCGCTGGACTCAAACACACACTAAAGTCCGCATGAGCGCTCCGCTTCAATATACGGCCTCTGCGTGTGGCATTAATTCTCGGTAGGTGGTGCTGTACCCACTTCACTTCTGACTATAGAATCAGCGGCATATTCGAAATATGCCGGCAACTGGCACAATATTCAGTAACGAAAGTAACGCGTAACGAATAATGTGTAACGGGTATGTGTCACGACAACACTGAATACAATAGTTACAAAAATTAGTTGTTAATTTTACAACCTGTACCACACGGGGGTGCGGAGAGAGGTGTGGGTGAATCAAGTGCAGAATGTCAATTTGATGTATTTATAAATAACAACACATACACTAAAACAAAGCAATGATTCTTTGAAAGTGAAGAGCATCTGTTAACATTCCAAGTCAAGTTTGAACAGTCAACGTTAGTACTCATTAAGATATGCTTTAAAAAAATAAAACCACGATAAAGATTTACATTGCTAAGATATAACGTGATGAAAATTGAAATATGACAAAAAATTTACTTCAACGGACACTATTTTATAATGAATTTTATATGTGGCCACATATCAGCTTAATGATTTAATACAATCCAGATACGCAAGTATTTACGGATGAACTGAAATACGGAATGGCAGCATGATTTTAAATCAAAAGGAAACAGCAACTCACTCATTTACACTTAAAGCAAACACAATATACCACTATTAATAAATGACTAAATTTAACTAATTAGTTGTACGAATTGTGCTAAAATACATACACACACACATTAAATTTTACAGTTACAGTATACAACTGATTCAGAAACAAATTCCAGCAACCAGTTTGTTTATTCCTTCTGTGGAGCGTACATCTGGTCAACCATTACAGTGGAACGTAATATATCTAACTGGAATGCATCGTAGGCCACACGGTTCGCTGTACAACTGACACAGCTACATAAAGGCGTACGCAATACGAGAGCTTGGGCAACCTGAAAAGAAATCTAAGGTAGTTCTCATAAACGGTTACTGTAATTCAACCAGTTTGTTATATTTACCCTGAAAGGGTCACAACGCTTATGCAACAAGAGAAGACAACCGTTCTAAATTTAGAAGAAACACAACTTTAATTTCACAGCTCCTCGTACCGCCATAGGTTGTATTCGATCGTAAATCCCCTCTAGACGGTTTAGCTTACTGAATCCACTACCGACGTGTAGAAGTTTCCACATCCGCGAATAGTAAACAGGAGCGCCAACAGCGATTCAGCATAGTCCTGCCGCCAAGTCACGAGGCCGAATACTACCCACTTTTCCTGCTACCGGTTCGGAAACTCACGGACCACATTAGAAGCGCTTGCCGAACTCTGTCGTTCTCGGCTGACCTCTGAGTGCCTAGCTCCGGGAGCGAGGCAGCGCAGTGGTTAGCACAATGGACTCGCATTCGGGAGGATGACGGTTCAATCCCGTCTCCGGCCATCCTGATTTAGGTTTTTCCGTGATTTCCCTAAATCGTTTCAGGCAAATGCCGGGATGGTTCCTTTGAAAGGGCACGGCCGATTTCCTTCCCAATCCTTCCCTAACCCGAGCTTGCGCTCCGTCTCTAATGACCTCGTTGTCGACGGGACGTTAAACACTAACCACCACCACCACCACCTAGCTCCGGGCTTGGAAGTGTCACCACGCCACCGTTGCAACTGAAACTCTCACATGTCACTGACGTGGCAACAGTCGGCACAAACCTTACTGATCTGATAGTGGAATAGTGGACAGGATCAACCTGGGCCCGCCAGTAAGAGTTTCAGAGTAATTCTGCTGATTAATACCTCGTGTGATTTACCTGGAGCTCTGAACATTATTTAAATGTACGTACATTCTGGCAGCGACGATGAATAGCACTTTGCGTGACGTCACGATATTTAAAGAGGTATGCAAGAAACGATTCTCTGCTTCTGCCAATCATCGGGCCGAAAAATTCTGTTTTAACTAAAAGTCTGTTCATAGAAGACTCCTTATGTCCTTTCAAGCTAGCCATAGACAACGATTTTCAATGTAGGCCTACAGAAATACACAGCGCTGTAACTGTCTCACAGAGCGACGAATAAAACAAAAATTCGACTCAAACGTGCCTGCAACCTTCCCCTGTAATCAAGACACAAAGAAATTAAAGATATCATCTGCCAGTGGGCGTTAATTTATATCAGTGCGGCAAGATGAAAATCGGGATTCGAAATCAGGCTTCCTGCTTACCAGGCAGATGCTGTGAACACTGCGCCGTCCGGACACAGCAGTCAGCACAACCGCACGGACTACAATACCACATCTCCAGTCAGAGCCAAATTCTCAGCTTACACCACACACAATTATGATGTTGTGCCCTTCCTCATTATCCTTGTTACTCACGAAAGCTTACCGATTCCCCTAATAGTTTTAGCTTAGTGTCTATCTGCACCCTCGTAACGGCGTAAAAGCATGGCGTCCTGCGACGTCACCCTCGGTCACGACAGAACTTCAAACAACAAGTTGTCAACACAGGCGAAAAAAACGGCCAGACCTCAGAAGTCCGTGTGACGTGCAAAGTGGGTTAATGATGCCAGATTGTCACTAGATTTCACCACAGTTCTGCCCGGCGCCACGTGTCACATGATGAGACGGTCACCACAGATCCTTTCACCCATAATTCACTCTTTCTTTTGATGCGTCTGCAATGGAAGTCAGAACTGAGACACCCAGCGTTTGTATCACGCAGGTTTTTTTTTTTTATGAATGGTCAAGGGAAGCATTTCAGACTCCCTGCCGCTCAGATGCGACACGAAAAGCCTCACGGAGCGGCATAAGAAGTATCATTGAAACCGCCTCATTCTTTGCGACGTTGATTCCCACACATTTAGCTGTCAATAACGACAGTCTGCAGTGTGCCGAGAAACAGGAAGACATTATTGACATTTTTGATACTTCTCATATCTCCCTGATGCACCAATCCTTCTCTAAGGACATCATGTGCCAGTAACCTCACTGAACGTAATCTCACCCCTTTGGAGTGCAGTGCGACCACAATTTTTGCTCTGATGTACTGATGTATTGGATCGAGCCCATAGGGACCATTCATCACCATTAGGAGAAATCTGAACGTGATCCGAAGCAGCAAAAGGTACTTATGCTTTCTCAGTGCTCATGTTTCATACTCTCCTGTGGTGTGGTCATGGAGGGGTTCGACACTGACAAATCCTTGAATAAAACGGCAAAACTTGCCTCTATGAACCACAGTTTGGCAAAACCGTCGGTGGCACCCTCCTCTTCAAATTTATTCAGAATTTTAAAAATGTGCCTTTACACAAAAAAAGAAAGAAAGCTGCAAATTAGTCCTAGGTGCATCCTGATAGGCAACTGGCATCAAACGTGTATCAAATGGTTACCTACCTGCATCACTTAGGGCTACTTCACAGCTTCTGTCTGTGAAGATACATTTTTAAAATTATCAAAAAATGTTGAGGCGGTTGGAGGGGAAGGAGACACCAAGGATTTAGCCAAACTGAGGTCTTAGAGGGACCCTTTTGTCGTTTTAGTCATACACGCGTCAGTGTTGCACCCCTCCCTGTTCAAATGTTCAAATGTGTGTGAAATCTTATGGAACTTAACTGTTAAGGTCGTAAGCTTACACACTGCTTAACCTAAATTATCCTAAGGACAAACAAACACACCCATGCCCGAGGGAGGACTCGAACCTCCGGCGGGACCAGTTGCACAGTCCAAGACTGCAGCGCCGGAGACCGCTCGGCTAATCCCGCGCGTCACCCCTCCCTGATCACGCCACAGGAGAAAAAGGGGGGGGGGGGGTACAAGAGTACTGATAAAGCTGAAGCACACATTTCCGCTACGGGTCATGTTCAGGTTTCGTCAAATGTTTTTGAACGGTCCCTAGTGGTTCCACCCTGTGCACCAGAGCAAAAATCGGGGTCACACTGCACTCAAAAGTGGTGACATCACTTTCAGTTGTGTTTCCAGCCGACAGTGTCCTTAGAGAAGAGTTTAAGAGTCATGGAGATATCGGAAGTATCAAATATTGTCAAGATCATCTTCCCGTTGCTCACTGCACTACAAACTGTCGTTTTATGCCGCGATTTTTGTGTGGGAATTAACGTCCCAATAAAAGGTGTGGTTTCATTGACACCCTTTGTGACACACCATCAGGCTTTTAGTGTCGATTCTGAGCATCGCTGTTTCTACAATGTTTTCGTCGGCCACTTATAAGGAAATAGCGTGGTTTCTACGCTGCACGTCGCAGTTCTGACCTCGATCTCAACGGTGTCGAAATAATGGTGAAATGGGATAAGGCATTGGCGGCGTGATTGCCTTCCCATCGTGTGACACGTCCACGGTGACATTGGGCGGAATAATGGTGAAATTTGTTGCGAATGTTATATTATTAACTCACATGTCACTCGAACTTCTGTGGCCTTTTTCTGCATCAATGTTTGAAGGGTCATCGAACTAAGAGTGCCATAGCGCACAGCCAAGCTCTGGAACCAGTACAGGATGTTGTAGGCACATTGGAGACAAATTTAAAACTTCGCGAGTGATCGGAGACAGTTACAGGCTTTCGAGAAACTTTAACTTTGTTGCTCGGTGTACAAGGATTTCCGTTTCTAGGCAGCTGGATGCACCAGAACTCACAACACACACCGGAATGAAAAAGAATAATTACTACATGTTTGCCGCAGCTCTATACTAATTTTCTGCTGCCTTCTTTTTGAATGCAGTGGTTTGTATTTAGTCCGCATACACCCACAGGAAGGGAGCAGACTGCCCCCAGAACAGAATGCAGCGCAACGCAACGCAACGCAACGCGACGCGACTGTGGGCTGCTGAGTCGCCGGCCGGGCCGTGATTAACTGCGCTAATTATCCGCGCACCCGGGACGGCTTCCATTAGCTGCTGCATGATTTACACACGCCGGCCCGCAATAATTTTGCAACTTACACCCCCTTGTAACTTTTAGCGCTCTCCTGCCCGCAAAAACAGCCCGCCGTCTCATTAATTATTTCGCTTTTATCGCAGATTTGAGGACGTCGGATTGTCGTGCCGGTTTTTGGGGTGAAAATTCGATAGTTGTGGAACGGGACGGTGCGTCGCGCGGGCGCAGAGCCATCTGTTCCGGCGGGCCCGGCGCACGCACTTTCGGCGCACGCACGCTCCAGTGGCCGCAGCGTATGGTGAACGAAATGCTGTTCCGTCGCTCGTTAATCACGTTACGGTGTTGATTCTGATACCGTTGTGAACTAATGGGACAGTGGCTCGTATTTTATGTATCAGATATCGAGCTTATGCCGCACAAAACCTCGTGTGGCTAGGCCTAATTACGGTGGGTGATTTTCATGATTTGTAATGTCTTTCGTATTCAACGTATCGTCATACTCACGATAGTTAAAAACTTTTTTTAGTACGAAAACTAAACACTTGTGAACGCTTTATCGCAATTTAGCTTCAATCCTTCATTTGACGATGCTGTGCTTTCGGGTGTTAAGCCGAATTGTTAATTCAATTTTTCTGCACGATGTTTGGACGACTGGCCCATTCGTCTTCTGCAGGTGGTAGGAGCTCTTTTATTAAGCATAACCGCTGCTGAGACTCCACCCAGATAGTCAAGAATTGTTGGTGTCGTGCTGCTATTTTTACCTGAGTTGGACTCCCTTTGATGCTTATTTGTTTTTCGAAGCCCGTACATTCATTCCATTAATCGCACATTTTACCAGCAAGACAAATGACATGGACGGTGAGATGTTAACGCACACCATTAATAAATTAGTTCGGTGTTACGATCACCTTCTAAGGACGGGCAACACTTTATTGGAATCACACTCTGAGCTTGTTTGGGATTATTATTGTTGATTGATTGGGGAAGGAAGATTAATCAGGTCATCAAAGTCAAGTTCGTTATAAATGGTGTAACGAAAAGCAACTGACAAATTTCGAGGGATTGTGGATGTTGTCTTGAGGACCAAATCGAAGATAGTAACACATGTCCAGCAAGCCATCCAACGATTATAAGTATCAATATAGGTAGGAAAATACTTTTGCTTCGCGAGATTGACAGGATACAAACTGCAGATTATCTGAGTATTGAATATGAGATACTAAGTGCTGGGGATAAAATGGAAAAAATTCAAAGCATCGTTCAATATGTTTTAAACAAGTATGTTCCGAGCATAGTCTTAACCCTGTGAGTACCTATGGCTTAGACGCTACTGCAAGACGTAACAACTACACTTAGGTACTGCTACGAATGTAGTGCATAAACTTATAGCGTTAAAAGCAGCAGTCGGCGCGGAGATTGCCGTACGTGATTGTAGGAGGCTGTGTAACATATGGGCTTTTTAGAACATATTGAGGAGATAATTGACAGTGAAAGTAAGTATATAATGTTATTCTAACGTAATTTCCACTACTGCTCCTAAAAGTAGTTGCGGAATGAAACCACTGGAGCATTAAGTACGTTTCATATAAATTTATTAATTTTAAGCACGTGTTTGCGTGTAATTTAGGACTACAATTTTTTGAGGGATTATGAATTCACGGATGTTTCGAGATGTGGAATTGTGTCTAGGATAAATGTGAAATTGCTGATTGATTGCTTATTTTTACCAATTTTTTTCTTGTTTCCGTTGCTTACTACTGTGATAAAGATCAGTTTTGCGGAAACTTTCTATATATATATATATATATATATATATGTGGTTTTTACAGCCGTTTCAGAAAACTGCTAAGATATCAAAAAAGAGACCTTCTCACAGATTCAATAGAAGTCAAAATATAGCTGAGAAATAAAAGTTGAACGAAGAAAAACTGAAGAGCAATGAGAAAAGCGTTTATTGACTTTGAAAGTAAAATTTTATCAACCTGTTTGGCTAAAACCTATTTGGTCTCACGTAAAATCAATAAGCGGTTAGAAATCATATATTGTCACTTAGTGACCACACTGGCACCATAAAGGAAGCCAGCAGAGAGAAAGCCGAAATACTGAATTCGGTCTTCCGAAACTGTTTACCCTCAGACGATGGTAATGAGGTCCCCACTTTCAAACATCGTACGAATCTCGAAATTACAGACACCTGTAAGAATCTGAAGAAGGTTTGCGTAATAAACTTGCTACCATTTTAACAGCGGTTTATCACAGGTCGTATTATATCTCTTAAAAAAATAATGAAACTATTTATTTAGAGGAAACACTTTCCCGGTAAATTTGTTTGTCCTTTAATGGAGTTAGATTTTACTTTTAGCTTTCAAACAAATACAAAAGAGATATAATAAGCAAAATAATGAATTTCGTAGGTTGCCAATTACGTATTATATCTGGTTTTATCGAGCGCCAGGCTCTCTACAAATTACTGTAAATGTAATAGCGTAGTATTGCTCAGCTCCAGTTCACTATCACAGGAAATAGACAAGTTTCAATTAATTTATTTCACTGGATTACTTCAATTAATCTCACTGAATATTTTTACATAATTTCTTCCGCTCCGGCTATCAGACATTGTGCTGTGAAAAAATATTTTTAAATGTACCGCGTAATGGCGGTTAATTGTTAACAATCAGAGGTCACTGTTACTCGCTCCGCAGCAGCTGAAAACATGCTAAATAATTTTCATTAAATATTCTTTTCATAAGATAAATGTGGTGGAGGTTCTTGAAATAACACACGGAGATCACTTTATACTAATATATTCTTACAAGGACAGAGTTTACACTATTAAATATTTGCAATTACGTTACGACAGAAACAAATGCTAGCGCAGCACAAAATTTACGTACCTTATTCCAGCTAACACCAGAACGAACAGAACAAAACAGACTAGACAGAAGAATGAACATTGCATTGTGTTTTATACTCTTACAGAGATGATAATACCTCTTTTAATTACTTACACATTATAATCTCTTACACTAAAAATAATGTCTTTTCTGCATCTATCTATCTATATTGTATATTTTTACAGTTAGTGTTATTACCTTTCGCAGATAAATCGATGTTTGCAGTTCGTTTTGGGTCACATACCGTCATTATTATTTATATTTCACCTCGATAAGGGTGAATATTGCAAAAGGGACGCTACATTCGCTGAGACAACGAAGGGTACCTAGCTACTGTAAAAAAGCGTAGACCATTCCCGTTTTGAAGAAGACTCGTAGGACAGATGTACATAATTGGCCTATATCGTCAACGTTAGTCTGTTGTAGAACAGTAGAACATGTTTTATGCTCATGTATTATGTCTTTTTGGAGAACGAGAATCTCCTCTGTAAAAGTCAACATGGTATCCGCATACGGAGGTCTTGCGAAATTATGCTCGCTCTTTTTCTCACCGAAATTAGTAGCGCTATAGAGAACTGCACTCAGTTTGATGCCGCGTTCCTTGACTTCAGGAAGGCTGCACCGCACTGCCGTTTAACGAAAAAACTACGAGCTTACCGAATATCAGACCAGATTTGCGACTGGATTCAGGACTTGCAGGTAGAACTCAACACGTCACTCTTAATGGAACTAAATCGACAGATGTAAAGGTAATTTCTGAATCACGCCAAGGAAGTGTGATATGACCGTTATGCTTACAATGGATATAAATGATCTAGTAGAAAGCATCAGAAGATCTTTCGCGTTGTTCGCAGATGATGTGGTTGTCTATAAGAAAGTAGTAACGCTATAAGACCGTAACGATTTCCAGGTGGACCTGCAGAGGACTGAAGGATGCTACAAGAATTTGCTAGTTGACCCCGAGCGTAAATAAGTGTAACATATTATGCATACGTAGGAAAAGAAATCCCCTATTTTACATCTACATTATTGTTGACAATTTATTTGAGATGGTTTACTTGAATAAACATTATCCAACATAATTCTCAAGTGGCCCGACATCAGTTTCAGACGTTGTAATAGTACCCGTTATATTAATTATTCATTTATCTATTATTTAATATATTTGATTATGCCATTAATTCACAATTCTAGTCAATGCATAGACTCCTTGACTGCTGGATCACAGCTACAGGTTATTATTTGGAGTGAGTTAGCTGCCGGACATGAAAGCAGACGTGTGAGGTCCGACCGTACGGCATTATGGACACATCATTTCTAAAATTAGCTGCGCATAGCCCAGTTATTTAATGTTCAAGTGGCTGCAGGTAAAGACGCAATTGGCGTTTCTCGTCTGGGATATGAATCTAACCCCTTTAGTACTGCAATGGTAATTCTAATACTTTACTAGATTCTGTGATCAAGGTCACAAATCTTTTGCATCTACATGACTACTCTGCAATTCACATTTAAGTGCTTGGCAGAGGGTTCATCGAACCACAATCATACTATCTCTCTACTATTCCACTCCCGAACAGCGAGCGGGAAAAACGAACACCTAAACCTTTCTGTTCGAGCTCTGATTTCTCTTATTTTATTTTGATGATCATTCCTACCTATGTAGGTTGGGCTCAACAAAATATTTTCGCATTCGGAAGAGAAAGTTGGTGACTGAAATTTCGTAAAAAGGTCTCGCCGCGACGAAAAACGTCTATGCTGTAATGACTTCCATCCCAACTCGTGTATCATATCTGCCACACCCTCTCCCCTATAACGTGATAATACAAAACTAGCTGCCCTTTTTTGCACCCTTTCGATGTCCTCCGTCAATCGCACCTGGTAAGTATCCCACACCGCGCAGCAATATTCTAACAGAGGACGAACGAGTGTAGTGTAAGCTGTCTCTTTAGTGGACTTGTTGCATCTTCTAAGTGTCCTGCCAATGAAACGCAACCTTTGGCTCGCCTTCCCGGCAATATTGTCTATGTGGTCTTTCCGACTGATGTTGTTCGTAATTTTAACACCCAGGTACTTAGTTGAATTGACAGCTTTGAGAATTGTACTATTTATCGAGTAATCGAATTCCAACGGATTTCTTTTGGAACTCATGTGGATCATCTCACACTTTTAGTTATTTAGCGTCAACTGCCACACCATACAGCAATCTTTTCTAAATCACTTTGCAACTGATACTGGTCTTCGGATGACCTTACTAGACGGTAAATTACAGCATCATCTGCGAACAGTCTAAGAGAACTGCTCAGATTGTCACCCAGGTCATTTATACAGATCAGGAACAGTAGACGTCCCAGGACGCTTCCCTGGGGAACACCTGATATCACTTCAGTTTTACTCGACGATTTGCCGTCTATTACTACGAACTGCGACCTTCCTGACAGGAAATCACGAATCCAGTCACACAACTGAGACGATACCCCATAGCTCCGCAGCTTGATTAGAAGTCGCTTGTGAGGAACGGTGTCAAAAGTTTTCCGGAAATCTAGAAATACGGAATCAACTTGAGATCCCCTGTCGATAGCGGCCATTATTTCGTGCGAATAAAGAGCTAGCTGCGTTGCACAAGAGCGATGTTTTCTGAAGCCATGCTGATTACTTATCAATAGATCGTTCCCTTCGAGGTGATTCATAATGTTTTAATACAGTATATGCTCCAAAACCCTACTGCAAAGCGACGTCAATGATATAGGTCTGTAGTTAAATGGATTACTCCTACTACCCTTCTTGAACACTGGTGCGACCTACGCAATTTTCCAAACTGTAGGTACAGATCTATCGGTGAGCGAGCGGTTTGCGTGGGGGCCCCTTGCACAAGATTTTTGCAACAGTTGAATGCATGTGAATCCGTAGCAGTAACTAAGTGTGGGGACGTGAGGTGGGGAACTTCAAGAAAGAAGAAGAAGCTACGAACCGGCGTGCTGAGTTCCAGCCTGTAGCAGGCAGCAGTAGGGTGCTCGACGACGGTGCGAGCAGCAGGGGCAGCCTCAGCAATGCGGGCCGCAGGTGGCGACTTTGAGCTCATCAGCGTCGGCAACGGCATTGGGATCGGCAGCATCTACAGTTTCGGCAGCACCAGCACATCAGTAGCAGCCAACATGACCGATAATTTGAGCACGGCGCCGATAGAGTTAATATGTGTGAATCCGTGGGGTCATCATCACTGGTGGAGCATTCAATGATTAAGCAGTCATCCTGCTCATGTGGTTCAGATAATGCTAGGGGACCACTTAGTCCTAAATCTGAACGTGGCGATGTTGACAATATTAATGAGGCAAATAGTCCAAAATCATGCCTGCTGACGATTCGTCGTCACAAATAATGAAAATTTAGCTGGAAATAGACTACTGGCCATTAAAATTGCTACACCAAGAAGAAATGCAGATGATAAACGGGTATTCATTGGACAAATATATTATACTAGAACTGACATGTGATTACATTTTCACGCATTTTGGTGCATAGATCCTGAGAAATCAGTACCCAGAACAACGACCTCTGGCCGTAATACGACCTAGATACGCCTGGGCATTGAGTCAAACACAGCTTGGGTGGCGTGTACAGGTACAGCTACCCATGCAGTTTCAACACGATATCACAGTTCATCAAGAGTAGTGAACGGCATATTGTGACGAGCCAGTTGCTCGGCCACCATTGACCAGACGATTTCAGTCGGTGAGAGATCTGGAGAATGTGCTGGTCAGGGCAGCATTCGAACATTTTCTGTATCCAGAAAGGCCCGTACAGGACCTGCAACATCCGGTCGTGCATTATCCTGCTGAAATGTAGCGTTTCGCAGGAATCGAATGAAGGGTAGAGCCACGGCTCGTAACACATCTGAAATGTAACGTCCACTGTTCAAAGTCCCGTCAATGCGTCAAGAGGTGACCGAGACGTATAACCAATGGCACCCCATACCATCACGCCGGGTGATACGCCAGTATGGCGATGACGCTTCCAATGTGCGTTGACCGAGATGTTGGCAATCACGGATGCGACCATCATGATGCTGTAAACAGAATCTGGATGCATCCGAAAAAAATGACGTTTTGCCATTAATGCACCCAGGTTCGTCGTTGAGTGCACCATCGCAGGCGCTCCTGTCTGTGATATTGCGTCAAGGTTAACCGCAGCCATGCTCTCCGAGCTGATAGTCCATGCTGCTGCAAACGTCGTCGAACTGTTCGTGCTGATGGTTGTTGTCTTATAAACGACCCCATCTGTTGACTCAGGGATCGAGAGGTGGCTGCACGATCCGTTACAGCCATGCGGATAAGAAGCCTGTCATCTCGACTGCTAGTGATGCGAGGCCGTTGGGATCCAGTACGGCGTTCCATGTTACCCTCCTGACCCCACCGATTCCATATTCTGCTAACAGTCATTGGATCTCGACCAACGCGAGCAGCAATGTCGCGATACGATAAACCGCAACTGCGATAGGCTACAATACGACCTTTATCGAAGTCCGAAACGTGATGGTACGCATTTCTCCTCCTTACACGAGGCACCACAACAACGCTTCACCAGGCAGTGCCGGTCAACTGCTGTTTGCGTATGAGAAATCGGTTGGAAACTTTCCTCATGTCAGCACATTGTAGGTGTCGCCCCCGGCGCCAACCTTGTGTGAACACTCTGAAATGCTAATCGTTTGCATATCACAGCATCTTCTTCCTGTCGGTTAAATTTCGCGTCTGTAACACATCATCTTCGTGGTGTAGCAATTTTAATGGCCAGTAGTGTACAATCTAGTATGGGGCCTTTGGGTACAGAACTAAATTCAGTAAAAGCAGAGCTTTGTGCAAAAATTGAGAATGTAAGAGACAAATGTAGAAAATGTAAAAGCTGAGGTGGTAAAAGTTAAATCAGGTAATGATGGAATAGTTTATACAAAATGATGAGTTATAAGGGCATATGTAAGCAAAATTTCTGAGGAGGTTGGCCTGAATTAACACCAGAGTTGAAGCAGTGAAACAACGTTCCTGTAACAAGCTGTAAAAGATACAGTACGAGGTAGACGGTGAAGTAAAGAATAGTGTGAAGTGGCAAGATACGTGTGAGAAAGTGACAGTTAAATATGTTAACAGCTTCTCGGGTAGACTGGTAGAACGTGAAAAAGTGGTGTTTAAAAATAGGTAACAATTTGAATCGAGGATAAATGACAAAGCTTTTCAGCGGGAACGGCAGATTTAAGATTCTTTAGCGGCGAGTGAGGCTATTACTGTCATAGATGTTCCATGAGTGAATTCAGGAACGACAAAGTGTTTTGCAAACAATGGAAACACTATCCAGTTGATTTCATTGGTGCATGCAGAGATGGCTTTTTGAGCAGAATCTCGGAAGATGCTAAACTTAAGGCATCTTGAGGGAGACAAACAGTCATGGCCAAATTTAATGTGTACTTCGTTTACTACCAATGAAGTGTTTGAGAGTTGTTTCCTGAACCAGATAAGAAGCGAAACGAGGACAACACGTCTTCACAATGGGTTCCTAAAAGGACCAAGTTCCAAACACTTAAGTGGGTTTTTGTTTACGTGAACTGGCTAAGTTGATGTATATGAAGCGTCCGCTGGGAGTGTTTACGGGAATTGCGGCGCTCAGAAGGTGCTTACCAAAATCTTTACATTATGATCTTGTCCACAGTCTGAAAAATTCAGTTCATAAAATTTATTGGAAAACTATAACAGACATTGAAATTGAAGCTGCATAATGGGAACAGCAGATAGGGAAGTGGATATCAGAATGGCAACCATAACAATAACCAAAATAATTATTTTGAACATAACAGAAATAACTATCACTGTAATACTACTTTTCAAATAGGAAATGGAAACGGGAATTTTCACAATGAGAATCGAAATTGGAAATGAAGATCTGAGGGGCAGGCGCCTCATGAAATGTAACACCAGGATACAATGTCGGAAAACTAGAGGTCACCGCATCTCAGGTCCGAAGGTGGGAAAATAAACCTGCTTTCAAAAAGATGTGTTACATTAAAAACTCTGTATCTCTTGAAATTCGGCAAAGAAGCCACAAATATTGGAATTGGTGGTTGTAAAAAGGAAGGATAAACAATGGGGAATAATTTTAAGCTGCATAACCATAAAGAGGGCACCAGAAATATTTTAGAATGTATTAAGAAGATTGCTAATGATGAAATTTGGATGTAAAATGTATTTTGGGAAAGGAAACTGGAAGATGGAGTGGAAGTACATCTGATGAAAAAGTCTATTATCACAATAGAAGTTGCGGTGGATATAATTTGGTAGAAGTGAAATGTATGATGAATTCTGATGAGGTTCTGGTCAGTAACATCAATTGTAAGGATGTAGGTGAAAGTAATGGAGATGATTTTGTATCACCAGAAGTGAGTGACGGTATCAGTGAAGGTGGTATAAGAGTAGTCTCGGCATTGCAATGTGTCGGCGGAAGTTAGAGATATACTAATAACAGGAGGTAAAGGCGGTTTTTAGGTGTTGAAGTTTTGAGGGTTGAAGTTAATGATTTAGATATGTCAATGGAAGGAATCTGTACCTTTATTTATATTGATGGAGGTAATCAATGGCTGTTGATGTAAACATGAACTGTGAGTGGAGGTTGAAGGACGACTGTGAAAATAATGCGTTGGACGGTAAGTTAAAACACATAGTGGCACAAGATTCTGAGAGGAGGTAAAAACGTAAAGAAGACAGAATTAGATCCTAGTTTGGCGGAATTCGAATGTAATATGAATGCTGATGTGGTGTGATTGAGTAATGGCAATTTTTGTGGTGCATCAGAAGAGGTTATTGGTAGGTATTGGTAGGTATTTTTCTAATTTATAGACGGATGTAAAGGAATTTTGAAGTAATGAAGCTTATGGCATATCGGTGGATGTTCATCGCGTTATTAGTGATAATGTTTATAGTCATTCGGCGGAAATAAGCGAGGTTTTATTTAAAGGACATAAAGTTGTAAGTTGTGTAATTAATTGGGAGGACGTTGCAACTTATTATATCGTTACTTCGGAGGAAGGAAACAGTATATCTCATTCTGAGAAGACGATGAAATGGTGGGTTTTTAGGGTTATTTAAACCCTATAGATGATTGAGAGGTAGAGAGGAAGAATATAGAAATGGGTAATGGGAAAAATATTGGTTTAGGAATTGATGTTTATGAAGAAAGTAAGTTTGCGTTTCTCTAATCTAAAAGTAGTAGTTGAAAATTCTGTGTGTCAATGCACAAATCCAGTGATGAAGAAGAAAAGAGACCTCGAATTGGAGTAGATGAGAAAGAGCCAAAAAGTCAGACTGTAAAGGCAATGATGGCAGAGTTCCACCTCGTGAAAGAACAAAGTGGTGTGTGAATGAATATATGTATACAAGAGTATTTTCATGTGCGCTATTTAAGAATTTTAGGGGGTACTTCTGGTTTTGTATAAGAGCTAGTGCTGATGAATTAAATATGTATGTGACAGATTAGGGATGCACTGTTTAACGCAAGGAGGGATTGAATACTGACTGCACAAATCTTGGTTGGTGGAGGTCGGCAGTCCGTAACTAACTTCATCATTACTAAAGTAAGTAATCTAAATTCAGCTGTACCCATTATTTCGGGGAAATTTCAAGGCGTTATTTGAAAGCGTTATTTATAGTACTATGGGAGCGTTTTTCATGCAATGCATATAGTTTAGTTTAAATTACTGTTCACACAAAATCTGCTGTATGGAGGCAATCAGACCTCATTAAAATTTTAATTTCTTGTGGGAGTGGAACTTATAGTTATGTGCAAAGTATAGTCAAAGTTTTAGGGAGTATATTTCGTGGTATTAAGTCTATAACATATGTCATTTTGGGTTATTCAATACGATCATGTGATTATATCCTGGGAATAAGCGAAATTATAGCAAAAGCTGAATGAAAGTGTTATGAATTTATGAAGTCAAAGGAAGAATTATGCCCAAATTAGTTGCAGTTTATCCTTTTTTAGGTTTCTGATTAGATGTTATAAGATTGTGAGTTGTGATAAAATGTTAGCTGATTTTCTAGCACGAAAGCATGCTTTCTAGTGGCAGAATTAACAGAGTGTCTGAAATGTCGAACTGTGAAATGTAATTTTCCAAAGCTATAAATCCGGTTTTGCTTTGTTATCCTGCTGTGAATGCGTTGATTCCGCTGGGGAGGAACTATGGGGTTTTGAAAAGTCATATGACTATTAGTAGCAACACTGCAGATACTTCAACAGCTATCGTCCTTCAACATCAACAGTGCATATGTTGGAGCAGGACATGGCCATTGGAGTTGTTTTTTTTTTTTTTTTTTTTTTTACTGGAAGCGGTTTAAGTTTCAACGTCAGAACACCGTTTGCATGCTGTGAGAAAAATAATGATAATTAAGTGCAACAATGAAATGTTCAAAGCATAGAAGTTCTAGCAAATAAGCGCAACAGCTCTAAAACAGTTCGTTAATAGTTTAGCTGTCTCATAAATCTCTTTAAATTTTTATGTTATGTGTTTATTTTTATTTAATATGTTACAATTTTATAATTTGTATTACATATAGAATCAATTTATGGTGATAATAGATTTTATTACATATCCTAGGAGGTACATTCTGTTTCACACACCACCACAAAGATAATTACACTATTGTTTTTATATGCAGGTAGTGTATCCTCTTTATTATGTCATGTATTTTATTTATTAAACAGTATTTTATGTTGCTGAGCAACAGCCGTGCAACAATTTTTAGATGAAAACAACGCCATTTGACCGTATTGTTGTTTATTTAATTACAACCCAAGTTTCGGCCGTTTTAATGACATAAACTCAGTCACTTCAAAATGGCATAAAAGGCCGAAACCATGGTCATAAATAAAGAAACAACAATACAGTCTAATGGCAATGTGTTCATTTAAAAAAAATATTTACTACATTATGTATGTCAAATTTGATGCTACTTGATGCGCCAAGTTAGCAAGCCAATGTGCCCCATTAAGTTAAGGTGTGTAACGTTACGCATATTTAGGCGAGCTTCTCGGTCGCCTGGAATTGATAGGAGGCGAGAAAAACTTGTTTGTACTGCTGAGCGCTAACCGGTGGTCTACGGACGCAGCGTGGTTGGCCCAGCCGAAGCGACTACAGGTACAGAGGCGAGGAATGCATAGAAGGATGGGGGTAAAGCCCAGAGCATGAGAAAGCTAGTTGCCCACCTAGCTGGAGGACAGAAATAACACCAGAAATGGTGGAGTTCAAGGCAACTTGAAATATGGATAATTAGAGCTCTTATTAATTCAATAATAAATCACAATTCCATAATAAAGCAACTTTTAGTTCATCAGCAATCTCAGGCAAATGAGGCACATCCATTGAAACGGTTATAATATTTTAAGTACCTTAAAAACTAAGAATATAGACTGAATATTGAACAGTGGACCCTGAAATTAACAACTTTTAAACGTTTCATGCAATTTCAACAAACAATGTCTCAGGTGATGGCATTGCACTATAGTTATGATTCCAGGATGTTACTCACATGTATTAATTTTTTATTTATTTTATTTTTCAAATGTTTGTCAGAATATCATATCCTCCACAATAACACTGCAACTGAAAGCAGCATAAATACCTCATATCTCGACATACTTGCGTAGCTGTTTAAGGAATATGTTACTATTTTTGTCATTAACTTTATTTAAATATGATTACAATCGAGATTAAAACCCATGACAATTTAAAAGTGATCAATTGCATATGTTATTTGATAACAATATTGCAAAGAGTTCCAAAAGCCGATTCTATCAAACAGACATCAGTAATTGTTTAAGCATTATTCAACAGTATTTTTCTCTCATTTCACGTGACTTTACATGTGCAAGAATACTGGTTTATTTATTTAGGAACACACTATTACTTATAATTATTGTAAACGGTCTGACCGAATGTTTACAACATCCTTTTATTTAATTATTGGTATAATTTATTAGTTTACCAGGAAAGTGATTACCTTGAGTTTAACTATGTGTGTAAATCAATGGTGATGATGGCCTTCAGCCAATGGAGGAGTAGGCAATGGCGTAACACTATTGTAGTTTAAGTGGAGACAGACACTTTTGGAGTGATATACTAAAGGGAACGATTCCAAACACTTTATATTGTGGGCTGGAAGAACGCTGACCTGCCTGTGGTAACGTGCGTTATTCAGTCGTGGAGCTGATAGATTCTGGGCAGTGCATGGCAGCTAGAAAACTTTTGAAAGGACTTTAACTTTCTGAAGGTCTGATTGTGCTCCAATTCAGACTTTAACATTTCCACTTGCATTGAACATTGAATTGAGAACAGATAGAGAGTGAGTTCCTACTCGTTGTCTCTCGTTTTCCAATGTGTAAATCGCTATGATGAACTCCGAATCATTTTCATCTGGCGAATATTTCATGTACTGAAATCACGGAATGGACTTAGTTTCTCACGTGTCTTGAATTATTAGGATCATTTAGCTTGAGAGTTCTGAAACCACTGTTGCTAAGCGCTTAACGCAGTTTCATTACATTTTTACAAGTCACCTTTCTGTCTGTATTATAAGTGGTTATCGTAAAACCATTGAACGTTGACTACCGGGGATTTCTGTTAGGACTGGACCTGGGGTTTACAAACTTTCATTCATCTTTTCATTACATGGTTTTAATGAACATTAAATTCAACAATTTAGTCAGTGGTTAAATATCCTTTGCAAAATGGTCTACAAACAATTTTATAATATTAATAAATATGAATAGAGACTTTACATGCCATGACTTAAGAAACAACTAACATGGAAGACACTTAAATCCAAATGAAAAGAAACCTAATTAGTTAACTATAATTACAATAGTAATTTAATCTTCGATAAGAACCTGGAACAGGATTTTTTGATAAAAACGGACCTTAAGGCTTCAACCCCATTACAGAATAAAGCAAGGTTTAAACTTAACATAGCGTAAGCTGCATGGCGACGCAGTTTCCGGTATACACTCAGCAGTTTATGAATATTACGTTGCCATTAACGAACAGCATAATAAAATCGCCAACACAGCTTCCACAAATATAATTTTAACACACAGGAAGAACAAGCTAGATACCTCTTTCCGTTTACCTGTGATGGCTTACTTGTATAAACATTAATCAAGATAATTCTCTAGTCTCGTCTACACCAGTTTAAGACGTTATGGTAGAACCTGTTTGGTTAATTTTTCATTTATCTTTTATTTTATATTTTTTACTATTTTATTAATCCACAGTTCTAGCCAATGTACAGGATCTTTGACTGCAGTATAATAGCTACAGGCTGACACTGACAGAACCACAGGCACATAGACACAGGCAACAGAGCATGCACAATGTCGGCACTAGTACAGTGTATATCCACCTTTCGCAGCAATGCAGGCTGCTATTCTCCCATGGAGACGATAGTAGAGATGCTGGATGTAGTCCTGTGGAACGGCTTGCCATGCCATTTCCACCTGGCGCCTCAGTTGGACCAGCGTTCGTGCTGGACGTGCAGACCGCGTGAGACGACGCTTCATCCAGTCCCAAACATGCTCAATGGGGGACAGATCCGGAGATCTTGCTGGCCAGGGTAGTTGACTTACACCTTCTAGAGCACGTTGGATGGTACGGGATACATGCGGACGTGCATTGTCCTGTTGCAACAGCAAGTTCCCTTGCCGGTCTAGGAATGGTAGAACGATGGGTTCGATGACGGTTTGGATGTACCGTGCACTATTCAGTGTCCCCTCGACGATCACCAGAGGTGTACGGCCAGTGTAGGAGATAGCTCCCCACACCATGATGCCGGGTGTTGGCCCTGTGTGCCTCGGTCGTATGCAGTCCTGATTGTGGCGCTCACGTGCACGGCGCCAAACACGCATACGACCATCATTGGCACCAAGGCAGAAGCGACTCTCATCGCTGAAGACGACACGTCTCCATTCGTCCCTCCATTCACGCCTGTCGCGACACCACTGGAGGCGGGCTGCACGATGTTGGGGCGTGAGCGGAAGACGGCCTAACGGTGTGCGGGACCGTAGCCCAGCTTCATGGAGACGGTTGCGAATGGTCCTCGCCGATACCCCAGGAGCAACAGTGTCCCTAATTTGCTGGGAAGTGGCGGTGCGGTCCCCTACGGCACTGCGTAGGATCCTACGGTCTTGGCGTGCATCTGTGCGTCGCTGCGGCCCGGTCCCAGGTCGACGGGCACGTGCACCTTCCGCCGACCACTGGCGACAACATCGATGTACTGTGGAGACCTCACGCCCCACGTGTTGAGCAATTCGGCGGTACGTCCACCCGGCCTCCCGCATGCCCACTATACGCCCTCGCTCAAAGTCCGTCAACTGCACATACGGTTCACGTCCACGCTGTCGCGGCATGCTATCAGTGTTAAAGACTGCGATGGAGCTCCGTATGCCACGGCAAACTGGCTGACACTGACGGCGGCGGTGCACAAATGCTGCGAAGCTAGCGCCATTCGACGGCCATCACCGCGGTTCCTGGTGTGTCCGCTGTGCCGTGCGTCTGATCATTGCTTGTACAGCCATCTCGCAGTGTCCGGAGCAAGTATGGTGGGTCTGACACACCGGTGTCAATGTGTTCTTTTTTCCATTTCCAGGAGTGTATAACAGGGCCGTGCATGGCCCAATTACCAAAGGTTCAATACTTACAAGCAAAGTCGCACACTTAAAACCTTACGTTCAGTATTCAGAGAAGCATAGTGATGAAGCAAACATTAGTGACCGCTGCTCACCACTAGATTGAATGCCGTGGAAACTTGACGCCAGAAGTATATATAGCGGAACAGAGGCGATTGGGGAATCATTTTAATGGCGATGTGAGCCACCAGAAGCGACCGTCACTGTCGTAAGAGACTTCGAAAAACGCAGATTGTTATGGCGAGGCACTTGCAATGATAATTTCGGAAACTGCGAAGTTGATCGGCTGCTCGTGTGCTACAACTGACAGAGTCTATGGCGAGTGACTGGAGGAGAGTGAAAGCACGAGTGGACGACAAGAAGTTGAATTTCCATCCCTCATCACAGAATGTAGTCCGAGGCTATCTGGATAGGAGGCGAACTGTGGCAGATCAGACGATTATAACAGTGGCGCAGGCACAACAATTGTTTCGGTACACAGCTTCATAGCGCGTTGTTCAACGTGGGAGTCCGCAGAAGACAGCCCGAACGTTTTCCTGCCTTGATCCTTCTTCATCTACTATGATTGCAATGGGCGCTTGATCATCGACTTTGGGCTGTTGATCATTGTAAAAATGTCGCCTGATTGAGAGGCTGTGTTATGTGTTGGACGTTACACCAAGTCGATGATCTCGTCCGTATATGCCACAATCCTGGCGGATGGCTATTCGATACATGCACCGTGTTATGGGCAAGGGCCACTCTGAGCATTATTATGCAGTGGAAGACTTCCACCTGTTGTAGTGATTTAAAAAAATACTAATTTATCGATAATTTTAAGGATATACTTAACGACCGGTATCGATATCGGTTATGATATTTGTCGCAATGTTCTGAATGGGTTCAGTATTCCCTTATGTTCTTTATTACCTCCACAGTGTATTTTTAAGAATGTTGACCTTTCATAACTGTAAAAGCGCATTCAGTCTATACTGTATAGTGTAATGCCTCAAATTCAATTAGGCTGTTGTGTTCTGTCATTCGAAGTTCTATCTGTATTGTAAATTTCATATTCGTTCTTAGCTTTCTCTGTAAGCTAAAACTGAACAGTCATCGCGTAAAATTGCTGCCAGTTTCTTGTACAATGTGTGCAGCAAGATGTTTAAAAAATAATATAAGAAGATGGGCGGCTTCAATTGAGAGATCATTTTGTGTAGTGACTACTATTTTATATCGCAGGTTGCACGTGAAAATATATTGCGAACGTAAACATTTTCGTGGGTATATTTTGTGAGCCAGCATACTGCAATATACAATCCTGGGAATTGAAATAAGAACACCGTGAATTCATTGTCCCAGGAAGGGGAAACTTTAGTAACACATTCCTGGGGTCAGATACATCACATGATCACACTGACAGAACCACAGGCACATAGCCACAGGCAACAAAGCATGCACTATGTCGGCACTAGTACAGTGTGTATCCACCTTTCGCAGCAATGCAGGCTGCTATTCTGCCATGGAGACGATCGTAGAGATGCTGGAAGTAGTCCTGTGGAACGGCTTGCCATGCCATTTCCACCTGGCGCCTCAGTTGGACCAGCGTTCGTGCTGGACGTGCAGACCGCGTGAGACGACGCTTCATCCAGTCCCAAACATGCTCAATGGGGGACAGATCCGGAGATCCTGCTGGTCAGGGTAGTTGACTTACACCTTACACCTTCTAGAGCACGTTGGGTGGCACGGGATACATGCGGACGTGCACTGTCCTGTTGGAACAGCAAGTTCCCTTGCCGGTCTAGGAATGGTAGAACGATGGGTTCGATGACGGTTTGGATGTACCGTGCACTATTCAGTGTCCCCTCGACGATCATAGAGGTATACGGCCAGTGTAGGAGATCGCTCCCCACACCATGATGCCGGGTGTTGGCCCTGTGTGCCTCGGTCGTATGCAGTCCTGATTGTGGCGCTCACGTGCACGGCGCCAAACACGCATACGACCATCATTGGCACCAAGGCAGAAGCGACTCTCATCGCTGAAGACGACACGTCTCCATTCGTCCCTCCATTCACGCCTGTCGCGACACCACTGGAGGCGGGCTGCACGATGTTGGGGCGTGAGCGGAAGATGGCCTAACGGTGTGCGGGACCGTAGCCCAGCTTCATGGAGACGGTTGCGAATGGTCCTCGCCGATACCCCAGGAGCAACAGTGTCCCTAATTTGCTGGGAAGTGGCGGTGCGGTCCCCTACGGCACTGCGTAGGATCCTACGGTCTTGGCGTGCATCCGTGCGTCGCTGCGGTCCGGTCCCAGGTCGACGGGCACGTGCACCTTCCGCCGACCACTGGCGACAACATCGATGTACTGTGGAGACCTCACGCCCCACGTGTTGAGCAATTCGGCGGTACGTCCACCCGGCCTCCCGCATGCCCACTATACGCCCTCGCTCAAAGTCCGTCAACTGCACATACGGTTCACGTCCACGCTGTCGCGGCATGCTACCAGTGTTAAAGACTGCGAAGGAGCTCCGTATGCCACGGCAAACTGGCTGACACTGACGGCGACGTTGCACAAATGCTGCGCAGCTAGCGCCATTCGACGGCCAACACCGCGGTTCCTGGTGTGTCCGCTGTGACGTGCGTGTGATCATTGCTTGTACAGCCCTCTCGCAGTGTCCGGAGCAAGTATGGTGGGTCTGACACACCGGTGTCAATGTGTTCTTTTTTCCATTTCCAGGAGTGTAGTTACGCTATGAAATCTTCACGGGTTATCAGCCGAATGGCGTCTTCTTATAGTCGCAACGTTTCAATGGATTGCGTATCCATTATGTTTGCCTGAAGATGATGGATACGCGATCCATTGAAACGTTGCAACTAGAAGACGACGCCACTCGGCTGATAACCAGTGAAGACTTCATAGCTGAAATACGCCGAGAGAACCTGCAGTCGCATATAAATATAGTTATGGTTGGGATATTTCCCCGAGGAGTAGGGATATTCCCCGGAGTAGCTTGTTTGCAAATTACAACTGCAGTGCAATCAGTGTATATCCTTCTGAAGTAATTTAAAAGTGCAAGAAATTACATTACACCTCCTAGTAAATACATTTGCGGGTAATGTGTAACATTGCACCATGTAATTATTTATTAAATACAGGCTTATAATTTAATGTACAAAGAGTGTAAAGTGATATTTTCCGAATCACATAATAAGAGTATTTGTCCACAGTATTTTTCTGTATAGTTATTTATGACTCAAATTTCTCTTGGACCACTACTGTAATACGTATAAAATTTACTAATTTTTACTTCCAATTTTTAATATAGACTTTTTTCAGGTAATTCGATGTTGTAGTACACGGTAAATTCTCAGCGTGTAAAATAAAATAAGTGGCTTTTCACCTGGATCAAAAAGCAGCTTAATAAAGTATTTGTCACCACTGGCTGTGTACATCCTACGCTACTACTCTCCTCCTCATTTGGGGAACCATTATCCCATAGCCAGTCTGTACACGCTTTGCTGTAAGAACACGACATATCTTGAAGCAAACGGAAGGTTTGAATGTAAGCTGTGTAAATGAATACACGAACGGTACCTTAAAAATCTGCATTAGAAGGGCAAATAAAAAATGACTATGGAAACAGCAAAGTAAAAAATTTCTGCTTTCTAAACTTGTGTGGCCATTTTGTTCCAATAAATGTACAATTATTATTATTCAAATTGCTCTATTACACAAATTTCAATAACATTTACCATTTTTTCTCTCCCCTATATGAGATGGGAAAGTAGCTAAGAGCTACTCTCCGTTTGTCCAAAATATTCCGAGACTGGATTAATGAAGAATAAGAAGTCGTTAAGACGACGGTTTTAATGCATCAGATGTTCTATGTGCAGTGCGCAGATCGTTCATACGACCACATGAGACAGCCAGAAAAGTCTTTCTTTGGAAAGTTGTTTCGTTCGTGAGTCACGCTCACACCTTCGGCTTTACACGAAATGCGTTCGCAGTTGCGAACACGAAAAACCGTCAGCTATGTATGGGAATGATTACATATGGGAATAACGACCGTGAAAATTTCCGCTTTACGCGAGCGGTCGCCTTAATCGCTTTGGCTATCCGTGCACGAATCACGGCCAGGCACAAGTTTCTATATGCCATTTCTGAATCACAACCTGTGCTAGTATACACAGTATGTAATTCCCGTACAGGGGAAGTCATTTTAATTGAAAGTCGCTGCCTCGTATCGGAGAATAAATAGGATATTTCAGTGCCTGTGTTGTTGACAAGAACGATGCAACGTTCCTTCGGACATGAATGTATTTCAGAAGTAACAGTTCATCGTTCTTTTTAACAACACAGGCTCTGAAATATCGTATTATTCGCGAACCATCGAAGACCCATTATGCGTTTTATCGTTCTGTGGTAGATTAGGGTTGATAACATCCGAGTCTCGTTACGAGTCATGAGTTTTCACAGAAAAGAATCGTACTGTTTTTCTCTTTAATCAAGGCATGGCAGGCCCAGGCATTTACCTACTGTTATTTTTCCTCGGAATTAAGGTGTGTCGGACAAACTTTGCACGTTCATTTTTCTTCTTCAAAACATTCTAAAATATGTCTTGAACAACTGAGTTTGAGATAGATGGTGCTGATTTGTGGAGTGTGACACAACGTTGACACATTACGGTCACACGTCCACCACATAACAAACCCTTCTGACAACTGACTGGTCGAACGCATATTGTTTACAACAGTTAGTTCAAGCTGTTACCATAGTTGATGCGCTAACGTTCACTGTAGACCAAGAATAAAATCGGTCAGCGAAGTATTTGGACGCACGGTGTAAGCCTACGCATCCGAAATCACTCTTTTGTAAATGACAAGCCTTTTATAGAGACTAAAGTTAGACTGCAAAGTAACTTTTTGCTACATTGTGTGGGTAAAGCGGAATTTAGACAAAACTCATGTCAAATAAGAATGTTTGCAGGTGAGGTCAGAGCAGCAGCTGGAGGCTGTGTGGGAGCGCGGCAGCCAACAGGTGTCGGCCGCAGCGGCGGTGGCGCCGTCGGGGCGGCTGGCCGGCCGCCGGCCGCCTGGCGGGCGGCGCCACGACATCGATTGCGCGCTGGGCCGCGCCGCCGGTAAACACGGCCGCCGCCTCCTAGCTGCGTATACTGCGCGCCGAACTGGTGACAAATTTAACAGCAAAATCGGGGACCGTGGAGCAGACGAAATGGAGGAATTCTCGTACCTTGGGTGCAAAATTACGTTTAATGGACGAAGGAAGGAGGACATAAGCAGCTCAGCACAGGCTAAGAAGGCATTCCTGGCCAAGAGAAGTCTACTAGTGTCAAACAAAGAACATAATTTAAATAAGACATTTCTGAGCATGTACTTTCGAGCATTGTAAGGAAGTGAGTCACGAACTGGAAAAAGTAAATCAAAGAGTTTAATATGTGGTGCTACGGAAGAATGTCGCAAATTAGATGGACAGATATAAGAGGATTCCGCCTCCGTAGCTCAACAGTCAGGGTAGATGGCCGCCATGCGGAGAACCTGGGGTCGATTCTCGGTCCTGCCAAGGGTTTTTCCTTGGAGGGAGGACAGATGCTGGGTGAACTCAGCCTCGTGATGCCAACAGAGGAGCTACTTTGCCGTGCGGTAGTGGCTCTGTGGTCTGAAAACTCAACAAAACGGCCGAGAGACTGGTGTGCTGACCACATACCCCTCCATACCTCATCCGCATAACACCTCCAGGCAGAGGATGACACGGCAGCCGGTAGACAACCTTTCAGCTGTCAAAGCCTGGCGAGGAGTTCGATAAAACAAAAAAAAGAGTACGTTTTCAGTTGAATCTTCAAGAAAAGACGATACTACTGTTGTTATGACATCAGGGAATAACTTCCACAGTATTATAGGGTGCTGTGAACGAGTATCTCGAAAACAGAGAATCCGAATGTTCACATGCTAGTGTAGTGAGCATGTATGGAAAGAGGTAGAACGACAGTGAAACTCCCTCTAGGCCCTAAATGGTTGGACGTCCACGACTGTTAATAGAAAGTGTGGTTCTGAGGCTATTCTACTCTGTAAAGTAGGGCAGACGGTGATCTGTGGCATATTTGCCGGAAGAGCACAATGCTGGTGCACGACCAAGCGTTTCGGTGCACACTGTTCATCGTACGTTGTTGAACATGGAGCTCCCAGCAGGCCACCCTTCAGTGTGCATACCTGTTATTCCAACTACATCATCAAATACGACTGCAGTGGGCACGGGGATTCGAAAGTCTATCAACGGATACGTGTCGGCTCTTCGGCTGAATCACATTCTTCCTACACTACGCCACTGACCGCATCCACAAACGACCGTCATCAAAGTGAATGGCGGCTCGGAACGTGTAGCGCGCCACGGACGTAGGCTGCTGGGAGCAGTATTATTGTACTGGAGACATTCTCCTGCACTTGCATGGGACCTGTGGTAGTAACCGAAGACACAGTGACAGCTGCAAACCAGCTGTATACCTGCGTGCTTGATGTATAATTTCCCGTGCCTTGGAGCCAGAACCGTGCTACAGTGGTTTGAGGAGCATTATAATGAACTCACGTTGATTTCTCAATACCAAATTTGCCTAATGTAAATCCAATTGAATCCATCTGGGTCGCTATATGGCGCCATCACCGCATACACAGATCAGCAGCCCCTTATTTACGCGAATTACGACACCTGTGCGGAGACATCTAATGCCATATACACACATGAAAAAGGTTTTCCATCACCCTGATTCCCAGAACTCCTGAAGACAGACGTTGACTATGGATATTATATCACAAATACAGTCCCGTTGACTGTTCATAGATGTCACTAAACCCACCCAAGGACGTAAACAACAGTGCAAGAGCAGTGCCTACTAGACAGAGGGGGTCCAACAGCCGATCCGTTCCAGTCATTCCACCAGGAAGGAGGTACATGGCTCGTGTTGTCTATAGTTCAACCATGCCTAGTCGATCAATACCGCGATTCGATCGCGTTCGCATTGTTACTTTGTGCCCTGACGGGGCTCTCAACAAGGGAAGTGTCCAGGCGTCTCCCAGTAAACTAAAGCGATGTTGTTCGAACCTGGAGGAGATACAGAGACACAGGAACTGTCGATGACATGCCTCACTCAGCCGTCCAAGGGCTTCTACTGCAGTGTATGACCGCTACCTCGGAGGAACCCTCACAGCAACGCTACCATGTTCAATAATGCTTTTCGTGCAGCCACAGGACGTCGTGTTACGACTCAAACTGTGCGCAATAGGCTGCATGATGAGCACCTGCACTCCCGATGTCCATGACGGGGTCCATCTTCGCAACCACATCATACAGCGCGGCGCAGATGGGCCCAACAACACGCCGAATAGTCCACTCAGGACTGACATCACGTTCTCTTCACCGATGAGTGTCACATATGCCATCAACCAGACATTTTCCAGGCAGCCCGGTCGGGCTGGACGCCTTAGACACACTGTCCGGCGAGTGTAGCAAGGTGGATACTCCCTGCTCTTTTGGGGTGGCATTATGTGGAGCCGACGTACATGGTTGCACGGTTGGTCGTTAAGGAAGGCGCCGTAACAGCTGTACGATATGTGAATGCCACCCCCCCCCCCCCCCCCACTCCCCGGCTGGTAGTGCAACAATATCGGCAGCATATTGGCAAGGCATTCGTCTTCATGGTCGACAATTCGCGCCCCCATCGTGCACATCTTGTGAATGACTTCCTTCACGATATGAACATGCCTGCGACAGATTTAAAAGCGCTGTTTATGGACGACGTGATCCACAAACCACTCAGGGATCTACGACGAATCCCCGTTGAGGAGTGGGACAATCTGGACAAACAGTGCCGTGATGAACTTGTGGATAGCATGCCACGACGAATACAGGCATGCATCAGTGGAGGAGGACGTGCTACTGGGCATTAGAGGTACCGGTGTGTACAACAATGTGGACCACCTCTGAAGGTCTCGCTGTATGGTGGTACAACATGCAATGTTTGGTTTTCATGAGCAATAAAAAGGGCGGAAATAACGTTTATGTTGATCTCTATTCCAGTTTTCTATACAGCTTCCGGAACTCTCGCAACCGAGGTGATGCAAAACATTTTTGAAGTGTGTACATCCAGATAACTACCAAAAAATTTTCGGATCCCTCATACGCAGAAACAGTGAGTTGTTTCATATTAAATATGGACAAACAAGCTTTAAGTAAGTGGTCTCAATGTTTTCCCTCATCAGTGTACGTATAACAAAAGATTGCCTTTGCTGACCATACTAGAGAGAGCTCCTGTTCTCTGCTGTCTCCGACAACTTGCTTTAGGGGTCCTCTTTCCTATCAGTCCCATAGCATATCCTGCCGAAACACTTCCCTGAAAAGACATCATTTATTACTCATTTCTTTCTCAAACCAATAAATTTCATTTTCATCTATCCATACCTCCTTAGAGTACCACCATCTTCACAAAAAACCAGTTTTAATTACGATCTCATCAAAAACTGATTATTTTCCTGTTTATAAAAACACAAAAAATTTGTTAACTTTATAGCTAATAAAACACACGTGTTTTAACATATTTTATGTTTTTGGAAGTAGTTTTCGGCATCTTTAAGCCTTGTGGGAGAAGAGTCCACAGAAGTGAATGAACTAATAAGGAAGAAAAATATGACAGAAATATGATAAGATATGACGGTATCTATAATTTTTTATGTCTAATTGGCCTGCGGAATATATTTGTTTATAATGTCTTTTTTTTAAAAAAAAATCATTCGTATTGCCTTTCGCTCAGGTACATAAATTGGTATGCAGTAAAATGATAAGGCTCTTTGTATTGGACTGTTACGCCATTGAGTAGTTTTATAATGTGTCTGCTACTTAATTTTCAATATTTAAGCAACTAGCGGCTAAATTCAAGCGGTCTCTAACTTCTCGCGTAGACGATATATATGAAGAACGTGCCAAAAACTTCATCCAAAGATGAAAACAACGATATAGCGCTGGCGTGAGGACATCTTTAATGGTGGTCAGATAATCACGACTTTCTGTGAAGTTGAATGCTGCTGTATTTACCAGTAGAATATTATACAGCTCAGGACCAGCGACACGATGGAAGATCTTTTCTTTCTTTCGTAACTTCATGTAGTTAACATTTTATTAACTTGCTTCTCATTTTTTTCTTTATTTCACTAAATGTGATGATGGTCTGAGCAACTGTTTGTGTTGAATGTCATACACAGTGCGGTCCAAGCGTAGCAGTTATGATCATGGACTCATGTCTGGATTTCGAATCACTGGCTGACATCCCTAAAATGAAATGAAAAGTACGGAAATATTTAAACAGCGTACAGAGCTCTTAACCTCACCCAGTCATCTTAATGTGAATTTCCTGTGCTTTTCCCAAAAAATTACACTGGATTATTTCTTAGTAATAGGAATGACAAATAATTCTTTCATTCTCAAAATTTTAAAAATGAAGTGTGTCTTGTGATATATATTTATAATTTTTTACTCGATTTGGGCCTCCTAATGACCTTGAAAATAAGTACTTCTGATTTAACATCTGGTTTTCCCAATAACTTTTCTTTCAGTCAAAGTGCTGTTGTCCCCCAACTTCTGACCATTTCGCCCCACTTTCCTGCTTTTGTGCTCTCTGGAGATGGAAACATAAAACCCTCTTTTGTAACGTATCTGTGTTTATATTTTCATGTTTGATCTTCACCTATTTCAGATTACTTCTGATCTCTTAGAGCCACTGCACCACTGCCATATTTTCCTTCTGACATGTTCAGAAAATCTCTTGTATATCTTGTTTTCATTCATGTAAACAAGTTTATAGCCGAACATTCGTCTATGTTTTCTCACTGTTACGTTTAGTTGTTCAGTTTTCTTGTACAGATCTTCGTTACTTATTTTCCGGACTTCACCAGTGTCTTTTATTGGACCCAAAATTTTTCTTAGGATTTTCCTCTCTTACTTTTCCTTATTTTCTATTTCATCTGTCTTAGTGATACCCAAGTATTTGATTGCCTGTAAAAATTCTAGTTTTATTACTGTTACGTAGTGCCCTATCTTCGCCTACTGCTCACATCGTTAGGCAACTGAAATGACACTTCCCTCTTAAATTTATTAACTTTTTTAATATTTCCGTTGTTTGTCGTATATTCTATTTTTGTGTAAGATTTTTGAGCCATATTTTACAGTTCTTTTCAAAATGTAAATTTTTCTTGTTGCCATTGCTATGTCTCTGGACAGTATTACAAGATCGTCGGCAAAATAAAAATCTACTGTATCACTCATTTACTTGGTACTTACGATGATAATGATAGAGGTTTAAACAGCAAGTTATCATTAGAGCAGCTATGTTCTCAGAGAACCCGACGACCCAACGAACTTAACCGCATTCGTCAACAGAGCTAAGGACGTTTTCTCAGACACTATAGGTTCTTTATTCTTTACTTTTAAATCATACAGATGTCCGATATTGCCACTACGACGGTATCCAAAAACTTCTGTGTGCACGTGGACTTTATTTCATCTGGTGTGTTCGTATAGTTGACCACCTTCTTGTCTTTTGTCTCTTGAATATCAGGGATCCTAAAAAACACCAAATCTCGGACATCGCTGCGGCCGGAAAAAGATAGTGCAAGAACGGGACCAACAACGACTGAAGAGAGTCGCTCAACGTGACACAAGTACAACCCTTCCGCAATCTGCTGCAGATTTCAGTTATTGGTCATCAAATAGTGTCAGCGTGCGAGCCACGCAACAAAACATTGGCGATATGGGCTTTCGGAGCCGAAGGCCCACTCGTGTACACTTGATGACCGCACAGCACAAAACTTTATGCCCCACCTGGCCCCATAAACAATAACATTGGACTGTTGATGACTGGAATCCCGTTGCCTTGTCGGACGTTTCAAATTATATCGAGCTGATGGACGTGTACGGCTATGGAGACAACCTCATGAATCCATGGACGCTGCCCGTCAGCGTGGGACTATTCAAGCTGGTGGAGGCTCTGTAACGGTGTGGGGCGTGTGCAGTTGGAGTGATATGGGACCCCTGACACGTCTAGATACGATTCTGATGGGTGACACGTACGTAAGCGTCCTCTCTGACCACCTGCATCCATTCATGTCCATTGCGCATTCCCACGGACTTGGGCATTTCCAGGAGGACAATGCGACATCCCACAAGTTCAGAATTGCTACACAGTGGCTCCAGGAACACTCTTGTGCGTTTAAACACTTCCGCTGGCCACCAATCTCTCCAGACATGAACATTATTTAGCATATTTGGGATGCCTTGCAGCGTGCTGTTCGGATGAGGTCTACACCCTTTCGTACGGGATTATGGAGAGCCCTGCAGGTTTCATGGTGTTAGTTCCCTCAAGCACTACTTCAGCCGTTAGTCGAGTCCGTGTCATGTCGTGTTGAGGCAGTTTTGCGTGCTCCCGGGGCCCTACACGACTTTAGGCATGTGTACCAGTTTCTTTGGCTCTTCGGTGTAATTTGATGTTGTTTGTGCATGTCACGTAATTAACCTGCAGCTTTAGTAGTTGCTACTATTGATAGTAAACCCGTATCTTGTTGAAATGAGAACTGGTTAAACACGGTTAAGCATCAACCAGAATGTTAAGGGGCTTTAGCTAATCCTTTGAAATATTAGTTACTTGATCCTAATTTTCTACGTTGTTACCGGTTTGTTGCGGTCTTTTCGGTGTATATGTATCTTCCAATGCGTCATCGTCAATGAGAGTGTGTTGAGGTTTAACTGATAAATCGTGGGGACTTTAATAAGTCATGTATTTGGAACTGAATAAAATACTATATGGTAATCAATTAGAGCTTTGTGTATGTTAAGTTTCTTATCTGCTGCTTGTTCAAGTTTGACGTAATCGACCATGAGCTTTTAGTATTATTATTATTATTATTATTAGTAGTAGTAGTAGTAGTAGTAGTAGTAGTAGTAGTAGTATCGTTATTGTCTTTATGCAACTGATAGTCTGATGCTTAATTATACTGACTTTTTAAATAAACTGTGAATACTTTAAAAAGTATTCCGTAGCTTTGCTTGTGTCACTGAAAATAAAATAAATAAATGATTATTTCCGTACCAGTATCTCCAGAACTTGATATATTTTTCGAGCGAGAAGTACTTAGAAACGATTGTTTTGGTGAATAACGCGAACAGCGCATGTAATAAATGTCGAATATTGGCTGAACCGGGTACAATGTCGTGAAGTTCATCATTAATCTACGGCCCTCCATGGACGCCGTTGACTGAATGGTTATATTCTGACATACCCTGGCATAAAACCTATGGTAAAAGTGTTCCGAAGAAATAGGAGTGAACGTCCATGAAGATGACAGTTTGAGACACTCCGCCAGCCGGGGTGGCCTAGCGGTTCTAGGCACTACAGTCTGGAACCAAGTGACCGCTACGATCGCAGGTTCGAATCCTGTCTCGGGCGTGGATGTGTGTGGTGCCCTTAGGTTAGTTTAAGTGGTTCTACGTTCCAGGGGCCTGATGACCTCAGAAGTTAGGTCCCATAGTGCTCAGAGCCATTTTTTGAGTCACTCCTGAAGGCATGCCAAGGTAGACGAAGGGCCAAGGCGGCTTCCTCGTGACAAGCAGTGAACAAGATATCGCGTCCCGGTCTGGCTTAAATTTTCAGTTTTCTGTACAGCTTCGTTGCTTTGCAGTTTCAACATATTTGAACGATTTTCACCGATCCATCTTATCTTCATTGATTTCATCCTCATTGGAGTTCATTGTAGTGAAATCTCTCTGGCAGGAAACAAAGGGTGTTATTAGGAAAGAGACATGTATCAAGCTGTCAGGCATCATCCAACTGGGAACTAATTACATGTGGGGTCCCACAAGGATCCATTTTGGGGCCCTTACTTTTTCTTGTGTATATCAATGACCTTTCATCAGTAACATTACCAGATGCCAAGTTCGTTTTGTTTGCCGATGATACAAAAATTGCAATAAATAGCAAATCAAGTGTAGTCTTAGAAAGATCAGCCAATAAAATATTTGTGAACCTTAATCACTGGTTCCTAACCAATTGTTTGTCACTAAACTTTGAAAAAACACACTACATGCAGTTCAGAACTTGTAAGGGGTGTCCCACGAGTATATGTCTAACATATGATGACAAGAAGATAGAAGAAGTGGACAGTGTTAAATTCTTGGGATTACAGCTTGACAATAAATTCAACTGGGAGGAGCACACCACAGAACTGCTGAAGTGTCTTAACAAATCTCTGTTTGCAATGCGAATTTTGTCAGACATAGGGGATATAAAAATGAAAAAGCAGGCATACTATGCTTACTTTCACTCCATAATGTCATATGGGATGATTTTTCGGGGTAATTCATAAAGCCAAGCTGAAGTTTTCTGGGCACAAAAAAGTGCAGTCAGAGTTATATGTGGTGTGAACTCAAGAACATCCTGCAGAAGCCTGTATAAGCAGCTAGGGATACTAACTACTGCTTCCCATTATATTTATTCCTTAATGAAATTTGTCATTAAAAATATATCACTTTTTCAAACCAACAGCTCAATTCATGGAATCAATACTAGAAATAAGAATAATCTTTACAAGGATTTAAAGTCACTTAGTCTTGTACAAAAAGGTGTGCATTATTCAGGAATACACATTTTCAATAACTTGCCAGCAGCCATGAAAAGCTTAACAACCAATGAAATTCAGTTTAAGAGAAGCCTAAAGGATTTATTGGTGGCCAGCTCCTTCTACTCCATTGATGAATTTCTCAGTAAAACCAACTGATTTGTATATAAGTACAATACAACTTCTGAACAATTTTAGTGCAGTAATGTGTTCATTGAAAATTTGTGTGTGTGTGTGTGTGTGTGTGTGTGTGTGTGTGTGTGTGTGTGTGTGTAATCTAAGGCCTGCACCATTTCAGTGCAGTAATGTGTTCATTGTAAATAAGCATTATAGTAGTTGTATTACATGTTTATTACCTATAAATAAATAAACTTTTTTATTTTAAATTCAATGCAGTAGTATTTGTAAAATGACTCTTTCATATAATGTTCATTAATAAATGACGATCATTCCACTTGGGATCTGTGGAATGGTAATTAGCTTATTTGTTTTAGTTGTAAAATATTTGTCATGTATTGTAGTTTTTCTGACATATTCCACATCCTGGAGGACCTCCTCACTACGGATCAATTGGAATGAAAGTAAATCTAATCTAATAAAAAAAATTACATCTGACATACGGCCTGTGGTACAGTAGAGAAACAAGGCTTGGGATAAGACGCTGATTTATGTATGCATTTCACAATGCATTCATGATTATCGCATTGGTTGTGTTTTCTGATGCAAGGATAATGTTGATTCGACAGTTAGAGTGAAATTTTAACTTGTTTCCCATGCTGCTCAAATTTTGATAGTTACTTAGTTTTTTATTTACCTATAAACTGTTTACAAAATTGTGTTTACAAAATTAATTGACAAAAAACACAATTTTTAAAAATTTAAACAATTCGTGCATGCAGTCATATTATCTACAGGGTGTCCTAAGAAAACACCGATAACACTTAATATGTTGTGCGGAAAGGCACACTGATCGGTTTTCAAGAAGAAATCCAACATCTGGAAACGCACGGCTGGAGCATTATAGAGTGTCGAAGTCTGAGATGGGCGTGCTTTCCACCTTAATTCAATAAACCCAACATTAGTAGTCTTCGAACCTCGTAGCTCCTACGTCAATGCAGAGCCTATACCGGCGGTGCTGGGTCTCACGCACATGAGCCAATAAGTGTGGTTGTCTCTGGAGTATTTGAAACGCTCCGTGGACTCGAACAATAACATCTTCCGCTGAAGTTACTGGGATGTCATACACCATGCTATTCATACTATCCTACAGAAAATAGTTGAGAGGTGTCAGACCTGGCGACCGTTCTGGCAATGAAACTACTCCACTCCTGCCAATCAATATGCGACGTTGAGGCGATTCCGCACATCGACGTCAAAATGTGCTGGAACTCTGTCGTATTGCAGCCACATGTCCATCAGAAGATATAGTGGCACTACATCCAATGGGGTACCCACCTCAGGCAGAAAATACCTAACAGCAATTTTCAGGCTTCTCTGAGGTGTCTCTCGATGGCCGTGAACGTGGAACGATGTGGGTACCTCTGTTTGAAAAACGTTCCGCATACAATCTTGCAGCAGCTCTCCCACCGCAACCCGCTTTCCTTACGCAAGCACCGGGACGGTCACCTCCGCAGCTGTGTCCTGCTACATGTCGCGCTGCTGTCAAAAACGTTACTCCAGTGGAAGACCACACAAGCTACGCAGCGAATTCGTGAAGAAATGAAGCGCATGCGCAGAAATGTTATTAGGCTCAGGTGATCCAACCGCAGTACAAAGACGGCTAAAGTGTTACATACTCTCCGTATTCAGACACCAAAACGAATCGGAACGAATCGACACAACCATTCGTTCTCAGACTTCGACGCTCTACACCGCCAAAGATGTGTGTTATCGGATATGGGTTTCTTCTTCAAAGCCGATCAGTTAGCCTTACCGCACAGTCCTGTATGTATCTCTAGATTAACAAGTCATCACTTTCATTGCCCACACAACATCCCCACACACAGCACACACACACACACACACACACACACACACACACATACACAGACGCACGAACACACATACTTTTTTCTGGCACTAGGACATTCACGAAACTTCTGCCGTTCTATGGGACACATCTGAAAATTCCAAATCGGAACCTCGCAACAGTGAATAAGATGTTTAGCTGAAGAAGATGGAAGGAGATTAGAACTTTCTATCACAGATCCTGGGCGCAAGTTTCGTTAGACTATTATCCTTACCGTACAATAACAGTTGTCCATTATTACACAGTGATAATTTTATACCCAATCTAACGTTATGTTACCAAATAATCGACGACATTCTAGTAAAAATTATTTAAGATGCTCTCTCTCGAATCGACATGGGCAAAGTACTGTACAATTTAATTCCTTTGGACATATATGCCTTTATGTCTTATTAATCACTCTTGGTAAACGTACGTTTAGTCTGGCTTTTGTCACATGATTATGAATGCTGTTGCTGGCGAGGTAGTTACTCATGCTCTCTGTACGGATAACAGATTACGTTTTTGAAATTATTCATGTCAGCAGGCAAAGGCGAAAGGATACACGTTCCTTCACCTATTTCTACAACAAATACTTGCATGGGGTCATGCATTAAGATGCTGGAGATAGAGAATGGGCACTCTTCGTAGCGCTGAGAATGTCATTGAGCAAGCGTCGAAAAAAATTATTGCAGTGTGCTGCAACTCAATCCTAGTGAAATATGAAATCAATAAAGTCTTCTTGAAGTAGTGGAAAAATCTAAACTTAGTTCGTTCCAGTCACCGCCGTGCAAACAAAAAATAAAAGGCGATGCACCTTTCCTTAAATTTTTACTTTAGGGGAATCTCTCTCATGTTCAAAGATTTCCTAAGAAACACAAAGTCGGTACGTACAGTTATCCTGTCACTGTCGGGGGAAGACACCAAACGTGAAGGGACACAGGTGGTCCGCCATAATGCACAGGTCGTCATGGTGAGTTCGATTGCTACCACCGGCTCCACGACAGCCCCGGTGAATGCCTCCCATGCATGATCCTGCACCCATCCAGAGTCCCTAGTGCGGTGCACGCTACGAGCAGCCATTCGCCTGGGTGACCACATAACTGGATATGGCCAGATATGACAACCGGCCTAAACATAAACGTGATTCCTCAATCCAAATGGCACATTTCTTTCCTTTGATCCACGGTCCAGTCTCGATGACGCCTTGTCCACTGTAACCGTAACTGACTAAATCATTGGGTCAACATGGGAACTTGTCTGCTGCGGACCCCATGTTCACCTATACTCGCTGAACACTGAGATCCGAAACACTTGTGCGTGCACCAGCATTGTACTCTGTCATCACGTAGGTCACAGATCGCAGCCAATCCTGCTTTACAGAGCAGGCAAGTCCGTTGGTTGGCTGTCTGACGTTCACGCCATTGTCAATTTATCCAAAATTGGTACAGCACGAGGGAAGTTGAACATTTGCCACATCCATTTACTCCTGATGTTCTTACACTTCGGCGGGAATACCGATGTCCCCTGTGAAAGCATTTATTAGCATTCATATAGGATCATTTTTTTGTTCGTCTGTTTGCCTGGCTGTTTTTCTCCGGAACGGGTAGATGTATCAAACTGAAATTTATGTTACACACTAAAGTCTTTGGTCCACAGGTGGTGTCATCTATGTCACATATTTTGACACCCGCAAACTCAATCAAAACTTATACGTACTTCCTGTTCACCTAGTATCAGATATTTGGCGAAAAGCGAGGTCTCACAGAGAAAGTAAAGGGAAGAGACGAAAAACTGTGACTCTGTGATTAAATAACGCAATTTTTTGTCATACTGTTCGACTGTCTGTCCTTCTGGTAATACCCCTAATTCTCATGAATGGGAAGACATATCAAGTTGAAATTTATGGAGATGCAAAACATTTAGTTTCTAAGTCAGTGCAGTCAAAAGTTATGGTCATTTAAGTCACATATTGTGATACTCAACTCACTCATTACAACGTACAGTGTACTTCCCTTTGAGCTAGAATCATGAACCTTATTACAGACAAAACTTCACAGTGCAGTAAACGAAAAAATATAAAAGTGTTAACTTGTAAGTACAGCAAGCGAAACATGTATTTCTTCTGTTATTTTTTAACCAGCTTCAAACTTAAAATGAAAACATTATCGAAAGTCTTAGAATTGCTGGGACCGATATCTTGCCAGTATAAATGTCGATAACAGGCAAAAATTGTCGAGATTCTTTATTCCCGGCATGAATGAACTGTCTATATACATAATAAAGTTTGTACAGAACTGTCGCAACTCGTGTTCTTCTAGCACCTGGCCAATTTTTCTTGAAACAGCAGGCTGAACCTAAGTGGTGATTTGAGGCGAGCATCGGTCATTTTAAGTCTTCCGTGTGTCACACTACGGACCGCCTGCGCCGGACACCAATCAAGCGGCCAGAGCTGTAGGGCCCTCTGAGAGCGGCGAAGTGTGGCGGCGGCGGCGGCGCTGAGCCCGTGAGCTATGCTGATCCCCTGCAGAGTTAGTGCCGCTACCCGCAGCGCACACCGCTCCCACACACATCTTCCCCCAGACAGCTGCACCGCTCCCCTCTCCTGCCACTAGAGGGCGCTTCTAGGAAATGGGAGTTCTGAAAACCCCACATTCCACATGTTCGTACGAAGATGAATGCCTCTGGAACAGTGCACTTTTACACAATTCCATTTTTGTCTTACACTTTTTGTCATTTTCTTTTTCTCAGATAGGAAAAATGTGCAATTGTCTTAGCATTAGTCGAATCGTTTACGCAAGGATAGCAGCTGAGTATAAAATGATTTGCTATAATTTTTCTCATGTTAGGCTGTCTTTTGATACCAATGTAGATTCCTCTATCATAAACTTTCTTACCGCTGGTGAAGAAATTCTGCTGCCCGGAGCACATACATCTAAGTTGGTCCCTGTACACAAAGCTGCGTTCCGTGAGCAAAGCGACCAATTTTTTTCTGACGCAATGGTACACCACAGCGTGTTGTAACCGGCTTGGCTAAGTGGAGGGGGGTGTTAGCTTCAAAACGCTCTTTGTCTCATTCGGCTGCGAGCTGCCGGAGAGTCAGGACGTGCGTTTCCGTCAACCTTGTTTTAAGTTTATGTAACACGGCACAATGGATCATTCTGTAGAGCAACGGTACGCTATCAAATTTTGCAGTAAACTTGGGAAGTCCGCCACCGAAACGTTTCCATTACTTCAGCGTACCTTTGGGACTGATTGCTTGTCCAAATAACAAGTTTTCCGATGGCACAAGTCGTTCATGGAGGGCCGAGAGGAGATCACCGACGAACGTCGCAGTGGACGGCCATCAACCGCACGAGTCGACGAAAATGTGACGCGTGTGCGCGATTGTTTGAACTCTGACAGACGGCTGAGCCTTCAATTTATGGCACAAATTCTAAACGTGTCAAAAACAACCGTTTTCCGCATTGTGACCAAAGATTTGAACGTGAGAAAGGTGTGTGCCAAACTCGTGCCAGAAGTGTTGACCGACGAACACAAGCACGTGCGAGTGCTTCGGTGCCGAGAAATGTTAGAAATGTGTGAAAATCCTCCTTATTTTTTAAACTCAATTATCACTGGTGATGAGTCGTGGATTTTTGAGTACGACCCTGGGACAAAAAGGCAGAGTTCAGAGTGGCACACCCGATCGTCGCCCCGTCCCAAGAAGGCACGCATGAGCAAGTCCAGGATCAAAATCACGCTCATTCTCTTCTTTGACGTCAGAGGCATTGTCCACCACGAATTTGTACCTGCCGGGACTATAGTGAAGTCACCTTTATACTTGGAAGTGCTCAAAAGACTGAAAAGGAGGGTCTTGCGATGCCGAAGCGACATCAAGGACACATGGAAAGTTCACCACGACAACCCGCCGACTCACAGCGCCTTCATTGTCAACGACTCCCTGGCAAGGACCATGACCCCATTGGTTCCCCAGCCTCCCTACAGTCCTGCTCTGGCTCCCGCTGACTTTTTTTTGTTTCCTCGGTTAAAAGGAGTCATGAAAGGAAAACATTGGGACGCAATTGAAAGCATCCAGGTGCATGTTACATTATCTCTAAAAGACATTCCGGAAAAGGCATTCCAGGATGCCTTCCAGGCATGGAAACACCGCCTCTAGAAGTGTATCGACGCAAGAGCGTGCTATTTTGAAAATTTCTGATTATTCAATAAATGATTTTTTATGAATTTGGTCGCATTATTTATGGAACGCACCTCTGTATATTATGACCGCGTCGGCATGCATGTGAACACTACTGTAATTTCGAAAGTTTGTCTGCCTGAAAATGTACTGTTGTCCCAAGCATATTGCAATAAACGGTGTATTTCTATCGCTGCTCGTTTAGTTTGTATTGCCGTTTCAAATATACCGGTCATTTTTGAAACACCCTGTGCCTCACATAAATAAATAACTTTCTGCTACCAGCAAACTATTTTCTTTTATTTATGTTTTATGAAACGAGTTTCGGAAAATAATTCGCATTTTCAAGTGTGTAGTTCTTTGTGTTATGGTGTTGTTGTTGTTGTCTTCAGTCCTGAGACTGGTTTGATGCAGCTCTCCATGCTACTCTATCCTGTGCAAGCTGCTTCATCTCCCAGTACCTACTGCAACCTACATCCTTCTGAATCTGCTTAGTGTACTCATCTCTCGGTCTCCCTCTACGATTTTTACCCTCCACGCTGCCCTCCAATGCTAAATTTGTGATCCCTTGATGCCTCAAAACATGTCCTACCAACCGATCCCTTCTTCTAGTCAAGTTGTACCACAAACTTCTCTTCTCCCCAATCCTATTCAATACCTCCTCATAAGTTACGTGATCTATCCACCTTATCTTCAGTATTCTTCTGTAGCACCACATTTCGAAAGCTTCTATTCTCTTCTTGTCCAAACTAGTTATCGTCCATGTTTCACTTCCATACATGGCTACACTCCAAACAAATACTTTCAGAAACGACTTCCTGATACATAAATCTATATTCGATGTTAACAAATTTCTCTTCTTCAGAAACGCTTTCCTTGCCATTGCCAGTCTACATTTTATATCCTCTCTACTTCGACCATCATCAGTTATTTTACTTCCTAAATAGCAAAACTCCTTTACTACTTTAAGTGTCTCATTTCCTAATCTAATTCCCTTAGCATCACCCGATTTAATTTGACTACATTCCATTATCCTCGTTTTGCTTTTGTTAATGTTCATCTTATATCCTCCTTTCAAGGCACTGTCCATTCCGTTCAACTGCTCTTCCAAGTCCTTTGCCGTCTCTGACAGAATTACAATGTCATCGGCGAACCTCAAAGTTTTTACTTCGTCTCCATGAATTTTAATACCTACTCCGAATTTTTCTTTTGTTTCCTTTACTGCTTGCTCAATATACAGATTGAATAACATCGGGGAGAGGCTACAACCCTGTCTCACTCCTTTCCCAACCACTGCTTCCCTTTCATGCCCCTCGACTCTTATTACTGCCATCTGGTTTCTGTACAAATTATAAATAGCCTTTCGCTCCCTGTATTTTACCCCTGCCACCTTTAGAATTTGAAAAAGAGTATTCCAGTCAACATTGTCAAAAGCTTTCTCTAAGTCTACAAATGCTAGAAACGTAGGTTTGCCTTTTCTTCTAAGATATGTCGTAAGGTCAGTATTGCCTCACGTGTTCCAACATTTCGACGGAATCCAAACTGATCCTCCCCGAGGTCTGCATCTACCAGTTTTTCCATTCGTCTGTAAAGAATTCGCGTTAGTATTTTGCAGCCGTGGCTTATTAAACTGATAGTTCGGTAATTTTCACATCTGTCAGCACCTGCTTTCTTTGGGATTGGTTGTTATGGTACATTTTCGTAATGCTTCCGATGCGTGAAGTTCTGCTTTGTTTCATAGATTTTGCTGAAATATTTCAAAAACGCCCACTTTTTAGTTACTTATCGATTATTGTATATATAGTTAGTGGCGGAATTTGTAAGAACTTGTACATACAGTTTTCTTATGGTCCATTTGTGCAGTTTCGCACATGTCAAACATAATTCAAAACTGTCAGTGCACAGCAAAAATCTAAGATAACTTGTACATAAACGAACAGTTAAAAAGATATTTTAGATGTAGTTGACAGATAATGTTACAGGTCCTAACAATATCGACAATAATTTGCTTACATCTATTATTTACAGAACCTCAAACTTCGAAAACATTACGAAAAAATGTCGCAATACAAAGAAATACCACTTGGAAATGGGAAACACTTCCGGAACCACTTTGTGCAAAACATAAATAAAAGAAAATCGTAACTAGTAGCAGAAAGTTATTTGTGAACAAATCCAAAGTAATTAATCAGATATTCGTACCAGATTAATATATGCTTTTATTGAAATTGTCTTAACCGCGAAGCTAAACTGTCATTATTATGGTTGTTACAGTGTCCTAAAGTAAGTTAATTATGAATATTTTGTTATCATTACTTCCAGTGTCAGAATTTACGTCATAATGCCGTCTATATCCTGGCTGTTAGTTATTACGATACATTTTTGTTTTGTAGTAACATGATAGATTATTCATCTCGTTCTTCTGCTGTCCAAGTATCTCAGCCTTTTGCTGCTGCTAAACCATCGCGTCACCGTATACTGGGCAAATAGGATGCTGCGAGAGAACGAGCGGTAGTGTTTGGAAAGAGACGACCCAAGTGGCCAGAGCATTGGCACAGGCAGGTTTCCGTAGGAAGGACTAATGATTCTTCAGAGGATGACGGCCAAGTTTGTGTGCCAAATACTGGCTGACAAAATAAGCAAACGGAGCTGATTAGCTTGTAAGAGAGAAGTAGTAACTTAAGTTCGAGACGAGACAGTTACAAGAAAATAGCAACTGTTGAGTAATATTGGAAATAAGCAGCATGGGTGGTTTGCCGTCCTTTGATTCTCTGGTGCTACTTAAGAACTTTCTACGTAGCACAACGTGCCTTCTGCCTGTGATTCTCGTATGTATCAGCGGCTAGGTGGACTGTAGGTATGAGTACGTAGATTGATGTGCCATCTTGGAATTGATAGCGGTCTTTTAAAACGTTTATGTAAAGTGCTGACGTTTGTACTACCACAGTAGCACTGCTAAAAGTTTTTGTAATGTAACTGTATCTAATATCACGTTCCATTCGAGTGTTCACATGCATGCCGACGCGGTCATAATATACAGAGGTCCATTCCATAAATAATGCGACCAAAGTCATAAAAAATCATTTATTGAATAATCAGAAATTTTCACTGATTTCTCTTTTTCAAGAAAATTTGTCTTGGTATTGACAAAATGGATATTATGACCCTTTAATTATGGCTGGCGTAAGTTATTTTGCCGCCCAAGCAGCAAAATTCATCTACTGCACTTTTTAATCTAATTTCCTCAGCATCACCTGATTTAATTCAACTAACTCCACTACCCGTGTTACAGTTTTGTTGAACTAACCTTCCAAGTCCTTCGTCATCTACAACCGCTCTTAAATATCTTAAAGTTTTCTCCATGAAATTTAATTCCTTTCCCAACATTCTCCTCCGTTTCTTTTACTGTTTACTTGACAAGATTGAATAAAATGAAAGAGATGCTACAACCCTGACTTACTCCCTTCTCCATTGCTATATCTACTATGTCTCACACCCCTTTTCATACTTGTAATCTGCAGTAGAGCATTCTTACAAGTTACAGATGGCCATTCGTTCCCTATATTGTATACCAGACAACTTCATAATTTGGAAGATTGTATTCCTGACAATATTGTCGCAAGCATTTTATAAACATACAAATGCTGTAAATCTTGCTTTTCTCTAAACCTACCAATGTACCGGGTGATCAGAAAGTCAGTATAAACATGAAAGCTTAATAAACCACGGAATAATGCAGATAGGTGAAAATTGACGCACATGCTTGGAATGACATGGGGTTTTATTAGAACAAAAAAAAGTTCCCAAAATGTCCGACAGATGGCGCTGGCCAGCAAAACGTCAGTGACTGCTACCGTGACCGGTGAGAGGTTCACCGATGTGTTACAGAATCGCATCATCCCCAGCCTGGCTGGTAAACACCTGCTGGAACGTACGATGTTTACGCAGGATGGCGCTCCACCCCATTTTGATAGACGCGTGGAAGACCTCTTGCGCGCGACGTTTGGTGATGATCGTGTGCTCAGCCGCCACTTTCCTCATGCTTGGCCTTCCAGGTCCCCAGACCTCAGTCCGTGCATTATTGGCTTTGGGGTTACCTGAAGTCGCAAGTGTATCGTGATCGACCGACATCTCTAGGGATGCAAAAAGACAACATCCGATATCAATGCCTCACCATAACTCCGGACATGCTTTACAGTGCTGTCCACAACATTATTCCTCGACTATGGCTGTTGTTGAGGAATGATGGTGGACATATTGAGCATTTCCTGTAAAGATCATCATCTTTGCTTTGTCTTACTTTGTTATGCTAATTATTGCCATTCTGATCAGATGAAGCGGCATCTTTTGGACCTTTTTTTTGAACTTTTGTATTTTTTTTTTTGTTCTAATAAAACCCCATGTCATCCAAGAATGTGTGTCAATTTGTACCTCTCTATCTACATTATTCGGTGATTTATTCAGTTTCAAATTTATACTGACTTTTTGCTCAGACGGTATCTGCTTTAGTATTTCTTTCGATTATTTCAGTTTCTAAAACTCCCTTCGAAACTCTCAAAAAATCTCTGATAGTTTCAGTTAACCTATGCTCCATCTCATTTTCGCACCTCTCTGAAAGGTCTGAGCTTCAATTCGAATTTCTTAACTTGTAAATTATGTCAAGAATCGATATCTGCTTCTGGAAATGTTTTGCTCCCTCTGATGTTATTTCTCTGTCCATCGTGCTATAGCGCCCAGGGGCAGCAGTCGCAACGCACATGACGGTTATCAAGCACGAATCACGGAATGCACTGCTCACGCGGGGTTCTCAAGTGAGCCCACAGACCGCCAACAGGCGCATCGAGAGCTCAAAAAAAAAGGTTCAAATGGCTCTAAACACTATGGGACTTAACATCTGAGGTCATCAGTCTGCTGGCAGCGCCACCGTGCGACGACTGCAGGTCAAATGCACCGCATTGTCATACCCCGAGCCCGAAAACCGCCCACCAGAGCGTTGTTTCACTATGTATCAGTATTATCCTTAATTTATGAGCATGAGTGTATAAAAGTAAAATTTACGGAATGGAACATACTGCATATTAGTTACTTTAGACGTAGATATACCTATAAATGTAATAATATCTATACTACCGAATATAATAATGTAATAACATAATATCTATAATATCTATAAACATAATTATATTTTTGGAAATTTCCGTTACTCCTCTCCAACTCAAAAGCAAGTGGTTCAAATGGCTCGGAGCACTATGGGACTTAACTGCTGAGGTTATCAGTCCCCTAGTCTTAGAACTACTTGAACCTAACTAACCTAAGGACATCACACACACCCATGCCAGAGGCAAGATTCGAACCTCCGACTGTAGCAGCAGCGCGGTTCCGGACTGAAGCGCCTAGAACCGCTCGGCCACAGAAGCCGGCTTGCATCGAGAGCTACAGACCAACAGGTAGCTCGCCAGGCAACAGCAGGAGGTCGCTGGCTGCATCGTAAGACCAAGCCTACATCCGGTCACGAGTTACGAGAGGGGCAGCACGTTATTTCCTGGAGAGCAGCTATTTAAAGAAAACCACGGAGCACTGCGTACAGTTCCCGTCGACCAGGTCTGGCTGTCTTATGCGACGACTGTTTGTAATTCCTCGACTGAGCACTCGTCGGTTTGCCTTCGGCAACGACAGTGGAATTTCGACGAAAAGAGTTCTGCGATGAAAAAGAGCATTCTTCGAGTGTTAAGTCATTTCAATGTTTGGTTGTCCGCCCCGGTATCTGAATGGTCAGTGTCAATGATTGTCAATTCTCTGGGTCCGGGTTCGATTACCGGGTAGATCGGGGAAGTTTCTCCGCCCAGGAACTGGGTGTTGTGCTGTCCTCTTCACCATCCTATCATCCTCATCGACTGCAGGTCGCCGAAGTGGCGTCAAATTGAAAGACCGGCACCCGGCGAACGGCCGGCCCGACTGGGTGCCCTAGCCATACGATTAAATTAAATAGATAATTCCAAAATATTCCGAGACTGGATTAATGAAAAATAAGAAATAGTCAAGATATTCTATGAGCAGTGCGCAGATCGCTCATAGGACCTTATGAGACAGCCAGAAAAGTCTTTGTAAAGTTGTTTCGTTCGTCATTCACGCTGACACCTTCTTCGGTTTTACATGAAATGCGTTCGCAGTTGCGAATACGAAAAACCGTCAGCTCTTTATGAGAATGATTACATATGGGAATAACGACCTGGACTCGAATCCAGAATTTCCGCTTTACACCAGCGGTCGCCTTAAGCACTTTGGCTGTCCGTGCACGAATCACGGCCAGACGCAAACTTCCATATGTCATCATTTTTGGATCACAACCTGTGATCCCGTACAGGGGAGGTCATTTTAATTGAATGTCGCTACCTCGTGTTTAGTTCCAACTCCAGGGAGTTAGGAGCAGCCAAATCCAAAGAATTGTATTTTGTTTAGAAGCGCAGAAGAGGCGGAGTTAATTAGTAATTACAAATCTTGACGAACAGTTTTTTCGTTTTCGGAAGGGCAATAAAGAAGCTATTGTGCTAGTACTGGAACTCTTTTTCAAGTAGGAGAAATAGGCATGTTTAGCATTTTATATAGCGTTTGTTTGCAGAAAATAGGTGTTGAGAATGGCACAAGCTAGTCTGAGTATGTGCTGTCGGGGAATGTTAAGTTTCATCAGTGTATTAGTTGGTCAATGCAGAATTTAAATATAGGAGTTGGGGAACTTAATCTTTGTCGTTGAACCTTTGGCAGGCGTCATGTTCGTGTACCTGTTTACAGCGTTAGTTTGGGTCCCTCCGAATGGCTAGGGTGTTAGAGATAAGACGTTCTCTTTTCTCGTATTATTCGAAACAGCGACTTACGTTTACTGTCAAGTGAAGTGTAATAGCTCGTAAATGCTAAGTTGTGTAACGTTCCCTCTTTCTGTGTATTTAGATTTGATTTGTTTGATTGTTATTCTTTATTTCTATTATTCGGAATCTTTTTTTTTATTAAATTGAGCCTAAATACTTCGCGTGAAGTACGATTTGCAGCATAAACAAAAATTAATTTCGGAAATGTAATCCACTGAATATTAAAAGTAAAGCTTTTGAACAACGCGCATGACTGACTAGATACATTCAGAGGGTACGTACATTCGCATGCGAGTGGTTGCAGCCTGATGAGAAATTTTCATTGTGAAATAATTTCGTCGTAACACACTCGGAGATTGCGAACGTACATTCAGAGTAGAGGCACGTACGTTCTATCATTCCCCGTGGCCTGGGTAAAAGGATGGCAATTATTTAAATCTAAGAGTATTTCTTTTGCATCGGACTAGTATTTTTATAAGAAAAAGAAGATTGCAGGTTCTGAATGTCTCGGCAAAACGAATCGGAAGTAATTTTAGCGGCCACGAAAGGAAAGTAGAGAGCACAATCACGTACCTCTATTGTTGAGCAGCGCCGTTTTGAAGATCTTCGGTTCCATCTAAAACTCGACTTCTCTGCTAAACATAAATACTCCATAGGCATGGGAATAAGGCTTGTTGTGCGATGAAAATAATATAAAACACATCTTGCGTCTTTTAACTCATTCATTTACCACACACACACACACACACACTAGTAATTAGACAGTACGACATCCCACCAGCCCATCAGAACAAAAAGTAGTCGTTCATACAAAAGAAAACGAAGGGCGAAATTGTTCCTATGTCTCTCAAAGATAAAAAGTTTACCAGATATTTCTCTGGTGTGTCACTGGAACAATTTTTCAGCACCTCTGCGATTAAATCACAATATTTTCAGTTCCTTTACAGTTGGTACTTTTATTAGGAGCACGTTGCTTGACAATCACCGTTTGGACGGCAGAATATCTCAGTACCGCACTAATTCCTTATGATACCAACCTGTGTCTCTGTTGTAGTTACTTATATCAAAAATACTAGTATACGCCATAGACTAGACTTATTCGTCAACTGTTCTCTAGCTGGACGCAACTCTCTTTTTTGTAAAAAAAAAAACCTATCTCATTAGTAATTATTATTCCTGAGGGACATTACTATGTCCTGCAGCTCTGAGCAAAACTTTCTCCGCGTTGTCAATTTGTATCAGAGGTAGGTATTTCATTATGTCTGGCTTTGACATCAAACCTAGTTGCTTAATTATTTTTAAACTTAATATTTCTGGAGAGTCTTCCACTATTATCCGTCAATATCAGTCGTAAGTAGATTCTTATTTCATGCTTTGCTCCATTTACTAACTGGTTGCTTCTCATTAGCGTAGTCAAACGTAGATTTTCTACCATGCAGATCTTGTCGTAATTATTGTGTGAAATTACAACAGTTCTTATTGATCCGGAACGGTGTAGTCTTTGAGTGCGTTTCGTAGGTCTGCTGTCCGCGTTATGATCTAAATTTTTTCCTAGCTATCCTTCTTTATTCTTCCTCTCACTCACAAAAGGTGTAGATTTAGTATGCTGACGGTAATGATCAAGAATGTATTTTTGTTTCTCTTCTTTTCCAGTCTACACTAGCTGTGTGAGTCACGAGGATCCGAAGAAACGGAAGAGCCAGATCGTTGGAGCAGAGACAGAATGACACATGGACCAGACGCTAGTGAGTTTCCGAAGGCGGCAGCTGCGAAAACGGCTGCAGCGTAGAAGTGGGGGTGGGTGCGCGGATGGGTGGTTGCGGGTGTGTGCGCCAAGGTGAGAGTGTGAGTGTGGCTGTGATGAATGTGACAGGGCGAGACCCGGACCGCACTGCGACACTGCAACTCGAGACTTGCAGCTAGTACTTTTTCCTGAAGTCCACAATGCGTGTTCCGTCCTCATAAAAGGTACTCACAGAATGTGTTCCGATATGAGGGGTAGGCACAACGGCGAGTGACTAGCGTATTAACAAGTAACTCGTTTTTTCCCATTTCCTTCCAACAATCGTACCAAGTTGTCAAACTTCTGTTTTCTTCTGAAAGGCCAATATGTGTATACCAGTCGTATTTGAATCTCAAAGTAGGAGGGGGGAGGGGTGGGGGAGAGTGTCTGGGAGTGTCAAGGGGTGTCGTTCTATTACACATTACATTGCGAGCTGCCATTTTCGACTGCGATATGAGTTTAAATGATCGCCTCAAGGGAAAGGGAGTTTCTTGGACGCCCTTTTGCACCTCTTGAGGCATTTGCATGTCTATTCTGAACGACGGTGTGTCTGAAATGTGTTCCTCAGCTATCCATAAGAAAACTACCAGGTTTCCAAGCTGGGTGTCGGGATCCTGACCTCCATTTCTGAGGCATGAAGAGGTGAGATGTGTGCAAAGGGGGCTTTGATGACCTTCCCATCACGTGATACGTCATGGTGGCTTTAGACAGAATTTTGTTTAAATTTGGCTGTAATGTGCCTTCATAGACCCACCTTACACTACACATAATCTTCTGAGCACTGGCCTTCTTTTTGCATGTGCACCGTGCTGTTTGAAGCATCGCCGAGCCTGTAGGTGAGGTCGCAGGTCGCCTCTGGTTTTCGCCGTTCCAGAGGAAGGTTATAGGTGCCTTTCAGTCAAATTTCACACTTCTTCTTTCCAATGAGAGAAAATAACGGAGTTTCAAAGAACTTACCCTTTAATTCTTTCGCGTGCGTGTTCGCCCTTCTTAATACAAATCATCCAACCCTTTATTATGGTCCCATAATTTTATTTGAAGTGTTTGCCATTCAGATCCACTATAGTGACTGCAACCTTTACTCAGAAGCTCGAACCAAGCAGCTCCAATATTTATTCAACACCTCATGTAAAATGACTGCAATATTTCTTTAATTGCTCCATCTAAGCTGCTATAATATTTGTTTAACAGCTCCATAGAAATGACCGTGAGAAATCTGTCTGAAAACACACTTTTGCACGGCTCTTACTACATATGCATTGTATATTAATATGTATAACTGTTTTCAGTAATGTTTTATGGTTCTTACAATAAGTAACATGAGATTTATCTTTGACTTCCTTGTATCCTTCGGTGCCACTGGTGTCTTATCTCTCACCACTACTTCATGCGAATTCACTATGGTCTCAATACAGAATAAATTAAAATCTGTATCCATAATGGATAACAGTTTTAAAATTAATTTAACATACATTCATATTTTATTCTCTTCTTTAAATATTAATTGAAGTACATGTATTTAGTATTAAGAGTAAACCCATATGTACTGACCTACTCCATTATTTAAAACACGTACTTCAAAGTACTACTTTAGTCATTGGTAGTGGGAATAAATCTTCCACTCCATGTATATCCTTAACGGCCGTAGCTCAACTATTTTCAAATACGCACATCATAAAAAGTTTTGCATCACTTCGGTTCCGAGAGTTCTGGAACCTGTACAGAAAACTGGAACAGAGAACAAGACAAACATCATTTCCGCCCTTTGTATTGCTAAAGAAACTCACACATTGCATGTTGTACCACCTTACAGCGAGACCTTCAGAGCTTGTGGTCCAGATTGCTGTACACGCCGGTATCTCTAATACCCAGTAGCACGTCCTCTTGCATTGATGCATGACTGTATTCGTCGAGACGTATTATCCACAACTTCATCAAGGCACTGTTGCTCCAGATTGTCCCTCTCCTCATCGGCGATTCCGCGTAGATCCCTCGGAGTGGTTGGTGGGTCACGTCGTCAATAAATAGCGCTGTTCAATTTATCCCAGGCATTTTCGATAGGGTTCTTGTCTGGAGAACATGCTGGCCACTCTAGTCGAGCGATGTCGTTATCCTTAAGGAAGTCATTCACAAGATGTGCTGATGGTGGCAAGAATTGTCGTCCATGAAGACGAATGACTCGCTAATATGCTGCCGATTTGGTTGCACTATCGGTCGGAGGATGGCATTCACGTATCGTACAGTCATTAAGGAGTCTTCCGTGACCACCAGCGGAGTACGTCGGCCCCACATAATGCCACTCCAAGACATCAGGGAACCTCCACCTTGCTGCACTCGCTAGACAGTGTGTCTAAGGCGTTCAGCCTGACCTGGTTGCCTCCAAACACGTCTCCGACGATTGTCTGGTTGATGGCATATGCGACACACATCGGTGAAGATAACGTGACGCCAATCGTGAGCGGTCCATTCGACCCATCAGTACCGCGCTGCATCGTGTCATGGTTGAGCCGGCCGTTGTGACCGAGCGGTTCTAGGCGCTACAGTCTGGAACCACGCCACCGCTAAGGTCGCAGTTCGAATCCTGCCTCGGGCATGGATGTGTGTCATGTCCTTAGGTTAGTTAGGTGTAAGTAGTTTTAAGTTCTAGGGTACTGATGACCTCAGAAGTTACGCCCCATGGTGCTCAGAGCCATTTGTACCATTTTTTTTGTCATGGTTGTAAAGATGGTCCTCACCATGGACGTCGGGAGTGAAGCTGCGTATCATGCAACCTATTGCGCACAGTTTCAGTCGTAACACGACGTCCTGTGGCTGCACAAAAAGCATCATTCAACATGGTGGCGCTGCTGTCAGTGTTCCTCCGGGCCATAATTCGTAGGTAGTGGTCATCCACAGCAGTAGTAGCCCTTGGGCGCCCTGAGAGAGGCATGTCATCGACAGCTCCTGTCTCTCTGTATCTCCTCCGTGTCCGAACAACGTCGATTTGGTTCACTTCGAAACGCCTGGACACTTCCCTTGTTGAGAGCCCTTCCTGGCCCAAAGTAACAATGCGGACGCGAGCTAACCGCGGTATTGATCGTCTAGGCATGGTTGAACTACAAGCAACATGAGCCTTGTACCTTCTTCCTGGTGGAATGACTGAAACTGATCAGCTGATGTACACCCTACGTCTAATAGGAGCTGCTCATGCATGGTTGTTTACATCTTTGGGCGGATTTAGTGACATCTCTGAACAGTCGAAGGGACTGTGTCTGTGATACAATATCCACACTCACCGTCTATCTTCAGGAGTTCTGGGATCGGGGTGATGCAAAATTTTGTTGATATGTGTAGATTATCATTGCTTACTCACCCATTACAATTCAAATTCTATTTAAACTTTAATACACGTAAGTCTACAGACGGTATTATTGTACGCCAGCAATGCTTTTGTTTTGTTTAATCTTGATTTATTACGCACTTCCACTAAAGTAATGATAGACTTATTAGGGTGCTCCACAACAGTGGACAAGAGAATTTTGTTTGAATTTGTATTTACACTCTGAACATGTGACAAATACTTGGAACATACAGAATCAGCCAAATATTTAGCTAAATAGATATACCTTTCAAAATTTTGTCTGAGTCTCTCATATTTAATTTGTACACTGTCTAGGACCAGAATTTCTGCAGTTAGTCTACTCTGATCGCTCTCTGATCCATTTAGCTCTCTGATCCATTTAGCTTTTGAACGCTCTCTTGGCTGCATCTAATATTTTGTAATTATCTTGGCACATACATCGCGACTGTGATTTTTATCTTAGTCTTTGGTTGTACGTTTTGAGTCTTACTAAAATAAGTATCTACACGAGATTTCAACTCATTAATTAGTTTTCCACTGTTCTTCACTGTCTCATCCACCCACTCAGTCACTTCAGATTGGCAAGAATTATTAACTGAACTTTCAGTTGCTACACATTGATTTTATATGTACTTCGTCACATGAATCCTTTATTTATGAAATTTCATCACTAAAGGAACAGATAGCTTCGCCTTATTCATTTTTCAAGTCAGCCATAGTAGTATTTATTTCAACACTTAAACTATGTATCTGCTGATGAGCTAATTCTAAATTTCAAATTTTATTACCTAGCTTAATTCCCTTGTCGTTTAAACTACGCCTGCATCGATCGACAGTAATTCATCTACCTGTCATGCGATGTTCTATGTTATGCTGAACCTGCACATTTTTCTTTGAGTTAAAGTAGAGAAACAGGAACAGAAGCTCCTTAGAGACAAATTGAAATTGAACATTTTGGATTTGTGTGATCCAGCAAAACGTGCATTAAATCTCAATTCCATTTGGCCTCGATTGCACTACGTTAATTTCTAAGAATTAATACTATTCCTAAGAGTAATTCTCTGATAGTGATAATAAGGCTGATATAAATACACTATAAGCCAAACAAAGACGCATCACAAACGAATTAAGGAAATGTGGCGAAAATCGGTATATGTGATGTACATGTACAGACATACGAATGATTGTAGTTTCATAAAAAATTGGATGATTTATTCAAGAGATAGACCTTCACAATTTCATCACTCCCGTAACCAATTATACCAACTCCGGCCCTTGTGCAAGAAGTTATTTGGCTTGGCATTGTTCGACAGAGATGTTGGATATCCTCCTGAAGGATATTGGGCCAGATTATGTTGCCAAATTATGTCCAATTGGCGCGTTGATGCTAAAAATCCTGAGCTAGTTGGAGAGCTCTGCCCATAATGACCCTAACCTTCTCAGTTAAGGAGAGATCCTGCGCCCTTGCTGACCAAGATATGGGTTGAAAAACACGAAGAAAAGTAGTAGAAACTCTTGTCGAGTGCGGGCGAGCACTACCTTGCTGAAGTGTAAGAGCAGGATGGCGTTTGATGAAGGGAAAAACGGGTTCCAGAATATCGTTGCGTACCGCTACGCTGTAAGGGTGCCGCGGAAGACAACCGAAGCGATCCTGCTATGAAACCAAATGGCACCTCAGACCATTAGTCCTGGTCCTTAGGCCGTATGGCCGTATGGCTCACCACTGTCTGGGGCGTCTCCAGACACGTTTTAGCCAATTTGACAGAATTTATCACGATAGCGCCCCCCCCCCCCCAGGAGGATATCCAACAGCTCTATCAGTCAATGGCAAACCGAATAGCTGCTTCCATTAGGGCCAGAGGTGAACAAACGCATTATTGACTTTCCCAATTTGTGATGCTCTTCCTCTTGAATAAAGTATCAATTTTTTCTGAGATTGTAATCACTTATTTGTCTCCACTGTAGATTACATCTACCAGTTTCCGTGCCATTCGGATAATTCCGTCACGGTGTGTTGCTTTTTCTCGTCTTAGAGTATATTTGCTACCTTTGCCAGAACTACAGTCACGCTCATAAATTAAGGATAATTGCAGTCCGCGGCTCGTGGTCTTGCGGTGGTAGCGTTCTCACTCCCCGCGCACGGTGTCCCTGGTTCGAGTCATGGCGGGGTCAGGGATTTTCTCTGCCTCGAGATGACTGGGTGTTGTATGTCTTTCATCATCATTTCATCCTCATTCACTCGCAAGTCGCCGTAGTGGCGTTAAAGAACCTGTGGAGCGGCGGCCGAACCGCCCCGCGAGGGGTCTCACGGCCACCAATGCCATACGCTCATTATTATTATTCAAGGATAATTGCAGAATGTGGTGCTACACAACTTGGCGCTACACAAAACTGGTGCTAATATCCCAGGCACATAAGGAACCCACACGATACATATCGGTAAGTCCATGGTATTGGTGATAAGTTGAGAAAGCCGCGCGGGATTAGCCGAGTGGTCTAGGGCGCAGCAGTCCTGGACTGTGAGGCTGGTCCCGGCGGAGGTTCGAGTCCTCCCTCGGGCATGGGTGTGTGTGTTTGTCCTTAGGATAATTTAAGTTAAGTAGTGTGTAAGCTTAGGGATTTCACACATAAATTGAGAAAACCTACCCGAAACACATGTACTACAAAGCGCCACTGTTTCGTGCGCATGTACCCCGATATCAATATGAGATATGATCACCATGCACACGTACACAGGCCGCACAACAGGTTAGCATACTCTGGATCAGGTAGTCGACCAGCTGCTAGGGTAGAGCCTCCCATTCTTGCTCCAGTACCTGTCGGAGCTCCTGAAGTGTCGTAGGGGTTTAAAGACGTGCAGCGATACGTCGACCGAGAGCATCCCAGACGTGCTTGATAGGGTTTAGGTCTGGAGGACAGGCAGGCTACTCTATTCGGCTGATGGCTTCTGTTTCGAGGTACTCCTCTACGATGGCCGTGCGTTATCATCCATCAGGAGGAAGGTGGGACCCACTGCATCCCTGAAAAGACGGACATACTGGTGCAAAATGACGTCCCGATACACCTGACCAGTTACAGTTCCTCTGTCAAAGACACACAGTGGTGTACGTGCACCAATCATAATCCCACCCCGTACCGTCAAACCACGACCTCCATACAGGCCCCTTTCAAGGACATCAAGGGTTTGCTATTTGGTTCCTGGTTCACGCCAGATGAAAACCCGGCGAGAATCACTGTTCAGACTATACCTAGACTCGTCAGTGAACATAACCTGGGACCGCTGTTCCAGTGACCATGTACTGTGTTCTTGACACCAGGCTTTACGGGCTCTCCTGTGACCAGGGGTCAGTGGAACGCACCTTGCAGGTCTCCGGGCGAATAAACCATGTCTGTTCAGTCGTCTGTAGACTGTGTGCCTGGAGACAACTGTTCCAGTGGCTGCAGTAAGGTCCCGAGCAAGGGTACCTGCAGTATTCCGTGGCCGTCTGCGGGCATTGATGGTGAGATATTGGTCTTCTTGTGGTATTGTACACTGTGGACGCCCCGTACCGTAGCGCCTGGACATGTTTCCTGTCTGCTGCAATCGTTTCATAATCTTGAAATCACACTTTGTGGCACACGGAGGGCCCGTGCTACGACCTGCTGTGTTTGACCAGCATCCAGTCGCCCTAGTATTCTACCCCTCATAACGTCATCAATATGTGTTCTTTGAGCCATTTTCAACACACTGTCACCATTAGCACGTCTGGAAACGTCTGCATACTTACTCGCTGCACCGTAATCTGACATGCACCAACGCACCTCTCCTCTGCGTGTGTGGACTGCTGGCAGCGCCACCGGGCGACGACTGCAGGTCAAATGCATCGCATGGTCATACCCCGAGGTGATTTAAATCCGAAAACCGCCCACCTGACCGTTGTTTCGCCATGTATCAGTATTGTCCTTAATTTATGAGCATGAGTGTATTAAAGCAAAAATTACGGAATGCAACATACTGCATATTAGTCACTTTAGACGTAGATATATCAATAAATGTAATAATATCTATACTACCTAATATAATAATGTAATAACATAATATCTATAAAAACAACTCTATTTTTGGAAACTGCCGTTACTCAGCTCCAACTCAAAAGCAATTAAGTATAATATCGCATACTTTTATTATAGTCCATCCACAGTACTGCATCATGATACATCAGTTTAATTATGAAATATTCTACACCTCTGGTTTTCAAATAAAACGTAAACATTACACTTATTGTTGACTTTGGTCAATAATTAGTTGTCTGCCATTCATAACATAAAATGTGAACTAATATAAGACCATAGCAGAAGATTGTGCAATTTAAACGGTCATCGCCAAGTGAATAATTCGTCTGTATTAGGAGTTGTCTGTACATGGAAGACTAAAAATCATATGGAGCTCCAACACTATGACAGAATTGATCTTTAGTAATTTGTTTTCGTATCTTGCAGTATTTGATCAACGCGAACTACATCGTGTTCTGATAGTGGAATTGACCCCTCGCAAGAGGGATAACAGTGTCGCCGCTTTTAGCTACATTTCGCTTGCAGTAGGCTATGGTCTCACAGGCAGCGAGTGGTAAACGACGTGCTATCATACATTTTTAATAACAGTTTTGTAAATCAAATTCTTGTGGCTGTCAAATAGCGTCGTTTCGTAATAACCTTATGCATTATGAAAAAAATATATACTTCATTAGAACACTAAAATCAAGTTTTTTAACTGCATGCATTCTTCAGATTTATTGAGAAACGTTACAGAACTAAGAAATCACATGAAATGATAAGCACAAGTTTGAATTTTTCACATGGAAAGTAATGTCTATAAGGGTAAAACTAGTTCATAAAACGGGTTATTTTAGTCTTATGTATAAGGGGCTATCGAAAAAGTTGTCGTTGGAGGGCGTTGCTGCAGAGTACATGCAATGTAGTGCGACCCCGATGAGGGCATATAAGCACCGACAGGTAGGCATAGGATTAGTGTGGTATTCGTGTCTTTCCGACATGCATACGGTAAATGCAGGAACGTGATCTATGGCAACTTTATTACAAATTTTTCCAAACACGATCACTGTTATGTTCTTTTCTTAGCTCTAGAAGGACAAACACCGGTAGACATCCATCGGTGAATGAATAATGAGTACGGGGTAGCATGTCTGTGGAAAACTGTCGTTGTGGAACGGTGCAACAAAGGGTGATGCTGCTTCATGATGATGCATATCCCCACATCGCAAAAGTCGTAACACGAAAGTTACGCCGACTCAAGTGGGAGACACTCGAGCACCCGCCCTATGGCCCTAATGTGTCTCTGTACGATTACCACGCCTTTGACGCCTTATAAAAAAAGGCCTTGAAGCGTGCTCGTTTACTGTCAGATGAGGATGTTCAGCAAGCAGTTACGGTGATTCACCAAACGGGTATCTTCAAGTGGTCCCTCAGTGGGATGATTTCCTCAATGCTCACGGCGAATTTACCTGACTGGAATTTTGATTATGGGTAGTACAACCTTCGAAGGGAAGTTTTTGACTACCCCTTATACTTTCAAGTATACAACTTGGAGAAGTATATTTTGCCCTTCTCGGCTCGGCACGTAGTGTGGACACCTAGCGCAACGATTTTAGCTGGTTAAACGTGGGCGGGTCCTACACATCCCATCCCAGCCTATCCCGGCCCGCAATGTGAAAACCGACTTAAGGAAGTGTTCACTCCGCGCGCCGTCCGTGACGCGACGGGACATCAACAGATTGTTTTGCATTGGGATGTTCACACTGGCGGCCGAGTCGCGGCAGGGCTGTCGACATTCAGAATGTACAATACTTATAGCACGAGCCGTTAGCCAGCGCAAGCCGGTCGAGCTACATTCAGTTTCTGCAGCAGACGTTTCAGATATCACCCGTCTGTCTTTATCAGAAGTGTCACTACACAAGTTTTATGTTTCTGCAGCAAACGTATCAGATGCCTCCCATCTGCTTTTATCAGAAGTGTCCCCGTACAAGTCTGTACATTTGATAGTCAGTGAGGAAATATTACAAGTACTATTGTGACACATGATAGGTATTAAGTTCATCTACATGCACTTCACCTTTTTTCATACAGCCGTAATTATAGGAAACTAAAGAGCCGTATTTCCTTATACTCTTCGAATATTCTTCAATTTATAATGGAAAAATCGAAATGGAAAGTCATAGATATAGTTACAGAGAAGATCTTAAAACACATGGAAACATGAGGTTAGGTGATCCAGGCAACAGTCCTTGAGAATGCTGTTCCACTTGCCTTTTACTTCATCACATAAATATTTTCAGAGATATCTTAATTCCAAGAGCTACACACAGTTCCTTATTAGTGGAAACAGAACCAGTGAACCAAATGGCATTATCTCACGCCGGTCGCGGTGGTCTAGCGGTTCTAGGCGCGCAGTCCGGAACTGCACGTCTGCTACGGTCGCAGGTTCGAATCCTGCCTCGGGCATGGATGTGTGTGATGTCCTTAGGTTTGTTCGGTTTAATCAGTTCTAAGTTCTAGGCGACTGATGACCTGAGAAGTTTAGTCGCATAGTGCTCAGAGCCATTTTTGGCATTATCTCAAGAATTTTCGCCTCTCGATATTTCTCACAAGACGAAGATCATTTAAAGAGGCCGTCTCTGACTCCAGTCGATGAACCATCGCTATTATCAAGCAACACATCACTAAGAAAAAAGAAACAAAAATAGAGGGAAAAATACTAAAAAATATTTGTAACTCCGAAAGGACAAAACAATTTTGATAAAGGCACAGCAGGCATTACTGAAGATAATGAAACTTATTACTTCCCTCTTCAGAGGTAAACATTTATGCAACTTAAAATACTAGAGCTTGAGTGTCATGAATTGAAAGCAGTGAGTTCTGTACAAAGTTCTATTCAGAACATGCTTGTGCACTAATTTATCCTATTTTAGCATAATAAACAATTTTTCTTCTGCTGTTATACTCCTAAAATTTTTCCTCGGTTTCAAAACGGAAACGCCTTAGAGACACAGATGAGAATCTACAAATCTGGCAAGGTGACATTAAACAGTTCATTGAAACGAAGATCCACTTGCTCTGGTCTTCATCATACGGATTTCCTAAAAGATATATTATTCCCCAGAGTTATACACAGTTGTTAGAAAGTAAAGACAGAGTCGACATAAAGTTCAGAACTTCTTACAAGTTGTGCCACTGCTACTTGCTGTCCTCCACGGTCTCAGTAACACGAAAGTGAAAACACAAAAAGGAACATCTGGTGCGTTAGTCATAGTTAGGTGTAGACAAATGCCTAATGAAATCATATTTTTAGCATCTGTGTCTTTCATATCCATCTAGGAAGCAGTTAAATAGAACATTGTAAGCTAATATTATAGACTACCTACAGCGAAAGAGAAAGAAAACGCGTTTTACGGATCGGAGCGTGGAATGTCAGATCCCTTAATCGGGCAGGTAGGTTAGAAAATTTAAAGAGGGAAATGGATGGGTTAGAGTTAGATATAGTGGGAATTAGTGAAGTTCGGTGGCAGGAGGAACACGACTTTTGGTCAGGTGAATACAGGGTTATAAATACCAAATCAAATAGGGGTAATGCAGGAGTAGGTTTAATAATGAATAAAAAAAATAGGAGTGCGGGTAAGGTACTACAAACAGCATAGTGAACGCATTATAATGGCCAAGATAGACACGAAGCCCACGTCTGCTATAGTAGTACAAGTTTATATGCCAACTAGCTCTGCAGATGATGAAGAAATTGATGAAATATATGATGAGATAAAAGAAACTATTCAGGTAGAGAAGGGAGACGAAAATTAAATAGTCATGGGTGACTGGAATTTGAGAGTAGGAAAAGGGAGAGAAGGAAACATAGTAGGTGAATATGGATTGGGGCTAAGAAATGAAAGAGGAAGTCGTCTGGCAGAATTTTGCACAGAGCATAACTTAATCATGGCTAACACTTGGTTTAGGAATCATTAAAGAAAGTTGTGTACATGAAAGAATCCTGGAGATACTAGAAGGCATCAGATAGATTATATAATGGTCAGACAAAGATTTAGGAACCAGGTTTTAAATGGTAAAACATTTCCAGGGGCAGATATGGACTCGGACCACAATCTATTGGTTATGAACTGCAGATTAAAACTGAAGAAACTGCAAAAAGGTGGGAATTTAAGGAGATGAAAACTGGATAAACTGACTAAACCAGAAATTGTACAGAGTTTCAGGAAGAGCATAACGGAAAAATTAACAGGAATGGGGGAAATAAATACAGTGGAAGAAGAATGGGTAGCTCTGAGGGACCAAGTAGGTAAAAAGACGAGGGCTAGTAGAAATCCTTGGGTAACAGAAGAAATATTGAATTTAATTGATGAAAGGAAAAAATATAAAAACGCAGTGAATGAAGCAGACAAAAAGAAATACAAAAGTCTCAACAATGAGGTCGACAGGAAGAGCAGAATGGCTAAGCAGGACGGCTAGAGGACAAATGTAAGGATGTAGAGGCATGTATTGATAGGGGTAAGAAAGATACTGACTACAAGAAAATTAAAGAGACCTTTTGAGAAAAGAGAACCACTTATATGAATATCAAAAGCTCAGATGGAAACGCAGTTCTAGGAAAAGAAGGGAAAGCAGAAAGGTGGAAGGAGTATATAGAGGGTCTATACAAGGGCGATGTACTTGAGGACAATATTATGGAAATGGAAGAGGATGTAGATGAAGATGAAATGGGAGATACGATACTGCGTGAAGAGTTTGACAGAGCACTGAAAGACCTGAGTCGAGACAAGGGCCCGGGAGTAGACAACATTCCATTAGAACTACAGGCGGCCTTGGGAGAGCCAATCCTGACAAAACTCTACCATCTGGTGAGCAAAATGTATGAGACAGCGCGAATACCCTCAGACTTCAAGAAGAATATAATATTCCCAATCCCAAAGAAAGAAGGTGTTGACAGATGTGAAAATTACCTACGTTTCTAGCATTTGTAGACATAGAGAAAGATTTTGACAACGTTTACTGGAATACTCTCTTTCAAATTCTAAAGGTATCAGGGGTTAAATACAGGGAATGAAAGGCTATTTACAATTTGTACAGAAACCAGATGGCAGTTATAAGAGCCGAGGGACATGAAAGGGAAGCAGTGGTTGGGAAGGGAGAGAGACAGGGTTGTAGCCTCTCCCCGATGCTATTCAATCTGTATATTGAGCAAGCAGTAAAGGAAACAACACAAAAATTCGGGATAGGTATTAAAATCCATGGATGATATTGTAATTCTGTCGGAGACAGTAAAGGGCTTGGAAGAGCAGTTGAACGGAATGGACAGTGTCTTAAAAGGAGGATATAAGATGAACATCAAGAAAAGCAAAACGAGGATGATGGAATGTAGTCGAATTAAGTTGGGTGATGCTGAGGGAATTAGATTAGGAAATTAGACACAATAGTAATAAAGGAGTTTTGCTATTTGGGAAGCAAAATAACTGATGATGGTCGAAGTAGAGAGGATAAAAAATGTAGACTGACAATGACAAGGAAAGCGTTTCTGAAGAAGAGAAATTTGTTAACATAGACTTAAGTCTCGGGAAGTCGATTCTGAAAGTATTTGAATGGAGTGTAGTCATTTATGGAAGTGAAACGTGGACGATAAATTGTTCGGACAAAAAGAGTATGGAAGCTTTGGAAATGTGGTGTTACAGAAGAATGCTCAAGATTAGATGGGTAGATCACATAACTAATGAGGAGGTGTTGAATAGGATTGGGGAGAAGAGGTGTTTGTGGGACAACTTGACTAGAAGAAGGGACCGGTTGGTAGGACATGTTCTGAGGCATCAAGGGACCACAAATTTAGCATTGGAGGGCAGCGAAGAAGGTAAAAATTGTGGAGGGAGACCAAGAGATGAATACACTAAGCAGATTCAGAAGGATGTAGGTATCAGTAGGTACTGGGAGATGAAGAAACTTGCACAGGATAGAGTAGCATGGAGAGCTGCAAGCACACATTCAACAAATTGTAGGATGTGAACAACAAATATTAGCTTGCCGTTTGTAATTTAAAGTGTGGCCTACTGTAATTCGGGGTAGGTATTAAAATCCATGGAGAAGAAATAAAAACTTTGAGGTTCGCCGATGACATTGTAATTTTGTCGCAGACAGCAAAGGACTTGGAAGAGCAGTTGAACGGAATAGACAGTGTCTTGAAAGGAGGATATAAGATGAACATCCTCTCCTTCAAGCACACACTGCCCTTCAGCCTGCGTGTCGCCTTCGCTCGATCACACTTGTTGTCTGCCCATTTTGTCCTGATCAGGTACTTTATATGATTGTCCAGTGTAATCGGTCGTTACCTAGGAAAAAAATCGTTTACATTTGGCGTTTTACGACATGGATGATTAAAATCACACAGTTTTCCGAAACTAGACCTGCACTGATTACTAGTAACTCGTTTTTCTATCCTGCAGTGTCTGATAGTAAGCTGTACCCACATGAACTCCATAAGCTCGTGATCGAGACTTTTAAGTCACTCAATAACTTGCTTTTACTTGTGAACGGAGACAGACATTAGTGTTACTATCATTTCAAATACGTCTTTGTACTTTTAGCTACATTGAAAACATAAATGGCTTGTTAAGAAGGTAAAATGATACACTATCACGTGTACAAAACTCAGATTTTTAACAGCACAGTTTCTACAAAATCGACTGAGAAACCTTACGGAATAAAAAATTGCGTGATATGAATTGCAAATGTTTTCTTTTCCCATGAGTGATGTAAAGTTTTTAAGGAGACTATAAGTTCGTAACACAATGTGGCATAGTCTTATGTATCATCAACAGCTTTTACAATGTGAAACTTGGAGAAGGGGATTTCCCTCATCACCGCCGGAAGCGCAATGCAAACACGCAGGACAGCGGCTTGTGACAGCTAAGCGTGGGCCGTTCCAGTATATCTCATCCCGTCCCATCCTGGTGCCCAATGTGAACACAGTCTAAAGCCGAAAAAGTACACATACTTTTTCACTGTTTATTCTTGAGCACTGATTCAACTAATACTTCAGTTGTCCCTCACAAATAGTACTAGAGCATTGGCGTTCGGTAACAGACTGACGTGTCAGAGTACACAAATAATTTTGGTCAGCGCACTTTAAAGGTACACTCGATTTCAATATTGAAAGTACGTAACAGAGGGCAATGTATTGCACGCAACTACTCTGTAATTGCGAAACAAGCTCGTTGCAAAATTTTGGCTCTTACATATCAAGTTTTTACATAAGTTTTTCTGTGGATACGCGTAGTGTATTTTGCATGATTCTTTATTAAAACGCACCTAAGAACAAGATAAATATAAGAAACACTTTTTGACTGCTTCTGGATCCCGAAAGAAAATTCTACAAAAAGCTCCGTATAGTGTACAGAGTTCGTATTCGGTAAAGTCGTATTCAGATTTCGTACTAAATCCCTTCTGACGCAAGAAGGACCCGCGAAATTAAAGTCAGAATTACAGGCTCTAAGGCAAAGCTATATTTTCTCTACTCATCAGCCAGATTAAATCGCCGCTCTGATGAAAGAATAACAGCGCTGTTTGTTTTACATTTTATACGCCGGGGAGCAGAGAGGAATGTGTAAACAGGCCGGGGGCTGGAGGCCACGGCGGTGGCGCCGCGCGTGCGTGTGTCTTCTCCAGTCTGTAAAGTCTGCTGCTCTTGCTAAGCTGCTCGGTCTCGCTGTCTTGTGACAGAGGAATTCCCCGGATGGTTCTCTATACATTCACATCGACCGTCTGCCAGGCACCAATGCAAGATTCATTTTTATTAAAGAACTCTCTGATCTGATGTTGTCAACACCATTGTCACTTCACCCACTGTGTTGTTTCCTGGTACGGCTTAGTTATCTCTTTCCTTGCTCCTTCCTCCAAGCATACACTGCCCGTCAGTCTGCGGGTTACCTACGCTCCATCACAGTCGTTGTCTGCCCATTCCATAATAATCAGGTAGTTTATTTCGGTTTACACCGGTGTACGAAACTTGAGAACGAAAGTAACATCCTCTCGAAGAAACTTTGACCATACGTAGATATAACTACTACATATAAAACGAGAGTTAACTGGAAGAAATTCACAACGAGACAAATATAAATGACATCTTAATGTTGGTAAAGAGTCCATGTGATAGGCTATCCGTTTATTCATCGGCGCGACTGAAAACTGCTCGATGATTGATTGTACACGTGTACGTGTTGCAGTACATCTTCCCAACGCACCCCACACATGCGCGATGGGATGTAAGTATGGGGAATAGGCAGGTCAGCCCATTCACCGATTATCATGGGTGCTTACGAATTCCATCTCTCGTCAGAGTACGTCCAGATTTGTGGAACGTGAAAATTTTCATTAACTTTTCACAACTGGGATTCACAGTCATGTGAAATTTCTTGAAAGACATCATCTTCACGCCAGTGACTGTTAAAAATTTTATTTCCACTATTGAAATTTCGGCCTTAGGCCATTATCAAGTGCAGATGTTTTGGCTTTAAGCCATGTCTGCTTTATACAAGCTGACACATTTATATGTCGTTGTCATTTGCTGTTATATACCTTCGTAACGTTAGCAGCGTTACGAGTGAATATAGCAGCAAATGACAACGACATATAAATGTGTCAACTTGTATAAATCAGACATGGCTTCAATCCAAAACATCTGCACTTGATAATGGCCAAAGGCCGAAATTGCAATAGTGGAAACAAAACGTTCAACAGTCACTGGCGTAAACATGATATCTATCCCAAAAATTTTGGTGGTCCGGATCTTATGGTGTCGGGAGGCATAGTGTTGCATGGGCGTGCTTTGAACACCTTAAAAGAAACCGATCAACGTAATTGAGACACTGTTTCTCTACCCTATGTGCGCTTTTAAGGGGTGCATTCGGTCCTCACTTCATTTTTATGGTTGACAGTGTGTGACCTCATCGAATTACGCCTGTGGAAGAGTTTTTTGAAAGACAGGCTATTCGGCGAAAGGATTGGCTTAGCCGTTTCCCCGACTTAAATGCCATAGAGCATGTGTGGCCCACATACACAAAGACCATCCAGCAGTTGTCAACGAGGCTGGTGACAGAAGGGTAGGCTCTGCTGCAGGAACTCCTTACTAAGCCAAGCTTGGGAGAACGTTGCAGAGCTTACATTCCCATCCGTGGTGCTAACTGGCAGTCTATTAAGAACCACGCTTGTCGTTTGTAACTTTCAGAAGACTATATGAACTGCGGTGACTTCTGTGTAAATTTTTGTTTTATAAGGGGCATCTAAATGAAACCCGTTCACTAGTGCAAAGTAGCGGTAACGATTTTATTAACTCAAAAATGTCGTTATACACAGTACACAAACTCAAAAATAGTCGCCAAAACTGTTGGCACATTTATCCCATTGCGACACTAGCCAGTCGATTCCATCCTTCAAGAAGCTAGTAGGCTGCTGTCGGATCCAGGCTTGGACCCTGTCTGTCGTCCATTGCGAATCGATGTCCACGAATAGCTTGTTTTAGAGGTCCAAACACATGAAAGTCAACAGTGAAAGGTTTGGACTGTACGGTGGATGTTCCAGCGTTCCCCACCGAAACTGCATCAATGTCGTCCTCACCTCATTGGCCTTGTGTGGGCGGTCATCATGATGCAGGAGGATCACGGCATTGGACAACATGCCTCGGCTTTTCGACTTGATGCCTCGTCTAAGGTTCTGTAAAGTGGCTTAATAAGCTGGGCTTTGATGGTGGTTCCCTGTTCCACGAACTCGACAAGCAGTGGGCCCTCTTGGTCCAAAAAGAAAGACATCATGACCTTACCAGAACTGGTGTGCATCGACTCTGATTTCTTTGGAGATGGTGAAGTGACATGTTTCCAACTGCTTGCTCTGACGCTTGCTTTCCGGTTCAAGATAGTGACACCGTGATTCGTCACCTGTGACAATATGCGACAGAAAGCAGTATTCCTGCTCGTGATATCGTTGCAGATGACTCAGAAACAGCGCCATTCGAGTATTCCGCAGTTCGGCGGTCAGTGGGTGGGGAACCCACAGCGCAAATATTTTTCGAAAGTTCAAGTGTTGATGCACTATGGTGTGGGCGGTGGGTACGATAATACCCAGTAACCTATGGATCTCGTCCACGGTGATTCTGCTGTTGTCCAAGACTAAAGCATTCACTTCAGCAAGCATTTCCGGTGTGATGACACGATGAGCCTGTCCAGGACGAGCATCGTCTTCCAGTGACTCACGCCCCTCAAGGAATCGTCTGAGCCATTCCACAACACTTGAACGACTAAGTCTGTACTCACCGTACACAGCCTTCATCCGTCGATAGATCTCAAGGCCTCCAACTCCCTCCGCTGCCAAAAATCAAATCACTCCTCGTTGTCCCTGCTTACTCACCTGTATGTTCGGTAGTTGACAATAACTTGTGTGACCACCGTCTCTTCGGCGTGAAACCACACTCGCGCTATGCAACATCAAACGGTGCGCACGCCTCAGTCTCTCTACCTACAGATGACGCCACAATACTAGCAGTTGCGTGGTGCCACCTTACGTGTAAGGCAAAGGCAAACGTACCGACCAGGTTTCATTTGAATGAACTTCATAAATAAGTCATTTCTTTTCGTCTCATTGCATGTTTCCTTCAGTCGCCTTCTGTGCAGCAGTTATTTCTATGTATGCTACAGGCGTCATCACGCTATGTTTTTCGGAAGTGACACATGAAGCATAAGCTACTTTCGTTCTTTAAGTTATGCACACCACTGTACATTACTAACAAGGAGACAGGACGAACTACCCGTCACCGATTTCATTCATACTGACAGGGCGTGTAGGGCACGGCTAGGACGTCAACATATGTAAACAGGAAAGCGAAACTCTAAATCGTTTCCGAGAAAAACACCTTTTAAAATTTTAGATGTGCTAATATAGTTTGTATGGTCGGTCAGAAGTAAGGAGTCCGCGGCCGAACAAGTACGCGCTTAGTTTAACAAGCGAGAGATTTCTACATCGAATCTTGTTGCCGGTTCTTCTTGTTTTTGAGAGCTAACTGCACGAGTTTTCGGTCATATACTTCGATATGCGTCGTACCCCGCGAAATTGTGAGACGATTGAGAACAGTTTATGAATGTTTACCAAATTAGTTTTGCAGTAGGCACATTGAAAAACCATACACATGCAAAAATTCAGCGTTCATTATACATGATGTACGTCGCAATAATTATCGTTTACCATGCTTCTAAGATCAGTATCCCACTGATTTGTGCAGTGCTACATGGGTTTCACATTATTTTGTCAAAAGCGTAGATAAAATAATATAAATAAAATGACTCTAATGATTTATTAGAAAGTTCATGTGAGTTCCTCTTTTTATTTCCAATATTCTTAAGAAAAACCTTTTTCTCCTCTTTTTAAGAAATATATTTATTTACAAGATAATAAATGATTTGTTGACATTGCAAGGTGATAGTAAATCTGTTATTAGAATTATGAGGGAATGAAAAAGCGAACCTACCGACACCGAGAGTCGATCCAAAGACCTCCCGCTGATCAAACTAAGCGCTTACTCGCGCGCCTGGGGACACGTCAGATACCGTAGGCCCTACCCGATATAAGCACGCCTACAATTTCCGAACCCGATTTTGATAAAAACGCTTGTGAGTTACCTCTTAAATGGTTCAAATGGCTCTGAGCAGTATGGGACTTAACATCTTAGGCCATCAGTCCCCTGTAACTTAGAACTACTTAAACCTAACTAACCTAAGGACATGACACACATCCATGCCCGAAGCAGGAGTCGAGCCTGCGACCATAGCGGTCGCGCGGTTCCAGACTAAAGCGCCTAGAGCCGCTCGGCCACCCTGGTCGCCGGTTACGTCTTACTGTTTACACATGTTAAAGACTAATCGTACCTTACACACCCTGACAATATGAACCAATTCGGTGAGATCAAGTTCGTATTGTCGCCTTGTAAGCCGCTGTTCCAGGTTGCCCATCTAAGTCTTCCAGCGGCAACAGAAATTTAATTTTCGATACATCAAATAACCAGTGAGCGAACTTCAAAATTTATAATGCTGCAACAATCCACCCAGTATGTGACTGGTTCAACACAACAACACAAATATTACACTTATAATCTGTGTACATGTCTTGAGGCAACGCAACTAGTGCGTGCAAATAGCCAGGCTATACTCGCCCAGTGTTTGAGAATGAGAGCACCGACATTAACTTTACACATCATTTCAAGCCTTTCAGAAATTTTTTCTCGCTGACACAACCCTGCCACAAAATGATGAAAAGAGAAAAGTTTATCGCTTACTACAGTTTCACTGTTCATGCAGTAAAACTGCGGCATCAGGGATGACGTTTTTATTTGCTTCCTCTTTCCTACTAACTGTAAGTTTTAAATTTTGCTTCAAGGTGCCTACAAATTTCCTCTGTAATCTTGCACAAGCGTGCCCCCCCCCCTTCCCCCCGTGACATCACTCTCGACCTCTGTACACTTCAAGCAGCGAAATGTCGACACATGCGAAATAAAGGCTCTGAGCACTATGCGACTTAACTTCTGAGGTCATCAGTCGCCTAGAACTTAGAACTAATTAAACCTAACTAACCTAAGGACATCACACACATCCATGCCCGAGGCAGGATTCGAACCTGCGACCGTAGCGGTCGCTAGGTTCAAGACTGTAGCACTTAGAACCGCAGGGCCACTCCGGCCGGCGGGAAATAAAGGCCGGAGCTTAGAAGTTCATGTGAAGTGTAAGGTGGGTTAACAGTATCACAGTGGCATTAGATTTCACTACAATTCTGTTCAGTGCCGCTGTGGGCGTAGACGTGTTTTGCAGTATCGAACCATTTTGCTTGGTCAACAAAATCTATGAAGATCTCTTGATGTTTCTTGAGTATTGTGTTTTATCCCGCACAACGTCAGAACTGTCTCTCTGGTGTGTTTACCGTTGCTAAATTCAAACTGATAGTCACCTTAGAAATTGTGTATTTGTGTATTGAACCGGGGACCTAGAAACGATGGAGGGGTTTCGTCACACCATAGCCCTCAGTGGTTCACAAAACTACAACAGGCCACAGCAGGGAAACCAGCACACACTCGCCGAGGCAGACGGAAAACCGCCTTATAAAAACGATCCACAGGCTTGCCAGCACACCGGATCTCGGCACTAATCCGCCGGATGGATTCGTGCCGGGGACCTGCACTCCTTCCCTCTGGGAAACTGCGCGTTATATCGTGCGGCTAGCCGGGCGGCCGTTACCTTAGAGATATTCAGTTTTCTTTTGAATTCTTCTGTGTACGAGGAGACTTCTAAAAGTAAAAAAATGAAATGATACAGTTTCGGAGACCTTACTGGTCTCATAAAGATATGGTTTTTTTATGTATTAGTGAAAATTTGTACCACGGCCGTGAATAGAACCCGGGTCTCCTACTAATTAGGCAGGTGCGATTATCACTTTCTTTCTTTTCACTTTTAACAGCCTGTGTCTACTTGCTGTCCTGTGTCAAACACTGAAGCAGTTGGCATTTCATAGTTGTAATTTATTTATTGATTTTGGATCTGACTGCCTGTAGCGCTGTCACGAAACGGCTATGAAGTCAGGCCTTCAGCGAGACTCGTGACTCAAAGCAGCACTCGCTTCAGAAATAACCGTGTAAACTCTTTTTTTAATTTTTTATGAAAGCTACTACCCCTTTTCTACTAGTAGTCAAAGAAGCTAACATTCGATTCTACTTCAGACATTGGGCCCTAGCACCCCTAATACACCCAAAACTCTATCTAAACTACAAACAAAAACTGCAGCTAGGTCTACCGCGGCAGCCAGACAATCGAATGTCCAGGTCATCTTCTCGTTCAGTGAGGGTTAAACACCCTATAATTAGCGCTGATGTCCCTCATGAGTCAATCCTGTGCTATACCTTCAATCTCTTCTAACACCCGGTACACCCCAATGGTCTGGAGGGTGCATACGCAACAACCCCAAGTAATCCGCAAAGGGCGAAACATACGACGCCTTGCGGCGTCAAACCACGTAGTTGCTCATTAAATAATACCAAAAATCTAACAGCTCTGGAACACCCTCACAAAAAAGGTATGACTTTTCAAGTATCAGGGTAGTAAGTGACGTCGAGATGGATAAGTTTGATGGGTTCGACGGACCGAGGCGTCCGTCGCAGCAAGACTGCCAACATGAGACGTGTGAGACGCCAGCAGTCGGCAGCCGTATCACAAACGGAACGCTGCATGTCGGTGTCGGCAGCGGCGCACCTGGGGCAGAAAGGGTCCTCGGGAAGATGTATAGTGTATAAACGTTGTCGTGGGGGGAATTTTTCAATCGCTATCACATACCATATCGCCGTCACCACAGTGGGGGGAGTGCATGTTACTCCACATCCGTTTCCAGCCAACCGCCGGATATCGGCATTAACATCACATTAGCAGGCAGTGTCCGTTGAAAGAAGTGGTAGATACTCATGCCGATCAGACAGATGCGAATGCGACACAGTGGTGTCGCGATATGACCAACAGGATTGAGCCGCCATCTCTTCGGTCACTTTACCAGTGAGGGTGTCCATGTCCGAAGTACATAGGCTATGCACCATCCGCAGAAAGAGAGCGCGCACCCTATTTTGCTCGCTTATCATTCCAACGCCGCCCACATGTGTGTCCTGAACACCATACCATGGCTGACGAAACGACCAAAGGCCGCCTGGAACTTGGCAGCTACCGTAGCGGACATTGGGAGAACATATGTCTAATGATTAGTTTCTGGGCGAGGAAGAACTTGCAAAATTTTCAAGTTAAGTGTTCGAAAGGTATGGAGATGAATCTGCATGCGGGTCGTATTAAGTAGCTTGCGATACGTAGCTGCTACTGTACGCTGCAGGTTCCCAGGTAAGGTCACTCCCAAACATTTCATCGTTCAGATCTTGGTAAGGGGCACCGACTTACTGATCCTCAGTCCTCTGCCCACATCCATGTAGTGCGACTTCCGCAGGTTGATACGGCTCCTGGCTACCTCGCCATAGCGCTGAAGCCACTCAATCGCCGTACATATACCTTTTGCCGACCTCGCCAAGAAAACTAAGTCGTTCGTGTAAAAAGCACATTGCGGAGGCGAATTCCGTCCAAACGCTGCCGTAGGCCATGACGTGCAGGCTCGAGATCGACGGCGAAGAGAGAACTGACACAGGGCAGGCTTGTCACACTAAGCGCTCAATAGTGAACGGTGACGAGCCGTGGCCATTTACCAGGACTGTGGAGTGTGCCCCATGGATGACGCAGAGAACCATTCGTGACGATATTAGGAACGGAATCTATCTTCTCTAAGACAGCGTGCAAGAAATAGTGCTCAATTCTGTAAAATGTGTGGTCTAGGCCAACCGCCACGAGGGCAGCTTCTAAGTGCATGCCATTTGTGTATTATTGCCACCTACCAGACATGTTTGCTCGGCATGAATGGCATCCTTGACAGCAGTGAGGAGGCGAGCACGAGAAAGCGTACGAACAGCTTATAATCCGAATTCACTGATGTCAACGGCCGGAAGTCTTGCGGTCTGTTGCCCCCATTTGGTCCCGGCCTAAAGTTTACCATGCCCTCAAAAAATTCGGGGAGTGGTGGGGGGGTGGGGGGGCGAAAGCCTTGGTCCAGACTTTCGCAGCACACCTGCAGCCAAACTTCCCCAGTCAGCTTTTAAAAATGCTATAAAATTCAAATGGAAGATCATGAAGTCCAGGGGATTTGTTTCTCGCGCCCAACGTGACAGCCTCTAACAATGTGTGGTCTTCTTGCACACTAACCTGAATGTGGCAGGTCGTGCAGGACTTCATCAACGTCATTGTTAGGCCGTTAACATGCCAGACAGAGAGTGCGGTAATAATCTGTGGGGACATGGGAGTTGGCGGTGTCTGTGCTGTACCTTTGCACCTTGCCCGTCCGCAGTAATGAGTCGCCTCTTAAGATGTCTCCGTTCTCTGGGAATGTGATAAAGAGAAGCTTGTTCTGCTGGGACAGAATCTTGCCGCCGGCCGTTGTGGCCCTGCGGTTCTAGGAGCTTCAGTCTGGAACCGCGTGACCGCTACGGTCGCAGGTTCGAATCCTGCCTCGGGCATGGATGTGTGTGATGTCCTTAGGTTAGTTAGGTTTACGTCGTTCTACGTTCTAAGGGACTGTTGACCACAGATGTTAAGTCACATAGTGCTCAGAGCCATTTGAACCATTTGAACAGAATCTTGCCGTCTCGCTCGAACCTGTGTACCTACCAATCTGGCAGCCGTGAACTGAAGAAACAGCGCCTATTTCCAGTGGAAGACTGTTTGCCGGTTTGGAAAAGGCTGTTGCGACGCTAGTTCCCTCAAGATCTTGCAGTAAAACTCAGAGGGTGATTGTTGCCAAAGCGCCCTGTCTTGTCCATGCACCATGACCACGCGGCGAATAGCTGCTTTGGTGCAGTCTTCCACCATCGTTCACAGAATCATAAGTATGACGTCGTCGTTCACATTTGTGCCAGGTGTCAGTGACGGCGAGACGGCAAGGCCCTTCCCGGAGTATGTTGACTCGCCTGTTAATGAAGGCCTGATGCTCGGTGAGTGCAGTGAACCACAGCTCTACACCGGCAGTCGCTGCCAGAAGACCTCGAGAAACATATATTTTGTTCAACTTGCTGGCTGAGCGACTGGTGATGTGTGGATATGCGCGTCGGTCACCGTGGAAATTGTCTACGTATCGTGCAAAGCGAGGTACCTGACCATCGCATGAAGGGCCGGACTGGGACATAGTGAGGGATCTGATGCTCAGGGCGTAAGACGCTGTTAAAGACTGCCCTGTAGCGCCTTGAAACAATGGAGCTACCTCAATAGAGTAATAGATTGTTCGCTCTCGACGCTTTGCCGCACCAGACGGGGTTCAATTGGTTCAAACGGCTGTAAGCACTATGGGACTTAACATCTGAGGTCATCAGTCCCCTAGACTTAGAAGTACTTACACCTAACTAACATCCACACATCCATGCGCGAGGCAGGATTCTAACCTGCACCCGTAGCAGCAGCTTAGTTCCAGACAGAAGAGCATAGAACCGCTCGGCCACCTCGGCCGGATGAAGACGGGGCATACTGTTCCACAAGGCGGACCGTTTCGATGGTGACGACAACGCCTCACGCTGATGGGAAATACTGAACATCCGTTGCTTCTATACCATCGCTTAGTTCTATGGCCGTACCACCACAACTGTCCGTAGGTGTGTTGACATATGACGTGTGTCAATAAACATCCAGGCGCAGATCAGGCCATACCTCTTGAAGAAACACGATATCAATGTCCGCCGCCCGAGTTTTGCCCGTTAGCAGCTGGGTTTTGATTGTGGAACTAATGCCGTTGACATTGTACCTATCCGATATACCTGAGTCATTGGGTAGTATGATGAAGTATCCTGCAATCGTTTAAGCCAGTCGCCCGTCTGACCGTACCTGTCACCGCACAATATATATATTACTATTTGGTGGAGACAAGATGTCCACCCAACGATCCGCCGACCGCAGGCAGTAGGTGGTCGCTCGAGTCTGACATCATTCTTTCCATCTCCATCTCGGACGCCAAATCCATCCAGCTGGAGGTGTGATACGTTAGGAGACAGATGATGTTCATCTGGTATCTTAGCCGCAAATCGTCAGAAGGCCGTCAGTAAGTTGAGCACCGTCAAACTTTGTTCTTCGGCGGACGTTGCCAGGAGCGAAACAGGAACCGTTGGAGTGGAGTCTTCAGCGTGGGTCGCAAGGGATTGTCCTCATCTTCCTGCAACGGTGGCATCGTCTTGCAAAGAGTTTCCTGAGGACAGCCTCCTCTTCTTTCGTCGTTTGGGCGACTTATGCTTGTGGACACGCGTGTCTGCGTCCTGTGGATCACGACGAACAGTAGGCACCTCCCGCATCCCCACGGCCGAGCTTCAATCGATCTTTTGGCGCTGTCCTTCCTCACGCGGACACAGTGCATACGTGGTCGTTGTTGTTCGGCACGTACGCGGTTCCGATGCAGTCCGTGGCGTCGTGGGCGCGGAAACAGGCCGGCGGGGGCGGTAGCTGGAATGGAAGAACATCCGCGTCCGTCACGTTCCTCGCTGCCTCAAAGTATGTAATAGGCAGCGTTGTCGGTTGCAATGTAGAAGACGCGTCTGCGCGTGGTAACTGGACAAGGTGTCTCCGCACGCATTCAGAGTGAACATGCCATTCCTGCCCGCACCCAGAACAGGTCCGCGGTTGAACTTCATAAATAGCTAGACAGCCACCAACAGTCAAAAATGGTTCAAATGGCTCTGAGCACTATGGGACTCAACTGCTGTGGTCATTCATCAGTCCCCTAGAACTTAGAACTACTTAAACCTAACTAACCTAAGGACATCACACACATCCATGCCCGAAGCAGGATTCGAACCTGCGACCGTAGCAGTCACACTTCTCCGGACTGCGCGCCTAGAACCGCGAGACCACCGCGGCCGGCCACCAACAGTCACGTACGACGGGATGTGTTGGCGCAGTTGGATCACACCTGACGCACTCAGTTCATAACAGGATACGTCTCCAACGTGTGCTACTTTTCTTCCACGTGACTTCACACTTCCCCGTAAGGCTGCAGTGCGTCCACGGTAAGCGTGGCCGGAGCTTCAAATGCTAGCTCGAAGATTCGTATGTTCGGAACATCGAGGCGTTCATTTTGGATAGTCACTACACCCACATTGCCGTTCGAGTGGTGGAACAGCGAATAAGCAATTCGCACGCTGCTTTATCGACAAATTTCACGAAAAGGGATCTGGAGACGATCGAAAGATGTATACCGAGGAGTTCGGTGGCTCGACGTGAATTACTTCACAGATAACGCTCTACTTCATATTCCATAAGTCGTGGGCCTTTTCGTACGAAAGCGCCATCGCCGTTCGCGCTAGCTTGTTGACACTACGATACCACTATCAGAACAAGTAAACAACGGCCAGCTGGCGGTGCGCCGCACATAGCCTCGCGGACGGTCGCTTCGCAACGCGGCTAGAACCGACTGCCACTAAGTCAGCATGGCACAGCGGCTCACACAAGTGAACGGACTACTCTGGCACGCCTCCCTCCGCGATACAAATACTCACTGCCACCCCAGTCTAAAGACTTCTTGATGTAGGCAGGAAACCCGGGTTCGATTCCCGGGCTTGGCATAAATTTTCACTTCAATCCATATTCATAAAATATTCTAAAAGTAAGTTACACATTATTATCGCAGGTCTAATAACTTTTATTGACTGTTGCTTTACGTATGAAAAGTGAAACAGATAAATGACACTACGTTTAAACATAGCCACCAAGACTCAGAAAACATTCTCCTTGAATGAGATTTTCACTCTGCAGCGGAGTGTGCGCCGATATTAAACTTCCTGGCAGATTAAAACTGTGTGCCCGACCGAGACTCGAGCTCGGGACCTTTGCCTTTCGCGGGCAAGTGCTCTACCATCTGAGCTACCGAAGCACGACTCACGCCCGGTACTCACAGCTTTACTTCTGCCAGTATCTCGTCTCCTACCTTCCAAACTTTACAGAAGCTCTCCTGCGACCTTGCAGAACTAGCACTCCTGAAAGAAAGGATATTGCGGAGACATGGCTTAACCACAGCCTGGGGAATGTTTCCGGAATGAGATTTTCACTCTGCAGCGGAGTGTGCGCTGATATGAAACTTCCTGGCATATTAAAACTGTGTGCCCGACCGAGACTCGAACTCGGGACCTTTGCCTTTCGCGGGCAAGTGCTCTACCAACTGAGCTACCGAAGCTTGACTTCTGTAAAGTTTGGAAGGTAGGAGACGAGATACTGGCAGAAGTAAAGCTGTGAGGACCGGGCGTGAGTCGTACTTGCGTAGCTCAGATGGTAGAGCACTCGTCCGCGAAAGGCAAAGGTCCCGAGTTCGAGTCTCGGTCGGGCACACAGTTTTAATCTGCCAGGAAGTTTCAACGTTCTCCTTGTCACGGAGTCACTCCGGAATCACTCTCTGAACGTCTTCATCATTCAAATGGTTCAAATGGCTCTGAGCACTATGGGACTTAACATCTGAGGTCATCATTCCCCTAGAACTTAGAACTACTTAAACCTAACTAACCCAAGGACATCACACACATCCATGCCCGAGGCAGGATTCGAACCTGCGACGGTAACGGTCGCGCGGTTCCAGACTGAAGCGCCTAGCACCGCTCGGCCATTCCGGCCGGCTTCCTCATCATTGGAAGCTTCTTTCCTTGCTGATGTTCTTTAAGTTTGCCGGAAATATGGAAGGTGCACGTGGAACATCTGGACTGTATGGCGGATCAGCGTCACTTAAGTCTGTGCAGCCTTGCTCAAACAGAATGAGTCATTTCGCTTTGGCTGGACACAACATAGAATTTGCTCCATCCACTGTCAGTGTTTCGCGTGAATATTGCACTGATTAGACTTTTTTTCCAAGAAGAATCGTACTGTCCCACTTACTACTGGCGGGTTTCATGTGATGAATGGCAGCTAACTCTGAACGTAGAAAAAAGTAAGTTAATGGAGATGTGTAGGGAAGACGAACGGCCGATTTCGGTTTCTTGGGAGAATTTTAGGAAAGTGTGGTTCATCTGTAAAAGAGACCGCATATAATACACTAGTGCGACCCACTTTTGAGTCCTGTAAGAGTGTTTCGGATTGGAACCAGGTATGATTAAAGGAAGACATAGAAGCGGTTCAGAGTCGGGCTGCTATATTTCTTACCTGTAAGTTCGGATAACACGCTACTCTTGCAGAGAACTCAAATGGGAACCGGCCTCTGTGGCCTAGCGGTTCTAGGCGCTTCAGTCTGGAACCGAGCTGCTGTTATGATCGCAGGTGCGAATCCTGCCTCGGACATGGATGTGTGTGATATCCTTAGGCTAACAGGTTTAAGTAGTTATAAGTCGAGGGAACTGATGACCTCAGATATTAAGTCCCATAGTGCTTAGAGGCATTTGAACCATTTTGAACTCTAATGGGAATCATTGGAGGGAAGGCGACGCTCTTTTCGAGGAGCACTACTGAGCAAATTTAGAGAACCCCCATTTGAGGCTAACTGCAGAATGATTCTAACTTCCGCCAATGTGAATTTCGTGTAAGGACCATGATGATAAGGTCAGAGAGATTAGGGCTCGCACGGAGGCATGCATACAGTCGTTTTTCCTTCGCTCTATTGCGAATGGAACAGGAAAGAAAATGACGGGTAGTGGTACAGGGAGCCTTCCGTCACATACCGTACAGTGGCTTCCGGAGTATCTATGTAGACGTAGAGGTACTTCTATTTCAGAGTAAGTTTGCAGTTGGCTTTCCGCTTCACTCGCATACTGCGGTGCGCCTGTTATCCGCAGCGCAGCAGAAGAGCGACTGCAGGGCATCCGGAACTTGTGCTCTCTTCTGGCAATGCGCCACTCTTGTTGCGTAATGGCGTAATGGTCTTAACGCGGGATGACACGTGTAACTTAGTTCGTGAATAGCCCACCGTTAGCCGCTGCTCGCCCACGGCGGCGTTAGCTGCTACTGTGTTTACTGGCGCGGCCTCCAGGACCCCTCGTCCTCGCCGCGCTCCCAGTGCGCAGCCAAGATTTCCTTTTATTTCTGATTCCGGCCGTATATTTCGTATCTTTTTACTGTAAATTGGGAAACGGCCTGAGCCGGTGGGCTTTCCCCCGCGCCGTCTCATTACTCGCCGCTGGAGTCCCTCACAGCGGCCGCGCAATCCGCCCGCCCCTCCCTTCCTTTTTCCCTTCCTTTTCCTTTTCCCTCACTGCAGCCCCCCGCGCGAGCCGCTTTGAATTCGGGATTGTCTCATCCCTGCTTGTCGTAACAACGGCGCTACATCTTACTGGCGGCGGGAGGCCTCGCCCGAAATGTAATTACAGCGAATTAGATTCTCGCGACGAGAGGCAGTCCGCGGCTCGTCTGCAGGGGCCCAACGGCTCACCTCTGCGGCGACAGCGCAGGCTGCCGCAGCGCGCCAGTCCACTGTCCTACTTCCGGCTGCCTTCCGAACCAATCGCATCCACTGCTACCGAACAGGGATGGGAAAAAATGACCGGTTAAAGCCGATACCGGTATTACAGTTCTGAGTAACTGGCATTCTTCGGTATTTGTCTTCAGTATTTGTTCGGTCTCGGTAATAACACATAGGTATTTTTTCTGCTAATAACCGAATAAAAGAACCGATATATCAATCAACCATAGAATTGATGGTAAAGTTATTCGTATTTAAATAACCCTTTTTTAAAAAGGAGTATTTTTTCGTAAAATTTAATTTGAAACATTGCGTTATTATAGAAAATGGGAAAGACGGTCAATGTCGACAGAATCGAGCAGAATTGGTACAGCATTTTTGAGACAATAATATTCTTATAACTTCTAAGACGACACATGGGAACAAGGATATTACTCTTCATCTCGTAGAATCGGGTGTACTGCCGCTGCGACTCAGGGAACACCTGACGAAGACGCCGAGTTACGACGTCGAAATATCCTGTTGGGAAGACGCGGACCACCAGCAGTACAACCGGCCCGTGTGGCCAGGCGTTTCTAGGCTCTACAGTGGGAGGTTCGAATCCTGCCTCGGGCATGGATGTGTGTGATGTCCTTAGGTTAGTTAGGTTTAAGTAGTTCCAAGTTCTATGGGACTGATGACCTCAGATGTTAAGTCACATAGTGCTCGGAGCCATTTGAACCATTTTTGAACCAGCAGTACACTCAATTCTACGAGATGAAGAGTAATATCCTTGTTCCACATGTGCCGTGGCTTCAAGTACGCACGTACGTGCACCGTGCAACACTTGCCCCACTTGGCCAAGTGCCAGAGAAACTGGTACAGGTATCGTATTCAAATACAGTGATTTGTAAACAGGCAGAATACGGCGCTGCGGTCGGCAACGCCTATATGACACAAGTGTCTGGCGCAGTTGCTAGATCAATTAAAGCTGCTACAATTGCAGGTTATAAAGATTTAAGTGAGCTTGAACGTGGAGTTATGGTCGGCGCACGAGCGATGGGACACAAGATATCCAAGGTACCGATGAAATGGGGATTTTCCTGTACGACCATTCCACGAGTGCACCGCGAATATCAGGAATCCGGTAAAACATCAGTTCTCCGATGTCGCTGCCGGCGAATAATATCCTGCAAGAAGGGGACCAACGACGACTGAAGGGAATCGTTCAACGATACTGAAGTGCAACACTTCCACAAATTGCTGCAGATTTCAGTGCTGGGCCATCAACAAGTGTTAACGTGCGAATAATTCAACGAAACATCATCGATATGGGCTTTCGATGCCGAAGGCCAACTCGTGAACCCTTGATGACTCCATGACACAGAACTTAACGCCTCGCGCCGGCCGCGGTGGTCTCGCGGTTCTAGGCGCTCAGTCCGGAACCGCGCGACTGCTACGGTCGCAGGTTCGAATCTTGCCTCGGGCATGGATGTGTGTGATGTCCTTAGGTTAGTTAGGTTTAATTAGTTCTAAGTTCTAGGCGACTGATGACCACAGATGTTAAGTCGCATAGTGCTCTGAGCCATTTGAACCCTTTTTTTTCGCCTCGCCTGGACCCGTCAACACCGATATTGGACAGTTAATGAGTGGAATCATGTTGCCTGGTCGGAAGAGTCTCGTTTAAAATTGTATCGAGCGGGTGGACATATACGGGTATGGAGACAACCTCATGAATTCAAGAACCCTGCATGTCAGCATGGGACTGTCCTAGCACATAGAGGCTCTGTAATCTTGTGGGGCGTGTGCATTTGAATTGATATTGGACCACTGATACGACTCTGACAGGTGACACTTACGTAAGCATCGTGTCTCATCACTTAAAACCATTCATGTCCATTGAACTACTACAGAGATTAGTCGAGTCCGTGCAAAGTCGTGCAGTTGGACTTCCACGTGCTCGCGGGGGCCCAGACGTTATTAGGCAGGTGTACCAGTTTCTGTGGCTCTTCAGTGCAGAAGTTCCTCGCTGTTGTCGCCGGACGTCCATATGGCACCAACCCTAGTCTGGAAATATTATTGCGAAGTACAATGCTTCATTTGATTTAAAGCATTGAAAATTTGTCTCCTGTTCGTATGAATTAATAATAAGAGAGCGGTAAATGACAGTCACAGTAATAAATTGTAAACATAACAACGATTACACAGTAATACACAATAAAAATAGAACGTAGGTTATAAGCTGCCAATGTCTACATAATATGCCTTTAACTGTTTGTAGCAATTGAAAACGGACAAATTAATATGGAAAATACAGTTCTTCAACACAAGTTTTCACCTATTAGCATTGACTATTCGTAATTCCCAGTGACATGATCCACGATTATAGCATTATTTTTGACCAGAGTTTTTAAAATTAGAATCAGTAGGAGAATACCGGTGATATTGCTTTTCAGGAAAAGCAGCGAACGGTAGACGGACCAAGTTTTCTTTTATTTCCTTATTTAATTTAATATTTTCGTTCTATGAATGTTGTACACGAGAGAGTCAAAATTCTTCACGCACATGACAGGAAACAAGAAGAATAAACAACCTAAAATCGGTTATTTCAAAAACCGGTTTTAAAAATCAGGTTAAACTGGTGTTAGAGAAACTGATGTAAACGAAAACCGATTGTTCCAGCGATTACCGGCACACCTTGTACCCACTACTTACTTATGTGATCTGGCGCACTTTCCAACCGCACGAGGCTGTTAGTTGGTGAACGCACAATGCACATGTCGAGAAAGTTATCGACTCAAGTCACCCACGTAACTCTGAATGGACATAAACAAGTATAGGACGTTTACGCATACATTAGTTCTTAGAATCTTCGTCTGGTATATATTACCTACGAAATTCAAAACAGTTGCCAATCCCTAATTCAGATCATGGTTTTCGGAAGTTAAGATCGTAAACGTGTTACCTCTATGTTAAGTGTGTTCAATACCTATCGCGCGGTATCTTATTTCGTTCACTTTGTTTGCGTATGCGACCAGTGTCTTACTACACTGCATAACAATATCAAAACATCACTTTTTCGAAACCCCATAGTTGCCTCCCAATGCGACGCCTAAATTTGAAATTTGGCTCAAAGGTACCTACAACGATGTAATGACACTAAAGCGTGACGTCCTGTGACATCACCCACGGTTCTCCGAACCGTTGTACAGCAAGATATCAACACATGCGAAAAAAAAGGCCACAGCTCAGAAGTTCATATGAACCGTAAAATGAGTTATTTACGGCACAAAATGGCACCAAATTGTAGTGGAATTCTTCCCAATGCCACCGTGGTCTTGTCACACGAATAGAAGGTCGTTACAGCTCCTCTTTTCCCCTTCCAATCACTCTTTTGACGTCTCCACGACCTTTCTTGAGCACGTTAGCAACGTACCTACAGAGGTTTCCACACGAAATCGGCCTGGCGACTGCTCTAGCGCCTGTGGGTTATGCAACCACTTCTACATACATTGAGTGAGGCGTATCTACTCTCAGGCGCTAGAGAAGCCGCCAGGCTGATTTGGTGACGAAGTTTCCGACACATTTGTAATGTGGTCAACAAAGTCGCATGGATGGCACCCAGGCCGTTTCCAAACTGGAGGGTCTTAGAGGAACCCTTTGCCGTTTTATTTACGTGCCTTTTAATTTTGCACTCTCACATAGTTACCCTTCAGTCTGTTACTTAAAATTAAACAGTATTTATAGCAAAATGGAAACTGTGAATGTTTAATCTGATTTCATTTGAAAATTGTTGATTTAGAAAGTGAAACATAGGGATGCTGCAGAAAAATTACAAACAGAATACTGATTTATCACGTAGTGCTAGAAAACGCAATTTTGCACAGTGATTGCTAACATTAAAAAAACTGCAAAACAAAACTTATCACCAAGAAAGCTTACATTGTTGATTTTAAACGGACGATAGTGCTGAGCAGGGCTAGATGATTTTTGGGACAGAGTATTAAAAGAAGCCATTGAAATTAGATTAATCGGTTTTTATGCTGTACGAAACTGGTTGCACCCTTGGTCTAGTCGTAACCTCTTTGACTAGTAACCTTGGTGCAGGGTCGATACCAGCTAGTACTTAAATTCTGAATAAAAATCATTAGCAAAGGCGGCTGAAGATTTCTAGCATAAGAGATCAGCCTAGTTCTGTCATCTGTCTTTTTAAAGAGAACGTAGGAGCGAACTAAGGTTCAAGGTAGCATCTTGCCCTTGAGGTGGAAAAGTGACCCTAAAATTGGGAAGAATCAGCAATTATCAACGGCATGAGGATGCAGAAGGCAATTAAAACCGTTGCATTAATGACACATAATGTGTATTCATAGTACACGTGGTCTGCTTTTGAAAATAGAGTCTCATGATTATCTCTCAATTTGCAAACGATTCCAGATTACTCAGCCATTCTGATTTTCGGGAGCATACTGCCAAGGGGGAGGTAACCCTCAGAAAGAGACTGAATAACCATCGAAAGGATAACATTCTAAGAGAAGGATACTAGAATGTCAGAAGTTTGAATGTGGTAGGGAAGCTAGAAAATCTGGAAAGTGAAATGCAAAGGTTCAGTGTAGATAAAATTAGGTTGTGTATGGAACGGAGTGAAGGGAGTAGATTCGTTATGAATAAGAAGACAGAGCAGAGAGTTATTGTCAGAAGTTCAGCGACAGAGTTGTTCTCATCAAAATCGACAGCAAACCAACGTCAACAACACCACTTTAGTAATAATAAACAGAAGAAGGAGAGAGGATACTGTACGGGTAATGCAGTATGTAAAGGGACATGATAATTCTATAACCGGGGGGGACTGGAATACGATAGCAGTGGATGGAACAAAAGAAAGAGTTACAGGAAAATGTGGGCATGGCAGAAGAGGAGAAACACTATTTGAGTTCTGCAATAAATATCACTGGACGTTAGCGAATACACTAGAGGATGAGATATTCTTGGAAAAGGTCAGACAGATATTCTGAAATTAGATGTTATATTGTAAGGCTTACACAGGAGTAGATATATGCTCAGACCATAACTGAGTAATATGAAGAGTAAAGTGAAGTTTAAAAGAACCGTCCAGAAGACACAACGTGCAAAGAATTGGATACGGAAGCTCTGATGAATGATTCGATGCGTTTGTAGTGTCCTAAGGTTGTAGATGTTGCGATAATGAATACCGAAGTAGGCAGTTCTGTTGAAGAGGAATGGATGTCGGTCAAACGGGCCATCACAAAAGTACAAGGAAGGTAAGGTGAACAAAACCTTGGAATATACAAAAAATACTTCAACTAATCGACGAAAGAATGAAATTCATAAATTTTCATGGAAAGACAAGAATACAGTAACATAAGCGTATGAAGGAAGAAATAAACATGAAGTATAGGAGAGTCAAGGCAAACTGGCTGCATAAAAAACGTGAATAAATAGTAAAAGAAATGCTCGTCTGTAAGATTTATGTTGCACTTCGTGAACTCATAACAACTGTCAGTGAAATTAAAAGTAAGGCAGCAACATTAAAGGTGCAATGGGAATTCCACTGTCAGACGCAGATGAGAGAGCGGAAAACTGGAAAGAGAAAACTGAAAGCCTCTGCGAGGGAAGGGCGTGGCAGAAGAAGAAATGGTAGTCGACATGGAATACGTAGGTGATCCATTACCTCGGTTAGAGCTTAACTGAGCTTTGGAAGGTAAGAGACAATCAAATGGAAACGAGACAGATGGGAAAAGTAAGCAAAATGTCCACTATTTCAAAAGTAATTGCCATAACTGTTAACACAAAATGTGTTAATACAAAAGTCAACGTAATTTTGAATGGATATATAAACACGAATATCATAAATAAAAGCAATAACACTCTCACAAATGTACTTCAGAATTTGGAATATTCCTCTTTATCAACAGTGCAATAATTGTTACAACAATCACTAATTAGTAATCGACCATGTGACAACAAATAAGGACAGAGAAAGCGCGATTAGCAGTAAAATACGAGTATCTTGGCATATCAGTCAACTTTGGCCAAATAATAACAGTAATATCGGCCATGTGAAAATTCTCTTAACTGGCCTACAAGGTATATTTATCATAAAAAAAACCAATATTTTTCAAGAGAATGATCAAACTAAATTTGAGGTGAAGTGTGCAGAGAAACCAATGTAAATATGAAATTCTCTGATTTACCGACATTATTTAAACTTAACTTTGAAAAAATATTTCGAAATGTACCCAGACCATTATAAATGCTTCACAAAAAACGGGTAACTGCCGGTATTAAGAGCTCCCCCTAGACCCAAACATAGCTTAGTTCCACAAAAAAGACTCATAATGATCAAGATACCTTAAATTTCTATTACAGGTACAAAAAGATATGACGACCCCCATTGTCGCATAAAAGCCATTTAGTGAGAAAGTAATATACAAATCACAGAATAAATCAAGCATTTTTCAAGTATTCAGAAAAATTACAACAAAAATTTCCAAAAACATATGTAACACCTGTAAATAATTATGCAGGTGGTACAATTATATTACTACCAATCATAGGGCATTAAGTTAGTAAAGCGGTACAAATCCTAAAAATTGAAAAGTCAGTAGTGCCAGATGAAGTACCAGTGTGTGTACTGAAAAAATGCATACAGAGCATACAGAGAACTTTTCAGAGTATTTAAAACAGTCAAGAGTTATGCCTCTGCTACAGAAATACAACACAAAAGATGTAGAAAACTTCCAGAATATGCCCTGCTGTCACCTTTCTCAAAAATAATACTATCACTTACGAAAGGCAGATTAATGAATTACTTGAATAAATGTAATATTACAAGTAATTCACAGTTTGTTTTCAGAATGGGTATTTGTGCAAAGTTAGCCATAACAGAATTCACAAAAGTGGTATTTGATGCCCTCGGCTAAATTGAGCATGTCACAGGCATATTTTTAGATCTTTCTATGACTTTTGACACTAATATTCTACTAAAAAACTAAAATCACTAAAATAAGGGGCGCAGCTAATGACTGTTTCCGATCATACCTAGCAGGTATAATACAAAAAACAGATATACCTCATATCTCAATAAATCTAAACTTATGGTAAACCCCTTATCTGAACAACAACGTACTAAACATGGCCTCCTCAACGTAGTGTATTAGTACCAACACGATTCCTGTTACACATGAATGACTTTCCGTATAGTTTTAGTCATTTGGAAAAAAATTCTCTTAACTGATGACAGCAATATTACAGTCACTGAGAAAACTAGAAAACTCTTCGCAGAGAAAGCAAATGAAAATCTAAAGGAAGTTTACGATTGGTTAAAATGTAATAAAGTGACACTGAACATAAAGAAAACAAATGCTATGAATTTTAAGTTGAAGAGGGAAAATGACACTGTTGAACGAACTGTAGATGACACCTCTATAGACTGTGTAACAAACACAACATTTACAGGAATCAATATCCATTCTCAGTTGAAGTGATGTGAACACACAAAGATAGTTGCAAACAGAATACGATCAGCACGTATTGCCTCTAATCTTAACTATGCAATTCTTTTCTGCTGAACAAATAGACAAAATATGAACAGTTTCCAGACCAAAGAAAAGTGTCATAAGAATAATAATCAAAATAGTGGGCGAAACCAAAGCCACGACACCAAATTTCGAGGGAGTGATCTCATGACACACACCATCTCAAATACAGTTTCCAGTCACATCTCAGCCCGAACTATCTACTGTGGCAGTCCCATTCTGCCTCCTCGCGCTCTTTCCCAGCTCTAGGTATCCCGTTGTGTCTACGAAGAATCTCTTAGTTCTTATTACCGAGACACAAACAGATCCAGCAACATCTTCTCAGTATGTTCTCAGTTACTTTTAAGCTAAACGATGACGTAATTCGCACATGACATGCACTAAATTAAATGAAACACTTGTAAACTCTAGAACCTACTAGAAGGCATTCCAGTGAAAACAACACAATCCCATATATTCTACCTCACACAACAAGAGACCACTCTCTGAAAACCTCACCAAAGCCTATGACTTCGCATCCTACGTGGGAGAAACTTTCATCATCCCTCATGACCTCAAATTTCTTAACTCGATTGATCTTTATGTCTATTAATGTACAGACATAGACATCCCATCTCTAGCATCAGACTTCTAGTTCATACGCAGCACTCCATTCACAGGACTCAACACGCCCATAACAGCATAACACGTAACACGTATACCTGATAAAAAGCGAAACAATGTTCGTGGTCACGATGCAATTACTTACCACCACCACAAGGAATATCCGAGAAGCTACCATGAAACTGTTGCCAACCTTTATAATACCGTTCTCTACAAAGTCCATTACAAAGAGCAGTGGAAAGCATCCAGAGTTCTGTTATTCCTGAAACCTTAGAAACTACCATCACACACCTCATCCTATCGACCTATCACCCTCACGCTAGTTTTCAGCAAAAATCTTGAAACCACCCTAACCCAACAAATTCATCAGCACCTCGTAACATGCCCACCCGTCCCCCCTTCCTTAGCCACTTTAACTTCTCTCACCAGTTACAGCTCATAATCAAACTCTGTCTACCTCTCGATGTCGAAATCAGCACCTGGAATAAAATTTCTGTGGTTCTGCAGAATTCCGTAAATTCTCGACCCCGAGAATTCTTAAAATAGACACAGGCACGATCTACGGCGTGGGGAAATCGTCTTGGGCGCTGTGACGTACTCACTCTGCAGCGTGGGAATCAGCGTCCATGTTGTGCATTAATTTTGATAAAGTTCAGAAATTAATCTCTCAAACTGAGCATAAACGACCCTGGTGCGGGCTTTACTGATTTTCCAGGATACAAAATCCCCTAGCAGTTACGACACACCAAATAATGTTCAGAGCCACATACAAGGAAAAAGTTAAAATACCCAAGGAATTAAATATGCATTTTCCATTCATGATATTATATTTTACCATAAATGATCTTCTTAGCTACATTTCAGGATACATCATCCTCTTGTATGACATAAAATGCTATCGTAGTTCATCAAATTACATTCCGCATTCAAAATGAGAGCTTATAACAATGCCGCTAGTTACAGTTCTGCTACGATTCTATTCTCCGCAATTGCTACATCAGAATCAAGTCCATAGTACACATACTATTCCACATTCTATTCACAGAGTTTTTATATCACGAGTCAGACATCAAATGGCTCTGAACGCTATCGGAGTTAACATCTGAGGTCGTCAGTCCCCTAGAACTTAGAACTACTTAAACCTAACTAACCTAAGGACATCACACACATACATGCCCGAGGCAGGATTCGAACCTGCGACGGTAGCAGGTTCCGGACTGAAGCGCCTAGAACCGCTCGGCCACCGCGGCCGGCAGTCAGAGATTTTTCTCTATCGCAGTAGTATCGAGTCTTTGATCCACACAGATTACTTTCGCAATTACGCATAAATATTCGCGCTAAAAGAGGAAAAGTAACAGGAAAGGGTTGATACCACAAAAGCCCCTCATGAGGGCAACAAACTTTAAAAGCCAATTAAATTTGGTTGCTGTCAATTAAAAAGGGTTAGTCCAGTATTATTAATTTACTGGGAATGAGTAACTATTAATGGTATTCATTTGCAATGAGACCAAAATTTGGTATATTAACCATTTTTATAAAGTTTCTATACATTCTCTTTAGCTTAGCAAGTTAGCAAAGGGTTTAGTTAAAGTTATATACCATTTATTACAAGGTTGCAGACTTTCACGTCTGGAGAAGCGTACATCTCACTCTACCACACAACCATGGAAGATTACAACAAATTCAGGCCTACCCATCAGGAAGCTGCATTCCAGAGGGAAACCATATAAAATCCTTGAGTATTGACGTGCAATCTTGACTTATTCGCGATGTATAGATAAGACTGATATTAATATTTTGAAAATTACACACAGAAAAGAGAAAACTAAAACAACACGTTAACTAATTTCGTTTGGTAAATTATTTGAATGTTCAGATTACTATAGGGCTCAGTTTGTGTTTTTAAAACAGTTCTATCCAGCCTCCTTTACATCCAGTACACTGCAGACATTCCCAAACCACCATCCCTCACTTATATCCTGCTGCATGGTGATTATACCGCCTACCTAGCCGCCCAGCACACCCTCTCATCTCCTTTACTTGTCTCCACTGCCTTTTGAATCTCCTGGTCGAATGGTATAACATGTGGAAACTTCAAGTAAATACTCGGAAAAGCCAAGTCACAATCTTTGGCCGTAGTACAAGGCGTCTCCGTCGTTCAACCTTCCTCTTTTCTATTCGCAGCCAACCCATCTCTCTAACACAGTAAAGTATTTATGACTAACCCTCGACAGTAAAGTAACAAATGCACATCGCCTTAGCAACGAACAAAATGTCCGAAACCGACTAAAACTACTAAAAAACCGCACCTGTAGTCTGTTTCTTTCTACCATTATGCTCTCCTATAAATCCCTCATCCGTACCATCCTGACATATGTCGATATTGCATGGATCTCTTCTTCGCTTAAGATCTACTTAATTCCTCGAAATCCTGAAACCATTCCACCTCGCTTCCACATCCACATCTACGTACGCCCCCCCCCCCCTCCCCCCCCCCCCCCAGCTCACATTTCTGTATCACATCATAGACTTTCATCTTTTTCTCTTCTTGGAGCACATTTGGATCCAATGTATCAACTGCAAAACCTAGTCGCAGCACCCAGCATCCTATCCACTAATCACGAATCTAGGTAACCTGCTGCTATGCCACTACATGAATATCTCGCGTTCCATGCACGTTCATGCATTATCTATCCTGTAATGCCAGAAATTCAACCAACTTCCACTAACAAACCACGAAGTTAGCCCCAGATATGCCATTCTTTCACCATATCACACCCTCTTTACTCTTTCATACTTCTCCCTTCCTCCCCCTCAATGAATTTCAGTCGCAACCTACGAATCCATAAGGCTCCATAATTGTAGTCATCATTCCACATCCGTCACCAATATGATCCTTTTCGTGCCCCACAAACTTCACCATTATATCCTAGCAGCATTATTACCACCATTCATTGCATTTTAACTGCGTTATGATCATGTACAAAGTTTTCCAAATCAAAATAATTGTTCATCGAATCGTATTTTTAAAAATCATTTAGTTTCATGTGTTTTTATATATTTTAAAATACATATTAAATAAGTAAAATCTTTTTTTTGAAGAACGGTTATCATCCTCTACCAAGCAGCATCTTCGTCGATATTGACACAACACAGGAAAAAAGAATGGGGAATCATTGCAACAATATTCTGAGGGACACAAATGTAGAAATTCGCTGACATAAGCGAGTTTGACAAAAGGCAGATTGTTATACCCAGTACCTGGCAACGAGCACCTTGAAAACGGCAAAGCTGTTCGGCTGTTAGAGTGCTAGTGACATGACCATCTATGGAAAGTGATTGAAGGATAATAAAGTCTTGAACTGGTGACCAGGTATGGACATCCAAGCCACAAAAGAGAACCTGGTCGGGTGTTTGGCCACTACGTGAAGCAGGATAGGCGGTAATCAGTGACAGGTGTGTGATGGCAAAGCACAATGCTACTGTAGGCACAGGTGTTCCAGAGCACACTATGCAGCACACATTAGTTGAACGTGGCGCACTGCAGCACACAGCCCCTACGTGTTCCCATGTTGGCATCAAGTGATAGTCACTGAACCACCAATAACCACTCTCGTATGAGCAACAGAAGGATAAGCAATTAAAGACTAAATCATCCTAACGAAAACAAATAAATCTAACAATAACACCACCGACGTCGTCGATTACGATTTCAGAGGGCACGAGGTCGTTGGCAGTGGACCGTGGATCAATCAAGCGCGTCACCTAGTCGGATGAATAATGTTTATTGTTACACCATACGATGGTTGTGTCCAGCTATGCCGTCATCAGGCGAACGAATGCTCGAAACTTGCACCGTGCCACGGACACAGGTCAGTGGGGGCGTATTGTGCTATGGGGGAGGTTCATCGGTTTCTGTTGGGAAGCTATCACTGATTATCATAGGCACCATGGCTGCTATGAAATATGCGGACGTCATAGCGGACCCCCATCTGCAACCCATCATGCTTGACGCTTTCCCTGATAGCGATAGCATCTTCCACCAGGGTAACTATCCTTGTCATAAGGCCAGAATCGTGCTACGGTTGTCTGCGGAGTGTGATAGTCAACTCATGTTGAGTCTTAGCCATCAGATTCACCTGATTTGAGCTACATGGAACACATCTTGGATGCTCTCTGGCGCCATCTCCGGGCCCACAAGCCACCGGCTGTTAATATATGGAACCGTCTAACTTGTCGTAAGACATCTGGTGCCACATACCTCCAGAATCCTACCAAAGAATTGCCGAAACCATGTCACGCAGAATCACTGATTTTTTTGTCATCAGTCTTCTGACTGGTTTGATGCGGCCCGCCAAGAAATCCTTTCCTGCACCAACCTTCTCATCTTAAAGTAACTGTTGCAACCAACGTCTACAATTATCGTTGAATGTGTTCCAATCACTGTCTTCCCCTACACTTTTTACCCTCTACATCTCCATCTAGTATTATAGAAATAATTCCCTGGTGCCTTAACAGATCTGCTATCATCCTGTCTCTTCTTTCCTCAGATTCTGTGGAAAATGTCCTCATTCCTTACCTTATCAGTCCACCTAGTTTCCAGTCTTCTTCTGTAGCACCACACATCAAATGCTTTGATTCTCTTCTGCGTTTGTTTTCCCACAATCGAAGATTAGCTACTATACAACAATGCTGAGCTCCAAACTTATGTTCTCAGAAATTTGGTCGTTATATTAAGACCAATGTTTGATGCTAGTAGATTTCTTTTGGCCATAAATACACTTTTTTCCAGTGCAGGTCTGCTTTTTATGTCCTCCTTGCTCCGTCTATCATGGATTATTTTGTAAATGTAAATGCCGCTTGGCTAGGGCCTGCCGTCGGGTAGACCGGTCGCCTGGTGCAAGTCTTTTGATTTGACGCCGCTTCGGCGACTTGCGTGTCGATGGGGATGAGATGATGATGATAAGGACAACACAACACCCAATCCCTGAGCAGAGAAAATATTCGACCCAGCCGCGAATCGAACCCGGGCCCGTTGGTACGACAGTCCGTCGCGCTGGCCACTCAGCTACCGGGGGCGGACATGGATTTTTTTTCTGCCTTGATAGCAGAATTCCGTAACTACGTCGACTCCGTGATCCCCAATTCTGATGTTTATAGTTTTTCGCTGTTCTCATTTCTACTACTTTTCATTACTGTCGTCTTTCTTCGATTTACTCCGTATTCTATACTCCGTATTCTATACTCATTAGTATGTTAATTCTATTCAACGATTTTTTTTTCAGTTTCACTGAGGATAGCAATGTCATCGGCGAATCTTATCACTGATACCCTGTCGCCTTGGATGTTAATTCCACTTTAGAACCTTTCTTTTATTTTCTTCATTGCTTCTCCAATGTATAGATGGAACAGTAGAGGTGAAAGTCTACATCTATGCCTTATACCCTTTTCAATGTTAGCACCTTTTTCTTTGTTCTTTTGCATATTGTATGTTACCTGTTTTCCCCTATACCTTTCAAGTATTTTTCTCATAATTTTGGACATTTTACGTCATTCCACACTGTCGAACACTTTTCCCAGGCCGACAAATCCTATGAACGAGTCTTGATTCTTTTTCAGTCTTGCTTCCAATATCAACCACAACCTGAGGACTGCATCTCTGGTGCCTTTACCTTTTTCAGAGCCAAACTGATCTTCATCTAGCATATCCCCAATTTTCTTTTCTATTCATCTGCATGTTATTCATGCCGGCAGCTTGGATGTATGGGTTGCAGCACTTGCTGTGTCCTCAATTATATGGACTATGTTTATTCAAAAGCCTGGCGGTACCTCGTCTGATACATTCTTCACACGACGTAATCGGCCAACAAAGTTAAAACGGAGGGGCGACACCTACACGCACTCAACAGTGTGGAAGCGTAGCTTGAAATGCCACATAGCAACGACAGTATAGTTACAACGTCATCAGTTTACTGTCGGCTTCGTGGAGTAATACAACCCTGATGAGGCGCAAACAAATGCAAAAGATGGAGTGACGTTAGAGGTGGCGCTGTGCCTGTACGACCGTGTAACAGTCAGATCCGCACAGAGGTGTCTGTCGTTTTGGCCGCGCTACACGCCCAGCCCGCCCTCCTTCCAGCGAGCAGAGAGCCGCCCCTGACAGGAAGACGGATGTCGCGGGCCGCGTCGCGACGCCACGCACCGCCGCCGTATAAACAAAATCCTTTTAGACCCTGCCGCCCCCACGAAATCCTCTTAGCTGCCGCACGTCGCACGCGCCGCGCAATATTTCGCGCTTCGGCGAACGGCGTCGCCCCCCGCTTTGTGCTTCCACGCAGCCAAGCAGTCGTTGCCGCTGTTACTGGCGACCGCTTCGAATTTCTTAACATTCGAGAGAAACGGCTAAGTTAAGGGCACAAACTCTGTTGGTCTCCTTACGAGACTGGCAGGTCAGAGACCAGAGAAATCAGACGAGTTAAAATCACATTTTAGCGTTAGCTAAATTTTCTGTCGCTGCTTGGCGGAATGTGACACGAATAACGAACAGGTTCAAATGGCTCTGAGCTCTATGGGACTCAACTGCTGCGGTCATCAGTCCCCTAGAACTCAGAACTACTTAAACCTAACTAACCTAAGGACATCACACACAACCATGCCCGAGGCAGGATTCGAACCTGCGACCGTAGCAGTCGCAAGGTTCCGGACTGCGCGCCTAGAACCGCGAGACCACCGCGGCCGGCACTAACGAACAGGAAACACCTTTCTAATGTTCTACAGAATTTTATTTGTTTGATCACTAACCAGCTTCCGGATTATTCAATAATAATTTTGATCTGTAGATACAGTAATTCTTGCAAGCGGACACAAAGTCACAAACATGCAGCTTTTCATTCTATGGTCCACTGCCTTAGGTCAGTCACATTATGTGAACCTGTCTTTGAAACTGAGTTACAGACCATCACACTTGTCGCTTCCAGTAATGGCTGTGGCTCTGCCCCGATTGACATTATTCTACAAAATAAAAAGAAAATGTTCAAATTAGCTACAATCAATCTCGCATCACATTTAATAAAGAAATAGAGTAAGCTCCCACATACGCAAAGAAAGCAGTAGGAAGTGGCAGTGTAAACAGCGCAAAGGTAATCTACTCTTCAGTATGTTTTTAAAAACGGTCCTTAGAATTCTCAATCATTGTAGAAAAAGGTAGGAAATAGCAAAAGAATGAGAGTTACTGCATACAAAACCAATCTATAATGATGAAGGGTGACAGACTAAATTTCGAAAAATGTAGAAGGATATCTTCATTAAACTATGTGTATAAGAAATATTCTAGAATAATAACTGAAAGACTGAAGCCCTTAATGGACTGCGTTCTATTAGAGGGAGCAAATTCATTCAAAAAATTGAGAAATTTCGCAGCAATACATTTATACTGCAACGACTTACAGAGAAATATAATGGATACAAGAAAGAAACACATATACCCTTCATAGATAATATAAAGTCCTTCGATCAAGTAGACAATTATTGTTCAACAGTGCAATGATCAGCTCCCACGTTACTTCAGCAGAACAACGTGATGCAAAGGAAAATGCACGTCATCTCGATAACTAGGTGCCATCACGCAATATTCAGTATACACGAACATGTATTCAATAACTGACGATACAGAAGACACCATACAGCGTCTCTGTAAGTCGATGTTGTGAACCCTCATAGTCCTGACAGGATTTCTGGAGGAGCTGACCAGACAGAAAAACCAAGGCAAATGAAGTCATATTTTGCCAACGATTATCTGCCGCCCCTACTGCTATGACTTACAGGCCAGAAATGCTACCGTTTGAGAAACGCTAGGCAGCTTGGCTCATACACAGGCTGTAAAGGTTATAAATACATATATTTTTATATGTGGTAGCTTAATGTGAACACACGTCAGTGTCTTGGTTGTTTTTTCTCTGCTCCGAACAGTCTTTCCACAAACACATCACTCAGTTAACTACCTGAATTTTTCTGTTCGGTTGCAGCTGCACTACGAAGTGAATTACGCCTTTCAGTATTGGCTACCTCTTTTGTGTCGTTGTGTCCACAGTTCAACATTTGACGTGCTGTCCTGGGGAAAATAAGCATTAATGACTTGCTCTTGCTAGATGTACTTGGAGAATTAACCAACTTAAAAACATACTACTCCAGGTAGCTTTAATTATTAGTCGGAAAATGAAATAAGTACTGATTTTCAGCACACTTTTTTCAGTCATCAACAAAAATCTCTGTACTTATACCCATTACAACCTTTACATTTAACCTAATTTAAAGTGTCACTCTAAGCAGTGTTCAGTTGTGCACAATATACTCAGTTATGTAGTTTGACGCCACATGGTAGTCACTAGAAGAAACCGACTTGCAGTCCAAGATGAATCAGGCATCTGCAGCTGTCAGACTTTGCTGCCAACAGCTGCAGGCCTCTGCTGAACGGGATCTTTATACTGCCTACTTGGCGTCTTCGCGCCTGCAATCATCCAGCGTGTAACTTCCATCTGCCAGACGAAGTACATGTGTACCATACTGAAGCAAATGAATACGTGAATAACAACATGGGTGGTACTGATTGGGGTGCGGTAGTATCTACACCATCAGATGATAATGAGTGTAGTGTAGAGGGCATGGAGCCTGGGTCATTTATACATGTAAGTACCTGTAGCAATGATTTTTGTGTCACGCAGAGTATAGCTGCAGGCAGTTATTTTGATGTAAATACTGTGAAGTATGCAGAAGAAGCTACTGATAATGTTAACTGTGTTGCAAATGTTGTGGACTGTCAACTAGAACAAAAACATTTTCTTATGAAGGACGCAGATTCGTCACAATCTCTAATGGCGCCGCTCCCTCAGAAGAGTAGGAGAATAAAGAGGAAAAGTCTTTGTAAGGCTAATGATTGGGACCAGAAGATGCATGAAGTTGGAGGAAGGATAAATTAGTGTTTAACGTCCCTTTGACAGTCATTAGAGACGGAGCACAAGCTCGGATTAAAGAATAACGGAGAAGCATAGCAGCCGTGCCCTTTCGAAGGAACCACCCGGCATTTTCCATAACCGATTAAGGAAAATCACAAAGAACCTAAATCAGAATGGCTGGGAGCACGTTTGAACCGTCGTCATCCCGAATGTGAGTCCAGTATCCTAACCATTGCGCTATCCCGCTCAGGTGAGTACAGTAGCTGATACTTGCAACGTAATATGTACTGAGAGAAAACGTCGTATGAAAACTGACCCTCGCAGCGCATAGTGTTCTCAGTTGGACATTGTTTCAGTCAAGGGAAGCTGTTGCCAATGACACTCCATCACGGGGCTCTCCTGTCATGAACTAAACTACACACAAAGACATTAAGATTCAAATAAAGCTACAAAGGGCCGTGGGACAGAAGTAACTTACTTTAGGCTACCGAAAATACAACAGTGTAAGAATGATTCAGTCAGTAATTACCTTTAAAGTAAAGGTAATAAGTGGAATTGCTGACCAACATATTATATGTGATAGAACTACAGGGTAGTCCATTGATAGTGACCGGGCCAAATATCTCACGAAATAAGTATCAAACGAAAAAATTAAAAAGAACGAAACTAGTCTAGCTTGAAGGGGGAAATCAGATGGTGCTATGGTTGGCCAGCTAGATGGCGCTACCATAGATCAAACGGATATCAACCACGTTTTTTTAAAAATAGGAACCCCCATTTTTATTACATATTCGTGTAGTACGTGAAGAAATATGAATGTTTTAGTTGGACCACTTTCTTCGCTTTGTGGTAGATGGCGCTGTAATAGTCACAAACGTATAAGTACGTGGCATCACGTAACATTCCGCCAGTGCGGACGGTATTTGCTTGGTGATACATTACCCGTGTTAAAATGGACCGTTTACCAATTGCGGAAAAGGTCGATATCGTGTTGATGTATGGCTATTGTGATGAAAATGACCAACGGGCGTGTGCTATGTATGCTGCTCGGTATCCTGGACAAAATCACCCATGTGTCCGGACCGTTCGCCGGATAGTTACGTTATTTAAGGAAACAGGAAGTGTTCAGCCACATGTCAAACGTCAACCACGACCTGCAACACATGATGATGCCCAAGTAGGTGTTTTACCTGCTGTCGCGGCTAATCCGCACGTCAGTAGCCGACAACTGCGCGAGAATCGGGAATCTCAAAAACGTCGGTGTTGAGAATGCTCCATCAACATCTATTGCACCCATACCATATTTCTATGCGCCAGGAATTGCATGGCGACGACTTTGAACGTCGTGTACAGTTGTGCCACTGGGCACAGGAGAAATTACAGGACGATGACAGATCTTTTGCACGCGTTCTATTTAGCGACGAAGCGTCAATCACCAACAGCAGTAACGTAAACCGGCATAATATTCACTATCGGGCAACGGAAAATCCATGATGGCTGCGATTAGTGGAACATCAGCGACCTTGGCGGGTTAACGGATGATGCGGCATTATGGGAGGAAATATAATTGGCCCCCATTTTATCGATGGCAATCTAAATGGTGCAATGTATGCTGATTTCCTACGTAATGGTTCAAATAGCTCTGAGCATTATGGGACTAAATTTCTAAGGTCATCAGTCCCCTAGAACTTAGAACTACTTAAACCTAACTAACCTAAAGACATCACAAACATCCATGCCCGAGGCTGAATTCGAACCTGCGACCGTAGCGGTCGCGCGGTTCCAGGCTGTAGCGCCTAGAACCGCTCGACCACCTCGGCCGAAGCTACGTAATGTTCTACCGATGTTACTACAAGGTGTTTCACTGCATGGCAGAATGGCGATGTATTTCGAACATGATGGATGTCCGGCACATAGCTCGCGTGCGGTTGCAGTGGTATTGAATAGCATATTTCATGACAGGTGGATTGGTCGTCGAAGCACCATACCATGGCTCACACGTTCACCGGATCTGACGTCCCCGGACTTCTTTCTGTGGGGAAAGTTGAAGGATATTTACTATCGTGATCCACCGACAACGCCTGACAACATGCGTCAGCGCATTGTCAATGCATGTGCGAACATTACGGAAAGCGAACTACTCGCTGTTGAGAGAAATGTCGTTACCCGTATTGCCAAATGCATTGAGGTTGACGGACATCATTTTGAGCATTTATTGAATTAATGTGGTATTTACAGGTAATCACGCTGTAACAGCATGTGTCCTCAGAAATAATAAGTTCACAAAGGTACATGTACCACATTGGAACAACCGAAATAAAAGGTTCAAACATACCTACGTTCTGTATTTTAATTTAAAAAACCTACCTGTTACCAACGGTTCTACTAAAATTGTGAGCCATATGTTTGTGACTATTACAGCGCCATCTATCAAAAAGCGAAAAAAGTGGTCCAACTAGAACATTCATATTTTTTACGTACTACACGAACATGTAATAGAAAACGAGGGTTCCTATTTAAAAAAACGCAGTTGATATCCGTTTGACCTATGGCAGCGCCATGTAGCGGCCAACCATAGCGCCATCTGGTTTCCTCCTTCAAGCTATACAAGTTTCTTTCTTTGTAGTTTTTTCGTTTGATGCTTATTTCGTGAGATATTTTGCCCGGTCACGATCAATGGACCACCCTGTATATGTCGTTTTTGTGTGAGCATAGTTATAAAGCTATGTTTTCTGGCGCAATGTAAGGGAAACTTCTGTTGAAAAAGGCAATGTCCTGGTCGCTGTAGCGAAGCAGTGAGTGAAGAAGCTACTGGATAAACTAGGAGAAATGCCAACCATGACAATGTAACTGAATGAATTCATTTGCTGTTAAACGATTTGTTAAGGGAATTTCTTAAGAAAAAAGAGTTTTTTAATATTATTTTCATTTCGACCTATGTATCTGTTATATGATGATTCAGCGGAGTAATACCCATGGAAGACTTACAGGGAAAGTCTCTGAACTTGTAGTTGTGCAGAAAGGACACATTATCACTGAACATGTATACGACCGCATACGGCAATACCATGATGACCAACGCAGCAAAATACAAGTGTCTACTTTAAGCGGAAATCACCAAACCATTTGAGCTTCCAGTACACTAATTATTAACAGACTGGATTAATGATAGGAAAAAGTATTTATGTTAGTAATTATATCATGTAGAATGTAATAAGATTTTATTTAGAAGTGTAAACAGGTCACAAACTGAAAACCATATCTCTCGAAGGGGAGAGCAATGTTTCAGCACGGTTTTGCCTGGCGCAAGGAATGGCACCTATGTCGATTCAGCAGAATGATATCTTGAAGAGGGACGGGCCAGTCAGCTCGATAGGTAGGTGCCATGCACGACAGCGCATATCCAGTACGGAAGAACATGTTTTCAGTGAGCTGATGATGCAGAAGACGAAATTCCACGTCTCTGAAAGTCGAAGTTGTGACAACTTAGCCGCACAGAGTGGCCGCGCGGTTTGAGGCGCCATGTAACTGATTTCGCGGCCCCGTCCGCAGTTTGGTCTCTTAGGGATTCACACACATTTGAACATTTTGTGAGAACTTACAGTTCCAAAAGGACTTCTAGAGGAGCTGACTAGACAGGAAAACCATGGCAAATGAAGTCACAGTTATGTTCATGATTAATACATCCTCAGTTGTACAGCTATTTATTGACTCAAGTCTTTACACTACCATGTTTCAGGGTCCCAATGTCACCAAGTCTATCTACAAATAGTAGGTGGAAGTGTTCATGGTAAAGCTACATTACAATGCAGCACATCCGCCATATATGGCTTATCAGATTGAATATCCAAGTGACCCAACCTACGCAGCAAGCAGCTTGCAACTGTAACTGACATAAGTCATCCAAATCCTTCAAGTGCTGGCATGAGGGCACGGAATCACAGCTTTCCAATGATAATGTCTGGCTGTCCCAGAGAGCAGAGACTCTCAGTCTCGGTAGACTTCAGTTGTGTGCAGTACACCCGTTCAAGCTGTCAACGCCAGTGACCGGTCATAAGAAGTGCGCTGCAGTCCAAAGTGAAGTAGCCAACCGCTACCACCAGAATTTGCTGCCAATAGCTGCAGGCTCTGCCCAAGCCAAGTCTGTGTGGAGTCTGCTTGGCACTTTAGTACCAGCAAGTCACCGGCTGGGTGACTACCACCAGTTGAGGGTCACTTCCTCAGTGGGATGTGGATTGAAGGCTGGGGCACTCAGACCCAGTCACTCAGACTGTGAAGATATAAGTCATTGTGGTACAACGTCCGAGGCGCTATTGTCACGAACTATACCAGGGGGAGTGCAACCCCACCTGCTCCACTACGTTTTTGACCAAGTTATGAAAGTGGGCCAGGAGCTGAGGCTGTTTCCTACTCGCCAGTAGCTGCCACTGCCTTGCATCCGTGCTCTGCTGATGTGCTGATCGCAGCACAGCACCACCAACCACCATTGCGTCACGTGCTGCTCTCCTGGTGGACAATTGCTGATGCCTGCGGCATGCTTCACCGGCCATGGTCACCTACATAACAGAGACCATTATCACCTCTCCAGTTACATCACTGTAACTGTTATGAATAAAAGACTTTCTCAACTAGGAATGTTGATCTGATGCATCACCATTCGATATCTGTCACCACCACCACCACCACCACCACCACCACTGCAGACACATTCCAGTCGGGGAACTGCACCAATGACATAGCAGCAGCCCAATTCACATGCCCCCCTAGCGGTTACACTCCCAACCCATACACGGCAAAGACCTATACCAATATACCAATATGTCTTATACAGGTAATATAAGAATCCTAATAGTTGGGGACATAGAGAAAAGAACAGAAGATATTTACTTAGGAGGTTGTCAAGGCCGCAGAGTTTCGTCACTGCTCTTAAAAAAGACACGTACAAAATTGTACGGTTATGAAAAATGAAAATACATAACAACATGTGGTGTCACCGCCAGACACCACACTTGCTAGGTGGTAGCCTTTAAATCGGCCGCGGTCCGTTAGTATACGTCGGACCCGTGTGTCGCCACTATCAGTGACTGCAGACGCAGACCGAGCGCCGCCACACGGCAGGTCTAGAGAGACTTCCTAGCACTCGCCCCAGTTGTACAGCCGACTTTGCTAGCGATGGTTCACTGACAAAATACGCTCTCATTTTCGGAGACGATAGTTAACATAAGCCTTCAGGTACGTTATTTGCTACGACCTAGCAAGGCGCCATATTCAGTTACCATTGATATTGTGAATCATGTACTGTCACGAGCGACGTGCGTCATTAATGGATTAAAGTTAAGTATTCCACCAGCTACGTCCGTTGTTTCTAAATTCTAATTTCCTGGCCATGTTCCAGACCTCACGCCAGCCTGCATTTCGGCCTTCTTTAATAACACGGGGTTGGCTCTCCTGCCAACCACAACACAACATATACGATTTTAGCCAACAAGATTATATAATGACGACTCTGTTTGCAGAAGATCGAGTTTTAATCTTGAACTGGTTACAGGCAGCTGCCTATGAACTACACGAAATGTGTCTGACATATAACGTGTCAATACTAACACAAAAAAGAAAAAAGAAAACAAATGCTATGGCTTTTTGTGGGAAAAACTCAGGTAAGTCAAAAATAGCAGTAGAAAGAAAGATCATAGAGCTATTAAACAAATTTTGAGAAATCATGTTAGATCAAAACGACAAATTTGAGAAGTTCAGTTACCTAAATGTTACCATTAAACTATCTCTCCGAAATAAGTAACAGTAAGCTATCTTCAGTTTTGTAATCTTACGTCGGTACCAACAATGCTATATGGGAATGAATCTTGGGTAATAACGACAATATAATCTGCGATTACAGGCCATTGAAATGAATTCGTCAGGAACATAGGAAGGGTACACAAAGAGAGATTATACAAGAAATATAGATATTAGGAAGGTATTGAAGACATTTGCTATAAAACCAACAGGATGTAGGAAAAGACAAAAACGGATTTCCTATCTGTTGCGAATAGAAGTGGCAAGATTACCATTACATTTTCGGCTATATATATATATATATATATATTAGACAGAAGATGCATTGGAAGGCCAGCAAAAAGATGGATGGAATAGATGTAATTGCAATAGACTGACCAAAACTAAAAGCATGGCAGAAGACTGTGGATATCGCCATCTTTCCAGGTCTCCAAGGTACGTATTTTCATGAGACCTAGAGCCGTTCTTCCAGCCTCACGTTTTCCGTGGTTTCCAGCAATAAAAATAACTGTTGTTTACCAAGGTGATGTTGATTTCTCTACACCCTATCAAACCAAGCTTATCATGAACTCGATGACGGTGAAATGTCACAGGCGCTAAGTATTTAAAAACCAAATAAAATAATTGAAAACTCCTACGGCATTTCCGCATGCTGTTATTTCGAGATTATTACCATCTCTAGAGACACTTCTCTCTACACTGGAGGTTCTGCTCTCTCTGCTTCTGGTCATGAAGAATACACCGCCTGATACCAAAAGTTAAGTACACATAAGACATGGTAGGATGCCCTTGTAACTTCGTGAAATTACACAATTTCGAGAGGTTTGCAAATGATTAAGAGTTGCACCAGCCGGTGTCGCCGAGCGGTTCTACGCTCTTCAGTCTGAAACCGTGTGACCGCTACGGTCGCAGGCTCGAATCCTGCCTCGGGCATGGATGTATGTGATGTCCTTAGGTTAGTTAGGTTTAAGTAGTTCTACGTTCTAGGGGACTGATGACCTCAGGTGTTAAGTCCCATAGTGCTCAGAGCCATTTGAACCATTTGAGCCGTTAAGAGTTGTAATTAAAACGGCCACCAGAGTGAATTAGTGTTTCTTGAAGCCGGCCGCGGTGGTCTCGCGGTTCCAGGCGCGCAGTCCGGAACCTTGCGACTGCTACGGTCGCAGGTTCGAATCCTGCCTCGGGCATGGATGTGTGTGATGTCCTTAGGTTAGTTAGGTTTAAGTAGTTCTAAGTTCTAGGGGACTAATAACCACAGCAGTTGAGTCCCATAGTGCTCAGAGCCATTTGAATCATTTTTGTTTCTTGAAACAAACAAGTACCCCGCATTCCCTGCTATTAATTTCTATTTTATTTTTATTTTGAATACTACAACGTTTCGCCTGTGTAACCAGTCTGAAGTAACTGTATACATATCAGAAAAACATAATCAGAATACAAAGTCCATAGCAAACCGCTGGTTATAGTCATCAAAATATCACACGAATCTCCTGGTGTTAAACCGGTAACGTCGCAAAATATTTTATTATACGACATTTTCAACTGCTTGATATTTTTATCCGTACTTACACAGTGTTTAGTATATACTTACTTCATTGCATATCAGGCCAAACACAGACTTCCCGTGAAAATGACTGTATCCCTAGAATATGTAGTTAACGCTTTAAACGACGTAGCACGCAAAACAAAAATAAATTCGATGCAGGAAACTTGTTTCTTTCAAGAACTTTATCATGGCTGTGCAGCCTATTGCAGTTAAATAATTTGCATTTTTCTTGCTCATATTTAGTCTTTTTACCAGGCTTCGTAGGGTACATAATAGGATGGCCCGCAGAGATATATAATTTTCTGAAAGTTATAATTTTGCATCTCCCAGAGACCCCCATCCCCGCATTTCTGTTCTAGTTGACAAAAAAAAAAAAAAAAAAAAAAGGGTGTGTGAGGATTTTCATCTCAATCCAACAAGTTTTAGGCGACCCTCAAACGCCTAGAAGTTGGAACTTGACATCTGTAACACCTACTTCCGTTAAAATGCTTTGTATTCTTGTCTGTCTTCATTGTATACTTGTCTTCCGTGTGAGTAATGTGTGTGACACATTCGAGCAAACCCAGCACTTGTTTAAAATCATTTTGACTCACATTACTGAAAATTTCATATGCGTAATTCAAAAAACAATGCGAAAAATATAAGAGGAGAGCTGCGTATCTTTTATGGTCTCCAGCAAAAATCTCTAAATCAAATTGTTTCTCGCCGTCACGTTCTGTGAGAATGGTGTTGTTCTGAATTAATTTGAGACCTCTTCGTGGAAACATCATTCACAATAACCATTGCAAATTTCTGAACTGTATTTCTGTAACGGGAGCCATCTTTCTGTGTTGAAGGGTTTTTGTGGAGAAAATGAGTACTGAGAAAACCTCGTGAATAAGGTTTTCATAACAGGAGTTAGAAAAAAAAATGAAAAATCAGTATTCGTAAAAGAAGAAAGATTTTGTGTAATGCACCTTTTCACTTGATTTTTTCTTCACCCTTTCCGAATTCGAAGATAACTTTAACTATATTTTCCTTGACCTCTCTTGGAACATTGTCATCAAAGGAAGCTAAAGGCATAGTTTCTGAAGCTAAGTACCAGAGGGGATTTGAAAATTTCTTGCAGCAGCACTACTGATTACTAGATCAGTATCCCGATATTTTATCAGTTGGCTCGTCAGTGGGAGATCATGGTAAGATGCTTTAATTCCCTCCCTTGACAGAAACCAATGCCTGAATTTTGTCTGCTGTCCCCCACTTCTCTATTATCTGGCCGCGTGGTTTGAGGTGCCAGGTCACGGACTGCGAGACCGCTCCCGCCAGAGGTTCGAATCCTCCGTCGGGCATGGGTGTGAGTGATGTTGTTAGCATAAGTTAGTTTCAGTTAGTTTAAGTAGTGTGTAAGTCTAGGGACAGATGGCCTCAGCAGTTCGGTCCCTTAGGAATTCACACATCTATCTGTCTATTACCTGTTAAACAGTCATCGTTTGATCTTCTCCAGAACATGTTCATGTTTCAAGTGCCCCCAGAAATTTTTCCTTGCCTTGAAAGATTACTAATACTGCCAATCTGTATACCTTTTTAGCACCTTTGATTTCTGAAAGCAACTTTCCATCCAGTGCAATTCTAATTCTTGGCAATCATGTAGATTAAATTTGAACTGATTTTCTTCATGTCTTACTTCTCTAAATTTTTTCTGACACATTGGAAAGAAGTTCGATTTATAGCCAGGTTTTCAATTTTGTGCCGAAAGCTTCTGCAGCAGCAATTAATATGTAAATTCCATTTCAGTCAGTTATTTTGCGCCTGTCAAAAGCTTCACAGAGACGGGGCGTAAAAAACTGCAAGGTACCTCGAGTTTTTGTCGATGCTGCTGTGTTTACTCTTGATGATATTTTTTAAATGGCGAAAGAGGAATTTTTTTCTCATTACCACTACCACTTCCTTGTCTTCTTGATGCTGTATGATCACTTTCTGACACAGCAGTCTCTTAAATAACAAAATGTTGCTCCATTTCTTTTCTGATAATTTGCATTGCACTTTGCTTCTGTGCTTTTTCTTCCTTGCGTTTTAGTTTATATCAACACCATCCATAAAACCTGGTTGCCCTTTTTCTTATCTTCTTCATTTTTCATCTGTTCCAAAGCTTGAGAATGAGCTATAAGAAGAAGATCGTACATGTTTTCCACAAAGATACCTTTCTTTCTTTTCCTTTGCTTCAAGTTTTATTCAGATATTTCACTATAAAGACTGAGTAATTTTTCATTGCAGGGGTCTGTTCTAGTAGGAATTTGTGGTTTTGCCAAAAAATTGAAACTTTATGAATCGCTAGTACTGCAGTTTGCCTCGTTGTAAGATTTACAAATCGTACATTGTGGAATAAAACACTGAAAACTAGCTTTATTGTGGTAGTTTGGTTCCCGTTATATGATTGGAAATAGAACCAACAGCAGAGCCATTGAAGCCTGTTATTAACATTTGCAATGGAGAACGTGAAGAGGTTGATTCCATTTTCATTCGGAAAGAACACAACAGGATACTCAATCTTCACTAGCAGTACAAACAGTTCTGAAACAGTAAATTAAAAATCACTGTTCTTGTCTTCTTAACAGTAGTCTTCAAAAAAAGCTTCTGCTTGAACGTTAAATTTTGGGAAGTAAGACAAATACAGTGCAAAAATATGGCCTCTTTCTCATGACAAGCAACTGACAATCACACCGGATATATAGTCTGGATACGAAATTACATAACCCTAATAGTTAGCAAAAGCATAGTTGTATAGGTTGGAATATAACGTTTGGCTAAACTGTACTAATTAATGATCACAATTTATTTCAGTACGAAATGTTTTTCATTTACCTTACATCACACGTGCAGGAAATACAAACAATTACATGTCAGACAATGACATACAATTATTGGCATTAAACACACTGACAATACCCCATTCCATGCAACATTTTGTGTCATCGCTGACTTTCTGTCAGAGGCTAACGGCAGCCGGTCTAGGGAATTGTCGTCCATGCGTGGGCTGCCGTTAACATCACAACACAAACGTTTGGAGTGGTGCTGCGAACAGGAAGCATATGCTGCTGACATAGGGTGTCCGACTGTCTTCAGTCGAGAAACGTTGTTTTGCACTACCCCAGACGACCAGCGTCGGTGAGTGTGGCAGCTACCTGTTTTGGAAAGGCACATGGGTATTGTATTGTGTGTTAACCGGGTACCTAGAAACGACAGAGAGGCTCCGTCCCCGCCGCAGCCGCAGTGGTCCACAACCCCACGACGACTACAGCAGTCCACTTAACCCCTCCGACGCCCCATACCGAATCCAGGGTTATTGTGCGGTTCGGCCCCGGGTGGACTCCCCAGGGAACGTCTCACACCAGACGAGTGTAGCCCCTATGTTTGCATGGTAGAGTAATGGTGGTGTACGCGTACGTGGAGAACTTGTTTCCGCAGTAATCGCCGACATAGTGTAACTGAGGCGGAATAAGGGAAACCAGCCTGCATTCGCCGAGGCAAATGGAAAACCGCCTAAAAACCATTCACAGACTGGCCGGTTTACCGGACCTTGACACTAATCTGCCGGGCGGATTCGTGCCGGGGACCAGGCGCTCCTTCCCGCCCGGAAAGTTGCGCGTTAGACAGCATGGCCAACCGGGCGGTCCACATGGTTATTACTCCTGGAGTCATTATGCGGGGGATCATGAGGTATGACTTCAAGTTATGTATAGTACTGATTGAGAAAACTCCGATAACACAACGGTACGTCACGGATATCCTACTCTGAAGCGCCAGAGAAACTTGTATAGGCATGCGTATTCAAATACAAAGATGTGTAAACAGACAGAGTACGCCGCTGCGGTCGGCAACACCTGTATAAGACAACGAGTGTTTGGAACAGTTGTTAGATTGGTACTGCTGCTAAAATGGCAGGTTATCAAGATTTAAGTGAGTTTGAACGTGGTGTTATAGTCGGCGCATGAGCGATAGGATACAACATCTCCCAGTTAGCGATGAAGTGGAGATTTTCCCGCACGGGTATTGCACGAGTGTACCGTGAATATTAGGAATTCAAATCTCCAACATCGCTGTGGCCGGAAAAAGATACTGCAAGCGGAGGACCAATGCCGACTAAAGAGAATTGTTCTGTGTGAGAAAAGTGCATCCCTTCCGCAGATTGCTGTAGATTTCAATGCTGGGCCATCAACAAGTGTCAGCGTGCGAACCATTCAAAGAAACATCATCGATATGGGCTTTTCGAGCCGGAGGTGCACTCGTGTACCCTTGATGATTGCACGATGCAAAGCTTTACGTCCCGCCTGGGTCCGTGAACACCGACATTGGACTGTTGGTCAAATGGTTCACATGGCTCTGAGCACCATGGGACTTAACATCTGAGGCAATCAGTCCCCTAGAACTTAGAACTACTTACACGTAACCAACCTAAGAACATCACACACGTCCATGTCCGAGGCAGGATTCGAACCTGCGAACGTAGCAGTCGCCCGGTTCCGGACTGAAGCGCCTAGAACCGCTCGGCCACTGCGGCTTGCTCGGACTGTTGATGACTGGAAAAATGTTCCCTGCTCAGACGAGTGTCATTTCAAACTGTATCGAGCGGATTGACGTGTTTGGGTATGGACACAACCTCATGAATCAATGGACCCTGCATGTCACCAGGGGACTGTTCAAGCTGATGGAGGCTCTGTAATGGTGTGAGTTATGTCCTGTTGGAGTGATATGGGACCACTGCTACGTCTAGATACTACTCTGACAAGTGACACGTACGTAAGCGTCCACTCTGATCAACTATATCCATTCATGTCCATTGCACATTCGGACAGAGTTGGGCAATTCCAGAAGGACAATGCGACACCCCAAACAGCCGGACTTGGGCAATTCCAGCAGGACAGTGCAACACCCCACACGTCCAGAATTGCTACATAGTGACTCTTCTAATTTTAAACACTTTCGCTCGTCATCAAGTTCCCAGACATGAACATTATTGAGCATACTGGGATGCTTTGCACGTGCTGCTCAGAAGAGATCTCCACCCACTCGTACTCTTACGGAATTATGGTCAGCCCTGTAGGATTCATGTTGTCAATACCTTCCAGCACTACTTTAGATATCAGTCGAGTTCCTGCCACGTTGTGTTGCCCCACTTCTACGTGCTCGCTGTGCGCTACACGATATTAATCAGGTGTAACAGTTTCTTTGGCTCTTCAGTGTATATCCTTTTGTGTTACCTCTCATGAGACAGGATTGTGGATCCATTTTCAACAAGACAATTGAAGTCTTACATGGCACATGTTTCTAAGAACCATCTGACGCTAAGATACTCCTGTGAGCAGCATGGTCCCCCGATCAGTCCCCCGACGGAACATGTGTGGCGCCAGCTCGGTGGTCAAGTCCGTAACTGTGCCAGTATCCAGCGTATCAAGGATCAGTTACATCAGTTGCGGGCAATTTGCCTCGGGATAGCATAAAACGGCTGTCCAACAGAATCACTGCATGCGTCAAAAACAGAGGTGGTGCTACGTCATACTGATAAGAGATCTCATACTGTCAAGTTTATGTGAATCTGAATCGATATTGTAATCAATGAAATAAGGTCACATACCACCTCAACCCGCCAAGTTTCATTTCATCTCCTCCTGCTATTCTGCGTACTTCAATTTTTGCCACAGAGACGAGTAGAGGAAATTCCCAGAGAAGACGACGCCCCATCGACGACGAGGTGATTAGTGATATATTAGGGAACAACGGGGAAGGAAAACCAATATGTCACCCTCAAAGGTGCCGTGCCGGCATTTGCGTTAAGCAATTTATGGAAACAATGGAAAACATAAGTGCGGTTCACCAGACAGGGAAATTACAATTAATTTAATACCCTCAGCTGCTGACGGGTTGATATATATCAACGGGACAGCTGAAAATGTGTGCCCCGACCGGCACTCGAACCCAGGATCTTCTGATTTCATGGCAGACGCTCTATGCATCTGAGCCACCGAGGGCACAGAGGATAGTGCCACTGCATGGACTATCTCGCGCACGCCTCCCGCGAGACCCACATTCTCACCTCGTATGTCCATACACTACATTCGTAGTGTCCCACCCCAACACACTCATTACTCGTGGAAGACATTCTTACCAAGTCCCGTAAGAGTTCGGATATTATGTGTGCATCCGCACAAAAGAAGAAGGTCATGGCCGGTATTGCCAGAACTATATACATATATGGATAAAGTGTCTGTTCTTTCGACATGTCCGAAAGAACAGACACCACATCCATATAAGTATACAGACAGGGAAATGAGAATCCATCATCAGCACTGCATCAACTCACACAAAGAAACAACATAAATTACTAACGCATAAACATCTGATTACCAGTAAGGGAAATTTTGCAACCATTACTTCTAGCCCCCCCCCCCCCCTCCCTCCCCAATGAGCCATGGACCACGCTGTTGATGGGGAGGCTTGCTGCCTGAGTGATACAGATAGCCGTACCGTAGGTGCAACCACAACGGAAGGGTATCTATTAAGAGGCCACATAAAGATGTAGGTAAAGAAGAGGATCAGCAGCCTTTTCAGTAGTTGCAGAGCCAACAGCCTGCATGACTGACTGATCTAGTCTTGTAATATTAACTAAAACGGCCTTGCTGTGCTGGTACTGCGAGCTGCTGAAAACAAGGGGAAACTACAGCCGTAATTTTTCCCGAGGGCATGTAGCTTTACTGTATGGTTAAATGAAGATGGCATCCTCTTGGGTAAAATATTCCGGAGGTAAAATATTCTCTCATTCGGATCTCGGGCGGGGACTACTCAAGAACGTCATCAGGAGAAAGAAAAGTGGCTTTCTGCGGATCGGAGCGTGGAATGTCAGATCACTTAATCGGGCAGGTACGTTAGAAAGTTTAAAAGGGAAAATGGATAGGTTAAAGTTAGATATAGTGGTAATTGGCGAAGTTCGGTTGCAGGAGGAACAAGACTTCAGGTCAGGTGAACACAGAGTTACAAACACAAAATCAAATAGAGGTAATGCTGGAGTAGGTTTAATAATAAGTAAAACAATAGAAGCGCGGGTAAGCTTCTACTAACAGCACAGCGAACGCATTATTGTAGCCAAGATAGACACGAAGCCCAGGCATACCACAGTAGTACAAGTTTATACGCCAACTACCTCCGCAGATTACGAAGAGGGTGAAGAAATGTGTGAGAAGATAAAAGAAATAATTCAGATAGTGAAGGCAGACGAAAATTTAATAGCCATGGCGGACTGGAATTCGATAGTAGGAAAAGGAAGAGAAGGAAAAGAAGTAGGGGTAAGAAATGAAAGAGGAAGCCGCGTAGTGGAATTTTGCACAGAGCATAACTTAACCATAGCTAACACTTGGTTTAAGAAACATGAAAGAAGGTTGCACACGTGAAAGAAGCCTGGAGACACTGGAAGGTTTCAGATAGATTATATAATGGTAAGACAGAGATTTAGGAACCAGGATTAAATTGTAAGGGGCAGATGTGGACTCTGACCACAATCTATTGGTTATGAACTGTAGGTTAAAACTGAAGAAACTGCAAAGCTCGGGAGTTTGAGGAGACGGGACCTGGATAAACTGAAAGAACCAGAGGCTGTAGAGAGTTTCAGAGAGAGCATTAGGGAACGATTAACAAGAACGAAGGAAAGAAATACAGTAGAAGAAGAATAGGTAGATTTGAGAGATGAAATAGTAAAGGCAGCAGAGGATCAAGTAGGTAAAAAGACGAGGGCAAGTAGAAATCCTTGGGTATCAGAAGAGATATTGAATTTAATTGATGAAAGGAGAAAATATAAAAATGCTGTAGATGAAACAGGCAAAGGAATACAAACGTCCCAAAATTGAGATCGAGGAAGAGCAAAATGGCTAAGCAGGGATGCTTAGAGGTCAAATGTAAGGTTGTAGAGGCATATATGACCAGGGGTAAGATATATACTGCCTACAGGAAAATTAAAGAGACCTTTGGGCAAAAGAGAACCATTTGTATGAATTTCAAGAGTTCAGATGGAAACCCAGTTCTAAGCAAAGAAAGGAAAGCAGAAAGGTGGAAGGAGTATATAGAGGGTTTATACAACGGCGATGTACTTGAGGGCAATATTATGGAAATGGAAGAGGACGTAGATGAAGATGAAATGGAAGATATGATACTGCTTGAAGAGTCTGACAGAGCACTGGAAGATCTAAGTCGAAACAAGGGTCCGGGAGAAGACAGCATTCCATTAAAACTACTAATAGCCTTAGGAGAGCCAGCACTGACAAAACTCTACCATCTCGTGAGCAAGATGTATGAGACAGGCAAAATACCCTCAGACTTCAAGAAGAATATAATAATTCCAATACCAAAGAAAGCAGGTGCTGACAGGTGTGAAATTTAGCAGACTATCAATTTAGTAAGTCATGGCTGCAAAATACTAGCGCGAATTCTTCACAGACGATTGGAAAAACCGGTAGAAGCCGACCTCGGGGAAGGTCAGTGTGGATTCCGTAGAAATGTTGGAACACGTGAGGCAATACTGACCCTTCGACTTATCTCGGAAAATAGATTAAGGAAAGGCAAATCTCCGTATCTAGCATTTGTAGACTTAGAGAAAGCTTTTGACTATGTGGACTGGAATACTCTCTTTCAAATTCTGAAGGAGGCAGATGTAAAATACAGGAAGCGAAAGACTATTTACAATTTGTACCGAAAACACATGGTAGTTATAAGAGTCGAGGGGCATGAAAGGGAAGACGTGGTTGGGAATGGATTTAGACTGGGTTTTAGCTTATCCCCGATGTTATTTGATCTGTATACTGAGCAAGCAATAAAGAAAACAAAAGAAAAATTCCGAGTAGGAATTAAAACCCATGGAGAAGAAATAAAAACTTTGAGGTTTCCCGATGACATTTAAATTCTGTTAGATGCAGCAAAGGACCTGGGCAGCAGCTGAACGGAATGAAGAGTGTCTTGAAATGAGGATATAAGATGAGCATCAACAAAGGCAAAACGAGGATAACGGAATGTGGTCGAATTAAATCAGGTGATCCTGAGGAAATTAGATTAGGAAATGAGACACTTAAAGTAGTAGACGAGTTTTGCTATTTTGGAAGAAAAATAACTGATGCTGGTCGAAGTAGAGAGGATATAAAATGTAGACTGTCTATGACAAGGAAATCGTTTCTAAAGAAGAGAAATTTTGTTAACTTCGAGTATAGATTTAAGTGTCGGGAAACCTTTTCTGAAAGTACTGTATGGAGTGTACCACGTATGGAACTGAAACATGGACGATAAAAATAGTTTGGACAAGAAGAGAATAGAAACTTTCGTAATGTGGTGCTACAGAAGAATGCTTCAGATTAGATAGGTACATCACATAACTAATGGGGAGATATTGAATAGAACTGGGGAGAAATTTGTGGCACAACTTGACTAGAAGAAGAGATCGGTTGGTAGGACATGTTCTGAGGCATCAAGGGCTCACCGATTTAATATTGGAGGGAAGCGTGGAGGGTAAAAATCGTAGAGGGAGCCCGAGAGATGAATACAGTTAGCAGGTTAAGAAGGATGTAGGTTGCAACAGGTACTTGAAGGTTGCACAGGACTTAGCATGGAGAGCTGCATCAAATCAGTCTCGGGACTGAAGACCACAACAGCAACATACTTGTAGGGTTATGTGTGTCACCAGACTGCATATATTCTGCTAGAAGCTATAATTATTATTATTACTATTAATGTCGTAAAGAGCAAGGGGTCTTAATGAGTCATTGAGCCAAATTAATGAGGCATCGAATCCTTAGAAGCAGTGAAGACCAGTCTGTGTATTATGTACCATAATTTGGCGTCGTATGTAAGAGTAGTCCATCAATGGGCTCACCTGCGACAGCATCTGATGCTTGTATACTGCGTCCGTCAGATATTGCGCCGCAGCTGAAGGAGTCAAAGGGGAAAAAACCGTAAAAGTAATGACAGAAAAGTGTTGCAGTAAGCTCCATGGTGCCACGCGGAGTGGCCCCGAGCTCTAGGGTGCCATATCACAGATTACGCGGGCCTTCCCGCAGGGAGCTCGAGTCCTCCCTCGGGCATGGGTGTGTGTGTGTGTGTGTGTGTGTGTGTTGTCTTTGGCGTAAGTTAGTTTAAATAGTGTCTAAGTCTAGAGACCGATGACTTCAGTAGTTTGGTCCCTTAGGAATTCAAACACATTTGAACAAAGCTCCATTGTATATTTCTTGTATGAGAAGCAATAGTGTCCAAACTATGCACAATACGAGCGTTAATGGAAGTCCTCTCAGGATGAGTCAGTTGAGGCAAAAACAGCTGTCAGTTGGAAGTTGGCAGAGGCAGTTATCACTGACCAGTTGTTTTCCTGTCAACAGAATAATTCCGCGAGCTTTTAATTTAATTTTTAAGTATCTCCGCAGAACAACGCTAGCATTAGTTTCCGCATGTATCCGCTGGTCATAAAAATACCATTAAAGAACATCAGTAAATAACGAAATTTTACTTATTTTGATGACACAGTGTAGTAGGAAGATCGCACGAGTTGGTAATTTGTGTATATAGAGAGTGCTAATTTTAGTACAAAGGACAGCCACGTCTGGCACCAACAGTGGCTCCGTCCCGCTGGGTATCATGCTCCTTCGATTCTGTGATAGAGTTCGTCAGTCGTAGTGGCTGTCGAGTAAAGTCAACAGACATACCTGTATCTCTCGCGTATAAATGTGTCAATAGGCAACATGCCTCCAGAAGCGTTGTCAGAATACTCTCGAGTGTACTGCTGAACTTGTGGAACGTTATTCCGAGATTCCCCTTCTGTGTGTATAACTGAGGGGCTGAGGGTAGGAGAGGTACAAGTTCTCGCTGAAATAAACTGAGTAAACGACTGCCAAAGTTAAATGGCCATTCATGGATCGTGTGAGTCACCAGCGAAACATCAGATATTTTTCCCTGGTGTTCAGTTAGTCTCCGTATAGCTATAAGTACGGTTAGAGATTGTAGTACACCTGTTCAATTTTTTGTGTTATATTGAAAATACTTACACTCCGTACGTCTAAACATTTTCAGAGCGCAAAAACACTTTAATTTACTGTGCTATGTTTTTAAGATGTTTAGGACAACACACACGATATACGTAGTACAATACATGTTCAGTATGAAACAAGAAAGTCAGAGCGAAATTAATATAACAACCTAAAACCATGAGGTGAACAGTAAATAAAATTAAAATACCAAAATTAAAATATATTTGTGTGGTTCCAACTCATACGAGAGATTATTCATACCCAGTTTCAATAATCCCTTCACATTCAATGTCTATAGAACCATCACTATTTCCTTCTGTGGTATCTTTTGTAGGATGTCCTACCTGGGTAACACTCATAATGCTGGAGCATTGTGTTGTGCATTTTTCAGTCTTCCTAGTCCCCTATTTTGACGGCGTCCTCTTCTTTCTCCATTCTCTTTTCTTACACCCATGGTAACTGCTGTTGAGAACGGGATGTATTGTTATAGAACTCACGATAAAGTTGGGGGATGTAATTCTTCATCCGCTAAAGATTTTTTCATTTCTCAAATTTTATTTCAGCTTCATCTTAATGCAAAGGCTGCAGTAGTGATAGTCAAGGGGTATAAACACTGAGCCACTAAAAGTCATTTCTATAAACTCAAGATCACGGTTTAGTGAACTCTCGAACGCCATTATTAGAGGATTTTCTTTGCTGATTCAGATAACCTGACATTCCTTCATGCGTAGTGCCAACAGTGAATCACAGAGGAGCTGGGTGTAACGATATAGGGATGTTTAGGGTGTGGTCCTCTTCTAGGGATTAACAAAACGCTAAATGCTTAACAATATCAATGTATTTTCCAGCAATGTCCATTGCGTACTATAGAGTAACAGTGGGATGCTGTGACTGTATCAGCATGATGAAGTACACGCACACAAAGGAGCATACGTGAGGCAGTGGTTTGAGGACAATAGCTTTCCTGAAATGGATTGCGCAATCCAGAGTTCTAATCTGAACGCAGTGGAACACGTTTGGGATGACTTAGAACGTTGATTTCGTCCCAGAAGCTAGCGTCCAACATTCCTACCGTCTCTGGTTTCGGTTCTTGAGGAAGAATGATCTGCCATTCCTCCGCAGACACTAAGAAACCTCAGTGAAAGTGTCCCCAGCGAAGTTAGAGCTGTCATAAAGGTGAAGGGTCGACCCCCCCCCCCTCTCATTAATGTGCACTGTAGTTATGCAGATGATACTTTTGATCAGGTAGCTGGGTTACGTGATAATATCTTGGTTGGTACTGGACCATAACACAACACATAGCTTAATCTCTCCGTCACCTTTGGATGTTACATACTCAGCAGTGTCAATTGAGGGGATGAGAATGGTAAAAGTGACATTTGGAAAGAAAATAACTAAGTGCACATTTGCAAAGCTAAAATATGGATATCCTGTGAGTAAAAGTACAAGCGATTTCCTGCATAGTGCTGCACGTTATGATTATAAAATTTAAGTTCTAACCCAAAGCGTGACTTGCATTTGGAATACAAGAGATGGGGGACAGAAGGAGAATTATAACCATCTTTAAAGAAGATCCTAGTGTGTATTTTTCTGAGAGTGCAGTACAAACGTTAATGTGTATGCTTTTAAGAATGCTAGTTGTCATGATATTTAATGATTGTTTAAATAGTCAGTATTATGAAATACTGCTTGTGCAAATTTGGAAATTTGTGGCAACGTTCTCCAGGCATTCGCGAATCCCAAACCCTTCCAGCGGACCGTCACAGGGTGTAGTCTGAGTCAAAATACTCCAAATCATTGGTCTCCAGTCATCAACTATCCAGTTGCGTCTCTCTTTACATCATGTCAAGCTTCTCTTATCTTGGACAACACGGAAATGTGTCTTATGAGGAGCTTCTCGATCATCGCCCCCCATTGTTTTTAACTTCCTACGCAGTCATTGTTCTATCTGGACTGGAGTTTATGGAACTCACGACTGATTCCTTTAGCTGATTTTTTGCGATGTTTTACAACCAGCCTCCTCAATGCTCTCTGTCCATCAGCACATGAGGTCTGCTAGTCTTTGTGCTGTAATCGTCTCTTTGCGTGGCCATATCGCAACCACGTCACCAACAGTAAACTTGTACATTATTAGGACGATTCAGATGCCCCTGATATATTTGTCACTTACACGTCCACGTTCTGTGACGCGTCGTATCGTGATCTCGTAGTGAATTGAGTCGTGGTTTCAATGATCTTTAAAAATGCTTCAAATGCATATAGAACTGATATTATTTCAAGAAAACTACATTAATACTCAAACAACAACGCTCTGATGCTATGTCAATATTTTTAACTACTAGGGTTATTCGGGAAATAAGTTCCGATCAGTCGTGAAATAAAATAGGAAATGAGACACTTAAAGTAGTAAAGGAGTTTTGCTATTTAGGAAGTAAAATAACTGATGATGGTCGAAGTAGAGAGGATATAAAATGTAGACTGGCAATGGCAAGGAAAGCGTTTCTGAAGAAGAGAAATTTGTTAACATCAAATATAGATTTATGTATCAGGAAGTCGTTTCTGAAAGTATTTGTTTGGAGTGTAGCCATGTATGGAAGTGAAACATGGACGATAACTAGTTTGGACAAGAAGAGAATAGAAGCTTTCGAAATGTGGTGCTACAGAAGAATACTGAAGATAAGGTGGATAGATCACGTAACTAATGAGGAGGTATTGAATAGGATTGGGGAGAAGAGAAGTTTGTGGCACAACTTGACTAGAAGAAGGGATCGGTTGGTAGGACATGTTTTGAGGCATCAAGGGATCACAAATTTAGCATTGGAGGGCAGCGTGGAGGGTAAAAATCGTAGAGGGAGACCGAGAGATCAGTACACTAAGCAGATTCAGAAGGATGTAGGTTGCAGTAGGTACTGGGAGATGAAGCAGCTTGCACAGGATAGAGTAGCATGGAGAGCTGCATCAAACCAGTCTCAGGACTGAAGACAACAACAACAACAACAATTTTATTTTTAATAGTTACCTGCTCCTTACAGCTAATTCTCTGTATGCACTACTAGCCATTAAATTTGCTACACCATGAAGAAATGTAGATGATAAACGGGTATCCATTGGACAAATATATTATACTAGAACTAACATGTGATTACATTTTCACGCAATTTGGGTACATAGATCCTGAGAAATCAGTACCCGGAACAACCACCTCTGGCCGTAATGAGGGCCTTGATAAACCTGGGCATTGGGTCAAACAGAGCTTGGATGGCGTGTAGAGGTACACCTGCCCATGCAACTTCAACACGATACCACAGTTTATCAGGAGTAGTGACTGGGTTACTGTGACGAGGCAGTTGCTCGGCCACAATTGACCAGACGTTTGCAATTGGTGAGAGATCTGCAAAATGTACTCGCCAGGGCAGCAGCCGAACATTTTGTGCATCAAGAAAGTCCCGTACAGGACCTGCTGAAATCTACGGTTTCGCAGGGGTCGAATGAAGGGTAGAGTCACGGATCGTAACACATCTGAAATGTAACGTCCACTGTTCAAAGTGCCGTCAATGCGAACAAGAGGTGACCGAGACGTGTAACCAATGGCACCCCATATCATCACGCCGGTTGATACGCCAGTATGGCGATGACGATTACACACTTCCAATGTGCGTTCACCGCGATGTCGCCAAACACGGATGCAACCATCATGATGCTGTAAACAGAACCTGGATTCAACCGAAAAAATGACGTTTTGCCATTCGTGCACCCAGGTTCGTCGTTGAGTACACCATGTGAGGCGCTCCTGCCTGTGATGCAGCGTCAAGGGTAACCGAAGCCATGGTCTCCGAGCTAATAGTCCAGTTTGCTGCAAACGTCGTCGAACTGTTCGTGCACATGGTTGTTGTCTTGCAAACGCACCCATCTGTTGACTCAGGGATCGAGACGTGGCCGCACGATCCGTTACAGCCATGCGGATAAGATGCCTGTCATCTCGACTGCTAGTGATACGAGGCCGTTGGGATCGAGCACGGCGTTCCGTATTACGCTCCTGAACCCAGCGATTCCAAATTCTGCTAACAGTCACTGGATCTCGACCAACGCGAGCAGCAATGTCGCGATACGATAAACCGCAATCGCGATAGGCTACAATCCGACCTTTATCAAAGTCGGAAACGTGATGGTGCGCATTTCTCCTCCTTACACGAGACATCACAACAACGTTTCACCAGGCAACGTCGGTCAACTGCTGTTTGTGTATGAGAAACTTTCCTCATGTTTGCACGTTGTAGGTGTCGCCACCAGTGCCAACCTTGTGTGAATGTTCTGAAAAGCTAATCATCTGCATATCACGGCATCTTCTTCCTGTCGGTTAAATTTCGCGTTTGTTGCATGTCATCTTCGTGGTGTAGCAATTTTAGTGGCCAGTAGTGTAGTCGCCGCTTCGACTTAGACATTTGTCTTAGCGTTGTACCAATTTTCTAAAACTGCCGTCATAGAAGGCAGCCGCCTTTGCTTTCCCCCAATTCTCTACGCTCGTCGACAGCTCGTTGTCTGTGCCAAAATGTTGTCTACATAGCCAGCGGTTCATGTGAGTAGAGATGAAACTCAGGAAGAGTCAATTATGGGCTGTATTGTGGATAGCCAAACCCTTTCCATCGAAAACGGCGCAGGAGCATCTTCACTGCCCCTGCAGAGTGCGGCCGAGAATTGTCATGAAGAAGGCAACGCATCGCAGTTACGTTATGTGATGTGCATGACATGAGGCGACATCTCCCAGCAGGCCCACATACTTGGCAGGAGACACTGTTTTCTAGGCAACTTACATGTGCTCACTGTGCCCTCAGAATTGAAAAGAGCGACGTGCCGCGATCGACGAGCTTACTAGTGCCACTGCCCAACACATGTGTGCAAAACGTTATCGGGTTTTTACAGTGGTTTCCATTTCGCGACCGATCGGAACTTACTTTGGGAACAGCCCTCGTATTTGTGGGAAAAAGCATAAAATGTTTGCGTAAATTACTTCTACACACATCAGGGCAATAAATTCCAGTAGAGCATGAATTAATAAAGTTCTCAAGCATTTCACTCGGAAATGGATTAGTTTGTACGTTAAGTTGTATGACGTTGTTCCTGATATTCACTTTCCAACCAACCTGTATTTTATATTAATATTCCGTGATCTCTGTGACGGCAAACAGTAATCTGAACGTATTCGGTAGAATTTGTCATGTTCGAACCCTGTTTTTACAAAAAAAAAGTAATTTTGTAATTAAACATTTATGTTTAATCTTGGATAAAGATTGAATGGACTAATCATAAGTAAGTAGGCTTGAAGAGCCTTAATTGAGAAAATTAGTTAGGGTAACAGCAACGGTGGCGAACAATAGAACACTGAAGCTACGTAATACTATCCTAAATATCCAAGGTGGGGGCACTATAGGACAAATAAAAGAAGTCTTTTTTATAATTAACTAATATACTACTGTATTCTAAAAGCGCTTAAGTAAGTAATTGATACAATTACTGTTAAGAGACCTATATTTTAATAAGAGCTAATGCAATTACGTACGTCTAAGTGGTTATCTCAATCTCGCTAGAGTTTGTTCGCTGGACAAAAGAAGGAAAGAATGGTAAATATTAATGTCTTTTGTAGTCAGAATCAGAAACGACATAGTCATATGTAATTGTTCAACAGTGTAGCTGATCACCTATCATCGCTCGCTTCACATGATTTCTTTCGTTTTCTACAGTATTTATCACACAGATCAAAACTTATTCTGACGGTTTTTTCAGCGAATCCTAACCAGGAGACATTACAATTCGAAGTCACTGAGCTCTCGTGATTGATCCATTCTGTTGTTTCTGCCTATCTTGTGACGACACAATACGACGCGTCTCCTTTTATACTAGCGGTCCCGCTTCTATTGACACATATTGGTCGACTCCCCATTACAAAGGGCTGTTTGAATATTTCTGTTCAGATAGTGGTTGGGTACAGAAACCACTATTGAGCAGATACACAGTGCTTTACCGCCTCGATCGCAGAAACTACGCGCTTATCCCCTTCATCCTCGCTGCTAGAGCAACGTAGGGTGGCTGGTAAGCGTAAAATGATCCGCATGCCTGTGTCAGTTTACAGAAGACTTCTTAAACATTTAACGACTGCGTTAACTTATCATTTCATTAAAGACAGCTCGTTGGCTTCCATGTCAAGCCTTTTTTCTGTGCAAATCAAATAACACGAGGGAGGCAAAAACCTCTCCCAAAGGAAGAGGGGAAAATTATCATGCAGTTCGGCGACACGGGTGACAAGTTTCCCAAACACAATTTTCAAGTTGAGACACTGTTCACGTAGCAAGTATGTAAGAAGATCTTTGACAAACTTAATTACATTCGCTGTCAAGAGTCGCGGCAAGTTAGTCATCGTGATTTAATTTGGGCGGCAGGCGGCCACAGCGCCGTGCCCTGGCCTGCCCTCGCCGCGCCCTCCTCCTCGTCCTCCTCCTCGGCCCTCCTTCGCCGCACCCTCTCTCTTTGCGCCCTTTTTTTCCCTTCTATTTTTTCTTGCCGCTGCTCCTCTTCCCGCGGCTGTCTCCCGCGGCAGTATCTCGTGTCAGGTGGAAGAGCAATCAAGACGGGTGGCTGGCACGCGACCGGAATACCGGAATGGCGACCTCAGCGCCGCCGCCGCCGCCGCCGCCGCCGCTGCCTTTGCCCGCCGCGAGGCCCTCACACGTTGTCCGCCCCCGTCTGCCGCAACACTGTGCTCGGTTCGCCTCCGTACCGCTCTCTGACAGCCACCAGTCCATGCTTACTAAACAAACCGGTGCCTTGAACGTCCTTACTGTTTGTTATACGAGGGCTGTCCAGAAAGTAAGTTACGATCGGTCGCGAAATGGAAACCACAGTGAAACCCAGAAACGTTTTATTTGCAATAGCTAGGTACACCTTCCACCTACTTCTCTACATAGTCACCACTCCTACTTCGAGTTCTGTCGTAATGTTGTATCAAGTTTCCAATATCCTTGTCATAAGAACCAAAAGATTGTAATCCAGCTCTTAACAGCTATGATCACGTGCTCGCTAGAGAAGAGGTGTTTCAAAATAATGAAGATGAACACGTGCACATAGCTCTTAAGGTATGCACGTATTAGAGCACATGTTCACTGGACATTTTTCCTTCTTTTGGTCCATACTACTACGTCTCAAGATATGGAAACCGAAGAGCTTCAGTAGAACAGATTTGATTCACATTATAGAAGATGAAGAAGTGCTCATAGCTCTGAATGCATGCATTTTAGAGTCCATGTTTACTAGATTTTTTTCGCTTTGAAACCGTTCCTGTTATATCTCTGAATGTTAACCATTCCTCCTGGGACACCCTGTATAAACAGCGTGCAAACTGTTATTGAGCTTGTTTTGTAACTAAAATAACTTCTTCACTTGGTAAGTAAGTACGGCGTAAAATTATCTTTTTATTACGTACAAGTTACTGTTTTCTAATTACATACACACATGTCAACGGCAGAACCCCTACACATCATTACAGTTATTATTCGATTTTCATTTTTTTACCTGTAATTACAACAGCATCGATCGATGTCCAAAGGAAACACAGTTCCCCAACAGTCGCCGGCAGGATCTCCTCGCTATCGCTGGCCGTAGCTTCAGCTGTAGCGGTGAGCGGTGCAGAGTCGCTGACCGCAGCAGCAGCGAAGACGCTGTTGTCACCGTACTGCGTCGCAATCGGTCTAGACACGCAACAAAGTAAACTAACATTCATGCAACAAACAGTTGTAACAATATACAATTTAAGTTCATAAATATAATTCAATTGCCTTTACATGCATTAAATTTAATTACGTCGTCTTGTCACCTGTATTCAGTAAGGTGGTAAGCCCAGCAGTGTGATAGCTTCTGATATTCTGTTATACCACAATAACAAGTTAGGACTTCGGTATTAACGCTCTGAAACTATTCTCCTTCGACCGCTAATGAAATATGAGGTAATAAGCACACTTACACAGCTCAACGAAACGAGAGTTTTACATAAAGTAAAGTAGGACAAAATTGCAACTAACATCTTTATTGCCCTAATACATACTGTTAGTTCAAATGCCTCCCTTCTTGTAGGAGAGGTGCATCCTGTTCATATATAAGCGCACAGTTCATGGGCTATTACGTAACTACAAGAAAATTATTCACTGAAATGCAAAGTCTCGAAGCATTCGTTGCTGCGGCACGTTCGTTGAGCAACTCTGCAACTCACACTTACCATTTACGGATGAAAAATTGTATGCTTCTGCTGAAGGAAGTTTATTTTAAGCACGATGTGTTCGCCCCCGCTGTTAGTATTAACGAAGGATAAGTGAGTACATGTCCCAATAAGCATGAAAATCCGTTTGATTAAAAAATAACAGTGTGCGGAAAATAATTCGCGAGAGATTTGAAATTAGCTTCAGTTATTGTTCAGAAAACTGACACGAAAATTCATAGACAGCAGGTACAAATGTCTTATTAAGGACTACATGGGTGTACGGTACCCCACGTTCACTAAAATCAGAAAAATAATCCCATATGCTTTGCTATCCCCTTAGTACTATTTAGAGAGAGGAAAATAACGTGAAAAAAATTGGAAATTTGTGGTAAGTGATATGGGACCAAACTGCTGAGGTCATCTGTCCCTAGGCTTACACACTACTTAAGTTAGATTAAACTAACTTACACTAAGGACAACACACACTCCCATGCCCAAGGGAGAACTCGAACCTCCGACGGGGGGAGCCGCACGAACCGGGGCAAGGCGCCCTTGGCCGCGGGGCTAGCAATAACGTGAAGAACGACCAGTATTCTCGGATGAATCGCTGAAAAATAGATGTTGTTCCTCACATGTTCAATCGAAGACGCGATCTGAATAAAGATCTAAACTTGCTCGCATGAGTACACGACTGGAAAAGCATGTCCCGCAGAAACATATGAGGAATCATGTTATATGGAATTTCGCCAACGCAACGCAAATTAGCAGAGATCTCACCGTTAATTCTAGATCCTGCAGCTTAGTAATATCCACCCCAGATAATCCACAAGACAAAACATTCTTCACTCTACAAATAATCAGCAGACAGTACGATTTAAACAGGTACGAACTAGGTGCAGAGGAAGCTGCCCTACAATACTTGAAACTCATTCCATAGCGACCTGCCTGGCTGACAGGGCTCAGCCCCCAAAGTACTGCATGAAGACATGCTTCTCTGTACTCGAGAAAAGATTTCCTTAATAGACGAAAACTTGAACTCTTTGAGTCATTTGAGTGGTTTTCAACTCATACACTGATGCATAACATGAAAGACGTTTATGGCAGAGAGTTTTCAACCTTTTTATGAAAACTATCAAAACGAATCACGGAAAAACTTCAAATTTTCAGCAAGGAAAAGAACAAAACAGCTTTAGAAGTCGAAGCAGCACACTTGAACCTCTACAGACTGTATAACAGCTCTAAACATAAACAACAAATAACAATTACTACTTTCTGAATTTTCAACCGTACCCTGCAAACCACTATCAAGTGCAGAGCATGGGATACTATCCATTGTACCACATATGATGGATTTTTTGCGTCTCATTCGTGTACGCAGCGCAGGAATAATAACGTCTTAAACGCCTCTGTGCTCTCTGTGAATAGTCTAAAGTTGCCTTTGCAGTGCGCGACTACATAAAATACAGAATGGTAACAAATTATTGTATAATTTCATATGCTTCATTTTTATTGAACTTAAGGACATGAGCTTAGTCCAGAGGGGAAATGAGTTTTATGGCCGATAATAGCACCATTCATTGTAAAGATTCTCAATTCTGGTGTGTTGCTTTAAGACACTTCTGTTCTTGGGGAGACAGTACAGCAATAAAGGGACACGGAGTTTTCTGTGATCGGGTTACCTCGATGCAGAAGGTGTTGGCTGCAACAGATATGCAAGAAATTCATAAACCTACCAAGTGTCAATTTAGGCACTTTGTGTCGTCCGTATTTCAGTGCCGCTGAGCTTGTCTTATTCCAAATTATGTCTCTTTTTCTCTTCCTTTCCGAAAAGTTGACATTAATTAGTATTTCATTACGTACCGCTTACACAGAACTCATGCTTCCTTCATCGCACCAGTTGTCAAATGTTTAAAAGTCATTAGTAAATGAATCTGTAATGGGAGAATAAATAAAGCACAGTTTAAATGACAAATGGAGCGACGTTATTCCAACAAATGTGCTGTCAGCAACTGAGGAAGTACTCGGACACTTCGAGAATTTGTAGTGCAAAAAATTTGGAAAATTGTGGTAAGATCTTATGGGACCAAACTGCTGAGGTCATCGGTCCCTAAGCTTACACACTACTTAACCTAACTAAGGACAACACACACACACCCATGCCCGAGGGAGGACTCGAACCTCCGACGGGGGGAGCCGCGCGAACCGTGACAAGGCGGCTACCTCCTACGGCAATTAGTAGTGCAATCGTATTGCTTAGAATGACATATTTTTGTACTGTTAGTGGTGATAATTTTTCGTCCACCTCTCGGCACTGATCTCTACCACCTAAATTTTCAATTCATTAATCAATCATATCTTTGCGTTGACTGTAATAGCCTTAACTGTGGCATAAAAATGAAGAAAAGCATTTACATAAACAAAATAGAGAAAATTTCACAAATAACTGTAAACGATATGAGATGAAAGTAACTTGGTTCAAATGGCTCTGAGCACTATGGGACTTAACTTCTGACGACATAAGTCCCCTAGAATTTAGAACTACTTAAACCTAACTAACCTAAGGACATCACACACATCCATGCCCGAGGCAAGATTCGAACCTGCGACCGTAGCGGTCGCGTGATCCAGACTGAAGCGCACAGAACGGCTCGGTCACAGCGGCCGACTCTGTAACAGGAAAAGGCGGGTTACTTTAACAGATTCCACCGTAATAGAAACATTTAACTACCAATAACTGAAAGTCAAATGTAGTGCGTCGCAGTATTTGATACCGCCACCAATCTACTTAAATCGCCTATCAAGATCCTTCAGAAACCAAAATGCGCACATATGACTCAAGTGTGCTACAAGGGCCCATTTCAGTCGTGGTGCTAACATAGAAGCTGTACAGAATTATGCGGTCCACAGCAAGAAGCTGTTAACGAAGTGACAAAACACTCTTAGACAATTTCAGCGTGTAATAATGATTTACAGTTTCAGTTCACTTAATAAATGAATGTTATATGTCAATGTTATTGGTATCAAACAGAACAACATATTAAATGAAACCAACCGATTGGCAAACTCATCAAAAAATCGTTTCAGTCTCTTTTATATTTCAATTTATTCACGTCCACTGATGTCTTACTGGTAATCTTCATAGGAAATGCTACTGAGGGCAATGAAATACTCATGAGCTATAATAATACTTGTACTTTTTAAAGCTGACATTTCACCTTCACGTAAAGACCTCTTTGTACAGTATATCACTGTCAGACTATGTAGTAAATATTTCTTTACTAATGATTTTATATGTCTGAAAAAACTTGGAACGTTATTAATTAATTGTGTGGTATTTACTTTTTTATTAAATAAAAAAGCTCCTTAATTCAAGTGCCTGGTACAGAGTCCAGTGTTGAGCAATGCTGTCTGTTACTGATCGGCTGGTGGTTGAAGCAGTTGTCATTCATTTAGTTAGTAGTTATGAATGAAGGAAAGAAGTCATCAGAGTTTCAGTAGACTCTATTATTTTTTACCACAATCCGAAAATCGTCACCAGATCAGGTAAATATTTGCGTAACATGCTTCAGGATCAATGTTAATTATCAAATGAGACGGACACTAAGGATTAATTTTAGGTTAGGTCACCTCAATGGATGACTACCACTTTTCAGCCTCTTTCAGTATACAGTTAAACAATTGTAAATTATACATTAACAAAGCTGTGTAATTCGTGCTTCTGATTCAAGTATACATCTTTATACATGACCTACAAGATTGGCGTTTTAGATCAAAGACAATTCATAAACTACCTCTTTTTTTTTCAATTACAATTCCAGACAATTGAGTGGACACACAGATGGCAATGCCCTGCCGGGGCTGAATGTTACGACTTCAGCATAATAACTACTACGGTATGCACCACGCACGTAACATCACGAATGAAATACTTAAGTGGCAGTACTCATATAATGCCTTCCTAAATTATGAGGCTCACAAAACACATCTTTTTACAAATTGTTTTACCAGATTCGCTGCTAATCAGTTTTACCATCAATGATCATCTTCACTTCCAAACAGCAAAATCCTGTGACATACGCTTATTCTATGCCCGCAAGACAAACACTGGTAATGTTTACCATGTGGATACTCAATATATTACATCATGTAGCTAACTGCATTTGAAGACGACCAGTGATGGTCAGGAATGATCTGCTGCGTACAGATAATGAATGACTGCGCATGCCTATAAAACTGCACGAAATACAAGCTGAACAATCGAGTACTAGGTGCGCTCAGTACGAGATTCTTTTCAGACAACTGGCTGAAAACTGTTGAACAGTAGTGCACTCTTCACCCGCCTAAAAATGTTTCACGTTTGTCCAATTCCACAAAAGGAACGCTTTATGTGGCAGTGGCAGGGAGACGCTGAGGGTTCAGCACCCTGTTGAGAAAGTGTTTTCTTCCCTCTGCACAATAGCCTCTATCCTCACCGTGTCTGGAAGTAGCAGCTCATCTACATCCACTGAGTGCAGCTGTCAGTAATGGGTGCATGTGTAGTGTAGTGTCCTGTTTGTTCTGTATGATGGTGAGAGAAGTGAGAGGGAGAAACACGATACTGGTTCATAGCTTACTACTCTTGCGGCGGGGCGGGGTCGGTTCGTCGTACTGCTCATGTTAAATGTCCAGCTACCTCAGAACGGCTGGACTTCCCCTCACTCTGCAATCGTAGGTACTTACTAGACGGCGAAAAAGCAGCGTTGAAGAAAACGTCGCCTAATACCCAGCAGAGACCGCGTAACTGTAATGGTGGAAACATTTCCTGAAAGTTCGTATTTATCAACATTTCGAGTGGTAATATGGTATATTTTCGACTGAAATACGCGTCCTAAAATTTCAAGACCAGTAATGTTTATTGCTTAATAACACACGTTTATGGCTATCAAGTCCATATTTATTGAGGTACTATTCTATCGTTCTCAGTTCCCAGTCTAACAACAAATTTCACACGCAAAGCAGCCAGAAATCTACAGAAGTCCGGCCCGTTCATGTTTACGATCTCACAGTCTCCGACTCACCATTATAAGCGAATTTCACATTCGGTCTTATCAATGGTCTTCCATAAAAGAAGTGCTCGCCAAATATTCCATAATGAATGCGGAATAAGCCACGCGGAGTTTTCACTAAAGGCCGAAAGGTCACACTTTCATAACTTTCCAAGAAATCAATCCAGAAATGTTCCCCTTTCATTAAAACGTTTGTAACTGCAACAGCTTTAGTCACGAGTTGTACTAAACGCGAGGAACTCAATATTTCTTCATTTTACACATAATTCATACAGTGACATCTAACATGACCTATACGTCCGATAGCTAGCGAGCGACTATCTCGATGCTACTCCACTCTCTGCATATGTACTTTCACTACGCGGGAACCCCTTAATTCTGATTGGCTGATCAGTCTCCATGATCAGTCAGAATGATCCTTTTATATCATTCTCGCGGCAAAACTCGCCTTAGCCGATCACTAAACAGAAAGTCATTGACGTCATTCCAAATGCAAATACTACTATATTGTTTAACAAAATTACCGAAAAGAAAAATAATTCTGGAATTAATTTCGAAACTTATTACACTTTAGACTGCTATTCTGACTGCTCTCTTACAAAAGCATGCACACGCCATACAGCTTCCCCACGGCCCAATTTCGGAATGTGCTTCACAAAAAATATTAAATTCTACTTATGTCTCACCCATTCCCATTTATATACACAACAAAATAATAAACGAATAATAATTTTGAATGCTTTTTACACTACCAAAAGCAGAGTAATTAAAGTTTTGTAAAGAAAAATCCCAATTAAATTACTTTTATACATTGAGAACTCTGGATGACTTTGCATGTTAACAACAGACAAAATTGTTATTGTTCCTAACTGAGGTTTTAGACCTAGGTGTCGGTTTTCTGACTTTTAAGCAATTTCCTCAATCTGCTATAAGAAACCTTCCGTAGAAATTGTAAAATACGTTTCAACAGTTCTGGCATCTAAAGTAGGTAACAGTAATAAAGTATACCCACAACCTAAAAATCAATAATTCACATTAAAATGTAGAGACTATTAATGCGCCGACAGGTAAGTAGAACTTTCCCTGCATGTTAGTTCATTATACAAGATGAACAAAAAAAGATTTTGCAATTCAGAAAATTCTTAAACCTATTAATGCGACTTATTGCTTAGCCTTGGCGTCATCTTGAAGGAAAATAGATCAAGATTTGACTAATGTAGTACGTTAGTACAGAATCGTGCGAGCGAAGGCGGTAGCGCCAGTTGCAGCAAGGATGGCTCCCTTTAACAGTCCTGAGCGTGCTGGTTGTGTCTTTTGGTTTAGTGTACTTAGATATGCTGAAGTTTTTAATTCCTCAGATTCATGTTAATAACCGAGAATTCAGAAAACAGTTTAAGCAAGAAGTCGCACTGCAACAGTATCTCTCCGACGTCTGCAACTTCGTAAATGCCCATTTTCCAGGTACGTGCATGCACCTATGTGCACCAGCTGCTTGGTCCCCGTTCACTAGACCTGAAACCTCTTGATTTTTTTCCTGTTGGGAGTCATCAACGATACTGTGTTTGTTCCGCCCTTATCGGATTCTCTGCCAGAGAGCAGAGGTAGCCTCTACCTCGCAGTTACGCCTGCCGCGCTACACCGAGTTTGGCAAGAAATCGACTGCATGTGCCGCATGATCAATGGCAGTCATGTTCAAGCTGTTTAGGTACAAGTTAGAAAGCCTGATGTATTTTGCTATAAAATGACACGAAGACCACGTGTGTAAATTAAATGAATAAATCAATATGAATCAGCCAAGTTGTAAAATTCTTTCTGAAACACCCTTTGTTCTTGTAGGGTCTGCAGCGCATCGTACATCATCTTAACACGTTAGTGTGTTAAGATGATTGTATAATCCGGCTGCAAGCCCGTCAGCAATGTAATCACTGATCCAGCACATGTAGTAACTCAATCTGGATTTCGCTTTCACAGGAAATAACTGGCAGTTTGCAGATTTGAATGCAGCTTTTTTCTGTTTTTTCCTATTTCAACAAAGTAAAGAAGCTGGAATCCATTTGAAACGTCTTTAACGATACTTCTGGAAGTTTCAAAGTATCTATGTAGTGTAACTCTCATTCAGTCTTTGCACGCGCCATCAGTGGGAACAGAGTTGGTGACACATAATTCAGCCAGTGTCGCATTATCCGTTGACAGTATGCCTCCCCCTGACGAAAACAGGAACCATCAGGTACGAGGGGCTGACAGGCGGTAAGGGACACCAAAGAGAGAGAGAGAATACTTGGGCACGTCGCTCGAATGAAGGTGCGCGCACTGTGAGAAAACTCTGTCAAAGCTGGTAACATCTTCTGCCCATATGTGAAGATATTACCTGAATTCGGTATCACGTAGGATTCCTATTTTAAGTGATTTATAAAGGACTACTACGATAATATGGAAATTTTCTAATCGAGTATCGTAAAGGAGGCCTTCAACAAGATTATCGTTCAATGTCTTAGTTATTACTCAAATTTTATGAGTGTGTGCAACACTGTTTTTCGTATTGATTCATTATTCTTGAAAGTTTACTGCGCGAAGTTAAGAGGCTCTCGTAGATGATTTCGTTTCGCTGTGCAAGTGTGTGCAGTGAGGGACTGTTAATTTCCTGTCATAAACTGCTTTACGTTCATAGTGGATAACAGCGAAATTTTCTCTCAGTAATGTGTGCCTCTTCTGTAAATCTTCCGTGGTAGGTTTTTTGCGATGAGCCACCTCATGGGAGTTTCAGTCAAAAATGGCCAGATCGAATAAATGATTTCACAGTGTCTCCTCTCTCTCTCTCTCTCTCTCTCTCTCTCTCTCTCTCTCTCTCTCTCTCTCTCTCTCTCTCTCTCTGTCAGCTGCAAAACGCGTATTCCTTGACATTCTTAATCATGACACGAAAATCAAGGGCCAATATGAAGACAATGTTGATTGTTTTCTTTGATTCTAGGGGCATTGTTCACAAGGAATTTGTCCCTCCCGGCCAGAGAAAGAACGGAAATATTTACGTTGAAGTTCTGACACATCTGAGAGCTCGTGTGGCCGGAGTTCGAACGGAGTTGGAAGAAGGGGGCAGGTGGATCCTTCATCACGACAATGCGCCCGCTCACACGTCGCTCGTTGTGCGTGAGTTTTTGGCCCGAAGCTCAATCACCGTGACAGACCACCCGCCTTATTCACCCGATGTAGCCCCGTGTGACTTCTTCATGTTCCCGAAATGCAAAATGGTGCTTCGGGGGCGGCATTTGGGAGATGTGGAAACCATCAAGGTGGAAACGACACGGCAACTGGACAACATCACAACTGAAGACTTTCAGCAATGATGGAGACCATATTGTAATACCTGAATATTTGTAAAATAAAGTTATTATTCAACTTTTATACGTATTTTCTGGACAAACCTCGTAGGTAACAGTAGCAGTTAAAGAAAGTACCGAGAAATAGTTAATTTACTGTCAGTTTATATTTTGTTATTTTTACGAGTATACTTAGACGTTGAAATTACGATGCGCAGTTTTAATAAAAATTTTAACTTGAATTATTTTCAAGATGACAGCAATAAAAAGGCAAAATATATGGAATACGAACTTGAGGTGGAACCAGAATAAAGTGAATTACTCGCAATCAGTACGTTTCGCGTTTAGTCCAGATCATACCCCTGTTGTTGCCAACAAAATTGCGCTGAGCCCGCATTCCTCTCAAAACTGTTTAATCGTGCACGAGCGGCTGCGGTGCTCCTTACCCTGCGCTTCTTTGGGTGCTACTGTTTTTCTCACGCAAGAAACCACTCTCGATAACTTTTAATTGGCTAACTCAGACGAAGTTTTAATGCTTGTTTCAGTCGCGCTTCAAGCTTTCATCAAGCTTGGCCTCTGGGATAATTACTGGGCAAGTTTTTTGCCAGATGGTACATCATGCTTTCCCTTGCGCTCAACTGGGCACTAGATTCCCTATTTAAAGAAGCATTTAAAATTGTGTCAAGTAATATGTGAGATCATATGACGTATCTATTCTCATAGGTTTTTGTTTAATTACACTCATGCTCATAAATTAAGTATAATGCTGATGCATGGGAAAACAACGCTCTCGTGGGCGGTTTGCGGGATTAAATGACCTCGGGTTATGACCATGCGGTGCATCTGACCTGTGGTCGTCGCACGTGGCGCTGGCAGCAGTCGACACACCAGAAGTGTGTTGGTGCATGCCAGAGTACGGTGCAGCGAGTAAGTGTGCAGACGTTTTCAGATGTGCTAATGGTTACTGAGTGTTAAAAATGGCTCAAAGAACACATTTTGATGATGTTATGAGGGGTAGACTACTAGGGCGACTGGAGGCTGGTGAAACACAGCAGAACGTAGCACGGGCCCTCCGTGTGCCACAAAGTGTGATCTCAAGATTATGAAACGATATCAGCAGATAGGAATCATGTCCAGGCGCTACAGTACTGGACGTCCACTGTGTACAACACCACAAGAAGACCGATATCTCACCATCAGTACCCGCAGACGACCACGGAGTACCGCAGGTAGCCTAGCTCGGGACCTTACCGCAGCCACTGGAACAGTAGACTCAAGACACACAGTCTATAGACGAATGAACAGACAATGTTTATTCGACCGGAGTTCTGCAAGGTGCATTCCACTGACACCTGGTCACAGGAGAGCCCGTAAAGCCTGGTCTCAAGAACGCAGTACATGGTCACTGGAACAGCGGTCCCAGGTTATGTTCACTGACGAGTCTAGGTATAGTCTGAACAGTGATTCTCACCGGGTTTTCATCTGGCGTGAACCAGGAACCAGATACCAACCCCTTAATGTCCTTGAAAGGGACCTGTATCGAGGTCGTGGTTTGATGTTGTGTATTTCACAGAGGAACTAACAGATCAGGTGTATCGGAACGTCATTTTGCACCAGTATGTCCGCTTTTTCAGCAGCGTAGTCGATCCCACCTTCCTCCTGATGAATGATAAGGCACGGCCCCACCGAGCTGCCATCGTGGGGGAGTCCCTTGAAACAGTCATTTTGTGACTAAGGTAACACACACGAAACAGATCTGCAAGTGTACAGTATTGGTAATAAGTTGAGAAAACCGTCCCGAAGCACATGTGCTGCAAAACGCCACTGTTTCCTGCGCATGTACCCCGACATCAATATGGGATATGATCACCATGTTCAGTTACAAAGGTCGCACAATGGGTTGGAATATTCTGGATCAGGTGGTCGAGCAGCTTCTGGGGTATAGCCTCCCATTCTTGCACCAGTGCCTGTCGGAGCCCCTGAAGTGTCCTAGGGATTTGAAGACTTGCAGTGATACGTCGACCGAGAGCATCCCAGACTTGCTCGATGGGGTTTAGGCCTGGAGAACAGGCAGGCCACTCCATTCACCTGATAGCTTCTGTTTCAAGGTACTCCTCCACGATGGCAGCTCGGTGGGGCCGTGCATTATCACCCATCAGGAGGAAGATGGGATCCACTGCACCCCTGAAAAGGCGGACATACTGGTGCAAAATGACTGTTTCAATGTTCTAGGCGCTACAGTATGGGAACGCACGACCGCTACGGTCGCAGATACGAATCCTGCCTCGGGCATGGATGTGTGTGATGTCCTTAGGTTAGTTAGGTTTAAGTAGTTCTAAGTTCTAGGGGACCTATGACCTCAGAATTTAAGTCCCATAGTGCTCAGAGCCATTTGAACCATTTGAACTAGCTAACTAACTAACCTCCTACTCCTACGAAGTAAATAAGTATTTTTTATTTATCCATAACCATTTTCCACGCAAAAATGAAAACATGGATTTTCTTGAATTACAGCGCCAACTACCAAGAATCAAAACAAATGTTTGAGACAAAATGTACGTAGTTTTTTTTATGGAGAATCTGAATCTGCAATAAAAAATGTGGGTCCCCTTTTGAAATTTTAAAGTTGGCTCCGACGCCACCCCCAGGCGGCTGAGGTGGCGGGCTAATTTTAGCACCAGCAGATGTCCCTCTCGAAAATAATCAACTTTGGGTTCTACACATTTTTTCGTGTGAAGCTTATTTTTCGAGTTATTCTAGTTTTTTTAACTTAAGACTTACACCTTTTATTTTGAAAATTCACGGTCACACAATTTTCAAAAGAGTCAGTTAATTCTAAAAGAAATATTCCGTGTTCACATATTTAACGACATCGAGAGAGAGAGGGGGAGGGGTTGGGGGGGGGGGGGGGAGACGGAGATTCAAGGATAGTAATATAATTATGAAAAACTCAGCACAGTTCTCTCTCTCACCGATGAAACGGGCGTTTTTATGTGATCTGAAACCACGATTCACTATTGAATCTTTCTAACAATGGGCAATGTTTAAGATAAAAGATTATTCTTGATTGCTTCTTTGCTCAGACCGCATGCAAACGACGCAAAAACACTGACATCATTGTAGACGTTCATAAAATAAGTAGAAAGTTTGAGTGATAAAGTTAATCAAAGTAACATTATGTTCCTGTTGACCGCCCGTTAAGATATGAACGTAGCGCCGAGTGCGGGTACAGTTGGTGGTAGGAGCTGGGCATGAGCGACCATCGGGCCAGCGCAGTGTGTTCTGCGCGCCTGTGTCCTGGTTCGCTCGCGAGGTAAACAGTTCGCAGCGACTGCCGCCGTGTTTAAAGAGCACTCGGTGGGTGCCCGCTCCCGCTCTGCCCGCCTACACACACACACACACACACACACACACACACACACACACACACACACGCTTCCACCCACTCACACAAACACGCACCCACGCACTCACACATGCACATATTCACACACACGCACGCATACATGCACACAGAGGCACAAGAACCGCGGGGCTTCAGCGCTCACCGACAAGGCCACATCAGTTGCAAGGGACGCAGCCGGCAATGCTTCTCAACCGATCGCTTTCCCTCATACCGAAGTCGGTAGGCCTTTACACAGAGGTCAAGCGCTATTTCTTTGAGAGGGTCAGGTTTTGTCTTTAAATTTAACGTTGTTGTCGGTGTTTCCTTTTAAAAGATAAGTCTGAATTTCCTAACGTCGTAAAATTCTTCGCAATATAAACAAAAAAAATCATAATCTTTGCGATGAAAAATTCGAGACAGTGGATGAAACGTACGACCACCACTTCATGCCAGAAACGAGACAGCTTTCAGAGTAGTGGATGGAAGGGTGAAGGCGAAGTCGACTTCATTGGTCGGAAGGGTATGTTCTCTGATTACTTCGCAAAATGATGATAGTAGCTGCAGGACGTTGTGTTAGACCTACTAATATTAAACATACATGAGAAGAGACCTTCCGTGTTAGTGACTTTCAAGAGTAGCTCTTCAGGAAATGTATCTACCCACTGGATCGAATTTGGTCAAAGCTATATTTTACTGTATCTTGTCCTTCAGGCATGCATGGATATCAAAACATGATCGAGCAGTTATACTGTGTATTAATAAATTTATCGCTGATTGCGAATTCTTTGAGATCAGCTGTTTTATGTTTGGGTATACTACCTGACACGCATTAGAGAGAATAATGAGACTGTGTGTTCAACATTATCGTCTTCCTTATTGCCCGTTTAGGCTTACGTGCATGTCTGAAGGAACAGATATCGTAAAATAAGTATTAGAAGCGTAGACAGGAAAAAATTACGATAATAACTTTGAACACCGTATCTCATTCGCCCCACTGTGGCAACCGAGCAAGGTGGCGCAGTGGTTAGCACACTGGGCTCGCATTCGGGAGGAGGACGGTTCAATCCCGCGTCCGACCATCCTGATTTAGGTTTTCCGTGATTTCCCTAAATCGCTCCATGCAAATGCCGGAATGGTTCCTCTGAAAGGGCACGGCCGACTTCCTTCCCTAATCCGATGAGACCGATGACCTCGCTGTTTGGTCTCTTCCCCCAAAACCAACCAACCAACCTACTGCGGCAATTCAATTAATATTTCGAGTATTAGGAGGAGTAGACAGTATGGCTGATGGAAGTTAGGATCGGTCCCGAGAGCGTGCCCAATGGTTAGGGCGAACACTCGTGATAAGACGGAAATCTGGGTTCGAGTCCCAACCCGGCACAAATTTCCAGAAGTCATTAACAGGTAGTATATGACAAAGAATTTCGTAACTGGCCCAACTACGTCGACCTGAAAGAGGAGTAATCCAAGGATAAAAACATTCTGATGAAGTCCACAACCTATTGCTTTTCATAAAGTGGGGCCACAGCCATAATTATTTCATTAAGGTCAGTACCGCCATTAGACCGTTTTTTATTTGCAGTGTTACATTTACACGATCATGATTTCGGCTTCAAAGTGGCATTATCAAGTGTTTTAATATTATACAGTGCCTAAGATGGCATACTGTCGCAGTTGAAATACATCATTAGACACATTGTCTAAGGGTCAATATTTGTGGTTAAAGCCTTTTTTTTTTTACACTTAGCCATTTTACACTTAGCCAACTGTCATTCAGTCAAGATGGTATACTCAGTGGTAAAGCAGTAGGCTTTTACCACAAATATTGACCCTTAGATAATGTGTATAATAGTGTATTTTAAATACAACGGTATGCCATCTTAGGCACTGTATAATATTAAAACACTTGATATTGGCACTTTGAAGCCGAAATCATGATCTTGTAAATGTAACACTGCAAATAAAAATGGTTCAAATGGCTCTGAGCACTATGGGACTTAACATCTATGGTCATCAGTCCCCTAGAACTTAGAACTACTTAAACTTAACAAACCTAAGGACATCACACAACACCCAGCCATCACGAGGCAGAGAAAATCCCTGAGCCCGCCGGGAATCGAACCCGGGCGTGGGAAGCGTGAACGCTACCGCACGACCACGAGATGCGGGCTGCAAATAAAAAACAGTCTAATGGCGGTGCTGATTTTAAAAGAAACTATTACTTTTCATTCTGCCCTCGTTCATGACATCACAAGACTTTCCACACCACGTATGCATTTCCAAAAAGCAATCAAGCTCATATATCACAGTTTTTGCTGCAACCTGATATTTGCATCAGATAACTACTGAAGTTTTGTGGTGTTAAGTCAAAAGATATTGGACGTGTTATGACAAATGGAAACCTGTGACAGGCTAAGATTCGAACTCAGATTTCTGCTTATCACAAGCAGTGGCCTGAAACATTACAGTATCAGAGCACACCTCCAGACCAGCCTATCATTGTCACTAATGTTCCTACTGCTGATTACCGAACACTTCTACCAGAAATTCTCCTACGGGGAAATGGAGTTGGTAGAGTATCATTGTCTACCCTCGCACAACGCATGTATATCAAATTATTTAAACTTTTTGTCATTTCATATTGTCGTATCTTCATCGATTTGGCCCGCTATTGATTCCATGGGAGTAGTAAAAGTAGTAGTAGTAGTTTTATTCATTCTTGGGTCACATACAGTAGAATACTGAACAGGTCATGTTTTTATAGTTCCAGAGGAAACAAAACGTAAGTGATAAATACAGATATTTAATTACTCACAGGTCTAGTTAGACATCGATACGACACGCAGGCGAAGCCGCTGATCTACGAGCAGGCATGTAGCCCTGATCACCTCGGACTTCAAACTGGAACTGCCATAGGGGGACGATCCATTTCATGCCATCGTCTAGCAGCCAAGCCAGCCGCGGGAGTCACAGACTCGACACATGGCGTCTGCAAGCCCTTGCCAACAGCTTGGGCACGTATGACATTCACCGACAGCCAGCTCACCACACCTGCTGTAAAGTGGACACCTAAGTCACCAGCCGTTGCTATGATGTGGCAGCATCCGTTACGTCCGCAACTCACTCACCATCTGCGGAGGCGGAGCCATGGCCAGTTTCCTTTATGGAAGCAGCGATTAATAAAGAATGTTGTTGAAACGTGAAGACCAGGCCACGTTCTATTTGGTTGCCTATCACAAACTTTAGAAAAAGAGTTCTTTCCATTGGAACTTGCAACTTTTTAAAGCAGCTGTCGCCCACCTTTAGTTTTGCCCAATAAAGGTGATATCTCTGATTAAAGGTTTAATAAAACTTCTGCATAACGGAGAGAAATATAGACGCAGACTCTCACTAACTTAAGACAAGACCCATAGCAACGATTCAATTTTCAGGCCCATCTACCTCTTCTGTTCCCTTCTGCATACCTCACAAATTTGAATTTTAGTATGGCAACCTGCAGATGGAGAGAGGATGCTCGATACAGGTCACTAATTTAGTACTTACATGTATTCCCATAACCCTTGTAGAGTCTTGCACATTACTCTAAGAAACAACTTGGTATTTGTCTGAAGTAATTTGTTGTTATAGTGGTCTTCAGTCCTGAGACTGGTTTGATGCAGCTCTCCATGCTTCTCTGTCCTGTGCAAGCTTCTTCATCTCCCAGTACCTACTGCAACCTACATCCTTCTGAATCTGCTTAGTGTATTCATCTCTTGGTCTCCCTCTACGATTTTTACCCTCCACGCTGCCCTCCAATACTAAATTGGTGATCCCTTGATGCCTCAAAACATGTCCTACCAACCGATCCCTTCTTCTAGTCAAGTTGTGCCACAAACTTCTCTTCTTCCCAATCCTATTCAATACCTCCTCATTAGTTACGTGATCTATCCACCTTATCTTCAGCCTTCTTCTGTAGCACCACATTTCCAAAGCTTCTATTCTCTTCTTGTCCAAACTATTTATCGTTCATGTTTCACTTCCATACATGGCTACACTCCATACAAATACTTTCAGAAACGACTTCCTGATACATAAATCTATACTCGATGTTAACAAATTTCTCTTCTTCAGAAACGCTTACCTTGCCATTGCCAGTCTACATTTTATAATCTCTCTACTTCGACCATCATCAGTTATTTTACTTCCTAAATAGCAAAACTCCTTTACTACTTTAAGTGTCTCATTTCCTAATCTAATTCCCTCAGGATCACCCGATTTAATTCGACTACATTCCATTACCCTCGTTTTGTTTTTGTTTATGTTCATCTTATATCCTCCTTTCAAGACACTGTCCATTCCATTCAACTGCTCTTCCAAGTCCTTTGCTGTCTCTGAAAGAATTACAATGTCATCGGCGAACCTCAAAGTTTTTATTTATTCTCCATGAATTTTAATACCTACTCCGAATTTTTCTTTTGTTTTCTTTACTGCTTGCTCAATATACAGATTGAATTTAGTAATTTAGGAAGTCTTAAACCAAGATGGCCAGATGAAGATCTGAGCCTCCATCCTCCCAAAAACGAGGTCATTCTTTTTAAAACAGGGCTTCCTTATTCAGTTGTGTACAACGCCGTCTTCTTTATACGGTTCTAGCAAAGAAATTTTTTCACAATGTTGAAAGCAAGAGTTACCTTGTTCATTCATTCCTCAACAGTCCCTGTGCACACTACACACATTATTTCACCATGTAAAGAGCTGGTACTACATTGTCATTCATTTCTTAATACCACTCACATGACACAGACATATTGCTGTCTGGTAACAGAACTTTACGGGCATGGATGTGTGTGATGTCCTTAGGTTAGTTACGTTTAAGTAGTTTCTAAGTCTAGGGGACTGATGACCTCAGATGTTAAGTCCCATAGCGCTTAGAGCCAACAGGACTGTAACGATGTTTGTTTACCATTTCTGTGCACTGCAATTTCCCTTTGATTAACCGAAAAATTAAGACAGCATCAGCAAACTCCGCTTCTAGTATTCGGATAAGGTAAATACTCTTTAAAAAAAAAAAACACTTAAAATTTTTACACCACCCAATGGTGGTTATGATCTGAAAAAAGGTGGACAAAAATCGAAAACAAATATGACAGCCATCGAATAAGTTGATTACTATAGCATCTTGTAGAGGAGACTTTGGTGCATGTTACTCCGAAAGGAAAGTGGGATATCTTTGATTACTGAGATACTACGTTAGTTGAAATTTACTATTCTCGGCAGAGCGTTAACGACGCATAGCAGCTCCGAAATATCACCTTTATTGAAAGTGCTTGAAACATTTTACCCGAGTGTTCTGTTTCAGTTACTTTTTTGTATAGGATATTAAGGAAGGGTATATACGCTATTAGTGTATATAATATTTTCATTAATTTATACTGTTCTGTGTTATAAATTTGTGTCAAAGACGACTCTATCTAATGGTTTTCCTCGTAAAACTTTTTACAGAAAATTAGCAAAAGAGTTATGCGTTCAGCCTTCTTCCGGAATTTCTAACATAGGGCGTATGGCTTACGATGTTTTGTAATAGAATGTGAAATAAAATTCCGCCTGGCCTCTGTACTTAATGTTGGAGACTTTTTACAACAAACAGTATGTTGAATACTATACTTACAAATACAAATAATCAAATAAGGAATATCAGGGGAAAAATCCACAAAATAAAGATCAGTACCACATGAACGATGCAACTTTGGAGGATTTGATGGCATTTGTGGGACTTTTGTAGACAGCGGGCCTAATCCGCTCAAACAGACATAACTTGAACGATTTGTGGCGTACAGATGCTACTGGAGTTGCAATCTTCCTCACTACAATGTCACTGCAAAGGCTTTACTTTCTCCAAAACTGTTTGAGATTCGATGATAAGAATACCCAGGACGAAAGGAAAAAGACTGACAATCTGGCTGCTATAAGAGATATTTTTGATAATTTTGTTGAAAATGTTTAACAACATTATATGTCGTCTGAGAACCTTACTATTGATGAGGTGCTGTTATCTTTCCGAGAGAGATGTCCTTTCCGTGTATAAATGTCAAACAAACCAGCCAAATACGGCATATAAAAATATATGCTCTTGTAGATGCGAAGTCTTTCTATATCCTCAAACTGGACGTATACTCTACAAAACAACCACCAAGACCTTACCAACTTAGTAATAAAGTATATAATATTGTATACCGTTTAGTGGAGCCAGTTACGAAAACAAATAGGCATTTGACGTTCGATAATTGGTTTACTAGTTACTCCCTTACGATCCATCTCTTAAAAGAACGTTCGTTGATTTCTGTCACCACAGTCCGTAAAAAACAAGTGTGCCTGAGAAAAGGAACAGAAGTATATACTTCTCGATGTCGGTTCCAAAAGGAAGTTACATTGGTGTCCTAGGTACCTAAAAAAATGAAGTTGTGCTGGTTATGTCAACTTTAAACTACGATAAAAACATAGACCAATCGAAGGTGATAAAAGAAAACCGGAAATGATTATTTATTACAATGCAATTAAAGCCAGTGTCGATGTCGCAGATGAACTGAGTGCCACTTATGATGTTCTCCGCAACAGCAAACGTTGACCTATGACAGTTTTTTTATGGTATACTCAATATGGCTGCTATAAATGTCATCACAGTTTGCAGAAAAAATAAGAAAGGTGACAAACACGCATGAAGTGACGGGATTTCATTCATAGTTTAGGTTTGAATCTGATAAATGACAGTATTCGCATTAGACAAGAAAACGTACGTCTTCCAGGGAAATTCGAAATAGGATTGCTGATCAACTGGCATCAAGAATAATGAGTGGTAGATATGTCAGGGGCGGCGACTGTACTGAAGAAAAAGGCAGGAAAACAAAACATCGTTGTTCGAAGTGTGAGAAGCCAATACGTATGGAGCACGAGATTTTCATGTACGGAGTATGCGCTGATTTGTAGGTGTAATATTGGTGCTGAGCTAATTGATCTCATAAGACCTTTTATTTTATTTTTCTGTTTTGTAATTAGAAGATATCATTATTTTAATTAATCAAATCAACTGAAATTTTGTTCGAATTTTGTACAAAGAAAAATATAGACACTTCATTATTTCACGCAAATAAAAAGTGTCATATCTTAAACATAGTATTTTGCTTACTCATCTTGTTTAATAGACACCACACTAAAGCCAAAAAATACTTAATACATGATTATAGTAATAAAAATTCGTCATCAGATTTTCAAGTATCTCATACCCACCTCACAGCTGGTGTAAAAATTTCTCGTCTCATTCACACCGGGTTAAATGAAGATGAAAATAAACTCAACGAGCAACTGAACGGTTTCTTCAAAACAAAAAAATGCCTCTTTCTTCTTCCATTATTGTTGACGTATTGAAATTTAATGCAAATGTATGGAAATTTAATTCTAATTTGTACGGAAACCTAATATAAAATCCACTTTCTGCAGACTCGTTCCACTATGTACTCTACAGACTGTTTAGACCACTAACGAAAAATCTGCAGATTCCAGTACCGCGACAACTAGTACACCGAAATCAAAATTCACGGAATCAAAGGAACGTTGTCGACCAAGTATGGAGTTCGAGAAGCAAGTGATCGAAGCAAAAGAAGAAAAGAGAATGATTTGCTTAACACAGTAAGCAAATTGGAATTATTGTTGGCTACTCTTCTGGTACCTTTACTGCTGCAAGTATCGTCAAAGAAATCACAAGAAAATCTCCAGCGAGAGTTAATACATACAGATTAGTGTTAAAATGATCAACAGCTTTCCTGGTCATTAAAATATCTGCTGATGAGACATTGTCTGACTTCGTTGAAGGAAAACTATCTAAATATCAGTACATGCCAATCAGAAATTCAATGAAAAAACAATGTTCCTATCCATCCCGCTTACGAAAACATAGTAGAAGCCAAATGCAGGTGTTCCCCACGATATGCACACGTGAGAGAGATTCGTGCGGATGTCAGTATGTAAACACTCTTAAATCATACATCAGACAGAATTTTAAACGTTGAAAAGAACTCAATGAAAATATTATTTCCAAAACTTTAAAAAATGAGAGGTTGATATTAAAATGGGCATTTGGTTATTCTTCAGATCATCGTGAGTACAAACAAAAGTTTACTGATGGAAGTGATTCGGACGCTAGTGTTTTTATAACTTCATTGGTTCCATTCCAACTAGTATCGAAGATAATCTCTAACAAAAAGAAGTAATGATATGTGAAAACCCTGCAGCTTAATCACCTCGTTTTTGTAGCTCTATAAGGCTAAAATTTTCACACGAAAATGTAAAATCTGTAAGCGAGAAGGAATGTATTGACGAGGAAACTGCGTCCTTCTCAAACCGTCTGAGACGGAAAACAAATAATGTATTTTGAAATGGTTTTCACAATGACTGATGGAAAAGTCTGTAATGCAGTAACATCTACTACACTGCCGTTGCACTGCTTCTTGTAAGGAGAAACGTTAAAACAATTTAATAATCTCGAATTTATGAAATATATAGTGGTCAATGTTTCCAGTTTACGTTACGGATAAACGATCTTACACGCATCGATTCGTTGCTTTAAGTATTTACTTCACCTTGGATATAAACATGAAAGTAAGAAATGGCAGTCGCAATCAACAGGAGACAAAAAAAGTTTCGCGATACGGGAAAAATAACAATTCAGAAGGAGTTTAAAGCGCAGTTAGGGCTTATTTCTGATCGCCCAAAAGCTGGGCACAGGAACTCCAATGATGGCAATACTGGTCGTCGTATTTTTGATGATTGATCAGTATCTGCTCAAATCCTGGGGCTGCACCAAGACTTCATTCATCAAGTTCACTTTATCTTGCAGGTCATCTCATGTGGCTATAACATGACCTTCGAAAAATTTCGAAGATACTGTCACGATACTGCAGAAATGTGCGTAGACAAGTTCCCCTGGTAATACATGTCTACGACAGCTCTTCATCTTGCTGCGGAGTGTTCAGACAATAGAATCAGCAATATTACCAATAGGCCATTTACCTGAAGATGCTCAGGAAGCTAAAAATATGGTACCTAGGAACCACTTATATCGAGAATCAGAAAAATGAAACCCAGCATCATTTCTCGCCTCACCTCACCACAATTTCCACTGATAGCTTTATACGTCTCATAAGACTGGAAATTTCGGCCAGTCGATCTACACCACCTGCGTAATCCTTGCGCAGCAGCTTATACCCGAAGACAGAAAATACAAAGATGTGCTGGAAAGTAATACCTTTGAATTTTTGTGACAGCTCTTGAAGCTTTTGAAAGACACAAACTTTATTAACATTATACCTTTTTACTCTTTACGTTTACATACTTATCTCTCGACATACTTACCCAGGTGACGAGCACGTTTCTCCCAACAAGAGACTAGTTTGTTGATATCGTCACTGTAGAATGTTTGACTTTGTTGGAGCCACAACCTCAGCTTACTTGCACCGCTTCGTCACTATCGAAGTCAAGTCCTTCGAGGTGTTGTTTAAGCTTTCGACAGAGATGAAAATCGGACTACAAGATGGAAGTCTACAGAAAAGCAGTACATAAGATAATATAGAACCGATACTAGAGAAATAAGTAAAGGAGGTGCTGCAAAAGATAAGAAATGGCAAGGCAAGTGAACTGTGAGGAACTGTGAAAATGAAGACTCCCCTCAAATGGTCGGACGTACATGTAAACTGTACAGTCAGATTGTGGAGGGAGAGGAAATACCAATAGACTGGTGTGTATCTTACATACTTGCCATCTATAAAAATAGGAAACAAGAAGCACTCAATAGCTATAGGACGATTAGTTTTACGGCACCGTTCAGTCGACCTTTTAGCGCTATATTGAAAAGCAGATTGGAGAATGAGATTGAGCGAATGATGCGAGAGAACCAGGCAGGTTTTACAGTTGGGCGATATTGTATGGGTCATATTTTTAGCCTTAGACAAATAAGTGCGAAGCCGTGTTCTAATGTTAGGAAGAACGTCTAATACTCCTGGATTTAGAGACAGGTTATGAAACTGTACCCGTCAACACACTGTTGGAAGCGAAGAAGTATATTGGTACAGAAGCACGTCAAATATCCATGATTCGGAGATGTACCCCTAATCGTACACAGCTTTCAGAGTAGTCATTAAGTTGAGTAATTATAAACATCGAAAGTGCTTCGAGCTGCAGTATGTTGTCAATCCTGTTTAAAAAATATATGCAGCATATGTTGGAACTGTGAAATCAGTCATGCTGGGATATCGGAATTCCTTTCCACCATGGTACTACCTACTGTTTATTATTTGCCGTTGATTAAACACTGATAACACAAAGTAGAGAGGATGTCAAATTTATGATAAAGCAGTTAATGGAAGCGTTTGAACAAGGCAGGCTTATAATTAATCTGAATAAACAGCATATCTGGTAGTGGGCGGTGATGGAGGGGGTATAGTACAATCGCAAGGAGCTATTAAAGCTGTAAAGCAGTTTACATACTTAGGACCAATTATCCATTTCTCGGGAAGCTGTGAAGCACATGCGGCACGCAGGATCCAGCAGGTAAGGGGAACAATTAAGATGTTAAATGAACCTCTGTGGAGCAGTAGTGGAAAGTATTCTATTATGTGGCGCGGAATGATGGATTCTGGGGGAGCGGCAGAGAAATAGAGTACAGGCAGCAGAGACGGACGGAATAAGGAGGACAGCCATGATATCCAGAACAAAGAGGAGAGGAAATGAGGGAATTAGGGAGTTAATGGATATGAAACAACCATCGTGCACAGATTTGAGAGTAGAGCTGTTCAGTGCTATGGCTACGTACGGCGAATAGAGCAAGAATGATAGCCAAAAGCAGGTCCCCAGTGGTCGCAGCCTGGAAGGAGGAAGCGTGGAGGGCCGAGAGTAACCTGGGGAGCGGGAGTAGCTGTAATGAGGAAGAGAGGTCTGAAAGAGGAAGCTGACGGATGCGAATACAGGGTAAATGCTGAAGAGTGAAGAAGATCTTGAAAGTAAGTATGAAAATCTGATGGAGTATCATCGAAGACAGTGAACCCAATGCGTCCGATTATTGCAGATGTTGCAACGCTAGTGTGTAGTCTGGCTTTGTGGTGCTGAACGAGAGGGTGCTCCAAGTCTGGATGACTAGAAACTCAATTTGGCACGCTGTTTTTCACACACCAAGGAAGTTACTTTACACATAGTCGTGTTACACGCTCTAATTCGGAGCCCCCCTAGCGGCAAAAGGCTGTCTCTTGCGAAGCGGAAAAGTCGAATGAGTAATATGCTGAACATATAATACCTCAACCAACAATAACAACAGAATAAAAAATTCAAATGCATTACTTTTCAGCACGAATTCTTTGATAACTACTGAATTTCAATGTTGGTCCCTTAGGATTACCCTATTCCCGAAGACTTCCTCAGTTAGCCACATCCAATATAGCTATCGATCCTAAAGGACAGATAGAAACTGTGCAGCGGGTCTTCCGGTCGCAACAAACTAAAACTGCATTTCAGTGTAGTTCTGTAGAGCGTGCTGCGTATCCAACAATGAAAAGAAGATTTCAGCTTTTAGAAAGTGTGGAGGCGGATAGATACCAATTCATGTCTCAGGCAGGAAGAAAAGTCAGGATTCTGAGCCGGAATCATGTGCACATGTCAGTCGCACACAGCACTTTCCTTGAAGCTAAGCCCAGATACGTTTGCAGACACGTAGGTGGTGCGAAACCTTTTTAATCAGTTTACTATAATTTAAACCGTCAAAAGACTTAGCAGCCTCAAAAACAATTCCCGTGGTAATAATTCCTGATTTATTGATTCTAACAGATTTATCATTGCAAACAGCATGTTTGTTTGCAGTCCTTTTGAACTTTTTGGCACTGTAAACGTTTTGCTCTACTAACAGTGCATAAATTCTATAATAGACTACCTGTTCATCGCTTTATTTATTTATATTTTTCATGGTTAGGGTGTTTATCTGGCTCACTATTACTTAACTTTTCTGAAATCGAGGATTAAGATCAGGGAAATAACGTGGAAGGATTAGGCCCCTTTAATTGACATGATTTTTCCTTGGACAACAACATTTATTTTTATATAATTTTGATAACAGGATCCCTTTGAAAAACAGGCAGGAAAATGAAGTTAATTGCCATTATAAGCGTTCAAAATGGTGAGTAAGACAGCCATTAAATTACAATAATAATAAGAACCTTAAACAAATTCAAGAAATAAGACCTTAATAATATTGGTCTTTCTAAAAATTTTAAATTAAACAATTTTAAATAAATCAACCAAATAAAATAATTAAACCAGTTCTAGATAAATTTCTTCAAAACATGCGCCAAATGATTTACAATAAAGATATAACAAGGATACAATATATGTTACACATTAAAGGGAAAACTTCTTGTGCGAAGCCAGTTAAAGGTCTATTGGCTGGCAACAAAATGTCATTTAAAGTGCAAGTCAGATAACGTAAGATACTGAGCTTGAGCGCAGACAGCCAAGATGATGGCGATGATGTTTGGTTTGCGGGCGCTCAACTGCGCGGTCAGCAGCGCCCGTACAGTCCCAGATTTCACACATTCCAATTTCATTCACAATCCAATCTAGCCACTGTCACGAATGATGATGATGAAATGATAAGGACAACACAAGCACCCAGACCCCGGGCAGAGAAAATCCCGCAGCCAAGATGCGCGAATGCAAACAAACAGCAATCCGCGCTTGGAAATGCTCCTCGACAGCCGTGCACATGGTCGCAATAAAGCCAGGCGCTGCGGGATGAAGCCCCGAAACGGAACACTCTACCTGCAACATAGTAAGTGCTCTTAACAAAGATAAGTGTCTAACTGGATTATACTAGAACTAAAGATATGTTTTAACCGTGGTTGCACCAATGCAGCGCTTCAAGTAAGGTAAATGGTTAAAATGGCTCTGAGCACTATGGGACTTAATATCTGAGGTCATGAGTCCCATAGACTTAGAAACTACTTAAACCTAATTAACCTAAGAACATCACACACATCCATGCCCCAGGCAGGATTCGAACCTACGACCGTAGCAGCAGCGCGGTTCCGGACTGAAGCGCCTAGAACCGCTCGGTCACAACAGCCGGCAAATAAGTTAATACACCCTAGGAAATAAGCTTCGCTAAAAGGGAAATGCAGCAAGGGAGCTATAAGTTCTTCCAGGAAGGATATAATAAACAACTCGGTAGGGTCTTACCATTAGCTGGAACTCAACTATTTTAAAAGGGCTGGCTAATAGTCATATCAGCCCATCAGCTTCTAAAACATCATGAAAACAAATATTAAAACGTTCCAGTAAACAAGGGTTCACAAAACAGCCGTTTGCGAGATGACTGCCAATCTACATCTACGTTCATACTCCGCAAGCGACCCAACGGTGGCAACCCAATGTGTGGTTCCGAGGCGCCACTGTCTTCAGTTTGAAGGATTGTCCGAGTCAGGACAATTGTAAATGAAATGTAAACCTCTCAATTAAGTTACCATCTAGTTTCACTGAAATTTCACTCATGACCCAGGGTACATAAGTACCTTTCCAATACATCCTATAGATTGATAATTTCATAACAAATTCAGGAGAAAAACATAGGTCTCCGAAAGGCATTATTGAAATATAGTGTGGCAAATGACTAGTAGGCGGTTTTAAGTCGCATATTACAGTCACTGGCTTTCAGGACACACGGGTGTAATGGAGTAATGAAGCAAGTTTTGTTTCCGTCTGAGAACTGGGTAGACGGGCGACGGCAGCGGGCAGAAGTCGCCCTCGGGGTCGGCTCGGGTGACCTGGGAGTCTCGGAGAGTCCCAGGCGAGGCCGGGCGCCCCCCCGCTTGTATTCTTACGCGGCGATCGTCCGGCCCTGATGACAATTGGTTGCGTTCGTCCATTAGGCGGGCTGTGTCGCGAAACGGCTGCCGCATCCTCAAGCAGGCCACTGCCGCCCTCTCTCCAATGGAGTTTGTATCGACCAGCGAGCCAACTACTGCGGCCAATTCGCCTGCGGGCCTCAGCCTCCCCCCCCCCCCCCCCCCCCCCCCCACCATTGCTCTGCTCGTCTGCAGTGCCCGCACCGGGCCAGGTCAGCCCCACAAGCCTCATTGCACCCGGAACGGCAGGCCGCTTAGTTTGCCTGTCCTACTCGGGTCAGGCAGGGTGTTTTCTCGTGACACGAAAACGTTCGATTAATCTTAATGTGATTCATACGAGGTGGTATTGCAAAGTTCCCGTGACATATCAATTACAATTATTTTATAGCAAGGACTCTACAAATAATATTTTGAACCTGTTTTGTTAAGGCACTGCCGGTTTCATGGCTTATAGCCAAATCATCAGAGGCATATACAAGTATAAACAACAAGAAATAATGATAGTAATTGTACCCCAATCCATCAAAGTAATACCAGAGCCGGAAGCACTCAATTCTGTGAATAGATAAAAAAAACAAGTGTACTTACAAACATTAGAACATGGTAAATAAAATTTCGAGCAATATACAAGGCCTACTAAGTTGTTTCCTGTATTTTAATGTTTGTAACTTCACTTGTGTTTCTATTTATTTTGATAATTAGATACCGGCCGGAGTGGTCGAGCGGTTCTAGGCGCTACAGTCAGGAACTGCGCTACGGTCGCATGTTCGAATCCTGCCTCTGGCATGGATGTGTGTGATGTCCTTAGGTTAGTTAGGTTTAAGTAGTTCTAAGTTCTAGGAGACTGATGACCTCAGCAGTTAAGTCCCATAGTGCTCAGAGCCATTTGAACCATTTGATAATTAGATGCTTATGTTCTCGTATTACTTTGATGTATATGGATCAATCCTATCATTGTTCATTCCTCGTTGTTTAGATATGCAGACGTTTTCTCTCAGCCAAACTTTAATTCATTGACTAGCCTCTCCATCGCCGTTACTGTTTTAAGTGTGAATGTTGGACCTTCTGTGCTTTTCGCCATGTTCTTTACGCTGTTTTAATGTTCGTAAGCAGACTCATAACCACCTACTTATGGCTTTGGTAATCCTTTGATTTATAGAAGTCAATCACTATCATCGTTTATTTCTTCTTGATACATATGCACCTGATTATGTGGCCAAAAGCTACAAAATTTTTAATGCCTTAATATAATTCTTGCTATAAAATACTACGGCTGGGCATCCCCCAACCACAGAGTCATCTGGATAATTATTGACCTTTTATTTTTATTTTCATCTGTGTTCTTGCTTGTCTGATACGCCCCAGCAAGTTCTCCTTTCCGGTGCCAACCTCTTCATCTCAGAGTAGCAGTCATTTGCTGGATGTATTCCAGTCTCTGTCTTCCTCTACAGCTTTTACCCTTTACATCTAACTTTGATCTTATACTGCACTATCACGTTACATTCACCGATTCGAAAATTTCTGCCACATTCGAAACACGTCTTGGAAGTTTATATTGCGGTATTCAGTATACTTTGTGATTCCGCTTGGATCTCCTCCACTACGCCAAATCTTCGCTTTTCGGCGCAACTTTCATCTTTGGAAGAGGAAGAAGTCGCACGGAGCTGTCTGGCGAATACGACAGGTGTGAAACAACTGGCGCATTGCTTTTACTCAAAAAAAGATCTGAATAATGAAGGCCGTATGTAGTCGTGCAAGTCGTTCGCACGCCACTTCTACTGATACTATGGTGGTTCCTACTAATTAATTTGGATGAGATATGAAGTGTTCCTGCAGTGACAATATTGCGTCTCATATGCTAACGCCGCAGATTTGTGAACTGTTACATGTGGAGGGCTACTTTAAGTATTTGGCGAGAAAACACTCCAGCATTTTCCTCAGATCATCACCTAGCGTGACCTGCGAGAGGCAAGCTTACCACGTTTCTTCTGTAGCTGTCTCCTTGTTCCACCGGATTTCTTCTCAGTCAGCCGCAGATCCTAACGTGCGTGCATTAAACAGTGGATTATTGGAGTAACATGTGGGAATATTCCGGCACTAAAATAATTTAAGTTAAAATACTGGTATGCTACCTGACGTTTCTTTGCTCCACTCTCAAAATCTGGAAACTAAACATTATAATGAACATTTTCTAAGAAGAACAATTTTAGTATTAAGGTTTGCATGAGAGATCTCAGGACCTAATGTAACGACTATCATCACACGAGTTTGTCGACACAGAACCTGCACAGAAATGTTCAAGAGGCAATTCCAACTAACAGTTGCATTTTACACTGAATGAAATAACATCCTCTGGATGCACTTTTGGCTCTCGGAAAACTAGTCACAGGGTGTATAGTGAGCTAGCCTAGGGTTCGCACCTGCTCACGTAGAGCGCCGCTCTTGATTGGTCGATTCGGTCCACCAATGATGTATAACATTAAATGGAAGCTGTTTGTATGGATGATGCCACCAGCATATTTCGAACTCTACACAAACATTTGAACAGTAAATAAAAATAATCAAAGCTATCCGCTTGACACCAATACTACCAGGTGAATCACAGCTTTCTATGCACGCTTCAGCACGACTCGGCTTCGTTCTCACGTTCTCCGACTATCTGTCGTTTGTGTGGTTGGGTATTCTACTGATTTTGCCTGCTCTATAACTTGCATTAGCATGAGCATTCATATACTGTATGAGAAAATATCGTAAAAATGTCACACTATCCTTCCTAAATTGTTTTAGAACAGCACAAAATACCTGCTTATTGGCCCATATGGTCAAGGAGAATGAAAAATCCTGTCAGTATCAAAATATCATATCAAGAAACACTTAACGTTATGCTGGCTTATCGAGTCTTTTTGGGCGAGGTGATCTCGCACTGGGACGACTGTTCCGTAGTGTACGACACAGACATGCACTCAACTTCGGGCAACCTTTCACAGAAAGTTTGGATCACCATGAAGCAGTTAAGTTCGCTGGACACTGCCAAGCGATGTTGGCTTCAGATCGCCTTGAAGCAGTCGTGGCACGAACTTCGCTAGGATCCTTTTCATTTCTAATTCCTACGACAGAGTATGTTAACATGTACCGTAAATTATTCCCAAGACATTGTAGAAGTCTTGTGCGGCCTTTCTAAGATTTCGCAGAATCAGATCCCTTACTTTCTGAATACTTTTAGGTATGCTTTTAGGTATGATGCTAGGTGGTGGTAGACCGGAATGATCGTCATCAGTTGTTTTCGATGGTCAAGCGCTTCTGGGCGCTACAGTCTGGAACCGCGTGACCGCTACGGTCGCAGGTTCGAATCCTGCCTCGGGCATGGATGTGTGTGACGTCCTTAGGTTAGTTAGGTTTAAGTAGTTCTAAGTTATAGGGGACTGATGACCTCAGCAGTTAAGTCCCATAGTGCTCAGACCCATTTGAACCATTAGTTTTCTCTGTTCTTGAAACGTTTACATCTTTCTTAAGTTTTTTTATTACCTATCGTACTCTCTCTTAAAGCTTGCTTCATTGTTTGGAGCATTTCTGCGGCGATTTTCCCAATCTAAATCTACGCTCCTTTTTCAGGTCAGCTACCAGAAACATACATACTCAAGGAAACATGAGAATGCGAAAACGCTCACCAGCAACTAAACACACCACCTAGCCCCCAACCACTTGCTACATTGGTTCAAGAAGGATGTATGGGATGACATTTAGCGGTATTGCACTGCACTCGTAACTGTTTTAATTTCGCCAACATTTGGACGCCACCTTGTACATTCGCCATTCAGAAAATGTTGATGAGTTTATCAAACGGAGTTTCATATTGTTGAAACTTTTCACTGAAATGAAATGATCGAATGGCAGTGTTGGCCGGGAGGCCGCATACGGGGAAGTTTGTCCGCCGTATTGTAAGTCCTTTTTTAGTTGACGCCACTTCAGCGACTTGCAAGTCACAAGACCCAGTCATCACGAGGCAGAGAAAATCCCTGACCCCGCCGGGAATCCTGCCGTGCGCAGGAAGGGAGAACGCTACCGCAAGACCACGAGATGCGGACCACTTTTCACTTATTTGAGGTGAAAGTACGGTCTCTGTCGTAAAGCAGCGATTCTGACCTTCTTGAAGTACCTCAAGCTGGGCGTTTATTTTTGGGAAGTGCTACACCACAGGCGTCAAGCAACGGATAAAAGCGCGCGCTGTGCAAATATGGGATGGTAAGCAGTTATATCGGGTTTTGGATCCAACGATGCTGTAACCACAGGCACAGTTAAGAATTAGAGCAACTGCAAAACAGTTACCGATCACAGAAAGGAGATCCTCGCTACTGCAGCCTCTTCTGGGAATATGTTATCGAACAAACTATCCACATTCGTAAAAATGATATCTCATCTAACAGACACTGACAAAACCCAGCGCTGAATAGAAACAGATACCACTGCCTACACACTCGGCGAACCATTGTGGAGTGCATTGCATCACATGTTAGGTTTCCTTTCCGTTGGAATTGTGCGCTATCTCTTGATCACACCTCACACTCAAACGACTAAATCCAACACGCCGCTGTCATTACACAACTTCACCACACTATTCTGTAAGACTAGGACTCTTGGGGGAAAGGATACAATTACGACCGCAATCTAGCCACATCCTAGCTAGGAGATGTTTGTGATTGGAACAAGAGTCAAAACAATCCAATATAACGTTGTCAAGGCAATAGACGAAAAAGTTTCTATCTAACTACAATACTGGCCATGTATCGCTAGAAACAGTCACTACAACCAAATTTCCAAAAGTATGCATCCAGAGAGATTTAAGGTGAAACTACCACATAAACCTAGTTGTAAGAAAGGCCGTTAGCAGGCCGAGATCCAGTGAAAGACCAAGTGCAAAAGGGGGAGTTGATGCTAGAAGATGGTGCAGCGACGCAGGTTCGATCTTGTGGCGACTGGTTGCTATCCCATATCGCTCTGGCACCTGGCGCATTCCTCTCATCTTAGTGGACACTGCTGGTCTGCCGATCCCTCTGCTGAAATTGGCGGTTTCTTATACAGGCCAGGAGCTCAATTGTTGTGCCACCAGCCATTTTCAGAATAACAAAAGCATAAAAAAAACCATTTCTCATCACCAGCAACGATACGCCTTTGGAATGGCCGGTGTTTATGAGCCAGTGGGTGCACATATTGGCACCCACAGATTTTTGTGATTTTGGCTTAGAGCATGCAGTCAGTACCCATACACCCGATTTTTGTACCTTCTCCATTTCATGCAAATGCAGAACGGTGGTGGAATGATCAACGATGGTGCAATGATCACAGTTCATCTGACTTGCCAGTTCTGAAGTACACTAACGTGGATTATTGTGGAGTGATGCATTTAAACAATCTTCATCAAACCCCAAAGGACTTCCTTAACGTGAAGGGTCATTAATATCAAAATCATTCTTCTTAAAAAGAGAAAATTTTATTGCCATGCTCTGTCCAATGGATTATCTCGGTACATGGCGCAAATGTCTCTGCCTGCATCTACTGCTGATCAACCCATTATTGAACTCAGGCAGAAGAATATGTTAGAAGCGTACAATTTCTCCGCCTTGCATGCCATTTTCTAGAGTTCACAGCTCCACTCACTATCTACAGATGACAAAATGACAATATCTAAAAGTCAAACAGCAATAGTGAACCACGAATAAAAATGGCAATCAAAAAAATAAACCCTTAGAAGTCAAAAACCAACAGGCAACACAAAAATGCTACGAACACCTGTACAGTAATCTAATGTTACCATATTTTTTGAAGAATACAAGTAACGCTGGCTCATGACACGTTCTGGCCTCAGCACAAATTTCCCTTTTCCTCTTACGTTAAATATTAATCCCTTTAGTTATCTCATTTTAAAAAAGCTACTTTCAAATACTGACAAGTTTAGTGTGAATACGTTGTATTTCACAAATTGTCAACTGTTTGTAAATTCCTAAGGGACCAAACTGCTGAGTTCATCGGTCCCTAGAGCTACACACTACTTTAATTTATGCTAACAACAAAACACACGCCCATGCCGGCGGGAGGGGCCGCGCAATCTCTGACATGGCGCCTCAAACTGCGCGGCCACTGCGCGCGGCTGAAATTTCACATTAGCATCCCTTTCTATATGTACCTTATCCCTTGCCACCTCTTTTAAATAACTTAAAACATTATATCCTTTTCTCGTGAATAAGCTTCACTACTTGTGTGAACATATCGTAGAGCTGCAAGGTGCTACATTGTTTATCTCCACTAATAGTGCATCATGATCAGATATTCCTTCAACTGTTGGCTACACATTGTTTCAGCCTGAGAACTGTCTATAAAAATATTATCAATCAGTGTCCAACTATCTTGTTGCTTTGCGGGTTGAGAAATTTATCTCTGAACGACAGTTGGGCTCTGTAAACTGATACGAATACCTGGGTGTTGGACCGAGCACGGGGCTCACAACCCGAACCGCACGCCACTGTTAAGCACTAATGAAGGACTGGGTCCCTTACTTCGATTGCACATAATTCATTAAAGTCAATCCAACACACTTATTTCAAATACATGAATGAAGTTACACTTGAATCAGTCTGACTTTAAACAAGAATAAAAAACAATTTCAACATCAGCTGATATAGTGCGTGAAGCGCGAGTTAAGCCAATAACCAGGTAAACGGAATTCGAATCTGCCTCGCATTAAACAGGAATAAAAAACAATTTGTTCTTTATGTGGTTAAATTACAGCATTAATGAATTCCGAATCTTTCCCTTTCCTTGGCGGAGGCTGAGCCAGAAACACAGAATGCCCCAAAAACAGTTTTGCTGTGAAATCTTACAGGACACCCAGAAGCAGTAACAGACAAGGAGTCGGCACCCACAAATAACACAGGCTAAGAGTCAGGTCGGGAGCACATCCTACGAGAACTTGTTCACACTATGCCCACCACAAACTGTAGACATTCCGGCCGAACATCCGCTTGCGGTGGCTGCCAGAAGGACGAAGCAACCGACAGGACCACGCCGTGCTTCTCACACAGGCACCTCAATTTGTACAGACATCTAGGCCAACACCAACTCGACTCCCCTCTCTCACTGCGAGGCTTGGCACAGTTTATATGAATTGCCTTCCAGGCAATCAGTAACGATTCGCAAACAGCCCCAGCGTAACAAGCACAACACGTGTGCTTACGCCCGAGCCACAACTCCGCCAGTCTCACCGGCCGCCCCAAACCGACTGCCTCTCGCCGCCCCGCGCGCCCAAGCCAAAAATGCAGAGATGCTCATGCCCGGGGACGCGCCGAAGATAACAAGCCGATCGCTGATGATAGACCAGCGATCTGGCTCAGGTGTAACACTTAGTACGGGCATGACATGGAACGATCACGTGGGCTCCGTTGTGGTTAAATCAGGTAGCAGACATCGCTTTATTAGTGGAATACTGGGGAGATGCAATCAGTCTGCAAAGGAGATTGCTCGCAAATCACTTGTGCAACCCTTGTGCAATATTGCTCAAGCGTATGGGACACATACCAAATAGGACTAGCAGGGTACATTGAACAGAAGACCAGCACAAATGGTCAGAAGGTGTGTCAAGAAGATGATAAATAAACTCACCTAGCAGACTTTTGAAGATAGACGGAAACTATTCCGAGAAATTCTACTAACAAAGTTTCAAGAACTATCTTTAAATGAGTTTAACTTAAAATGAGCCTAGGAATGTACTACAACTTACTACATATCTTTTCCCTAGGGATCGTGAGGGCAAGGTTAATTGAGGCATTGAGATCAGAAAAGGGACTTGTCATCATTTTTTTCGGTATATGAGTTATTACTGTAGTTGGTTTTTTCACACAATTCCGCACCTGTTGGTTCTAAAATGGGATTTGTTCAGTGTTTTTTCCTCTGTCAAAACAAGTGTTGAAATTACGTTTCGTGCAGGAAGAGGACTTGTCACAGAGACAAATCCCTCTATTGCACGATAGATCGTGAGGAGTGAGAACAGCACTGTAGCGGTTTGCTGTAATCAGCAGCGAGATTATGGCTTCGATCATGGTACCGTCTGACGAGTCCGAAGAAGATTTAGATGAAATTAGAAGGAAGAAAAGACGCCCCGAATTGTGGAAGAGGAATGTGATTAAACAAAAGAAGGTCAAGGGTTTGGAGCGTACCAGTTGGAAAGGAAACGTTGTTCCTATGAGGGAAACAGATGAAGATCGCAGGTAAATAGTCATACAATTTTCATTGTTTGAATTCTCTGTACATGATGTAATATTGTGTAGCCGAGGCAAGTTGTGTATAAAATTGTACTAAAATGTGAATATAAATTCCTTTCATGGACGCAAAGTTTCAATTTATTAGTTGTAAAACAGTAAATCGGTAAAAACATATTAGCTGACTGTATAGGTCGATAATAGGTCAATATCTGTTTGCAGATTCCGGCGTGAATGTTTTGAGAAATTCTCATTTGCTGAGAATGAACTATTGTTGATAGAATTCAGCAATATGTCCAACAAAAGATGCACAGGATGGGTACTTGAGTGCTCAAATTCTTCCCTTCATTCCAAAAGCAAGGAGACCACGCCCAAATTCCATTACCAATCGTGGAAAGACAGCAAACTATTATTATAAGGTAACTGTCATGACAACTGTAATATTATTTTATTAACCATTTCGTTCCCGAATTATGTACATCTTTGAACCACGTTTTGTAAAATATTTAAGGCAAAAGTTAAGGCATATTTTTAATAAGGTTACAGTATTACGATTATGTAGATTTTTGTTTTATGATACTAATTCACTTGTATCTACAGGTTAAATTTGGCTTCAAGGAAACTATGGTATGCAAGAAAGCTTTTATTGCACTCCACGTCATAACAAAACGCCGAGTGGAGATATTGTGCCTCTTAGGTTCAAGGGGGAGCCTTCTCCACGTGATGGTGGGGGTAGACACCAAAACTACTATTCTGTTCCAGAAAATACCAATATCGTAATAGCGGAATTCATTGAGTCCTTTCCAGTAAGGGTAGCACATTATGGACGTTGAGGTAGGAAGAAGAGATACCTCTCAAATTCTTTATCTGTGAAAACCATGTGGGAAACGTTTCTTGAAAAATACGACCCCGAAATGTACATAATTTATAGGTCTCAAAGTAACAATACTGACCCAGGGTTGTTCATACCAAAGGTAAGATATTGTTATTTTGATGATTATTTCAAGAATCATTACAACTATGGCTCTGGTCGTCCTCAAGTGGATGTCTGTGGTGAATGTGAAAGGCTTACATGTAAAATTGAAGGAAAGAACAACGCTGCTATCAAGTTTGCAGAGCAAAATGAGTTGAAACTCCACAAGCTTCGAGTACGTCAGCTCTATGATAACATGGCACATTGTGAAAAACTTGTACAAGGAGAAGAGGTGGGAAAATCAGAAATGATCACATTCGATTTCATGTTCCACACATAGTGGTAACTGATATGTTCTATTTGTTGCAGCCATGGGTGTTCATATTTGGTATTTATAGATTTTCTGATAACATTCATTTATATGTTTGATGAAGTAACCGCTAATAAGGGTCCTGATGCAGTGGTTTCTCTCCTTATGGATTTCATAACTAAACATGTGGCCTTTAGTGTGAAAACGTATGGATTTTCAGATGCCTCTACAGGGCAGAATATGGATCTCACAATGGTTGAATTTTGGTACACTTTAGGTTATAGTGTTAGATTTTCCAACGTTTTCCACATGTTCAAAACCCGTGGGCATTCCTACAATGCCTGTGATAGGGACATTACAAGTTTGGAATGACGGAAAAGGAAACAGGACACAGTGTGCACTCCCCACCAACGGTTCACAGCACTACAGAAAACAAGGAGACGCGTGCGTATTGAACTATGCACACAAGACACATTTCTTGACTATCAGAAACATCTAAATTTATTTTTTAAGAAGTCTGTAACTGTGAAAAGAGAAAAATGGGCTGTCACACGTCACAAACTATTCGACTACACTGACCAGCGTCTCTGTTTCGCCCAACAGCAGTGGAATGGTGACATATGATTTTCGTCTGGTTAAGGCTGGGGCGGTCCCCCATTTACATAATGTGCCGAGAGCATACATGGACGGCGTTCCACTGAAACCTGAGAAACTGAAGGATATTGCACGCGTGATTGACGTTATCCTTTTGCAGTTTCGTGAGTATTTTGATAGCCTTCTAAAGCAATGCGATATTAATAAACTGACTGGTGGAGAGGACGCCAGTGAATCTGGAAGTGAAGTTTGGGACAGTGATCAAGAGTGACAATTTTATGAACATATATCTATATCAATATAAAAAGGGTTGTTTAGTAAGTAAAACATGTGGAATTAACACTCCCATGTTACATGCGTATGACCATGTTGAAATGATTAAAAATAATATTTTGCTCGTAGATGTGGTATTTTGTTTCGTTATAGAATATTTCAGTGCAATGACTGTTGCTTAAATCAAAAAGGGGATATGTCAGTCATTTTCTATTATCATTTTCTGTTCGTTGCCTACATCGTATGATTACATATTGTTAGTATAACATTGCATTCTTCCTCACGAGTCTGTGGGACTAACTATAAGGTTTGGGAATAACGCTATTCAGATTATCCAGCTTTTTCAATATATCTCGGAACATCAATTGGGTGATATATTCCCTTTTTGATCTCAATGCCTCAATTGCAGTACAGATAGAGGTATTTAAACAATCAATCTTCCGGCACTCCATACGTGATGGAACGGAAAAAAGTCCTAATAACTGGCAGTGGTTCAAATGGCTCTGAGCAGTATGGCACTATGGGACTGCTGAGGTCATGCTTAGAGCTTAGAACTACTTAAACCTAACTAATCTAAGGACATCACACACATCTATGCCCGAGGCAGGATTCGAACCTGGGACCGTAGTGGTAGCGCGGTTCCAGACTGAAGCGCCTAGAACCGCTCGGCCAGTCAAGCCGGCAACTGGCAGTGGGACGAACGCTCTGACATGCACGTCACACTTGTTTTGCAGAGCCTAGATGTAGACGTAGATGTAGATTGCGACGCTTGACCTACCCCACCTCGCAATGCTTAAACAGACCTGTTGCAAATGGCATGCTATCTCCTTAGCGCCTACCGGCTGCTTACAGCTTTCAGCTGCAGCCACTGAGCTGCTAGTTTTCCAGTAACACCCCAAAAATAGTGTTAGTGTATGAAATACACAGGGTGTCCGAAAAGTCTTTCCCTGATTACATAAACTGATAACTCAAGCTAGAAGTAAGATACAAACATGGTGTCTAATTGTTTACAAACTATCAAAGTATTTTCAGACACAAGTAAACTTCGACATGAGCACCCTTGGAAGCACGTAGCACATCTAGGCGATATTCAATTTCCGTCCACACATTAGCCAACATCATGGGAGGGATAGATTCAACGACTGTGGTTATCCGTTGCCGCAGCGTCCAAGATCTGGTACACGTGTTCGGTAGACGTCTTTGACATAACCCCATAAAAAAGTCTAATGTGGTTATGTAAGGAGAGCGTAGAGGCCAAACCGTTGGCCCATCACGACCAACCCAACGCCCAGAAAAGGTCATATCGAGATAGGCACAGACGTCCAAACGCCAATGAGGCGGTGCACGGACTTGGCTGAAACAAGACATCGGGGTGATACTGAAGCAGCTGAGGAACAGCATACAGTTGCAACATGTCCATATACACTGCACATGTGATGGTAGCCTCAGCGAAGAAGAATGGCCCGACAATTCGATCGTGCAATAGCGCGCACCAAACATTCGCTTTTGGACTACCTCTGGTGCACTCCATGACCTCGCCACGTGGTTGTGAACCCCAAATGCGCACAGTATGGGGATTCACTATTCCACTGACAAAAAAGGTCGCTTCGTCGGAAAAGGCAATTCTTCTGAGATAACCATCATTGTCCTCAATACGTGATAGAATTTCGACCGCAAAGTCATATCGACGTGTACTGTCATTGGGTAACAAGGCCAGAGCGATTTGCACATAGTATGCACGAAGCAATAAACGTTTGTGTAAAATGTCATGGAGAGAGCTTTTTGGCATCTGTAATTCACGTGAGGCCCTGCGCACCGATTTCTTCGGACTTCGCAGAAAAGACTGCCTTACAGCTTCCACCCTGTCTGCTGAGGTTCTTGGTCGACCAGACCTCGGAAGGTCAGCAGCCGATCCTGTGTTCTTGAACTTCTCATACCAGGCTTTAATGCTCTTGACATCAGGTGGATTCCTTCCAAATGCTCTCTGCAAGTGTCTCTGCACTGTGGTCGGTGATCGTGTCTCATGGTACCAGATGACACACTGTGTCCTCTCCTGATTGGTTAACATGGCTTCCTGGGGACTGCACCTCATCTACTACTTACGCACTGCGAACCTAAACCAGAAAAAAACGTTGATAGTTGTAAACATTTCGACACAAGTTTCGTATTTGTATCTTACTTCTAGACTGAGTTATCCATTTATGTAATCAGGGAAAGTCTTTTCCGACACTCTTTTCCGACACCCTGTACAGCACTTGAATCTTTTTCCTTTATGTTCCACGGCTTTGATTGGAGTTAAAATGTGTTTCAATTATTACAAGGAAAGGTCTTCTTCACTAGTTCGCCCTCAGAGTTTCATTTAGAAGAATTTCTCCCGCTCAGGATCACCCTGCCCCTGGGGTATCTACCACCCGCGTCGCTTAGCATGCTCCCGTGGACGTTCAGCCTCGGTCCTCTCTTTCACGGTTTCGCCGCTCGTCCCCCGGTGGTCTGCTAGAGCCTCCCGCAGCGGCGGGTCTTAGCGCAGGCACGGACAGGGTCCGAGGCCTGGCCGGCGCGCGCCTGCGCCCTCCTTCTTTTAATTAAACGCAGCGCCGCGCGGCAGCTCGCGGGACCGCAGCGGCCAGCCACAAAGCCGCCGAGCCCAAAGAAATGTATAACGCGCAAATTGTTCGGCCTCATTGTTCAGCGGGGAACGCTCGCAAAACAGCAATCTGGCGAAATTGCGTTCCTTTTCAGATACGTTTCCGCCGTCTCCCTCGCCACAGTTTGCGTGCTCTCCGACGAGGGTTGGGCCCCGTGTTAGCATCTGCTTTCTCATTGTAGCGAGCAAGCAAACTCTAGGCCGCAGCTCGGCCAATAACTGACGGCGTTGGTCGTAAGCATTTCTGTACGAAACGCCATTCATTCAAACCTACCTTAAACACAGTGCAAAGAAAAAGAAATGAAGAGGAATCATTTAACCAGCAGTTACATCACAGGGCGTTATTAAAAGACATTTCGTTAAGCTCTGTCTGCGACTATAGCTTATACGTTACGCATATTTATCTTAGCAATGGGACATCTTCAGTCACAATATTTTTTTTCCCGCTTGAGTCTAATGAGTTTCGTATGTGCATTTCCTCCCTCAAGAAACTACATAGACTTTTTTCAGTGTTATTTCTGCTTCAACTCATCACTTCCGTCTCGCATTAAATAACACCGGATGGTATTTTCTGTGATCTCTCTAAAGCATTCACTATGTGAATCACAATAGTTGTAAGTAGGCTGTTTAGGTTTTTTTTACTGGTAACGTCACGTAGCCCTCTGAAAATCACTGGCTGTGCTGTGTGCAGTCTGTGGCTGGTTTGCATTGTTGTCTGCCATTGTAGTGTTGGGCAGCGGCAGTTGGCTGTTAGCGGCGCGTAGCGTTGCGCAGTTGGAGGTGAGCCGCCAGCAGTGGTGGATGTGGGGAGAGAGATGGAGAAGTTTTGAAATTTTTAAGAATGGATGTCATGAACTGCTATATATATTTTGACTATTAAGGTAAAAACATTGTTTGTTCTCTATTAAAATCTTTCATTTGCTAACTATCCCTATCAGTAGTTAGTGACTTCCGTAGTTTAAATCTTTTATTTAGCTGGCAGTAGTGGCGCTCGCTGTGTTGCAATAGTTCGAGTAACGAAGATTTTTGGTGAGGTAAGTGATTTCTGAAAGGTATACGTTAATGTTAGTCAGGGTCATTCTTTGTAGGGATTTTTTAAAGTCAGATTGCGTTGCGCTAAAAATATTGTGTGTCAGTTTAAGCACAGTCATGTTTAATTGTTCAAAGGGGACGTTCCATAGTTTCCAGATAAGTGGTTCCCAGGTTGGGAGTAATTACCCCCTGACGGGTAAAACAAAGGGCTTCAATTGTATTTTCGTCATAAAAACTAACTTTTTTTACAAAATATCATTACTAGTATCATTATAGAACGCCTGTAATACTGACTGCATCAAGTTACCAATAATTACTTTTTTTTAAACACCGAAATTAATCTACATCTACAACTACAGGGGTACTCTACAAATCAAATTTACGTACCTGGCAGGGGGTTCATGGAACCAACTTCTCAATAACTCTTTGTTATTTCAATCCTCAACAGAGCGCAGAAAAAAGGAACACCTATATCTTTTCGTGCGAGCTCTGATGTCCCCTATTTTATTAGGATGATCGTTTCTCTGTATGTAGGTCGGCGTCAATAAAATATTTTTCCATTCGAAGGAGAAATTTGGTGACTGAAATTTCGTGAGAAGGTCCCGCCGCAGCGAGAAACGCCTTTGTTTTTTAATGATGTGCACCCCAAATCCTATATCAAATCCCTGATACTCCCTATCCTATTTCTCGATAATACAAAATGTGCTGTTCTTCTCTGAACTTTGTCGATGCACTCCCTTAACTCTGGTAAGAATCCTACACTGCGCAGCAGGATTCCAAAGGAGGACGGACAAGAGTAGTGTAGGTAGTTTCTTTAGTAGATCTCTTCCATCTTCTAGGAGTCCTGCCAATAAAACGTACTCTTTCGTTCGCCTTCCTAACAACAATAATGTGTGACCCAATGTGGTTGTCGTCATAGTTTGTGAAATGAATGTATGAACATCATATGCCTCACATAGTCCATCCCCTACGGCCTACACACATACTTTGTACTTTTTACCATGCATCTATGACATAAAACTGAGACATACGAGTGTACATCACTTATGCTTAAATAACTCATGAACATGCCTTCTCCTAGTTGTACATAGTTCTCGAAATAGACCAGAAATTGTTTAATTATTTACTTCGCAACAAAAAAAAGAATTGACATCAGAACACAGCAGTAATTTTGTAATGGATACAACACTGGGGTCTAGACTGTATTATTATCATTATTAGTGGCAGTGGTCAGCCACGAAGTGATGCCAGCTTGAAGCCTTCCAATCTCGGCCAGTTCAGAAGTAAAGAGTCCAGCAATAAAGCTATTTAGAAATAGTAGGCCTAAGTATTGCGCACACACTTTAATTTGGGTTGCTTGTCAAATGGGGGATGCAGGGTGTGGGTGAAGCAGGTGTCGCTAGGGGGAGGAGTGGTGCAGAGGAAGCATGCTCAGTGACAAGTGTCTACCCTCAATGTGGAAAATTAGCTACCTTTTTTGAGAAGGCTCTGTAGATGGCACTGGTGGTGCACCGAGAATAGTTTGATCATTCTGTAAACAAACCTGTCAGAACTAAGTAATACCATTTCTGTTGTGACTCATTATGTTTTAATAAAACATCTGCAAACTCTAAATATAATTTACCTTTAATCTTTTTAAAACTAAAAGTGTTCAAAGAATTTTTTCTCATTCCAAAGTTTATTTAGGCAAAAATGGTGGTGGGTGATGAGTGGCAGGGGGGGAGGGGGAAGAATATTTGCTAATGTGTGATTGCAGTCAGGACTGACGGCCTCATAATGCTTGGGTATCACTGTCCTAATAAACTGAGCTTTTATGGAACTGATGATATTGCCAATCGATCTAACCAAAGAATTCAACCAATTCAAGCAAGAAAGATTCTCCTGACTGGAGAGACATCACTTAAAAACGATATCCAGTCTAATACTCAAGAAGAAGAAGTAGTTCCTTTGCGGATGACACTATATTCTAATGCACTACTGGCCATTAAAATTGCTACACTAAGAAGAAATGCAGATGATAAACAGGTATTCATTGGACAAATGTATTATACTATAACTGACATAAGATTACATTTTCACGCAATTTTGGGCATAGATCCGGAGAAACCAGTACCCAGAACAACCACCTCTCGCCGTAATAACGGCCTTCATACGCCTGGGCATGGAGTCAAACAGAGCTTGGATGGCGTGTGCAGGTACAGTTGCCCATGCAGCTTCATCAAGATACCACACTTCATCAAGAGTAGTGACTGGCGTATTGTGGCGAGCCAGTTGCTCGGCCACCATTGACAAGACGTTTTCAATTGGTGAGAGATCTGGAGAATGTGCTGGCCAGGGCAGCAGTCGAACGTTTTCTGTATCCAGACAGGCCCGTACGCGACCTGCAAAATGCGGTCGTGCATTATCCTGCTGAAATGAAGGGTTCCGCAGGGATCGAATGAAGGGTAGACCCATGGGTCGTAACCATCAGAAATGTAACGTCCACTGGTCAAAGTGCGGTCAGTGCGAACAAGAGGTGACCGAGACGTGTAAGCAATGGCACCCCATACCATCTCGACGGGTGATACGCCAGTATGGCGATGACGAATACACACTTCCAAAGTGCGTTCATCGCGATTTCGCCAAACAGGTATGTGACCATCATGATGCTGTAAACAGAAGCTGGATTCATCCGAAAAAATGTTGTCTTGAAAACGTCCCCATTTGATGACACAGGGATCGAGACGTGGCTGCACGATCCGTTATAGCCAAGCGGATAAGATGCCTGTCATCTCGACTGCTAGTCATACGAGGCCGTTGCGATCCAGCACGGTGTTTCGTATTATCCTCCTGAACCCAGCGATTCCATATTCTGCTAACAGTCATTGGATCTCGACCAACGCGGGCAGCAATGTCGCGATACGATAAACCGCAATCGCAATTGGCTACAATCCGACCTTTATCGAAGTCGTAAACGTGATGGTGGGCATTTCTCCTCCTTACACGAGGCATCACAACAACGTTTCACCAGGCAACGCTGGTAACTGCTGTTTGAGTATGATAAATCGGTTGGACACTTTCCTCATGTCAGCACATTGTAGGTGTCGCCACCGGCGCCAACCTTGTGTGAATACTGTGAAAAGCTAATCATTTGCATATCACAGCATCTTCTTTCTGTCGGTTAAATTTCGCGTCTGTAGCACGTCATCTTCGGGGTGTTGCAATTTCAATGGCAAGTAGTGTAAATCCAAGCACACACACAGCAACAGAAGAAACGATAAATAATGTTCTTAAAAGTATTTCTGCGAACTGTGCACTTCTAGAGGTACTACACTAATAATAAATGTAACACGTGATAAGCAGTAATAACTGAAGTGAAGCTTCAAATATTTTAGACAACCATATTGAGGAGAATTTAAACTGGATAAAACACATATTGAAGCTCATAAAACGGGTTAGTTTAGCCACATTTGCACTTCAAACCTTTGCAGATCTTGGAGAGACACAAATTAGTAAGCTGACATACGCTGCTAATTTTCATTTCATAATGTAATATGGAATAATTTGGTGGAGTAACTCATCTCTAAGAAAGGAAGTCTTTATTGCTCAACACCCTAATATCAGAATAAAATGTGGTGCACTCCTACGATCATCTTGTAGACATCAGTTACAGAGTTAGATATTTTGACTACTCTTTCAACGTACATTTACTGGTTCAAATGGCTCTGAGCAGTATGGGACTTAACTTCTGAGGTGATCAGTCCCCTAGAACTTAGAACTACTTAAACGTAACTAACCTAAGGACATCACACACATCCATGCCCGCGGCAGGATTCGAAACTGCGACAGTAGCGGTCCCGCGGTTCCAGACTGCAGCGCCTAGAACCGCACGGCCACCCCGGCCGGCAAAGTACATTTACTCCCTCGTGAAATTAATCCACTGCAGAAAAGCCATTCTTTACTCCACATAAGGTTTGTCGTTGGCACAAACGGCATACAACGCTGCGAGAAAATTTTTTGAACACTTACTCTGTAAAATAAAATGTGTGACAGGATGTAAAGTTAGATTGAAAAACAAACTGAAAATATTTATCCTTGACAGTTCCTTCTTTTCCGGAGAAGAATTGCTATTTTTTAATCAGTAAAAGATGGTGAGTACGAATTACTAAATGACATCTGTATTTAAAACAAGAACTCTGTTGTAAATGGTCAGCGTTTAGCCATATTTCCAAATGAATATACACTGAGATTGATGGTGACGACGGTTAGTAGGTTAGTAAAAGTTGAATTGTTTACTCTTTTTGTCTAACTACAAGTCTATCGTGTTGTTTTGAGAACTTCGCACCTTGACTCAGACTGCAGCATCTTTTTCTCTGAAATCTCGTCTTTTTGTCACCAGCGGCCTACTATCGATTTAAATCCGTCCAGGTGACAGCAGCGACACCTGGCGAGGACTGACTGCTAGTCAGACTCACGCACGGCGTGCGTGGCATCAGTGAGCGTGTTGTTCGTGTGCAGAATGAGGAAGGCGGGTGATTGTCTGTGTTCGACCGAGGGCAGATTATAACGGCCCGGATGCTCGGCACGAGCAATTCGAAAACTGCAAGACTTGCCGGGTGCTCGAGAAGCGCTGTGGTGGGTGCCTTCAACACGTGGCCAAATCAAGACCACACCACGGCCAGGTGTTGGACGTCGTAAGCCGGGCAGAGTGGTAAAACAGGACAGGTACGAACAGTGGTGGAGCTAACATCAGACATTGATATTGGGCAGAGAACAAGTGTGTCTGGACACACAGTGCACCGAACACTCCTAACGGTGGGCCTCCGCAGAAGAGGACCCATGCATTTGCCAATGTTAATTCCACAACATCGGCAACTACAACTGAAATGACCACATGACCATCAGCATTGGACGCTGGTACAGTGGCAGAGCGTTTGTTGAATTCCGATACGCTGGGAGGGCGCGAATCCGTCGTCTTCTAGAGGAACAGCTCCTTGACACCTGTACGGACACAAGCTGGCGGCGGCTCCATTATGCTCTGGTGAACATTCATCGATTGGGCCAGTGGAGCTCGTGCAAGGCACTAAGACGGCCAAAGTGTATTGTACACTGCTTGCAGACCAGGTACACTCCTTCCTGAGGATCATGTTTCACGATTGCAGTGGATTTTTCAACAGAAAAAAATAGTTCAAATAGCTCTGAGCACTATGGGACTTAACATCTGAAGTCATCAGTCCCCTAGACTTTGAACAACTTAAACCTAAGGACATCACACACATCCATGCCAGAGGCAGGATTCGAACCTGCGACCGTAGTTGAAGCGCGGTTCCCGGCTGAAGCACCTAGAACCACTCGGTCACACATACCGGCCTTTTCAACAGATAATGTGCCATGTCACAAGGCTAGGAGACTGATAAAGTGGTTAGACGAACACCGTGGCGAGTTCCAATTGATGTGCTGGTCCTCAGTTCACCAGATGTAAACCCGACCGAAGACATCTGAGATGAGATTGAACGTGGAGTCACAGCTCATCGTCCCCTCCCCAGAATGAATGGGTATCAGGTGACGTGTGTGCATATGCGGCGCCAGCTTCCTCCAGCGACTTTCCAAGGCCTCATTGCTTCTATGCATGACGTGTCGGTCCTGTTATCCGTGTCATAATTGGTCATATCGGCTATTAGGCAGGTGGTCATAATATTCTGTCTGATCAGTGTACAAGACAGTTTTCAATTAAAAAATACAAATGCTACAACAGAGAATTATTAGTGAACTTCAATTCTGACGCCCACATAGTTTACAGTTATAGTAAATTTAGAGTAGTTCCTTAACAAATTGGTTTCTGCACGAACTATTCTCACCACTGCTATCAGCAGTTGGTAAACTATAATGTGAATAATGGCTTACAGCAAAATACAGAATCAATAACAAGAAATAAGTTACATGGCATAATGAAGTCATGCGCCCAGAGGACGTGGTCGGATGTGAATTCAACCTCATACACATACACACTATATACCTGTATGTAAATGAATAGATTTGGAATTCTCTCTGACATGTGAAACGGTCACCGGAGTGCATTAGTGTTGTTCATATGTAGTGTTGTTACCAGGCCCTACAGGGTATATGAGCGGCATGAACAGCGTCAGTTGTTGAACGATCACCGTGGCAGGCATCGAGATGCTGCGTACTTATGTAAGGCTGCGTTATCAACACCTGACACCGTTTTAGAGGCTACCTATTGGACTGGCTGGTCGATTCGTGCAGTACCCAAATTTGTAGGGCATTCGAATGTGACAGAGGCCCAATGCTGGTCTATATCGGAAAGTGAGGTTACTCATACTTGGTGACAAGGACCGGGTCCACCACGTGCGACCATTATAAGTAAATACCACCGTGTTGTGTGCCAAACACCTGCCATTCGAGAACAAGCAATGGACTCCCTGCAACATTGTGTGACACCCCGCACCATTGGTCGAAGACTACCAGCAGCGAGACTAGGTAATTACCGTCCCATGCGTAAGCTGCCTTTAATACCACAGCACACACTGCTGCGTTTCGAGTGGTTCCTTGAGCGGAAACCGTATACTGCTGATGAATGGCGTCACATTGTATTCAGTGCTAGATCACGGCTCTCCACGACCCCAAATGGACCTTGTCGGCAAGTACTGCGACCTGGTGAGATGTCCCATTCTTCCAATGTTTTGGACAGGCACGGCGATCATCTGGTATGCCTTCAAGTCACGGCTGGAAGTGACTGAGGGAACTCTGGTGGCACGATGATATATTCACGGACATCCTGCGTCCTCACGTGGTTCCTCTCCTGTGACAGAATAGTAGATCCACTTTTCAGCAGGTCAGTGCTTGTTTACGCATAGCACTTATCTTTACGAACTGTCTTCTTGATTTTAAATTACTCCTGTGACCTGGGAGATCGCCAGATATGTGCCACCTCAGATGTCAACTCTGCCCCAGAACCAGTGTCCAGGATGTCAAGGACCACTCACAACAAACGTCCAGTTTTCCTTTTGAAGAGGATACAACGACTTTATCACACCTTACCGCCTGAATCGGTGCACGAATCCAGGCCAGAGAGCTGCAACGTCATAGTGCTGCGTAAATAAATATTTTACGTTATAAGAAATGATAAACGAAGCTTACATGTGTAGAGTATAAGTACAAAAAGAATCCATATCTTCCGTTGTGATGTTGTGAAGCCGTGTCAAATGATAGAAAAAAGTAAAAATTTGTTGGATGTAAAACTTTATGCCAATGATATCGTGAGAAAAACGGGTGTGTCATCAGTATAAAAACTGTACAGTTCGATACATTAAAAGCTCTAGCGTGCTTTAGTTTTGAAAGTAGTTATATCCTGATATAGCCGAAGTTTCCCGTTGTATTTTACCAATAAAAAGGTAAATAAAATCTAAACGTCTCAAATATCTGCAATGGACGGCGCATCTAGGTCAAGTGCAAAGTTCCGTCTTCAAGCGTTAGCCGGCAAAAGTTATGACACAGGGAACTGTGGAGTGGGCTAGCGTGTCTTGGACGCAGCGTGGACTGCTTACAAGAACATGTCTACTAACACCTAGATACAGCTGCGAACTTGCGAGTATCTTTAAAAGAAGTTTTCATTAAGGGGATGGCACGTTTCCAGGAAGCGGATGTTCCTACGTGTGTACTGCTAGTTGAGCGTCTTTAAGGTGGATTTCTTTAGATGGGCGCAAATTTCTAGTTCTTCACATATCCTCATAATGTATCCTTTCTTCACTGCATGAAGACTTACGAGGTTGCTTTCGATACTATGTGGCGTGTGACTGTCTCGTATGAGATGGGTGGCAACAATGGAATTACTTCGTAGTTTTTTTTCTTTTTAATTGTGTTTGTTTCCTGGTACCGCGTTTTAAAAATTCTTCCCGTTTGTTCCATTTACACTACTGGCCATTAAAATTGCTACACCACGACGATGACGTGCTACAGACGCGAAATTTAACCGTCAGGAATGAGCTGTTGTGATATGCAAACGATTAGCTTTTCAGAGCCTTCACACAAGGTTGGCGCCGGTGGTGACACCTACAACGTGCTGACATGGGGAACGTTTCCAACCGTTTTCTCATAAGCAAACAGCAGTTGACCGGCGTTGCCTGGCGAAACGTTGTTTTGGTGCCTCGTGTAAGGAGGAGAAATGCGTACCATAACGTTTCCGAATTTGATAAAGGTCGGATTGTAGCCTATCGCGATTGCGGTTCATCGTATCGCGACATTTCTGCTCGTGTTGGTCGAGATCCAATGACTGTTAGCAGAATATGGAATCGGTGGGTTCAGGAGGGTAATACGGAACGCCGTACTAGATCCCAACGGCCTCGCATCACTAGCAGTCGGGATGACAGGCATCTTATCCGCAAGGATGTAACGGATCGTGCAGCCACGTCCCGATGTCTGAGTCAACAGATGACGTTTGTAAGACAACAACCATCTGCACGAACAGTTCGATGACGATTGTAGCGGGATGGACTATCAGCTCGTAGACCATGGCTGCGGTTTCCCTTGACGCTGCATCACAGACAGGAGCGCCTGCGATAGTGTACTCAACGACGAACCTGGGTGCAGGAATGGCAAAATGTCATTTTTTCGGTTGAATCCAGGTTCTGTTCACAGAATCATGATGGTCTCATCCGTGTTTGGCGACATCGCGGTAAACGCACAATCAAAGCGTGTGTTCGTTATCGCCATACTGGCGTATCACCCGGCGTGATGGTATGGGGTGCCATTGGTTACACGTATCGGTCACCTCTTGTTCGCATTGACGGCACTTTGAACAGTGTACGTTACATTTCAGATGTGTTACGACCCGTGGCTCTACGTTCATTCGATCCCTGCGAAACCCTACATTTCAGCAGGATAATGCACGACTGCATGTTGCAGGTCATGTACGGGCCTTTCTGGACACAGAAAATGTTCGACTGCTGCCTTGGTCAGCACATTCTCCAGATCTCTCTCCAACTGAAAACGTCTGGTCAATGGTGGCCGAGCAACTGGCTCGCCACAATACGCCAGTCACTACTCTTGATGAAGTGTGGTATCTTGATGAAGCTGCATGGACAACTGTACCTGCACACGCCATCCAAGCTCTGTTTGACTCCATGCCCAGGCGTATGAAGGCCGTTATTACGGCCAGAGGTGGTTGTTCTGGGTACTGATTTCTCAGGATCTATGCACCCAAATTGCATGAAAATGTAATCACATTTCAGTTCTAGTATAATATATTTGTCTAATGAATTCCCGTTTATGATCTGCATTTCTTCTTGGTGTAGCACTTTTAATGGCCAGTAGTTTAGGTAGCCTTGCAGTCGGAGCAGAAAATTTTGCACATGCTACCGTTTTGTTGTAAGTATTGTGTTGTGTTAACGCACACGCATGTTCAGAAGGAACGAAACACCTCGAACAACTAAAGATAGTACGTTCATATTCACAGGACATATACATCAGTATGTTCTGCGAAAATGATTATCACCTCGGCCCAGCATGTGTCCTGCAGCCTAGTAGGCACAGGGTTCGGCATGCGTGATGGCATCGACGTGCATAAGGCAAGAATAGTGTCCTATAGTATAGCCATACATGCTGCATTCACCTGGTTCCAAAATTCATCTGCGGTAGTTGGCATTGGGTCTCAGCGCTGCACCCGTCGTTTCACCATATCTCATACATTTTCGGTTGATGATAATTCTAGCGACCTGGCGGGCCAGGGCAAATGCCTGACATCCTGTAGCACCAAGAAACACGTGTTCGTGCAGCAGCATGTGTTCGTGAATTGTCCTGCTGAAAAATGGCGACTGGGGTGCTGTGCAGAAATGGTATGGCTACGGGTCGCAGGATGTCGTTCACGTAGGTCATACTGGTCACAGTGCCCTGCACACGTACCAACTGTCACTTGTGGTTGTGCCCAATAGCACCCCACACCTTAAGAGCTGGAGCTGATGCTTTATGTCCTGTGCGAATGCAGTCACTGTGATGCCACTCCCCCTGTCTGCGGCGAAACTAAATTCGGCTACGTTTTCTAACAAACAGAACATGGATTCGTCCGGTCACACTATCTATGCCATTCCTGTCCCCAATGACGTCGTTCCATACACCGTTATCTTCTAGCAAGTTTCTGCACATTCGTCAAAGGTGGGCGGAGAAGTGGGCGACGCGCACGTGATTCAGCTACTAACCATTTTTATGTCTAGTCGTTCAAGGTGTTCTGCTTTTTCTGAACATGAGTGTACTTTATTAAAAGCTGTAAGAGTGAACTTACGTACGTCTACATTACGTTTCTTTTTTTTCTTTTTTAAAGTGATTGCTATGTGTATATGAGACCTGGCCATAGAAGTAAATCGATGAAATTTCTTTCTAAGGCACTCTTCGATTTTTAGCACTTGATTTTTTTTTAGATTTAGTGAAATTATAAAATTCATCAAGTACAATGCTGTTATTCTTGGCCACATTTCACAACATGTTAAGTTCCTTTTCTCTTTCATCGGTATGTAGTGTCAGTTTAACGAGTCTGTTAATCACAGAACGAAAGAAATTCTTTTTATATTGAGCAGGATAGCATGATGCGGCCGAAATAACGGCGTTGAAAACTGTATGTCAACGGTAAATTCAGAAAACATTGTAACGAAATAGGAACCTCACTATCACTACTTCTACTAAAAATCTACATCTACATGGATACTCTGCAAATCACATTTAAGTGCCTGGCAGAGGGTTCATCGAACCACCTTCACAATTCTCTATTATTCAAATGTCGTATAGCGCGCGGAGAGAATGAACACCTATACCTTTCCGTACGAGCTCTGATTTCCGTTATTTTATGTTGGTGATCGTTCCTCCCTATGTAAGTCGGTGACAATAAAATATTTCCGCATTCGGAGAAGAAAGTTGGTGATTGGAATTTCGTGAGAACAATCCGTTGCAACGAAAAGCGCCTTTCTTTTAATGATGCCCATCCCAAATCCTGTATCATTTCTGTGACACTCTCTCTCCCATATTTCGCGATAATACAGAACGTGCTGCCTTTCTTTGAACTTTTTCGATGTAACTCCTCAGTCCTATCTGGTAAGGACCCCACACCGCGCAGCAGTGTTCTAAAAGAGGACGGAAAAGCGTTGTGTAGGCAGTATGTAACATTTTCTAAGTGTCCTGCCAATAAAACGCAGTCTTTGGTTAGCCTTCCCCACAACATTTTCTGTGTGTTCCTTCCAATTTAAGTTGTTCTTAAATGTAATATCTAGGTATTTAGTTGAATTTACGGCTTTTAGATTAGACTGATTTATCGTGTAACCAAAGTTTAACGAATTCCTTTTAGCACTCATGTGGATGACCTCACACTTTTCGTTATTTAAGGTCAACTACCACTTTTCGCACCATTCCGATATTTCTTCTAAATCTTTTACGTGTTCATATAAAAAATTTAATAATAAAGCTAATTGATCTCTCAAATAGCAGCAGAATTTGACAAAACAATATTTAAACGTAAAGGAAAACTAATAATTTCTAATGAAACAAATGTAAGTTCTCTAGTAAGCGATCTTGGAAGAACTTAAAACTTAAAGTATTAACTGTTCTCAGAATTCACTAAATTGGATAGAAACAGTTGCTGGTCACTGCCAAAACATGGAAACAAGGTCCAACAATTGCTTTGGAATAATGCAGTGTGACGAATTCTGAAATGTAAACAACGCTATCCGCAACATATCTGCCAGACTTAAGCTTTCACAGAGTGAAAATGCTTTACCGATGAAAATGCACAACACGTACATGTATTCGCAGGATCTTTTATACCAGTTATTCAACTATTCAGCGAGTAAGGAAATATCTGCGCACTAATTACTTGCTTTCTCCCAAAGTAGTTTAACATCGTTGTTTCACTGTACGTTACATTATAAATACACACGTCGGTAAAAGACAAACGCTAGACGGCAGACTCTCAGCAGTGATCTTTTACTGAGAAAAATTTACATGCATTCACATTAAATTGCAACCGATTTTTTTAATGCTCAATTATGTCCCAGCCGAGCATTTTTCGAATTTCTTTTATTGCTAGTCGTTTGGTCCATGGAGTACGGTGGGAAGTATGGCAGTAAGTATCATGAAGACATGCATGTAGTTCATGTTCGTTTCCACAGATAATACTGGGACGCTCCTCCAAAAATAGCGCTATAACATTTCAATATTTGTTCTAATTCCATCCTTTGTGTTGCTTGGAGAAAATATGATTCATTTGCTTTCTCATTTGTAGCATACCAAACTTTCTCATTCGTGTTGTCATCATACTGCTGTGAACTCTTACACAACTCTTGCTTTAATTTCCCGGAAAAATTTACCATGGCGCATTACTGCCCTATGGTGATGTCATGACAATCCACTTAAAGACATAGTTTACCACCAATAACTGCACCTCGCGTGATGGGATCTGCAACGAAGCCTGGACTTGCATGGGCTTAGATTTAGGACTAACTACTCCCCCATTCTTTCATCCACTCACAGGAATTATAGGACTTTTTGTTATTCATAACTTGTTTTAAATAGTCCAGCTGATACAGATCTTAGATGCATACCTTGTGTTTAAAATTGCTGTTGCACACAACCTGTTAAGAATTGTTTTGATTATGGACTGCGCTTCGCATTGTCATCTTTTTGACAGTCGGTGTGCTCCCGGCACAATTCGTCTCACACCCCTGTTCTATTATTATATTTGATTAAATTCACTTCGAGCTGCATGCATCTACTATTCTCAGAGAACGGCGCAATGCGTCACCTCTCAGTCTCATGTAATTTTCCGTCTTATTGTGATTCACTCCAGGATCACAGCTTCTAGGTCGTTTCTAACGTCTGTTACCACATTTATGGTCTATTTGATGGGCGATACAAGTGGTACCCACCACGTGTACTGTTTTCATCACAGGTGATACTGTAATTCTCACGCCTCTTCTATTGTACGAGTATGATTTCACTACGAGAACAAGAGTGACTGATCTGCGTCACTCCCCATGGCCGTGAAGGTTTTCATTACCCTCCGAAAAAAAATGGTTCAAATGGCTCTGAGCACTATGGGACTCAACTGCTGTGGTCATCAGTCCCCTAGAACTTAGAACTACTTAAACCTAACTAACCTAAGGACATCACACACATCCATGCCCGAGGCAGGATTCGAACCTGCGACCGTAGCAGTCGCACGGTTCCGGACTGCGCGCCTAGAACCGCGAGACCACCGCACCCTCCGAAGTTCCGTTACCAGGCAATTTGGTCTTGAAAATGCAAACTACATCTCGATTTGTAATTGGCTCATTACAATACTTTGTCTTGTTCATGAAGTTTTCTAAATAGCTGAGAAGACTACTTCGGCACTCCTTGTATGATTCCGGATTAAATACGTGTTCACGAAGGCATTCCTGCGCACCTGTGGACGAATATTTTGCGACGGTTGGCCTTTCAAATTCCTCGTAAATGTGTTAGTTATATGTAACCTTTGTAACCGTGCATGTCACCATTAACAAATTTAATAATTTTGTGCCTTGTTCCATGAATGAGGTAGAACTCATAAATTAACACACAAAAACGACTGCTGCACGATCATTTTATCTAGTATAAATACATCATGTTGGTGATTACATATAATTTTTCCTTTAGCGATTGCCCTTGTGATCAACAGAAAAGTATATTTTCTGAACATGGTGTCACTGTTGGTTACGGCGTTGTGATTCAGTTGTGAACTGGGTGCGATCGGCGGTACAAGTGCGTCATTCAGACACGTTGCACCGTTTCTGTCACTGATTTCTGATGAGCTATAGGTTTCAGTTACTTTTTTAATTTGCTTAAGTCTCTTTTTATGGCTATGACTCCTTTTACAATTGTTTCCCCTCCACTCTTAGAATCCGGAATTAACGGAATTTTTCCCTAATACATTTTCTACTCGAACATGTTGTTGTTCTTTGATTGCACGGAATTGTTTCGCCTACATACCTATCTGTCTCATCATTGTATTTCTTAAATATGTTTTCGCATTTATCTTTTTCTAACTGTTCCCGATGGGAAATCATTTTCAGTTGTTGTTTTTCTAACTCCTTCTCCTAGACACTTGCACATTTCGTCTTTCATCATTGCCTGATGATATGCGAACGTTCTCATATTATTCTGTCCTCATCTTTAGTAACATTTTATACTTTACTTGCTAGATTAGCCTTCTCTTTGTCATTAACGTTGGATAACTGTGCCATGTGTAAGAGAAGAATTTTCTTGATCACGGGAAATTTGTTCAACTTCAGCTAATATATCGGTCTGCACTTCGAACGTTTCTTCCTCTGCACGAAAAAAATCTTTGAGAGTCCAAGAAATATGCTTACTTGTTGTTAATAATTCAGTTTTCATCTCGACTTAGGCTATCAAAACAGTTTTCGTGGCAACAGTTTTAATTTCAAGTTTCGTCAGCATTTCGTTAACTTGTTCTACGGGACTGATGTCTGCCTGTTCTTGCACTGGATTGACGTCTGCATACATATTGCTCGTTCATCTCCATTTTTTTGAAATTTATTACGAATGTAATACGCGAAAAATCGGATGAATAAGTACGAGATTGCAAAACTGATTACACGGTACTACTGGCAATGAAGTATCTTCTGTTAAAAAATCACGTAATGACTGTCAGTGAATATCAAACAATTTCATATTACTTCGCCTTACAGAAGCTCTGCATGCTGTTTTACTGCCTTTACTGAAAGTAATTAAATTTGATCTGAAAGAATTTTGACTACACTCTGAGCGGAAAATTTCTGCCATTCCACAACTCTGTGCACAAACCGGAATGCACAATTAAACTGAAAGTTCTGACTTGTGATATTGCAGTGATTCATCACGAGGGGCTTGGAAATTTTCGATTTTAGTCAGTCCTTTACTGACTTACTTCCTCTTTTTTTCTCGATTTAGCGACATAGAAAGAGAGAAACACATGTTATAGAGAAACAATAACTGAATAATGTAAATCAGTCGTCATTGTAGTGTTCGCAAAAATAACATTTATAATGGATGATATTAACAAATACATTATTATATAAACAGTCATTTCAGTGTATAACTAATGGTAATGAAAATGCTTTTTATCTCCAACTGTGTGTTTCCTGGATCTTTAATTGCCAATAATTTAGCTATTCTGTGAGAATGGAAGTATTTGCGCATTAATTACTTACTTTTGCATCATAACAACAACATCGTGTTTCTCTGGTTGGCCTCATTCTGAATACATCTTCTGTGCTTACCACTTTTACAGATATAAATAATTAATAACGATGCACTGACAAAGCAATTCAACTATAAATGTATGCGCGGTACATTGATAATCTACCTTGTGTAATTAATCTTTGCAAGAGTAACCATGCCACATAATGGCATACGTTCCTTAGTTAATACCGCAGTATAAAATATTTGTATTTGCAACTTACGATGTGCTATTATGGTAGTTGAATTTAGTGTCTTGCTCCTATGAAGAATCAGATTACAAAAGTGAATACTAAATGCGTAATGTCTCACGCCTGTAAAAGACAAATTCTAGATGACGGACTCGTATCAGCAATATAATATTTACATTATTTCCTTTGTGTCATCATTAAAAATTGTAATGGACTTTTTGAATGTTCAGTTACGTTCCAGTCTAGCATTTTTCAATTTTCTTTTGTTACTGCTGGACATTTGGTCCATACAATACCGTAGGGTATGTGACACTACGTTCCATGAGGATATACATATAGTTCATATTCGTATCCATCGATAATACTGAAACACTCCTGAAAAATAGTATTGTTATATTTCAATACTTGTTCTAATTCCATCCTTTGAGTAGTTTGGAGAAAATCTGATTCATTTACTTTCTCGTTTATGGCACACAGCACTTTCTCACTCTTGTTGTCATCATCCCGCTGTATCTATGAATGCTCACATAAATTTCACTTCAGCTTCCTAGAAAAATTTACCATGGCCCATTAGTGCAATAATCAAACTTATAGTGACATCATGACATTCCGCTTTTACACGCAATTTACCAGCAAAGAGATCAATAACTGCATCCCTCTTATTTAAAAAATCAATCCCTAGGACGCAATTGTCGCCAGACCTTCCACAAACAGGAATGTTTGCGCAGACTTCATTTCCCCTAGTTTGATCTTCAACGAAACCGGATATTCATGGGTTTAGATTTGGAGCTAACTGCTCCCACAATATTCCATCCACTCACGGGAAATGTTGGTACTTCATTCTGTTCGCAAATTCTTTTAAATAGTTGATCTCATTTGGTACTTAGATGCGCACCTTGTGTCTAAAATACTGCAACAGGAAACCTGCGAAGTATTGTTTTGATTGCAGACTGCACTTCGCATTTGTGTCTTTATTCCAGTGTTCTCTAGGCACCATTCCTCTCGGATCATTACTCCATAATCATACCTGATTAATGTCACTTTATGCTCCACGCACTTACTATTCACTGAGACCAACCCAATGGTGTACCTCGCAGCCTCACCTAACTTTCTGACATATTGTGAAGCAAGTCACAGTGCATTTCCGTGATGTTCACTCCAGCCTCACAGTTTCTAGAGGGCTCTTACATATGTTACCATGCCTATTCTTCCATGGTGTATTTGATGGGTGATAGAAGCAGTTCCCATCGCGCATGTTATTATCATCACAACAGTGTCGTTACCATGTCTCTGGCACTGAAGGCTTTAACTATGAGAATGACAGCAGCTGTCTGATTTATGCCACTCGCTATGGCAGCGACTGTTTTCAATATGCTCTCAAGTTCCATTACCTCCGTTGAATGACCAACTGTCATTTTTATATCTGGGGAAATTTGTGTTTTGCACTGCCCTTGCAACTTCGTGTTTTAGATCAGTGCTATCTAATATCTAAATAACGGCATCCTGATCTTCATACAGCGTGTTTCTTAATTTTTCTCTTGTCTGGATGGGCAACTTTGTTTTTAAAATGTGTTGCACTTCTCAACTCCTAATTGTCTCAGTACTTTTCCCTGTTTACGTACTTTTCAAAATAGTTCTGGAGACTACCTTGACACACATTGTATGGTTCCAGGATAAATATTTCTTTTCAGAGGCGTTTTTGCAGTCCTCTGGACCAATATTTTGTGAGGAATGACCTTTCCAATTCTTTGTAATTTTGACAATTATCTGCAGCCTCTTTGCCCATAGTGCTGCTTCACCCTGCATATAACCACTAAAAATTAATTTTTTGTACCTAATTCCACGAACATGAAGAATCCTTTTAAATGAAACATAAAAACCATGGTTTTATGCTGTTTCTGTTTGGTGGAAATACACCAAATTGATTATGTCGTATAATGTTTTTTATACGCTCTTGTTTTTTGTTTGTGATCAACAGAAGTAACTATTCTGAACATGATCTCATTGATGGTTACAACACTGTGATTATATTGTGAAATGGGTGTGACTCATTGTGCATAGGCGCCGATGATAAAAGATGCACTGCAAATGTCCCTAATTTCTTATGTGCTATCACTTTCATTTAATTTATTAATCTATGTCTTATTAATGTCTTGTTTTACGGTTGGATTAGTTTTATTATTGATCCACGCCACTCCTTGAATTTCGAAGTAACGGTATCTTTTTCGTAATTTATTTATTGAAATTACTTGAATATTCCGTTCTTTTTTGATTGCACGGAATTGGTTACAATTTCGCTTACATATCTACCTGTCTCTTCTTTGTATTCATAAATATATTTACGCTTTTACCTTCTTTTAACTCTTCCCAGTGGAACAACTTTTCATCAGTTAAATTGGTTATTTTCCTGTGTTCTTCTTCTAGCTTTTGACCATTGCGTCTCTCATCATTGGTTGTTGATGATCTAAGTATTCTGATATTAATCTTCCCTGATCCCCAGTAACATTTTCTTTTTCCGTGCAAGAAGAGCCTGTACTTTGGCATTAGCAGTATATAACTGTCCTATATGTATGAGAACAATCTTATTGTGCATGGGAAATTTGCCCAATTGTTGCTAAAATATTGTTTTGCACTTCAGGCGTTGCTTCCTGCGTGTGAGAAATTTCTTTAGGAGCATGAGAAGTTTGCTCATTTCTACGAGGGCATGATGAAAAGTAATACCTCCGAGATTTTTTTGTGAAAACTCTTAAAGCTTTTTAAATGACACAAATGTTATTCACATTCTAACCTTTATTCTTGGTGTGTACGTAGTTGCAGCCCTCTGCCGCTAGCGGACTCGTGATTGTAGTGTGTAACGTAACTATACTGCTGCGTGAGAAACTATGAGGTGTAGCCACGTCTCGAATTCCAAGAGTTCATCCACTCTTGGAACACCCTCTCCTTCAGAATGACAATGCTATATCACATAGGAGTGCTGCGACGTCTGCAACAATACAAAGCCTCTGGTTCACTGTCAGCGACCATCCTCCACGGTCCCATCCGATTTTCAATTGTTTGCAAAACTTAAAGAACAATTTCGACAACTTCGCTTTGATAATTACGAAGCGGTGCAAGCAGAGGTGAGGTTGTAACTCCATCAACAAACTCAAAGACTCTACATTGACAGTGTAAACAAACTGGCCTCTCATTGGAAAAATATGTTCGTCAACAGGGTGACGATGATGACAAATAAAAATGTAAACTCGATGAATAAAGATCTAGAATGTTAATAACGTTTGTTTTCTTCAAAAATCTTTAAGAGTTTTGACGTAAAAAATTTGGAGGCATTACTATACGGAAAGCCCTCGTACTTAATAATTCCATTTTGGTCTCAGCTTCGGTGCTCACAACAATTTTCATGGAAATATTTAAACGTTCAAGTTTTCTCGACATTTACTTAACTTGTTCAACAGGTCTTGCTTCTGTTTGTTCCTGCACTTGATTTATGTCTGGCTACCCCCATGAACAATGGACCTTGCCGTTGGTGGGGAGGCTTGCGGGCCTCAGAGATACAGATGGCCGTACCGTAGGTGTAACCACAAATGAGGGGTATCTGTTGAGAGGTCAGACAAACATGTGGTCTGAAACTTCCTGGCATGTGGTCCCTAAAGAGGGGCAGTAGCCTTTTCAGTAGTTGCAGGGGCAACAGTCTGGATGATTGACTGAGCTGGCCTTGTAACGCTAACCAAAACGGCCTTGCTGTGCTGGCAACACGAACGGCTGAAAGCAAAGGGAAACTACAGCTGTAATTTTTCCCGAGGGCATGCAGCTTTACTGTATGGATATAAGATGAACATCAACAAAAGCAAAACGAGGATAGTGGAATGTAATCGAATTAAGTCGGGTGATGCTGAGGGAATTAGATTAGGAAATGACACACTTAAAATAGTAAAGGAGTTTTGCTATTTGGGGAGCAAAATAACTGATGATGCTCGAAGTACAAAAGATATAAAATGTAGACTGGCAAATGGCAAGGAAAGCGTTTCTGAAGAAGAGAAATTTGTTAACATAGACTTAAGTCTCAGGAAGTTGTTTCTGAAAGTATTTGTATGGAGTGTAGCCATGTATGGAAGTGAAACATGGACGATAAATAGATTGGACAAGAAGACAACAGAAGCTTTCGAAATGTGGTGCTACGGAAGAATGCTGAAGATTAGATGGGTAGATCACATAACTAATGAGGAGGTATTGAATATAATTGGGGAGAAGAGGAGTTTGTGGCACAACTTGACTAAAAGAAGGGATCGCTTGGTAGGACATATTCTGAGGCATCAAGGGATCACCAATTTAGTATTGGAGAACAGCGTCTAGGGTAAAAATCGTAGAGGTAGACCAAGAGATGAATACACTAAACATATTCAGCAGGATGTAGGTTGCAGTAAGTACTGGGAGATGAATAAGCTTGTACATGATAGAGTAGCATGGAGAGCTGCATCAAACCAGTCTCAGGGCTGAAGACCATAACAAGAACAATCCTTGCTTGCTCAACTTCATTTTTAAAATTTATTGTCAATGAAATGCACGAAGTACGACGATGCGTTACATTGATATTGCAATACTACTAAAGCAGTGTTGCTGACAGAGAAGTATCTCCTGTTAAAAATATCACACAATGCTGCCAATGAACATGGCCAATTTCAGAGCACTTCGCCTTCGAGAAATTCTGTAGCTGTTCTATCGCCATTATGCCCAGCACTGAAACTGGTACTCAATAATGAAATTTGATCTGAAAGAATTTTGGCTTTATTCTGAACATGGAGGTTTTGAAATACCTGGCCGAGCGGTTCTAGACGCTTCAGTCTGGAACAGCGGTTCTAAGTTCTAGGGGACTGATGACCTCAGCTGTTAAGTCCCATAGTGCTCAGAGCAATTTGAACCGTTTTTGAAATACCACTACTCCGTGCAGAAACCAGAATGAATGAAAAAGGAAAAGTTTTCACTTACAACACTTCAAGGAAGGAAGTTCTATTGATCAGTAATGATTTGGAAGTTTTCGATTTTACGTCAGTCCTTAGTTTACTTCGGTCCTTTCCTTTTCTCTCATGATTACCAATTTTGTATCATGAAAAGCAGAAAAATACATGTATTAGATACATAATAATTGAGTCCTTTAAAGCAGTCCCCAGTGCGCTATCCACGAAAATAAAATTCATTGCGTATAATGTTAATAAACATTTAGTAATATAGGTGGTTATTTCAATGACTAAATAATGGTAATTAAAACGCTTTATATCTCCAGCAATGTGTTCACAGAATGTTTGATTACCAATAACACAACTATTCTGTGAAGATGAAAATACCTGCGTACTAATTACTCAGTTTTGCATTACAGTAGCTTAACATCGTGCTTTTGTGATGCACAACACTGCAAACATACTTGAGTACATAAAACGATTAATAACGACGAGAAACAAAAGTAATCTACTATATATAAATGCTTGATGCATTGATAATTTCTCTTCTTTCATTAATATTCAGAAGAGTAACAATGCTAATGAAAGACACTTACTCGAGTTAATATCTCATCACAAAATATTCATCTTACGACGTACTATTATGAGAGCAGTCGAATGTTTTGCCCCGCTCGTGCAAAGACTTAAACCAGAAAAGCGAATACTACATGTGAAACAGTCTCGCATGTGTAGAAGGCAAACGCCTGACGATGAACTTGCATCAGCGGTATAATATTTATACTATTTGCTCTGAATCATCAGCGATTAGTTACTAGTTACTGAGTAAAATTTATATACACTCACATTAAAAGCAGCAAAAGGTTACTACAACTATACGATGTGCGCATGTTGCTAGTATACTGCATAAAATAGCACTTAATTCGATAAGCAATTTAGATAAACATGCAAAGGAAAGGAGTAAATACATCTTTATATTTAGTAAAAGATAAAGAAACCATAAAGCGAAAAATTTTGTATCACTGCAATGAGTGCATAGCATAGGAAATGCTACAAAAACGAAAGTTATGTCAAAAGAGAAAGTATTCGGAAGCATATAATATTTTGCTATCAAACAGAGTCTAATAAAAGAAATTAGTTTCACTTCGAACTTATTTAAATGACTGAAAATATGATTTAATGTGCATGGGAATTAAGTTACGTGAGAAGGATAAAACAAACACGAAGTAACAAATGTTACTACAACAAAAAAATTGTTTGTTACATAAACATTTTTTAACCAAATTCCCTTTGAAGAAACACCGAACTGTGGGAAATAATGGGTTTTACACATTGGTAGCCTTTAAACCAGAACTGTAATCCTTATTAATAATTATCGCTGTCACAGTCCTCTTCAAAATGGCCACTTTTTCAGGGACGCAGTAATAAGTGAGTTATTTACTACCTCCTCGTTGATTGAAATATCTGTAGCCGGCGATGCAGATCTAATTTGCTTCACATGTATATTCATAGTTACAGGGCTTCTCATTGTCAAAAACAGTCCACTTAGTAAACACATCAGTACAATGTCCGAACATCGTAGGTGTCCAATTACTTTGTGAAAACTCAATCCATGACAAGAAGCATTTAACTTCACACTCTGGGCAGTGCTCGAAAGCAGTCCACTTGGAAAATCTGTTTTCTCTCTGTTCCTATCTGTAGCTTCCATATTATCACTTTCTAAGAAAATAGTTTATAAAAAGAATTAGTTCATAACAAGAATCACTTGCGTGCATTAAGTCACTGCTCGCGCTATGCATCAAAAACAGTCTATCACGCTGCTGCTATAAACACGCCATTCCCTCACTTGCGCACGAGGGTAATCAGTCTCTCCACCTCTCTGCAGATTCTTTTGTTACCGCTTCACAAAGCGCGTTATTGATTACATACAAAAGAGCGTCTCTATCGACATATTACATTAATTACAAGTTTGCATTAATATAGAATTTTATGTACACAGAAATATTTTAGCGAGACGTTAATAATACCGAGCAAGGTAACGCGATAGTTAGCACACTGGAATCGTATTCTGGAGGACGACGGGTCAAACCTGCATCCGTTTACTCAGATTTAGGTTTACCGTGATTTTCCTAAGCCCATGCCGGGATGGATCCTTTGAAAGGGAACTGCAGATTTCCTTATCCATCCTTCCCTAATCCAACTTGTGCTCTGTCTCCAATGATCTCGATGTCGACGGGACGTTAAACACTAATCGCCTCCTAATCTCTTTCTAAAACGTTAATAAATGTGTAAGGACACAACAGCATATAACACTCTTTTCTAAAAGTACTAGCAGTCCTGTCATGAAAAAGCTGCTATAACACTACCGGCTACTAATAAATTAGCAGTACCCCGATAACGATCTCAAATGGTTCAGAGCAATATGAGACTTAACTGCTAAGGTCATCAGTCCCTTAGAACTTAGAACTACTTAACCCTAACTAACCTACGGACATCACACACATCCATGCCCGAGGCAGTATTCGAAGCTGCGACCGTAGCGGTCCCGCGCCTAGAACCGCTCGGCCACTGCGGCCGGTGATAATGTTCTCCTGTGAAAGGATTTTAGTTTGACCGTGATTGTGGGTATAATGGTTAAGGTATCAGGTATTTATCCTACAGATTATGGATATGACAATGAAGAATCACATTACATGCGGTTCGCCAGAATTCAGTATGGTGTGAAACTACGACGTGCTGCAGTCAGAGCCTTTAGATGTAGTGGCATGGAAACAAAGAGGTCTGAGTATGCTGCTGGGGAAAGCACTGCCAAATGTCTTGTAGGGGCGACCACTAAGCATTGGTTCAAATGGCTCTGAGCACTATGCGACTTAACATCTGTGGTCATCAGTCGCCTAGAACTTAGAACTAATTAAACCTAACTAACCTAAGGACATCACACACATCCATGCCCGAGGCAGGATTCGAACCTGCGACCGTAGCAGTCACGCGGTTCCGGACTGAGCGCCTAGAACCGCGAGACCACCGCGACCGGCACTAAGCATTGAGTGTGGTTGTATGCAGACCAGAATGAACAAGTCGCCGAACGACAATATCCCAAACATATTTAAAGGACGACTTGTCAGGTGAATATGCAGTCGTGAATGTAATTCTTCGAAGATGGCCCACAAATTTCTCGCCACTGTGGCCAGGCTTTGTCCTGTTCAATTGTAACCTGTGAAGTTACGTGCAGTAGGGACAGTGCCTCAGGCTATAATACTTCCATGACTCAGAGGTTATTATTCAGACTGCCCTCAATACACCGGGGACTTCACTGGATGTTACAGCTAATGCCACCCCAAAGTAATCACACTTGGCGTCTGTACGCTATGCCGCGCAATAATGCAGTCTGCCCCAATGCGTTTACCACGGTAGTATGTAATGTGTACGCGGCCACCGCTATAGGATCAGCTGAAGCAGGACTCTTCGAAATACACTACAGTCTGCCACTCAACATGCAAGCGACGGCGTTCACGTCCCAGTGCAACGTCAGGCGAGGGTGGTTTGTGGTCAGTGGAGGCCGATGCAGTATCCTGCAGCCCATGGCAGATGGCATCGAACCGTTGGCGCAGAGAGCTCCACACACGTTGACGTACTCTAGTATCGACCAAACCAAACGCTGTCGATAAAGCTGTACTGTTGGTTACACTCACGCGGATATACTAGTCGTCATTCCGTGCTGTGGTGCCATTATTTAGCTCAGTACCCGCTCGTCAATTTTTACGACTCTCTTCTACCCTCCGGTGTCACTCTCTCTCTCACACACACACATCACTGTCGTAGCAGTGTCCCTCGTACGAGCTCCAATGTCACGGTGCGATAAACACATATCCCAACAAGCAACCATTCTGCCTCATTTTGTAAAATAAATTTATTGGCTTTCTACGGAAAACAATAGAGCCATTACAGTTGCTTATATCAGTAATTACAATTACATTTCAAAAACACAACTATGTTGTACACAATAAAATTACGAATTCATTGTTTGATATTCCAGAGACCTGTCTCTGATTCTTGTGGGTGATGTACTATTGAACTGTTGATTTTGTTGTTATATTCGCTATTTAAAGCTGTAATATTTGTTGTCGTGGGAATACTCTTTTTTACGAGATTTTCACACTTTTTATTTTGATGCGAAATATAAACTGACGGAAAAAACTCTGCACCAAGAAAGAGTTGTGCGACACAAACGAAAGTTGGTAGGCGTGTTTCTACATCTGAAAGATGCGGCTTTTCACCGATAATGCTGTAGTATACAGAGAAGTTGCAGCACTAGAAAATTGCAACGAAATGCAGGAAGATCTGCAGCGGATAGGCACTTGGTGCAGGGAGTGGAAACTGACCCTTAACATAGACAAATGTAATGTATTGCGAATACATAGAAAGAAGGATCCTTTCCTTTATTGTATGATTATTTGATAGCGGAACAAACACTGGTATCAGTTACTCCTATCAATTTTCTGGGAGTATGCGTACGGAACTATTTGAAGTGGAATGATCAGAGAAAATTAATTGTCGGTAAGGTGGGTGCTAGGTTGAGATTCATTGGGAGAGTCCTTAGAAAATGTAGTCCATCAACAAAGGAGATGGCTTACAAAACACTCATTCGACCTATACTTGAGTATTGCTCATCAGTGTGGGATCCGTACCAGGTCGGGTTGATAGAGGAGATATAGAAGATCCAAAGAAGAGCGGCGCGTTTCATCACAGGGTTATTTAGTAAGCGTGATAGCATTACGGAGATGTTTAGCAAACTCAAGTGGCAGACTTTGCAAGAGAGGCGCTCTGCATCGCGGTGTAGAGTGCTGTCCAGGTTTCGAGAGGGTGCGTTTCTGGATGAGACGTCGAATATTTTGCTTCCCCCTACTTATACCTCCCAAGGAGATCACGAATGTAAAATTAGAGAGATTCGAGCGCGCACGGAGGCTTTCGGACAGTCGTTCTTCCCGCGAACCATACGCGACTGGAACAGGAAAGGGGGGTAATGACAGTGGCACGTAAAGTGCCCTCCGCCACCCTCTGTTGGGTGGCTTGCGGTCTATAAATGTAGATGTAGATGTAGTAGATGGCTCTGGCGCATCGTACTGTATGTGTAGCAGCAATTTGAGCATCAGTTGGCATCACAGTGACACAACGAACTGTTACAAATCGCTTACCTCAATGACAGCTCCGATGCCGGCAGCCTGTAGCTTACGTTCTACTGACCCCGAATCACTGGCATTTGCGACTTTTTTGGTGTAAGGCGACAACTCACTGGAGGGAAGGGTGGAAGCCTGTTGTATTTTCTGATGAAAACCGCGTCTGCCTCGGTGCTAGTGATGGCTTTGCGTTGGTTAGAAGATCAGTTGAGGTCCTGCAACGAACTTGTTTGTGATAGACACACTGGACCTCCACCTGCAGTTATCGTTTGGTGTGCAATTGCTTATGGCAGCAAAACTCTCGTGCTTATCTCAAGCAATCTAATTGTCAAGTTGAACGTCAATGTTGTATTGAACCTGTTGTGCTGCCATTCATAAAAAGCATTCCATAACGTCTTTGCAACCCAACATGCTTTACAGAGTGTCGACATGTTGTCTTGGCGTGCTCAATCATCATGTCGGTCTCCAATCGAGCACGTATGGGACATCATCGGACGCCATCTGCAGCTTCACCCACAAGCACCATTAACGGTCCCCGTAATGACGGACCATGTGCAACAGGAACGGAACTCCATCCCAGAAAGTGACATCCGACACCTGTTCAACACAATGCATGCACGTTTTCTTGCTTGCATTCAATAATCTCTGGTTACACCGGTCATTAGTGTATCAGCATTTCACATTTGCAACGTGTTATCTCGCGTTTACAATAAACTTGGATCATTCGATGTTAATCACTTAAACATGATACCTAGACAAATATATTCCCTAAATTTCGTTACTGTACATTAATTAGCTTTCGGTGTTGCGATTTTTTTGTTTTTTGTTTTGTGAGTCTATTTGGAACATCCCAGTACGATATGATCAAGATCTACGTCGTCTGTGAGAGTCTGTAACTCCTATCCCGTAGAGAAGTGCAGAGAACACGTGTTCCAGCCCTATTCTAACAATAAATGTTAAATATCTCGTAGGGAGATTGTTATGGCTATTCGAACTCACTCACGACGAGGCACTTGACAATGACGAGGCACGACACTGAGCCGCCTGAACACAAAAATGAGGGCGCTACTGGGCCCAAATACACGTAATCTCTCTGTAATCTTACCAGCTTCTAATGATTCCACCGTTCTACATATCCTCCAATTTTGGGATGATTCTGCCCATTACTTCTGGGAGCTGCAATTTTCACAAACAGTAGTGTAGACGTGAAGAGGCTACCACAGGACACGCTAGAGTGCACAGCTTTGTCAGACCAGTCTTAGGACTGAAGATCACAACGACAGCAGTACTTCCTGTACTGTCCTGTGAGCGTTTGGGGAAAAGAGAAAAATGAAAGGGAGAGGCGGCTTGACAAGGCTGTGCGACGTTCAGAGGAAGACGCTGGCTGCTAGCACGTCAGGGCGACCCTGCAAGCCGCGCGCTGCGGTCCCTGGCCTCTTGGTATTCTTGCGGCGTCGTGTCGCGTCGCGACGCGCGGGCCGCCCCACTGTGGCCGGGAGGGGTGGGGGTGGCTAATACCTGCCGCAGCCGCAGGGACGCCGCAGCGCCGGCGCTAGCGGCGCTCGGCACCCCACCCCCTTTCCTCTCTGTCCGCCTCTGCCGTGAAAGTGACAGTCTCTGTAGGGCAGAGGGTAAGGTGACGTCGTACACCGAAGAGAAGGAACGAGAGTGAGATTTAACGTTCTATCAGTGGTGAGGTTATTAGAGACGGAGCACATGCAGGGAAGGAAAAGGGCCGGCCGGAGTGGCCGAGCGTTTCTAGCCGCTACAGTCTGGAACCACGCGACCGCTACGGTCGCAGGTTCGAATCCTGCCTCGGGCATGGATGTGTGTGATGTCCTTAGGTTAGTTAGGTTTAAGTAGTTCTAAGTTCTATGGGACTGATGACCACAGATGTTAAGTCCCATAGTGCTCAGAGCCATTTGAACCATTTTTTTTACTCAAGTATGTTTGCAGTGTTGTGCATCACAAAAGACACAATAACACTTTATGAAAATCCTAGAACAGTTTATGAAAAACATTCTATTACTTTAGTGCACACTAGTGGGCACAATCTAAACTAAAATCACAGTCCCCCCTATCCAATATTGTCCTGTATCGGCTGATACGTAAACTACGTGAGCGTCCAGTCTCGCGTCACTATCTGTCACTATCCAGCTCTGAGACACATCTCCCACTTAACCACCTCCAAGGCAGGATCGGTGTACGGCGCTACGCCTCAGCTGCTCGATTAATGCAAGCCACTCTTTTTAAGTCCCTGCGCAGAGTCGTTGTGCTACCTGAACAGCTGGTAGCTCATTGTAACTCCTGAGTAATTCCTTCCAGTAATTTGATGTTATTTTTTACAACCACTCTCTACAATGCTCGACGGTCACTTTCAGTCTGTCTGCCTGGTCTTGGTTTAGCTGCGGTTATTCCTTCACGATTGCACTTCACAGCCACATCACTAACTACCAGTTTGGCCAGGTTTAGAAGGCTTGAAATATCCATGATGGATTTGTTACTCAGGTGACATCAAGTGACCTGTCCGTGTTCGAAGTCACTAAGCTTCACTGAACTAACCATCCTGCAGTTACTGCTTCTCTCCTGACAATTCACTGATGAGTATGAGTCTCGTGACATCTACTGTTCAGTTCTGCGTTAGGTATGGGTGCTGGGTTATTTCTGATGACACAGCGTTTCTTTCGTTCTGGCGTCGAGTATTATCGTCACGAGCTGATCCGCAGTGTGTAATGGGAAGCCTTAGTCTCTGATGCAGTACCTGGATAACCGACGTCGGTCGTTGAGGACATGTTGGAACCGACAAGTTACCGGATCTCGGCTCTGTAACTGCGCAGCAGTACCCGCCGTGCCTTTTCAGTTTCCGCCCCAGCGCGGCCACGGCGGACAGCTTGCTACGCCCGCTGCGCCCGAGACGCCCCTGGCCGGCGCAGGCTGCAGGCTGCACCCGTCACGGCGCCTCCTCGGGGAAATCACAGGGCGCGGCGCCTGCCTGCCACTGCAGCGGCCGCCCCCGCTCACTCAGAAGGCGTGGCGGCGCTGCGCCACCGGCCAGTCGGCGCCATCGCAGCTGCTGGGGGCGCTTGCTGACTCTCATCAAATCCATTATTCGTTATACGCTGCTGCCTGTAAAATCGCAGCACCAAGAACGATAGCAAACAACAAGATTTTACTTACTGTGTGCACGCAGTATAGCAGTATGAATACGTGATTAAATTTGAAAATGATCTAGGAGAATTCGGTGTGCAAAATTTAGTACACAGAGTTAGATAGCGCACAAAATAATTTGACAGTCATTCACGCAGACGGCGTCGGAGGGTAGGAGATGCTGCTATTGGTGGCTGCTCCACGGCTCCATTGTGTATGGCCACAGTGTGGTTCAAAATGGTTCAAATGGCTCTAAGCTCCATGGGACTTAACAGCTGAGGTCATCAGTCCCCTAGAACTTACAACTACTTAAACCTAACTAACCTAAGGACAACACACACATATATGCCCGAGGCAGGATTCGAACCTGCGACAGTAGCACCAGCGCGGTTCCGGACTAAAGCGCCTAGAACCGCTCGGCCACAGCGGCCGGCACCACAACGTGGCAGTAGGATGGTAGTGATATACTTGAAGCCAATGTTCAAATGCATATTTTGCGTAACTTGTCAGCTACTGCGGTTGGACAAAAATACGGAAAACACGTAAGAAATGCATGCTTGAACATAAATGCAGTTGTCAGCCAAGCCTGCAGATGGCGCTGTTGTATTTGACCAGGAACAGCACTTTTGCAATGCCCTCAGTTCGTTGCAGTCGTATTCAGTACAGTGTTCTGTGTAGTTATGAGTCTGATATGTCGATCATGGGAAATTGCTGGTGGTTCTATGGTGGTTATTCCATAACCTAAGTGCTTGATGTTTCAAGAAGCAGCGATCGAAGATTTAAGTTACATGAATGGAAAGTGGGAAAACATCATCTGGTAACTCATAACACGGACGAAAGAATGTGTTGAATGATGCTCACAGGCAGTCATTGAAGAGGATCGTGACGAAAAATAAGGGGACGACACCTGCAACAGTCACTGCACAACTGAATGTCGCGCTCACGAACACTGTCAGCTCCAAAACAACCCGAAGGGAGCTCCATCAGCAGGAAAATGCAGGGCGAGCTGGGGTTCCAAAATCACTCATTAGTGATGCATATGCCCTCAACAGGAAACGTGGTGCTAGAGTCATAAAACCAGGACAATAGAGAAATGGAAGAAATTCATTAGTTCGAATAAGTCTTGTTCCGCGCTGTTTCCTACTTCCAGATCGGTTTATTCTGGAGTACATCATTCCAAGCCTGCGATGCAGACTACTTACTGCCAAGAGTGAAACATGGCGAGGGTTCTTTGATGAATCGGGCAGCCCATGGCTACTCTGCAAGGTCGCACTACTGCCAAGGATTGTATTTTGACAGATCTGGTCTATCCCAGTGCACAACGTTTGTTTCTCGGTGGTGATGCTGTGTTCCAAGACGACAGGGCCACTGTTCACTCACCTCGCATCGCCCAGGAATGGCGCTGGGCGGATGAATTGTCACATCTCCTCTGGCCAAGACAGTCACCAGGTCTCAATATCGTTGAATCTTTGTCGTATCTGTTGGAAGGAACGGTGCGTGATCTCTGCCCGCCTCCATCGTCGTTACCTGTAATTGCCATTTCTTTCTTTCTCCTCGGCTCTTCAGCCCATGAAGGGCCTCGGTCTGCATCACAATATCCTGCCATTCTATCCGATCCATGGCTTTCCTTCTCCATCCTCTGACACCCAGCTTTTTCATGTCTTCTTCAACTCCATCCACCCATCTCTTTCTGCGGTGTCCCCTCTGCCATCTGTCTCCAGTCTTGTCATCAAAAATCCTCTTACATGCTCTGTCTTCTTCCATTCTGACCACGTGTCCTACCCACCGCAGTCTTCTTATTTTAATGGTAGTAACAATGTCAGTTTCTTCAAAAAGGTGTTGTATTCTGCATTCGTACGAATGCGCCAACCTTCTCGCTCATATACTGGGCCATATATGTTACGTGGCACCTTTCTCTCCCATATACTAAGGATTCTTTCCTCATTTACAATCATGGTCCACGTTTCGGGACCATACATAACAACTGGTCTTATAATTGTTTTATAAATGAGGATTTTCGTGATAGAAGCGAACTCCTAAACATGGGCAATGCGGCAATGTAGCATCTGTTACGTGCTGCTATTCTGGCTTTCACCTCACTGCCAATGTCATTTGTCTCAGTTACAGTCGATCCAAGGTACTTGAAGTCTCTCACCCTTTCAAACTCCCTGTCGGCTATCTTGAGATTTGATAGGTTTTGTTGGTTGGTCATTGCCATATACTTGGTCTTTTCGATGTTGACAGTCAGGCCAAGTTCCCTTGCACCTTTCTCCAGTTGTTGATAGGCATCGCCTAGCACAGTTGTGTTTCGTGCGAGTAATGCCACATCGTCAGCGTAGGCTAGGTACTGTAGTGAACGATTTAAGAAGGTTCCTCTTTTATTTAACTCTGTCTGACTTAGATTTTTTCTAGGCAAATGTTGAATAGCAATGAGGAGATATTGTCACCTTGTCTAAGTCCCTTCTTCACTTCCACTTCTCTGGAGATTTCGCCCTGTATTTTTACTTTGCAGTTGGTTTCGCTGAGGGTCATCATAGAACGTTTAATGAGCTTCTTAGGTATTCCAGCCTCTTCCATTACATTCTGCAATGCCTATCATAGGCTTGTTTAAAGTCGATATAAAGCTCATGTATGTTCATTTGATGTTCGTAACATGTTTCAAGTAGTATACGCAATGTGAATATTTGATCAGTTGTTGACCTATTTCTTCTAAGGCCACTCTGATAGTCTCCAACTCTCTCTTCTACGTTGCCATTTTTTTACAGGATAAATAATATAAGAGTCCCTGTCTTATCCATTCCGAGACGACTGGATTTGAATGCCAATGGTTCCCCTGCACAGTGTTACGCATGATAATCTGTTCCTTTTTGGTGTTTCCATGTTTTGGTCCATCCCTTTACGTACAGAGAGTCTGTGAGCTGTCATATTAAAAGGTTATTGTCAGCATCACCAACAGTTTGGCAACGTTCAAAGTCAGTGGTTTCTCACTTGAGAACTGAAAAACATTTGTGGCATAAAAAAAAGGATCATCCAAAGGAAAACATGTCCAACCACATTCTGACAGAAGGAAATCACATAATTAAAAAAGGGGGAACAAAATGTAGCATAGAGGACAACGTCAATTAGTACAATACTGGCAATGTGAAGTAAAGGACACAAATCACACAGAAATTATGTGTCATACCCCTGGCGACGTATTTTTCAATATTACCTAAGGTACTTACCCATGTTTTCTGAAGTAGTGAAACTTTGGGAAACACTTGCAGCTGTCTTTTCCCTCTCCTTTGCTCTCTACTCTCTTTATTGCGCGACTGAAATAGCTACAGTCTTGAGTACATATTTTAATGCTAGTATAGCTTCCTTATTTGTCTCTTCTAACACAAATTTAATGGCATTGTCTATAATCATATGTGCCTACACTTATGGTCTGTGAAGACTTCAGTCCTGTGCTGTGCAGCAAAGAGAGAGCAACGAGAATGCTCTAAGTGTGCAGGTCCGCAGGCGACAGTCAGCTGAGGCGTCTGCCCCTTCGGAGTAACGGGATGGACTCGGCCAGCACTTAAGGGCGAGAATGTATTCCTGCACCAGGGCCACGTCACTTTTGCGAGAATTCTACAGTTTCTAGCAGCAACAATGACTTTAACCCGCCTGAGTATTGAGTCGAACTGAGCTCGGATAACAGACAGTGGAATGCCATTCCATACTGTCTCAACTCTGTGCCAGAGTTTTTCAGTCGGAGTGACTGGCGAGTGGTGGTGAACGTCCATGCCGAAACAACAGAAAGCAAATCGTTCATTCTATTATTTCCGTGTGCGACCAGCCATCTTAACGTCATCCACTGTTTTGTTGATACTAGTATGAGTAGATAAACTGGGGCTTGGACGTGAAATTTATTGTGGCTGTGGCTGTAGCTATATGACGTTTGCTCTTCGTTTTAAAAAGAGTAACTACTCATACCTAGTATCACAATTATGAGAAACTGGCTGATAACCACGCTATATACCACCTAACAATTTTAAATTCTTCCATGCATCCACCAACAACATGTTTCATCATTTCTCACAAACACGACATTTCAATCTACTTGCTCTCGTCAAAGTCATCTGATAAGCAGTGTCTGTATTATTATTGCTAGAGAGTCTTTCACGTTTGAAAAATGACGTGGTTCCACTAGGTCGTGCTTTATATTACTTTATTTAGTGCAAATAAAGAAATTTAAAACACAGGCTGGTGCAAACATGTCATTTTTCACATTTGTTGAGGCTGTGGGAACAGCTCAGAAGAAAAATAATAGTCTTCCAGATCTCTAGAATGTGTAATTAGGCTAGTGTCTCAATAAGATTTTTTACTGGTAAACGTATGTTCACGGTGCTAAAAGTGGCAGTTGACACTGAAATTCTCCATACGAATACAAAAAAAGGCAATTAAATTTTGGCTACACGATAAATCATTCCAATTTAAAGGTTGTCGACAAACTAAATACCTACGGATTACAATGACGAAGAACTTAAATTGGAGCTATCGTATTAAAAATGTTATGGGGGAGGCGAGCCGAAGGCTGCGTTTTATTGGCAGAATACATACAAAATGCGGCCGATTCGCCAGGGAAACTGTCTACACTACCCTTGTCGTCCTCTTCTGGAGTATTGTTGTGCGTCGTGCGGTCTTTGCCAATTATGATTGACGGAGCACATCAGAAGTGCCTCAGAAGGGCGGGTCGTTCTGCATTATCGGGAAATCTACATCTACATCTACATCCATACTCCGCAAGCCACCTGACGGTGTGTGGCGGAGGGTACCCTGAGTACCTCTATCGGTTCTCCCTTCTATTCCAGTCTCGTATTGTTCGTGGAAAGAAGGATTGTCGGTAGGCTTCTGTGTGGGCTCTAATCTCTTTGATTTTATCCTCATGGTCTCTTCGCGAGATATACATTGGAGGGAGCAATATACTGCTTGACTCTTCGGTGAAGGTATGTTCTCGAAACTTTAACAAAACCTCGTACCGAGCTACTGAGCGTCTCTCCTGCAGAGTCTTCCACTGGAGTTTATCTATCATCTCCGTAACGCTTTCGCGATTACTAAATGATCCTGTAACGAAGCGCGCTGCTCTCCGTTGGATCTTCTCTATCTCTTCTATCAACCCTATCTGGTACGGATCCCACACTACTGAGCAGTATTCAAGCAGTGGGCGAACAAGCGTACTGTAACCTACTTCCTTTGTTTTCGGATTGCATTTCCTTAGGATTCTTCCAATGAATCTCAGTCTGGCATCTGCTTTACCGACGATCAGCTTTATATGATCATTCCATTTTAAATCACTCCTAATGCATACTTCCACATAATTTATGGATATAACTGCTTCCAGTTGCTGACCAGCTATTTTGTAGCTAAATGATAAGGGATCTATCTTTCTATGTATTCGCAGCACATTACACTTGTCTACATTGAGATTCAATTGCCATTCCCTGCACCATGTGTCAATTCGCTGCAGATCCTCCTGCATTTCAGTACAATTTTCTATTGTTAGAACCTCTTGATATACCACAGCATCATCCGCAAAAAGCCTCAGTGAACTTCCGATGTCATCCACCAGGTCATTTATGTATATTGTGAATAGCAGCGGTCCTATGACACTCCCCTGCAGCACACCTGAAATCACTCTTACTTCGTAAGACTTCTCTCCATTGAGAATGACATGCTGCGTTCTGTTATCTAGGAACTCTTCAATCCAAGCACACAATTGGTCTGATCGTCCATATGCTCTTACTTTGTTCATTAAGCGACTGTGGGGAACTGCATCGAACGCCTTGCTGAAGACAAGAAACACGGCATCTACTTGGGAACACGTGTCTATGGCTCTGAGTCTCGTGGACGAATAGCGTGAGCTGGGTTTCACACGATCGTCTTTTTCGAAACCCATGCTGATTCCTACAGAGTAGATTTCTACTCTCCAGAAAAGTCATTATACTCGAACATAATATGTGTTCCAAAATTCTACAACTGATCGACGTTAGATATATAGGTCTATAGTTCTGCATATCTGTTCGACGTCCCTTCTTGAAAACGGGGATGACTTGTGCCCTTTTCCAATCCTTTGGAACGCTACGCTCTTCTAGAGACCTACGGTATACCGCTGCAAGAAGGGGGGTAGAGGGTAGAGACTGTCACTGACTTGAGAACAAGTTGCGGTGTCAATCATTAAGAGGAGTTTTTCGTTGCCGTTAGACCTTTTCATGGAATTACAATCGCCAACTTTCTACTCCAAATGCGAAAATATTTTTCTCACTCCCATCTACTTAGGGAGAAATGACCACGGTGATAAAATAAGAGAAATTAGAGCTCACACGGAAAGATTTAAATCTTCATTTTTTTCCTCGTGTTATTCCGCAGTGGAACGGTAGAGAAATAGTCTGGAAGTATGTCTATGAACATACTGCCGATTGCTTAAGTCTGAATTGAAGAGTAATCATTTAGATGTGAACGTAGATTCATATTCTACAAAGGCCCTGATAACCAAACCGTTGAGGACTATGAATCCAACATCATCATCATCATCATCGTCATCATCCTTATCGTCATTCATTCAAAACAGTTAGGGACACCCGACATGCAAACCGCCGAAGTGATGTCGATTGCACGGCTTTTACAAGGCCGTGAGATACACGAAAACTAAACGTAAAAGCTTACAACGTTGAAAAACAGAAAATACACTCGATGAAAGTTGTAAGTAATTGAATTAGCGCCGAACAGTAAAGATCGACGCAGGGAACACAGGTTTTAAAAACATGGTTTCGTATCGGGACGAATGGGATTCAAACACTCGTCCAGAAACTCTTTTTTTAGATTTCCCGCAGACAACTTGAGGCAATTCCCAGGATTTACCCCTCAACAACACTAATACTCCTCCCAATAAGATAAAATTTAATAGCCCTGTCAACAATAGGCGGTATCCTAGGAACAGTTCCTTGGAAGCACTAAAATCCAAACAGCTGTATGTGCGACTTCGACACCTTAAAATGTGCCCTCAATCAGATGAAGAATCTGAACCTTCCATCAAGTTAACGTACGAATACCTGCGGACGTTCTCTGACAAATTGGAAAATGGCAAACGAGAACTGATGCTCCGTGGAAACGATCTGGTGCTCAGGACGGGGTTCGTACCTACTACACTCCTAGGAATACTGCGTTTCTGCTAAAGACGACCTTGACGGCGTTCATAATGCATTCGATGCAGTTGTTAACAAATATGTAGTAGTAGCAGTGGTAGTAGCTTTATTAATCAGTAGATCACTTTTACAAGGATATTGTGTATGCCATTTTTTTTTCAGAAAGAAAAAGGCTAGTGTGAAAGTTTTACATGAAATTTTAGGTGGTTTCCTATTCTTAATATTATTATTTTGTGTTACCTTTTTTTTATCAAACGCATAGTCTGTGTTACGTTAGTAAGCCTTTGCTGTGTAGAATGTAATGCGTAACAGATAAATTTTAGTTGTACTTTTCAGTAAGCTCGTATTAGTGATCTGTTTAACTCCTTGCGAAATTTATTATAAGGTCGTCTTCCTTGGTATATAACGCTGTTCTCAGTTTCATGTTCATTCTTTCTTGATAACCGTAATTTCAGACCAGATCTTGTTCCACGGTCAGGGACCGAGCTGTTTGCACAATAATATTATCAATATTATTTTTGATGTGTACAGCTGGTTGGTAAGCTTACTCACGTGGTGTAATTAAAATCAGCAACGTTTTCAACAGATCTTTACAATGAGATCGACTACACTATTCTTGGTTATTATTCTTTAGTTTTGAGATTTCATTCATATTTTGTGTATTAAAGCCTTAGGAAATAATTCCGTAACTAAGAACTGAGTGTCCATATAATCGTATGTAACTAAAAGACACTGACTGTTACACGCTGATGGATGGGATTTAAGGGTATAACAAGTCAATGATATTCTCTTTACAAATTTTTTTGTGTTCACATCACCTCAACTACAAATCAATACTTATTCTTAGAAATTTGGTGTTTGTTGCACAGTGAGAGGTGCCATCTACATCTAATTTAACGGTGTCATTTTCCCTCTCCGAAATGAAATACATTTGTTTTCTTTATATTCAACGTCCGTTTACTGCATGTTGACCAAGCGTAAAGTTTCTCGATTATTTCATGTGCTTTCTCTGCAAGAAGTTCTCTCGTTTTCTCGGTGACTATGATATTGTTGTCTTCAGCAAAGATAATTTTCTCTCATTACTAACGCTATTGTGAAAGTCATTATTGCTGATCAGGAACAAAATAGTCGTAAAAACTACCCTGAGGTACTTCTACATTAACGCAGTCTTTATCTGCACATTACGAAGAACTTAGCCTCCTCTTCAAACAACTTACCACGTAATCCTCTTATCCGAAACGCCGTTAAAGCCACACGTATCCTCTGCATCTATTCATCTCCTAGGGCACACTGAGCGAGGTTAGCACTGAGTGGTTAGCACACTGGACTCGCATTCGGGAGGACGAGAGTTGAGTTCCGCGTCCGGCCATCCTGGTTTAGGTTTTCCGTAATTTCCCTAAATCGCTCCAGGCAAATGCCGGGATGGTTCCTTTCAAAGGGCACGGTAGGCTTCCTTCCCTGTCCTTATCTAATCCGATGAGGCCAATGACCTCACAGTCTCGTCTCTGCCACCCCCCCCCCCCCACCTAGGGCACACATTTCTTAGGACGGGGGGGGGGGGGGGGGCGGCTCCTATATACTAACAGATCTCAAACCGAAAGTTTTATGTACGTCAAACCCTGCTGAAGAAAAAGGGGCTGAATTCATGTTCACTGAAATAAATATACAAAGTCTGAAGTGCTTTGACTGATGCCGTCTACAAGCCGCCAAAAATAAGCTCAATGACTTCTTTTCAGTCGGAATTACATTCACTTCAGAGTCAATACGAACATGTCATCGTAATGGGAGACGTGACCATAGACCGGCTGAGAGACACTACCTCCGGAATAAACCTAAGAAGATCATTTAGTCGCAATAGCATGAACAATATTCCATTACAACCAACACACCAAACGGCGCACAGTTATACTCTAATAGATGTAATCGCAACGAAAAAGACTGACAAAGTAAGATATGTTGGTCAAACCTCGGCCCCATGCTTCTCAGCACATGATGTAATATTTCTGGTCTACTCTGCAGCCCCCAAGAAATCAAATCGCCTTACATAACTTGTAGTAGCATGAAACGTATTGATCTTGGCGCTCTAACATCAGATTGCTCAGAAATCTCTTGGCATCATACAATCATAGAACCTACACCCGATGGCAAAATCGATGAACTTGGTGATAAACTTACTGCCCTCTACAAAAAACATGCGCCTGTACGCACAATCTGTGTAAGAAAATCTCCTGCTCCATGACTGACAACTCAATTACGTCAAACGAAAAATAATAGGGACGCTGCCCACAGAAGTTTCAGGGCAGATCCGAAAACCGAGCGTTTCGAAAAATATAGAAAGCTACGGAACAGAGTGAAACAATGCATTAGCAATGCCGAAATCTGGCGCTATCGCTCCCTTGCATACAGCATTTTGACGACCACGACTCTGTGGAAGAATCTCTGTAGCTTGGGGGTCGGAAAGGCAAAATCGGAAAGTGCTTTTCAGGTCCCAGCTAACGAATTAAATGAATTCTTCTCTCCACCTCTGAACACCCATACGGTTGATAACTACCGTCCACAAGAATACCTAAACTACATAACTAACCACGACACCTCCGGTCTAAAACACGTAACAAGAAATGCGGCAAGAAACGCAATAATGAGAATATCTTCTGATGCGATAGGCAATGACAGTATCAGTATAATCATGATTAAGAATGTTGCCGATATCTTAGTATGTGTCTTGACAGATATATTTAATTTTTACCTCGTGAACGGAATACACCCCACTGCATGGAAAAGAAGCATAATACGACGCATCCCTAAGATCGAAAACCGCAACTGCCTAGTGATTACCGACCAGTTAGCATACTGCCTGCTGTTTCCAAAGCACTTGAATACATTGTTGATGATCAAATCACTGAAGACCTGCATGAATTTCAATCCGGTTTCCGTAAACACCACAGCACAAACACTGCTCTCTTTAAAGTAACTAATGACTTGAAACATGCCATCTACAACCTAAAGGCAACAATATTGTCACTACCAGACTTCAGCAAAGATTTTGACACTGTTAACTTTGACATATTGGTCAGAAAAATGGGACAGCTTAATTTCTCAGATAGTGGAATGAGGTGGTTCGAAAGCTACTTAAAAAACAGACAACAATGTGTTGTCTGTGTAAATGAAAAATCTTCATGGAAACATGTCTCCTCAGGAGTGCCGCAAGGGTCAGTCTTAGGCCCACTTTTGTTTCCTTTATATGTCAATGATATTTCGTTGGTTCAGTCCTTCTGCAAGCATCACTTCTATGCCGACGACCTCCAGCTTTACCAAAACGTCCGACCTGAATATATAAACGCTGCAATCGTTCAGATGAACGATGATCTATCTTCAGTGGTAACATGGGCAAAAAACCTGGGGCCTAAACTGAGTGCAAATAGACACAGGCAATCTTAATAGCTCATCAGAAATTAGTAAGTTCAGATTTCGGTTGCCTTCCATTCTAGTCGGCGGTATTCCAATACCGTATCATAAAAAAGTTAAGAACTTGGGTGTGACTTTGGACGAGCATCTCAACTGGGCAGAGAATACAGTCGCAGTGTGCTGGAAGACATTCGCTTGTCTCTTGTTTCGGAACGTATTTCCACAGGACGTGAAACGCCAGCTCGCGCAAGCACTCGTTGTATCGAACCTCCACTATTGTGATGTAATTCAACATGGCATGATTAGTTAAAACAGAGGACGCTTAGAACTAACAATGAATGCCTGTGAGCGTTACACCTACAATATTCGCCCATATGATCATGTTAGTGCTTCATACTCCCAGCTAGGGTGGCTGCGGCCGGACAAATTGCATGACTACCACACTCTATGTCTACTTCACCGTCTCCTCATTGCGCAAGCTCCCGAGTGCCTTGTTTCATAGATTAAACATTTTTCATGCTATCATAATCGAAACACGAGGTCACTTTTATTTGATATCCTAACTGTGCCTACTCACAAAACAAATACCTTTGCAAATCCTTCGCTGTTCCCGCAGTCCGCCTCTGGAACAAACTGACCCTTACTTTGCGCAGAATTCAATCCCCTGCTGCTTTTAAGAAAAAGCTGAAGCATTTCCTACTATCATTCTCATAATGTTTTCCACAAAATTAATGTACAAGGCTAATCTTCCCCGCTGTCAAACAGCAAAGCTAGTGTCTCCTATCTAGCTCCTTTCTCTTCTTCCTCTTCTTCTATCTCCATTAGGCACGCAGTCTTCTTTATTTCCTTAAATGTGTTTCATCAAGTCCTTACTCTTCCCCTCCCTTCACCACCAGTTTCACTCATACCCACTGCTCCTAGTACTCCTATATAAAATCTGCCTCAATCATAATGTATAATTATTGCAGTACTTATCATCTACGAATAAAAATTGTATGTGTATGTATTATTCGAAGTGTACCTTCGTAACTGTTTCAAATGGTTCAAATGGCTCTACGCGCTATGGGACTTAACATCTGAGGTCACCAGTCCCCTATACTTAGAACTACTTAAATATAACTAACCTAAGGACACCACACACATCCATGCGCGAGGCAGGATTCGAACGTGCGACCGTAGCAGCAGCGCGGCTGCGGACTGAAGCGCCTAGAATGGCTCGGGCACAGCGGCCGGCTCGTAACTGTTAATTTCACTTTTTTTACCAGATGTAATCTAACATGCTTACTAAAGCATATGAAAGTAAAAATTAATATGTAGAATGCCATATGGGAATGGCCTGATCACCCTAATTTTGCCTGGTTAAATAACTCAATAAATAAAATAAATAAATATTTCGATTCTGATAAGTTTTCACTAAAAGTTTAACCTTTTTTTAGGTATGTGTAATCTCCAGTCTTCGTACCGTATATGCTGTTTAACATGAACATTGTATTGTATTGTATGGAACTGGGGACCTAGAAACATTGAAAAGGCTTCGTCCCCGCCGTAGCCCGCGGTGGTACACAATCCCACAACACACTACGGTACAGTCCCCTCCGCAACCAGAATTATTGTGCGGTTCGACCCCCAGTGGAACCCCAACCCCCCTCCCCCCGAGAACATAACACCCCAGACGAGTGTAGCCCCAATGTTTGCGTGGTAGAGTAATTATGGTGTACGAGAAAGTGTATGAGCAGCAATCGCCGACATAGTGTAACTGAGGCGGAATAAGGGGAACCAGCCCGCATTCGCTTTAGTAGATGGAAAACCGCCTTAAAAACCATCCACAGACTGGCCGGAACACCGCACCTCGACACTAATCTGACGAGCGGATCCGTGCCGGGGACCGGCAAGCCTTCCCGTTCGGGAGACAGTGCGTTAGACCGCACGGGTAACCGGTCGGGCTAACATGAATACTGATCGCCAGAGAAATTTTGTAACTGGATTATTAGAAAACATGATTCCTCTCTGAGCTAACACGCAATGACTCAAACAAATATCGCATCTGTTACGCTACTGGCCATTAAAATTGATACACCACGAAGATGACGTGTTACAGACGCGAAATTTAAAGGACAGGAAGAAGATGCTATCATATGGAAATGATTAGCTTTTCAGAGCATTCACACAAGGTTGGCGCCGGTGGCGCACCTACAACGTGCTGACATGAGGAACGTTTCCAACAGATTTCTCATACACAAACAGCAGTTGACCGGCGTTGCCTGGTGAAACGTTGTTGTGATGCTTCGTGTAAGGAGGAGAAATGCGTACCATCACGTTTCCGACTTTGATAAAGGTCGGATAGTAACTTATCGCGATTGTAGTTTATCGTATTGCGATATGGAATCGGTGGGGTCACGAGGGTAATACAGAACGCCGTGCTGAATCCCAACGGCCTCGTATCACTAGTAGTCGAGATGACAGGCATCTTATCCGCATGGCTGTAACGGATCGTGCAGCCACGTCTCAATCCCTGAGCCAACAGATGAGGACGTTTGCAAGACAACAACCATCTGCACGAACAGTTCGACGACGTTTGCAGCAGCATGGACTATCAGCTCTAAGGCCATGTCTGCGGTTACCCTTGACGCTGCATCACAGACAGGAGCGCCTGCGATGGTGTACTCAACGACGAACCTGGCAAAACGTCATTTTTTCGGAGGAATCCAGGCTCTGTTTAAAACATCATGATGGTCGCATCCGTGTTTGGCGACATCACGGTGAACGCACATTGGAAGCGTGTATTCGTCATCGCGATAGTGGCGTATCACTCGGCGTGATGGTATTGGGTGCCATTGGTTACACGTTTCGGTCACCTCTTGTTCGCATTGACGGCGCTTTGAACAGTGCACGTAACATTTCAGATGTGTTACGACCCGTGGCTCTACCCTTCATTCGATCCCTGAAAAACCCTACATTTCAGTAGGATAATGCACGTCCGCATGTTGCAGGTCCTGTACGGTCCTTTCTGGATACAGCAAATGTTCGACTGCTGCCCTGGCCAGCACATTCTCCAGATCTCTCACCAACTGAAAACGTCAGGTCAATGGTGGCCGAGCAACTGGCTCGTCACAATACGCCAGTCACTGCTCTTCATGAACTGTGGTATCATGTTGAAGCTGCATGGGCAGCTGTACCTGTACACGCCATCCAAGCTCTGTTTGACTCAATGCCCAGGCGTATCAAGGCCGTTATTACGGCCAGAGGGGTTGTTCTGGGTACTGATTTCTCAAGATCTAAGCACCAAAATTGCATGAAAATGTAATCACATGTCAGTTCTAGTATAATATATTTGTCCAATGAATACCCGTTTATCATCTGCATTTCTTCTTGGTGTAGCAATTTTAATGGCCAGTAGTATATTACTTCAAGTAATTATTCTTATTACAAAGACCTTTTTGGTCTGCAACATAAGACCTAACCTTTTAATCAAATTTTGTTTGCTTATGTAAGACATTTTGTAAGTTTGAGCCAGAGACACAATCGTTGAAGCAATTAATTTATTGTTATGTAAATTAGAACAAGATGGATCAAAATAGTGTATCTTATTGTCCATTAAGCAACAAACTTTGATTCTGTTGAAATTTTTGCTATGGTGGACAATAAATCGGGGGATTCATAGAATAAAATAAATATTTATTTTCACGCAACATTGTCAAAGTGAACGCAGCCGATTTCCGCTGTGTCAGCGAATCACTTCCGCAAAAAAAGACATCCATTTAGCAGTAGCAATCCATCTAAATATAGTCTTGACACCTTCTTTTCGTATTTACGTGCATTTATAAATACCCATTTGTGATAAACATAACTCCGACAAGTCGTAGAACTGGAAGCGCTAAATGGTTTTCTGTTTACTGTTATCATATCGCTGGCGCCCCTGAACCTCTTAAAACATTTTCACAACGCCGTCGCTGCATTCAGTCTGCGCTCGCGGCCCACCTGCTTCGTTGTGAAACTCTCCTGCCTGCAGACACTTGACTAGCGTGACGCGAGGTGCTGTGTTCTCAGCTGCCGCCTGACGCACGAGCACGTGCCCGCCATCTGCGAGTATCTGGCGCAGAATCCAGAGGTCGTGGCTGCCGACCTCGCCTACAACTGCATAGGCGACGACGGTGTCGAGATCTTCGCCGATTTCTTCAGGGTAAGGTTCTACACCACTAACTCAGTAAGTTCAGTCACCTTTTATACATCTCATTCACAGTGACTTTAGTATAAGGCACCAAAGGTTGAAAAACAGTCCGTTATCTATGTGAAGCTTATAAAGTCGCATTTACAATGGAATTTTACGGTTGTCGGGGAACATCAAGTCTCGCTTCTGAGACCAATGTCATTAAATCACAAAAAGAGGAGAAAGCTAGCTAGAACCCTTGGGTCGACGGAAATTGTTATTTCGAGTATGTGGTTCGCAAGGTGAGAAGCAGCGCACTTGCCAATTCTCTGGACTAAACCCCTATCCTTTCCGCCCTGTGAAGATACTGCAGGTCCTGATATGTTCTTCAAACGGAACGTTAAGCTCCGCCTCCAACTTGGTGCTATAAGAGATGACTAGATTACGAAATGGCTCTGAGCACTATGGGACTTAACTTCTGAGGTCATCAGTCCCCTAGAACTTAGAACTACTTAAACCTAACTAACCTAAGGACATCACACACATCCATGCCCGAGGCAGGATTCGAACCTGCGACCGTAGCGGTCGCGCGGTTCCAGACTGCAGCGCCTAGAACCGGTCGGCCACTCCAGCCAACTAGATTACGAGCCAGGTCCTCGCCCCACCCCCTCTATTGGATCATTAGTCATCATCAACATCATAAACCCTCTTCATGCACTCCTCGCCGTTAATTACACTCCCCTTTTGTTGGATCAAGGTGTCAATTAAGATACCTTTGCTATCTGGATCCTGAGACCCTTTTAAAATTCCCAGCCAAAAAAAAAAAAAAAAAAAAAAAAAAGATCAAATGGCTATGAACACTATGGGACTTAACTGTTGAGGTCATCAGTCCCCTAGAAGTTAGAACTACTTAAACCTAACCAACGTAAGGACATCACACACATCTATCCCAAAAAGGTTCAAAATGTTCAAATGTGTGTGAAATCTTATAGGACTTAACTGCTAAGGTCATCAGTCCCTAAGTTTACACATTACTTAACCTAAATTATCCTAAGGACAAACACACCTTCGCCGGCACCAGCCTCGCAGTCCATGACTGCAGCGCATTAGATAGCCTCTTTTTTTTATTTTTATTTATTTATTTATTTTTATTTTTTTGCGCCCGTTGTTGATCGTTTTGTTTGATCGTTGCGGACGTCACGTGACATCCGTTAAAGTTCGTTTGTTGATCCTTCTACCCAGTATTTTTATTACAGAGGCCAACCAGCTCTCTGGCCGAACACGCTGAGCTACCGTGCCGGCTTTTTAATAGTCTCGTGTTCGTATTTAACTTTCAGCTACAACTAATAACAACCTGCTATTTAGTCTCACTCTCTAGCAGGACAAATCGTAGCCGAAAATTGCCGAGACATCGCAGGAAACCCCGTGATACTCAGTGAAATGAAAGCATTACTGACCGCCACTCTTAACAATTTTGGGGGAATTTCCTTCATACCCCTACGGCCACCGACAAACGGAATCTCCCAGCCGTGCAGTTCACGTCTTCAGAAAAACCCGGTGAGTCTCGTGCTCGTCTCAAGGGTTAGGGCGGTCTCCCACACTGCAGTTGAGTCATGTAAAAATACTCTCCAAACTGAAATCCGTATAGAGCCATTGTCCGACGATATCCTATCGCTACTGGTATGGACAACATGGGTGACACGTAACTAATGATATTTAAACGGGCGAGCATTGTGCAGTACCAATAATACTGGCAGATTTTTTTAAATTTATAGAAATACTGATGCATCACTGATTTCTTTTTATGGAGCGAAGAGCAGTTGTATCACTGATTACAGTGAACACTTCACAAAAACAGGCGGAAAATGTGCTAAATGTGAAGTCGCTGGGAGCTGACACGCTGGTATGTCCGCCCTGTTCGGCTACGTTTTCAAGAAGAGTAAATTAAAACTGTGCTCTGCACGCGGAGCTCAACATTACATGCACCGTATGTCTGCAAACTGAACGATGACCAGTGTAGCCCCGCTCCACCCAGTTACCGCGGGCAAGTACAGGCTTTTTCACACGGCGGTGCGGACTCTTCCGCAACACACCTTTTAAATCAGTCGCTACACCCTTTCTCACTAAACGCGTTAAAATTACACGGAACACAAATATTAATAACTAATACGGCAAACCCAAGAAACGCATAGCAACAGATTCTGCGTAAGTCTCTGCACGCTGCAATGGGCTGCTGGACGGGAATCTCATTCTTAGCGTTCTTGCAGGTTACTGTGGCTTTCCTCGGACTAAAGACCACACTAAAACAACTCGGTTATCTCTCGCAGCCGTAACGGATTGTCCATTGCCGATAAAGTACTTGCTGGTTAGTGGTGTGGTAGCTAGAGTTGTGCTCTAGCGACACTGCGGTTAGGTACTTTTGCTACAGCATACAAACGACATAGTATATGGCAGGATTACCGTTAGTGCTGGTTACATTGGCAGGGGAAAAAATGAATGAATGTGTGAGATAGAAACTGAGAGCCAAAGACTTCTCTTTGTTTGTTTGTTTTGCACATAATTAGAATCGCGCATTGTTCAGTGTAAGTCCACTGTATGTAAATTGCATTCTATAAGTAATAAAAATTAGGCGATCTTTTATGTAACCAAAGCAATTACTTTTGATGATAGTACTATTTATACTGATAAATCTGTATTGTTTTAAAATTTCTATTGCAACAACATTCTGTTACTCGTTACAAATCACCAATTTTCTAATTTAACCTGAATTAAACATTGAAAATTGCATCTTTACTCTAAAAACTGTTTACTTTTAAGGAGGGTAGGACGTCAAACGGGCCGACTTGGAGCAGGAGAGGCACCACAGAACATTTTAATTTCCACTGTCTATACTTTTATACAAATAAATTCATAAAACTTTGTCAGCATGACCAGGAAGGATTCGGGATTCACACTCATAGCAGTGGAAGTTCAAAGCACTCCGTCTTTAGGCCACGAGTGGCGTACTGGGACCATCCGACCGCCGTGTCATCCTTAGAGGAGGATGCGGATAGGAGGGGCGTGGGGTCAGCACACCGCTCACCCGGTGGTTATGATGGTATTCTTGACCGAAGCCGCTGCTATTCGGTCGAGTAGCTCCTCAATTGAAATCACGAGGCTGAGTGCATCTCGAAAAATGGCAACGGCGCATGGCGGCCTGGATGGTCACCCATCCAAGTGCCGACCACGCCCGACAGCGCTTAACGGTGATCTCACTAGAACCGGTGTATCCACTGCGGCAAGGCCGTTGTCAAATTGAAGAACATAAGAAAATATTTTTTTTTACATGTGAAATTTCATTGTTTTTTCGCTTACTATTGGCTGCATTTGTTGCTATAGGTACATTTTTCTTCACAAGTAAGAGAGATTCTCTGATGAATTTTGCACAGCATACAAACCACACTTATAGATGTACGAAACTCTAGAATTTTCCAAATCTATTAAAAAATGTGGTAAAAATTGAGATAATTAACTATAAAATTAGACTTTTTACCAAATATAAACTTTAAAACGTAACACATCATTCATTTTTTCATGAATTAAATAGATTCTAGAGTTTCAGACACCTGTAACTATGGTTTGTATGCTGTGCAAAATTTATCGAACCGTCTGTCTTACATATTAAGAAAAGTGTACCCATAGCAAAAAATTCAGCCAATAGTAAGTGAAAAAATGATGAAATTTCACATGTAAAAAACAACATTTTGTTATGTTTTTCAACTTCCACTGATACAAGTATGAATCCTGAATCCTTCCTGGTCATGCTGACAAAGATTTTTTTAATTTACTTGTAAAAGTATAGACAGTGGAAATTAAAATGTCCTGTGGTGCCTCTCCTTCTCCAAGTCGGCCTACCCCCCTTACGTAACAGCCAAGAGGCTAACTTTTAAAAAACAGACAGGAGAATAACTATGCAGAACAAGAGTGTTCCGTGAGTTGTGCGACCCTTTCTACACTCCTGGAAATGGAAAAAAGAACACATTGACACCGGTGTGTCAGACCCACCATACTTGCTCCGGACACTGCGAGAGGGCTGTACAAGCAATGATCACACGCACGGCACAGCGGACACACCAGGAACCGCGGTGTTGGCCGTCGAATGGCGCTAGCTGCGCAGCATTTGTGCACCGCCGCCGTCAGTGTCAGCCAGTTTCCCGTGGCATACGGAGCTCCATCGCAGTCTCTAACACTGGTAGCATGCCGCGACAGCGTGGACGTGAACCGTATGTGCAGTTGACGGACTTTGAGCGAGGGCGTATAGTGGGCATGCGGGAGACCAGGTGGACGTACCGCCGAATTGCTCAACACGTGGGGCGTGAGGTCTCCACAGTACATCGATGTTGTCGCCAGTGGTCGGCGGAAGGTGCACGTGCCCGTCGACCTGGCACCGGACCGCAGCGACGCACGGATGCACGCCAAGACCGTAGGATCCTACGCAGTGCCGTAGGGGACCGCACCGCCACTTCCCAGCAAATTAGGGATACTGTTGCTCCTGGGGTATCGGCGAGGACCATTCGCAACCGTCTCCATGAAGCTGGGCTACGGTCCCGCACACCGTTAGGCCGTCTTCCGCTCACGCCCCAACATCGTGCACCCCGCCTCCAGTGGTGTCGCAACAGGCGTGAATGGAGGGACGAATGGAGACGTGTCGTCTTCAGCGATGAGAGTCGCTTCTGCCTTGGTGCCAATGATGGTCGTATGAGTGTTTGGCGCCGTGCAGGTGAGCGCCACAATCAGGACTGCATACGACCGAGGCACACAGGGCCAACACCCGGCATCATGGTGCGGGGAGCGATCTCCTACACTGGCCGTACACCTCTGGTGATCGTCGAGAGGTCACTGAATAGTGCACGGTACATCCAAACCGTCATCGAACCCATCGTTCTACCATTCCTAGACCGGCAAGGGAACTTGCTGTTCCAACAGGACAATGCACGTCCGCATGTATCCCGTGCCACCCAACGTGCTCTAGAAGGTGTAAGTCAACTACCCTGGCCAGCAAGATCTCCGGATCTGTCCCCCATTGAGCATGTTTGGGACTGGATGAAACGTCGTCTCACGCGGTCTGCACGTCCAGCACGAACGCTGGTCCAACTGAGGCGCCAGGTGGAAATGGCATGGCAAGCCGTTCCACAGGACTACATCCAGCATCTCTACGATCGTCTCCATGGGAGAATAGCAGCCTGCATTGCTGCGAAAGGTGGATATACACTGTACTAGTGCCGACATTGTGCATCCTCTGTTGCCTGTGTCTATGTGCCTGTGGTTCTGTCAGTGTGATCATGTGATGTATCTGACCCCAGGAATGTGTCAATAAAGTTTCCCCTTCCTGGGACAATGAATTCACGGTGTTCTTATTTCAATTTCCAGGAGTGTACAATCCTCACTCAGTTTCCAGGCAGTTCATCGCTTCTGATTTCTAGGAGAATCTAAGAATAGGACACGGATCGCATACCCAAACAAAGGGAACCAAGTGAGGCAAGGTCCGATAGGTATGCAAGACACCTAACGTACAATTGACGCGGTTGCGATATTAACCAGACCATGGCTACTAGGGAAACTACGGTAGTCTACAATTGCTTACGGTAGTCTACCGTACCTACAGTAGTCTTAAAATCAAGTGGTGGCAGGAACACGACTCGCTGCGGCGGCTGAACCTGATGTGCAACGACATCACGGCGCGAGGGGTGGCGGCGCTGGCAGCGGTCGGGGACCGGCTGAGCCTCGCCTCGCTGCGCATCAACGGCAACCTGCTCGGCCCAGAGGTACCTGCCACCGCCTCAGCTCTCTGCCCTCTCTGGAGTGGCAGCAGAGGCGTGCGAAACTGAGACCCAGCAGTCGCCACTATCTGCGCACCATTGCGCTTTCATTTATATGTTTTACTAGCTGCTACAGTAAGTGATAAATGTCATTCGTGATTGTGCGTAGGTGCGGATTAAATACGTAGGGCGTCCATAAATTACGTTTACAAATTCAGTTTTTAGTGACTTCAGAACTATACTAGGTAGTAACAGCTGGTTTGAAAAATCTGACAAAATAACTCTTTGAAGTTTCGTTTTCTCATTCACACACGGCAGTGTGTGCACCCATAGTGGCACCCGCTACATCCACTCAGTATTCAAATACTCTGAGCAATGGCTCTGAGCAATGTGGGACCTAACATCTCAGGTCATCAGTCCCCTAGAACTTAGAACTACTTAAACCTAACTAACCTAAGAACATCACACACATCCATGCCCGAGGCAGGATTCGCGCCTGCGATCTTAGCGGTCGCGCGGTTCCAGACTGAAGCGCCTAGAACTGCTCAGTACACCGGCCGGCCTACCGCTGTGAGGTAAGATGATCGCAGCGGTCACCGAATCAGACCATCTCGGCCAATCCACCTAACTGGACAGAGCGAGGTAGCGCATTAGTTAATACACCGAACCCCCATTCGGGTGAACGAAGGCTCAGATCCGCGTCCGTACATCTACATTTATGTCTCACGTGATTTTCCTAGATTTGTCCAGCCAAATTCCGAGGTGGTTCATTTGAAAGGGCATGGCTGATTTCCTTACCCATCATGGAAATATTCCGAGCTTGTGCTCCATCTACAATGATCTCGATATCGACGGGGCGTTAAACCCTATCTTCCTTCCACCTACCTGGAAACTTTTCACCCAGAAATTTACAAATATTCTCGGACCAGTGAGTTGGTGTCCCATCCAGTTGGAATATGACTTGAAGTTGCCGGTGTGCTGATTGTGCCACAACGTGTAACTATGCTTTGTCTCCAAACCACTGTGAAGTGCACCCCAGGTTGTTGATGTGTCTTCCAGTTCCGTTAGCATATAGACTGTGGAAAGAATAAATGGTTGAATGGCTCTGTGAGCGCTGTGATTAGTTTAATCTCATCTTCCCAGACCCTAAGACGCAGTAGTCGTGTATTCTCAGGTTTCTCTACTACTACTTTGTAAACAGGTTTTCACGAATTATTTGGTGTCGGAAATTTCAGGTTTTCGATCATTCCCGTAACGCTATGCGATGAGTCAAACAAACTTATGAGTAGTATAAACCTATGGTAATTCGTGCTGCGATTCTTTATACTGCTTCAATATTCCCCGCCAATCCTATTTGGTTTTCAGCGACACACCTCATTTTCTCAACATACTACCAATAAACCGAATCTGACACCATGTTTCCCTGTGGCTGAGTCAATGTGATCTTTCCATTTCATATTCCCACAAACTGTTACAATCTAGTATAAACCAGTTCCGTCTAAATTAATGTTTGTATAATTTCCTGCCATTGGAGTTTCATATTCACGGGCTCCCACTAGAGTGTTGTGCGCTCAGGTCTCCAGTGTCCAAGGACGACCCCCAATCCACTCTGGGCCCTGTATCCTTCTACCGTGACTCCCCCGAGGTGCCATGTGACCTTCGTCTGACAGCGTCCCCAGCCACGCCTACAACACCGCCCGGGGCCAATGCCTAGCTGTGGTGGTAGCTGTTAATCTTCCAGCCTCAGAATGAGTGCTAGTTCTACGAGGTTCGCAGGAGAGCTTCTGTGAAGTTTGGAAAATAGGATATGAGGTTCTGGCGGAAGTAAAGCTGTGAGGACGGGCCGTGAGTCGTGTTTGGGTAGCTCAGTTGACAGATCACTTGCCCGCGAAAGGCAAAGGTCCCGAGTTCCAATCTCGGTGCGGCACACAGTTTTAATCTGCCAGGAAGTTTCATTTCATTCTCATCCTGTACTCGATAAAGTTCTTGTTTTTTGCAAACCTTTCAATCGTTATTTATTTGTTATGGAGGCATCATTTTAAGCGTAATACAACAGACCCACTGAATGAACCTCAGGGAAACTGCGCTAGCACCAAGAGGCGGAATGCGAGGGCAGCTAGTCAGCCATGGAGCCAAACAGACACTGGAGAATCAACAGGAAACTGCTACGGCTGTATGAGGGAGCGTTGTGTGTTTCTTGGTGGTTGGCTTTACCTTTTTTGTTTTTATGGGCGGCCAGCCACTGTCACACTCTGTGTGCTTTTAATTCCTTTTGTCTGGTCTTTGCGTCTTTCTGGTTCTGTGTCGTCCCTTATTCTCTCAATTGCTTATTTTTTTATTCCATGTAGAATTTTATGGCCGTGGAACAAGGGACTGATGGCCTTTGTAGTCTGGTCCTTTCAACCCCCACAAACCAACCAACCAACAAACCGTTGCGAGGCCACACCAGGGAGCCGAACAGAGTGCTGTTGTTTCCTGTCTGGACGCCTTCTGCCTCCACAGCAGTTTATTGTTTGTTGATTCTTCTGGGTTTATTATGGCTCCCTGGCTGACCACCTGCTCTGAGTGCTGGCACATTTTCCCCTGCGGTTCGTTAACTAGTTTGAGACATTAATTTAAAAATTTGTTTCTCATACTAATAATTAACCATTGAAATGTTTAAAGACATCACGATTTTTTCAGAATACAGGATGTTCAGAAGTAACCCAATCCTGTGGGATATAGACCAAGTTACACAAATCGTTGAAAGTGGCCTCCATTATACGATCCTTGTACTGAATACAACGTTGCATATTGTGAAAAATATGCTGAAACATTTCATGAGCGAAGCTCCAATACATAGTTCAATTTCTTTCTAAATTTCGATGAACAGTGCGTGGGCGAGTTTTGCAAACAGCATCCTTGAGGCAGCCCCGTAAGAAAAAGTAACGCGGGGTACATCAAGAGACCGAAGAGGCCACAAACGCTTCAGAATCACACATAGGTGAAAACAATGATCCAAACAGGTCATGATGTTGGCTGTAAGAGTTGTATCATTGTCCAGCTAAAGCCGTGCTGCTCTAACTGGTCATCATCAGTAATGTTTGCAAATCGCTGCACTAGATGCTGTTGCGCTCACTGCTTCCTGCTGCACTATTTGACACTGGATACTAATTCTCCGTTTTTCGCGTATCTTATGTGGATTTTTCGTAGGCCAAACACGTTAATTTTGTGAATTCTCTTATTTACCAAGCTGGAACCATGCCTCACGAAACCAAAACCAATCAGCATTATCTTCAGATGAAGAACAGCGCTGATACAACTTTAAACACTTTCGTAAAGCCGAATTGGCACTAGCAATAGAGAGAACAACTGGTTGATAGGCACTGCAAGCTCCATAGGATTTCAAGTATATGCGTCATATACGCCAGTCAACTTTTAAGGTCTTGGCACTTTCTAAGTTGATGACTTATGGCTGCATCTCCCTCGTCTTTTGTACTCTTGAACTTGTACAGCAGCTCGACGATGAGCTTGTTTAGTGTACCTTTATCACCATCGGCACATCTAATTTATGGGATAAAAACAATGATCTTGGGTGGAATATGTAGCCTATTTCTTCCTCAGCCTGCTTAGCTGGGTGGTAACGAGCTTGCCTCCCATGCACGTGGGACCTGTTTTGATTCCCGGCCGAGTTGGAGATTTTCTGCGCTCGTGGAGTGCGTGTTGTGTTGTCCTCATCAATTCATCCTCATCCAGCCCGCAAGTCGCCCAAGGTGGCGTCGAAAGAAATAAGACTTTCACTTGGCACCCGAACTTCCCGAATGGGGCCTCCGGGCCAACGAAGACATACGCTCATTTAATCTCATTTCCTCATTCAAATGAGGAACAAAACTGCAAGAAAAAGAAAAAAGTACTCCGTCTTCAGGCCACAAGTGGCCCATCGGGACCAACCGACTACGGTGTCATCCTCAGCTTAGGATGCGGATAAGAGGGTTATGATAGTTTTCTTTTGCCTGAGCCGCTACTACTCAGCCGAGTAGCACCTCGATTGACATCACGAGACTGAGAGCACCCAGAACAAGAAAAAGAAACATTCTTCCATAAAGCTGCGTCACTTTCTTGAGCACCGTATCTAAAAACTCAAACAGTGCAGACAAAAATGTTACCAATCAGAATCGCCGGCCGGAGTGGCCGAGCGGTTCTAGGCGCTACAGTCTGGAACCGCGCGACCGCTGCGGTCGCAGGTTCTAATCCAGCCTCGGGCATGGATGTGTGTGATGTCCTTAGGTTAGTTAGGTTTAATTAGTTCTAAGTTCTAGGCGACTGATGATTTCAGAAGTTAAGTCGCATAGTGCTCAGAGCCATTTGAACCATCTGAACCAATCAGAATCGCTGTCGTACACAGTAGCCTTGAGTGTCAGAAAATTTTCCAAGTCAGAAAACCTTAAGCAGCGCATGTCAGTACGTATGCTGCTGGTCATTAAAATTGCAACACCATGGCAGTGGCATGTGGTAAATTTCAGATTGGCATTAAATGCGCAACATCCTTGGACTAAGAAATGCTTAGCATTTCACCACGAACCCGCTAAGTTGGTAGAAATAATTCCATCCTTATTCGGAAGGAATGCACTGTGTTTGTCATTCAGAAACTTCATCTTTTGTGAGTAGATTGTGTTGTGTCTCGTATAAGAAGATGAAGCGCTTACCAGCTGATGTTGGATTTTGACATCGGAAGAGTCGTAGTCGATCGTGACTGCGGTTTGTCATTCTGAGGTATTTCTGCTCGCATCAATCATGACGCCACAACTGTCAAGTAAATAAGGAACTGACGGGTTCAGGAGAGTCATAGTCAATGTGATGCAGGATCTCAAAGACAACACGCGACTAGTGCCCGAGAGGGCAGACAGGTTGTTAATTCACGCGTGCAGGATCTTAAGAGCTATGTGATGTACTCTGAGTCTCTATAAGGGCTCGACTGCATCAAGGCAAGTACCCACACATATGGTGTGACGTCATTTGGAGCACCACAGCCTGACCTCAAGGTGACCTTTTTCAAACAACTCGCACTTTTGCGTACAGCTTTGTTGTGTTCTATTGAATTCACATACACCCAATCAAATAAAACAAGTCTTAATTTAATACTGAAAGACACTTACCTTTAACAGAGTTTCATGCTGTGACACAAGTAAACACACGTGGAATTAATTATACAAACATGACCCTTCAATACCAAGTAAACGAAGAAGCAGCTGCATGATGTGGCAAGTCTGTAGATCGCGAAGTCCGAAAGTTACTAGGTTACTGCAATACTCGACCACTGGATACGACTAGATACTCGATATACACAAGTCTGACATAATCCGGGCAGAGTGATGACGCATTGGCTGTGTCCACTGGAAGCAGAAGTAAACTTCAGACGGACTCAAGGCAGAATTGCCGTGCTTTTCGCTTGAGGGAGTATTTCATAATGGTTGCGCGACGGCGGCGCCTCCAAACTCCCTGGAGGAGTGCGTCAAGCCTCGGCCTCCTTTGTGACGCTGCGCAGACATGCAGAGTCTGGCGTAACGTTACCGATGATCGACGACACGACAAGCATCACACTTAAGGCTCAGACGAGAGGGAATACTTCCGGATTGTATTCGTCGCTGTCATATGCCCCCATTACTTGGCTTCCTGGTGTGGGTTTGCCATTGGAAACACAAAATCACATCTAGTTCACATTACCAATAATTGGTCATTAGTCGCTAAATTCCAGACATCTCGAAGCCGGCCACTGTTCCCTATCTTTCAGTTCTCCGTGAAATTATCATTCAAGAGGATAGCGCAAGATCGATCGTGCCCTTGCTGTTCTCGCCTACATCGATGCAGAGGGTGCCCTACTGCGGCGTTTGTCAGCACGTTCTACACATCTGTCACCCACTGAAAATACCTATTCGTGGATTGCGAGAGACTGACCCACCAGCGCTCGCTGGGCAGTATGATTGATGAGATCTGGCATAAAGCTGAAACAGAGTCGAGTGACCTACCTGTATCTGTCATACACAGTCAGTTTGAAACGATCACCAGTTGGTTTACAGCCGTTGTGCGCCCAGAGGTGTTAGCTCCTTTTACTCAGCCTCGTACCCTGAATGTTCCCAAATCACATACACAGTAAATAGTGTACTCTCCAAACTATACAGAGTGATTTTTTCCACAATGTACAAACTCTAGGGATGGACCGATGAGAGGACACGGAACAAAAAGGTCCAATGAACATATGTCCGGTAATGCATGGTTTTCATGCTAGAGAGCATTTATTAAATCATACTTTGTTTTAATTGATGAAAGAAGAAAATATAAAAATGCAGTAAATGAAGCAGGCAAAATGGAATACAAACGTCTCAAAAATGAGATCGACAGGAAGTGCAAAATGGCTAAGCAGGGATGGATAGAGGACAATGTAAGGATGTAGAGGCTTATCTCATGAGGGGGAAGATAGATACTGCCTACAAGAAAATTAAAGAGACCTTTCGAAAAAAGAGAACCACTTGCATGAATACCAAGAGCTCAGATGGAAATCCAGAACTAAGCAAAGAAGGGAAAGCAGAAAGGTGGAAGGAGTATATAGAGGGTCTATACAGGGGCGATGTTCTTCAGGACAATATTATGGAAATGGAAGAGGATGTAGATGAAGATGAAATGGGAGATACGATACTGTGTGAAGAGTTTGACAGAACACTGAAAGACCTGAGTCGAAACAAGGCCCCGGAGTAGACAACATTCCATTAGAACAACTGACACCCTTGGGAGAGCCAGTCCTGACAAAGCTCTATCATCTGGTGTGCAAGATGTACGAGACAGGCGAAATACCCTCAGACTTCAAGAAGAATACAATAATTCCAGTCCCAAAGAAAGCAAGTGCTGACAGGTGGGAAAATTACAGAACAATCAGTTTAATAAATCACGGATGCAAAATACTAACGCGAATTCTTTACAGACGAATAGAAAAACTGGTAGAAGCCGACCTCGGGGAAGATCAGTTTGGATTCCGTAGAAATGTTGGAACACGTGAGGCAATACTGAAACTACGACTAATCTTAGAAGCTAGATTAAGTAAAGGCAAACCTACGTTTCTAGCATTTGTAAACTTAGAGAAAGCTTTTGACAATATTGACTGGAATACTCTCATTCAAATTCTGAAGGTGGCAGGGGTAAAATACAGGGAGCGAAAGACTATTTACCATTTGTATAGAAACCACATGGCAGTTATAACATCTATATCTACATTTATACTCCGCAAGACACTCAACGGTGTGTGGTGGAGGGCACTTTACGTGCCACTGTCATTACCTCCCTTTCCTGTTCCTGTCGCGTATGATTCGCGGGAAGAACGACTGTCTGAAAGCCTCCGTACGTGCTCGAATCTCTCTCATTTTACATTCGTGATCTCCACAGGAGGTATAAGTAGGGGGAAGCAATATATTCGATACATCATCCAGAAACACACCCTCTCGAAACCTGGCGAGCAAGCTACACCGCGATGCAGAGCGCCTATCTTGCAGAGTCTGCCACCTGTGTTTGCTAAACATCTCCGTAACGCTATCACGGTTACGAAATAACCCTGTGACGAAACGCGCCGCTCTTCTTTGGATCTTCTCTATTGCCTCCGTCAACCCGATCTGGTACGGATCCCACACTGATGAGCAATACTCAAGTATACGTCGAACTAGTGTTTTGTAAGCCACCTCCTTTGTTGATGGACTACATTTTCTAAGGACTCTCCCAATGAATGTTAACCTGGTACCCGCCTTACCAACAATTAATTTTATACGATCATTCCACTTCAAATCGTTCCGCACGCATACTCCCAGATATTTTACAGAAGTAACTGCTACCAGTGTCTGTTCCGCTATCATATAATCATACAATAAAGGATCCTTCTTTCTATGTATTCGCATTATATTACATTTGTCTATGTTAAGGGTCAGTTGCCACTCCCTGCACCAAGCGCCTATCCGCTGCAGATCTTCCTGCATTTCGCTACAATTTTCTAATAAGAGTCGAGGGACATGAAAGGGAAGCAGTGGTTGGGAAGGGAGTGAGACGGGGTTGTTGCCTCTCCACGATGTTATTTAATCTGTATATTGAGCAAGCAGTGAAGGAAATAAAAGAAAAATTCGGAGTAGGTATAAAAATCCATGGAGAAGAAATAAAAACTTTGAGGTTCGCCGATGACATTGTAATTATGTCAGAGACAGCAAAGGACTTGGAAAAGCAGTTGATCGGAATGGATAGTGCCTTGAAAGGAGGATATAAGATGAACATCAACAAAAGCAAAACGAGGATAATGGAATGTAGTCGCATAAAATTGGGTGATGCTGAGGGAATTAGATTAGGAAATTAGACATTTAAAGTAGTAAAGGAGTTTTGCTATTTGTTGAGCAAAATAACTAGTTCAAATGGCTCTGAGCACTATGGGATTCAACTTCTGAGATCATTAGTCCCCTAGAACTTAGAACTAGTTAAACCGAACTAACCTAAGGACATCACACATATCCATACCCGAGGCAGGATTCGAACGTGCGACCGTAGCGGTCTCGCGGTTCCGGACTGCAGCGCCTAGAACCGCACGGCCACTTCGGTCGGCGAGCAGAATAACTGACGATGGTCGAAGTAGAGAGGATATAAAATGTAGATTGACAATGGCAAGGAAAGCGCTTCTAAAGAATAGAAATTTGTTAACATTGAGTATAACTTTAAGTGTCAGGAAGTCGTTTCTGAAGGTATTTGTATGGAATGTAGCCACGTATGGAAGTGAAACATGGACGATAACTAGTTTGGACAAGAAGACAATAGAAGCTTTCGAAATATGGTGCTACAGAAGAATGCTGAAGATTAAATGGGTAGATCACATAACTAATGAGAAGGTATTGAATAGGATTGGGGAGAAGAGAAGTTTGTTGCACAACTTGACTAGAAGAAGGGATCGGTTGGTAGGACATGTTCTGAGGCATCAAGGGATCACAAATTTAGTACTGGAGGGCAGCGTGGAGGGTAAAAATGGTAGAGGGAGACCAAGAGATGAATACACTAAGCATACTCAGAAGGATGTAGGTTGCAGTAGGTACTGGGAGATGAAGAAGCTTGCACAGGATAGAGTAGCATGGAGAGCTGCATCAAACCACTCTCAGGACTGAAGACCACAACAACAACAACAACAACACTTTGTTACAGAGACTGCGGTCTCACAGGCGCTGCACCATGCAGACAGAGTTACAGTATGCATGGGGGGTACTGTTCTTCATACGTTATGCCCTAGGACCCTCTCCTGCCATAGTAATTTGGTATGCTGTGTCCAATTCACTTCTCTTGCTGACTCATCTTGTAGTGGATGTGATACAGCGTTGTAACCAATGCTTCTGTATTCGAATCGAGATCTTGACAATATGGTGTTTGCTTACGAAAAGGCCAATGACAACGAGCGGCGGCAGCGAGGTTGTATTAGAAGACCTACCCCGCCGAAAACAACCACAGCACTCAAGGATTGGAACATCGTTTCACTGTTTGTCTGAGACGGGGTCATTTCAGGAAGCAGGAAATCATAAAAGCCATAAGCGAAATGTTCGGACACTAGACTTGGATGGAAATGTGATTAATACTGTGGAAGTTGACCACCGTGTCAGTATCAGGCAATTAACCCGCAAGTACACGTTAAACCAGAAGACCGTGTGGAACATTTTTCACAACAATTGTTACTACCCTTTTCACTTACAGCGTGTGCAGGACTTACCAGCGACAGACTTTCCACATCGGGAGCAGTTTTTTCATTGGATTCTTCACCAGGCAACCACGGTTCTGGTATTTGTGTCATCCATAATACTCACGTATGAGGCCACCTTTACAGTGAGTGGTATCTTTAACTTTCGTAACAATCATCCGTGAGATAGTATGCAGAACCCCCATGGTATGGTAACAGCGAATCATCAGCATCGGTGCAGATGGAATGTGTGGGCTGGTATCACTAGCGACCGTATTTTGGGACCAGTCTTACCTCCATGTCTCCTAAGAGGCCGAAACTATAGCTGCTTCTTGCATATTCCTTTGCCCCCCTGCTGGGAGAAGCGCCATTGATGATTCGAATGGTTCTGGGGCTGCTACATGGTGGTGCTCCTGCCCACTTTGCCATTAACGTCCGGACGCATCTCAATCGTGTCTTACCCGGTCGACGGATAGGACTAAAGAGTCTAGTTGCCTGGCCTGCACGTTCAGCAGATCTGAACCCATGCGATTTCTGGTTATGAAGCTATCTCAAAAGTAACGTGTATGCAGAACCGATTCCAGATGTAGAGACATTGGAGCATTGTATTCCTGCTGCCTTTGACACTTTCCGGTTGCAGCCTCGCTGATGTAAATGGCTGAGAGAGAGTATGCCACGGCGCGTACACACATGCATTGTGGCACATGGAAACTATGTTCAACACATACTGCAACTGTGGCAGTATGGTACAGCGTGTATTAGACCGGAGTCTTTGTAACAATGTATGATTGAGTAAATGATTTCTAACATGGAAACTATGTTTTTCCGGACGTAAGTTCATTAGACCTTTTTCGTTCCATACCCTGTCATCGATCAATCCCTAGAGTTTTTAAAGGATGGAAAAAAAATCACCTTGCATATATACAATAAGTGAAATTCACTATGTGATCAAAAGTAGCCGGACACCCCCAGAAGCATACGATTTACATATTAGGTGCCTTGTGTTGCCACCTACTGCCAGGTACTCTATATCAACGACCTCAGTAACCATTAGACATCGTGAGAGAGTAGAATGGGGCGCTCCGCGGAACTCGAACGTGGCAGGTGATTGGGTCTCACTTGTGTTATGGGTCTATACGCGAGATTTTCACACTCCTAAACATCCCTAGGTCCACTTTTTTTCGATGTGATAGTGAAGGGGAAACGTGAAGGGACACGTACAGCAGAAAAAAATACAGGCCGACCTCGTCTGTTGACTGACAGAGACAGCCGACAGCTGAAGAAGGTCTTAATGTGTAATAGGCAGACATCTATCCAGACTATCACATAGGAATTCCAAATTGCATCAGGATCCATTGCAAGTACTACGACAGTTAGGCGGGAGGTGAGAAAACTTGGATTTAATGGTCGAGGGGCTGCTCATAAGCCACACATCACGTCGGTGAATACCAAACGACACCTCGCTTGGTGTAAGGGGCGTAAGAATTGGACGATTTAACAGTGGAAAAACGTTGTGTGGAGTGATGAATGACGGTACACATGTGGCGATCCGATGGTAGGGTGTGGGAATGGCGAGTGCCAGGTCAACTTCATCTGTTAGCGTGTGTAGTGCCAACAGTAAAATTCGGAGGCGGTGGTGTTATTGTGTGGTCTTGTTTTTCATGGAGGGGGCTTACACCCCTCGTTGTTTTCCGTGGCACTATCACAGCACAAGCCTACGTTGATGTTTTAAGCACCTTCTTGCTTCCCACTGTTGAAGAGCAATTCTGGGATGGCGATTGCATCTTTCAACACGATCGAGCACCTGTTCATAATGCACGGTATGTGGCGGATTGGCTACCCGACAATGACATCCCTGTAATGGACTGGCCTGCACAGAGTCCTGACTTGAATCCAATAGAATATCTTTGGTATGTATCGGAACGCCGACTTCGTGCCAGGCCTCACCGACCGACATCGATACCTCTCGTCAGTGCAGCACTCCGTGAAGAATGGGCTACTATTTCCCAAGAAACCTTCCAGCACCTGATTGATCGTATGCCTGCGAGAGTGGAAGCTCTCATCAAGACTAAGGGTGGGCCAACACCATATTGAATCCCAGTATGACCGATGAGAGCGCCACGAACTTGTAAGTCATTTTCAGCCATGTGCCAGGATACTTTTGATCACAGTGTATGAACATTTGCTGCGTAAGCTGGTGTTGGAATAGTAATGGCCAGTTGCGCAGCTAGACGAAGAAACTGAAGCGGAGCGGTGGTACGAACAGGGCGGCGAGCGGGTGTGCGAGCTGGTGATGCAGTGCCGCGGCCTGGAGCACCTGGACCTGGGCGAGACGGGCATGACGCTGGCCGGCATGGCGTGGGTGCTGGAGGGGCTGCGGCCCGACCGCGGAGGCAACGGCGCGCTGCGCGCCCTGGACCTCAGCCGGCCGCTCGGGTTCTGGGGCTACGGCCTCGACAGCCCGCACTGGGCCTACTCGCTGGGGCAGCTGCTCAGGGTGAGTCGCGTCCTGCTTCATTCCGCACTCCTGGTCCATACGAGGAAGACTGTGCTCATTCAACGCCCGAGATTTAGATGCGCGGGACACCAATACCAAGGATAAGATTGCCTATTAGCTTTGGCCTACAGGTAGATAACATGTTTGCCGGCCAGAGTGGCCGAGCGGTTCTACGCACTACAGTCTGGAACCGCACGACCGCTGCGGTCGCAGGTTCGAATCCTGCCTCGAGCATGGTTGTGTATGGTGTCCTTGTCTTAGTTAGGTTTAAGTAGCTCTAAGTTCTAGGGGACTGATGACCATAGATGTTAGTGCTCAGAGCCATTTGAACCTTTTTTTTGTGCTCTCACAAGATTGCCCCTCACCTTCATTAACAAACCTGATAACTTTTGTTATATTTGTACAGATGTTATTTGTTGTTCAAGAAGGCGGCCATTGACTGAAGCAGTGAAACAAGCAGACTCCTTGTATTTACAGTGTCGAGTTGGAGCCCAAGATAAGTGGTGAGCTCCACACCTGCGTTGCACATTGTTTTCATCTACACTGAGTACTTTGATTCATTGTGAAAACGTCTCCATGAAGTATTGTGTGCTATTTGGCGAGAACCCACAAATCATGAATCTGGTAGCTATTTTTGTATAGCACATCCCTTGAGGAAAGAAGGAAGAGGAAGAGAAATATTATGTGGTTCATGGCGAAGAATTGCCAGTTCCTGTTCTCCCACATGCGCCACCATCAAGCAGTGATGGCGATGATGCTGAAATTACACATACCGCTGAAAAGGATCAGCCACCAGCCATTGACACTGTCGCTACGTTTACACCAACATCGTCATCTGGAGAACCACACAAAGTCACACAGTGTGAACCCTTGGCCACAACACTGCAGCAGTGCAATCTCCTCACTGATACAGTACGTCTGTCTGTGTTTCGCATGCATCAAAATACACTACTGGCCATTAAAATTGGTACACCAAGAACAAATGCAGATGATAAATGGGCATTTATTGTACAAATATATTATACTAGAACTGACATGTGATTACAACTTTCACGCAATTTGGGTGCATAGATCCTGAGAAATCAGTACCAAGAACAACCACCTCTGGCCGTAATAACGGCCTTGATACCCCTGAGCATTGAGTCAAACAAAGCTTGGATGCCGGGTATAGGTACAGCTGCTAATGCAGCTTCAACACGATACCGCAGTTCATCCAGAGACTGGCGTATTGTTACGAGCCAGTTGCTCGGCCACCATTGACAAGACATTTTCGATTCGTGCGAGATCTGTAGAATGTGCTGGCCAGGGCAGCAGTCGAACATTTTCTGTATCCAGAAAGGCCCGTACAGGACCTGCAACACCGGTCGTGTATCATCCTGCTGAAATGTAGGGTTTCGCAAGAATCGAATGAAGGGTAGAGCCACGGGTCGTAACACATCTGAAATGTGACGTTCACTGTTCAAAGCGCCGTCAATGCGAACAAGAGGCGACCTAAACGTGTAACCAATGGCACCCCATACCATCACGCCGAGTGATACGCCACTATCGCGATGACGAATACACGCTTCCAATGTGCGTTCACCGTGATGTCGCCAAACACTGATGCGACCATCTTGATGTTTTAAACAGAACCTGGATTCCTCCGAAAAAAATGACGTTTTGTCATTCGTGTACCCAGGTTCGTCGATGAGTACACCATCGCAGGCGCTCCTGTCTGTGATGCAGCGTCAATGGTAACCGCAGTCATGGCCTCCGAGCTGATAGTCCATGCTGCTGCAAACGTCGTCGAACTGTTCGTGCAGATGGTTGTTGTCTTGCAAACGTCCCCATCTCTTGACTCAGGGATCGAGACGTGGCTGCACGTTCCATTACAGTCATGCGGATAAGGTGCCTGTCTTCTCGACTACTAGTGATACGAGGCCGTTGGGATCCAGCACGGCGTTCCGTATTACCCTCCTGAACCCACCGATTCCATATTCTGCTAACAGTCATTGGATCTGGGCCAATGAAATGTTGCCTGGTGAACTGTTGTTGTGATGCCTCGTGTAAGGAGGAGAAGTGCGTACCATCACGTTTCTGACTTTGATAAAGGTTAGATTGTATCCTATCGCGATTACGGTTTATCGTATCGCGACATTGATGTGTGCGCATTCCGAAAGTAAGTTCGTCATTATTTCCCAAAAACAAACAAACCATGGCGTCATGAACTATACAACTTGCACTATTTTTCGACATATATTAAATGTATTCGCAATTGCGAATATGGACAACCATCAGCTGTAGCATGGAATGACGAGAATGAAAATTCGTGCCGGACTGAGACTTGAAACTTGGATTTCCCCCTTATCGCGATCGGTCGCCTTACCATTTGGTTATCCACACACATCCGCCACACCCAGACTTCCGTATGTCGTCAACCATCTCTCTACAAAATGTACTCGTACATCCACTATGAGCATCCCCGAACAAGTGAGACATTTTACTTGGAAGTCGCCCGTCCAAAGTCGGAGGATAAATACGATATCGCAGTGCCTGTTTATTCTAAATTACGATGCATGTCCAAAGGAATTTTGCATCGCAATTCAAAATAACACATGCACTGCAGTTACGTATTTTTCGACATAGTCGCCACAGACGTGACACATTTGTCGTTGCGTGCATTCAGTTTAAAGAAATCACTCTGGTAAAACACGGTGTCCTGCGCTGCAAGGAATTGTCTCACAACTTGCTTCACCTCAGCCCTGGTTTGACAGTGACATCCCGAGAATGCAGCTTTCAATGTAGGGAACAGGTGACAACCCGGTGGCTCAAGATCGGGGCTGTGGTTGGATGATCCAATATCGCTCATCCTAAGTGATGAATCTGATCCTGTATGAGCCTTGCTGTGTGTTTCTTGCATTGTCATCCAAGAGCACAATACATTCACTAAAGAGTCATGGTCTCTTTCACCGAACGGCCGACCTGAGTTTGGTGAGGATGTCGCAATAGAGGAACGCACTGATTGTCCCTTGCTGGAGAAAATCAAGGAGAATCACACTTTTCGCTTTCCTGAACACCGTGGCTATAATCTATCCTGCAGAGTGTGGAACTTCGATTTATTTCCTCACAGGTGAACTGGGCTGCTTCCATATCATTAAAGCGGCTTTGTAGTCTAGTTCTGAACAGAAACTCATTTCCCTCTCGTCCGTACTGCATCATGTGATTGACGCTTACTCCCATACTTGCCGTCTTGTGATCCGGGGTCAGACTTCTCGGCAGCCACCTTTCAGACGCTTTCCGGTAACTCAATACATCATAGAGCATGTGACGGGCTGAGCGCAACCTGCACTACTGGCCATTAAAATTGCCACAACACGAAGATGATGTGCTACAGACGCGAAATTTAACCGACGGGAAGAATGTGATATGCCATGATTAGCTTTTCAGAGCATTCACACAAGGTTGGCGCCGGTGGCGAACCCTACAACGTGCTCACATGAGGAAAGTTTCCAAACGATTTCTCTTACACATACAGCAGTTGACCGGCGTTGCCTGGTGAAACGTTGTTGTGATGCCTCGTGTAAGTAGGAGAAATGCGTACTATCACGTTTCCGACTTTGATAAAGGTCGGATTGCAGTGTATCGCGATTACGGTTTATCGTATCGCGACATTGCTGCTCGCGTTGCCGAGATCCAATGACTGTTAGCAGAATATGGAATCGGTGGGTTTAGGAGGGTAATACGGAACGCCGTGCTGGATCCCAACGGCCTCGCATCACTAGCAGTCGAATGACTGGCATCTCATCCGCATGGCTGTAACGGATCGTGCAGCCACGTCTCGATCCCTGAGTCAAGAGCTGGGGACGTTTGCAAGACAACAACCATCTGCACGAACAGTTCGACGACGTTTGCAGCAGCATGGACTATCAGCTCGGAGACCGTGACTGCGGTTACCCTTGACGCTGCATCACAGACAGGAGCGCCTGCGATGGAGTACCCAACGACGAACCTGGGTGCACGAATGGCAAAACGTCATTTTTTCGGAGGAATCCAGGTTCTGTTTACAGCATCACGATGGTCGCATCCGCGTTTGGCGACATCGCGGTGAATGCACATTGGAAGCGTGCATTCGTTATCGTCATACCGGCGTATCACCCGGCGTGATGGTATGGGGTGCCATTGGTTACACGTCTCGGTCACCCCTTGTTCGCATTGACGGCTCTTTGAACAGTGGACGTTACATTTCAGATGTTTTACGACCCGTGGCTCTACCCTTCATTCGATCCCTGCGAAACCCCAGGCGTATCAAGGCCGTTATTACGGCCAGAGGTGGTTGTTCTGGTTGCTGATTTCTCAGGCTCTATCTACCCAAATTGTGTAAAAATGTAATCACATGTCAGTTCTAGTATAATATATTTGACAATGAATACCCGTTTATCATCTGCATTTCTTAGTGGTGTGGCAATTTTAATGGCCAGTAGAGTATATGCAGTGTGGCCGCCACGTCTGACACCGTTATGCGCCTGTCCGCTAACACCACGTCCTGTAATCTGGGGTGTTGTTTTGATTCGTGGATGTGGAGGGATGCCCACTTCGACCTCCATCCTCCACAACTCTGCCTTCCTTCTCTGAATATGCAACACCAGCAACCATCTACACTCCTGGAAATGGAAAAAAGAACACATTGACACCGGTGTGTCAGACCCACCATACTTTCTCCGGACACTGCGAGAGAGCAGTACAAGCAATGATCACACGCACGGCACAGCGGACGCACCAGGAACCGCGGTGTTGGCCGTCGAATGGCGCTAGCTGCGCAGCATTTGTGCACCGCCGCCGTCAGTGTCAGCCAGTTTGCCGTGGCATACGGAGCTCCATCGCAGTCTTTAACACTGGTAGCATGCCGCGACAGCGTGGACGTGAACCGTATGTGCAGTTGACGGACTTTCAGCGAGGGCGTATAGTGGGCATGCGGGAGGCTGGGTGGACGTACCGCTGAATTGCTCAACACGTGGGGCGTGAGGTCTCCACAGTACATCGATGTTGTCGCCAGTGGTCGGCAGAAGGTGCACGTGCCCGTCGACCTGGGACCGGACCGCAGCGACGCACGGATGCACGCCAAGACCGTAGGATCCTACGCAGTGCCGTAGGGGACCGCACCGCCACTTCCCAGCAAATTAGGGACACTGTTGCTCCTGGGGTATCGGCGAGGACCATTCGCAACCGTCTCCATGAAGCTGGGCTACGGTCCCGCACACCGTTAGGCCGTCTTCCGCTCACGCCCCAACGTCGTGCAGCCCGCCTCCAGTGGTGTCGCGACAGGCGTGAATGGAGGGACGAATGGAGACGTGTCGTCTTCAGCGATGAGAGTCGCTTCTGCCTTGGTGCCAATGATGGTCGTATGCGTGTTTGGCGCTGTGCAGGTGAGCGCCACAATCAGGACTGCATACGACCGAGGCACACAGGGCCAACACCCTGCATCATGGTGTGGGGAGCGATCTCCTTCACGGGCCGTACACCTCTGGTGATCGTCGAGGGGACACTGAATAGTGCACGGTACATCCAAACCGTCATCGAACCCATCGTTCTACCATTCCTAGATCGGCAAGGGAACTTGCTGTTCCAACAGGACAATGCACGTCCGCATGTATCCCGTGCCACCCAACGTGCTCTAGAAGGTGTAAGTCAACTACCCTGGCCAGCAAGATCTCCGGATCTTTCCCCCATTGAGCATGTTTGGGACTGGATGAAGCGTCGTCTCACGCGGTCTGCACGTCCAGCACGAACGCTGGTCCAACTGAGGCGCCAGGTGGAAATGGCATGGCAAGCCGTTCCACAGGACTACATCCAGCATCTCTACGATCGTCTCCATGGGAGAATAGCAGCCTGAATTGCTGCGAAAGGTGGATATACACTGTACTAGTGCCGACATTGTGCATGCTCTGTTGCCTGTGTCTATGTGCCTGTGGTTCTGTCAGTGTGATCATGTGATGTATCTGACCCCAGGAATGTGTCAATAAAGTTTCCCCTTCCTGGGACAATGAATGCACGGTGTTCTTATTTCAATTTCCAGGAGTGTATTTGACGAGAAATGACCTCTTCACCATATATAGATGTAGGCTTTTGTGGATGTTGGAGACGTTAATCCCATGTTCCTATTCATATCGGATAACGGTACGCACTTTCGTTGGCAACCACCTCGTCAACACACGTCCGCCTGTCATCCTGAAGTGTACTCGAAAAACCTCTGGCACGACGCTTTGCTGTTACTCTCTCTTCCTTAGCGCTCTGCGCGTGCGTTGTTCCTCCTCCGCAGACACCCGTTCCGTTGTTGAACCAGTAACGGGTGTCGATTCACATGGCATTTGTTTTTGCCATCTGGTGTACCATCTTCTCTTTCAAAATCAGTGATGAAACACTTCCGGAACTTTCTTAATACAATAGGTAAGGGGAGTTTCCATTATCTGAGGAACACTCAGGCCGCTAGGCACAGGAGGCATGAGACACTACTGAGAATCCTATCAGGCGAAATATCATACCAGATGAAAAAATACTGTTATTTTCATAAAATCTGACTTGTATATTCCTTGCACCATTAAGAGTATAATAAACCAAAATCTTATTAACTTCTTCAGATTACTAAAACTTACAATACCACCTTATTTTCAGCCATGTTTGTATCTATTTTACGATATGTAATATCTGATTCATATTGTTTTGGATATACACAATGTTTTACCAATCTTGTTTTCGATTTTGTTTTATAAAATTAACATCACTTACGACAGATGCCACTTATATTACTTTAATACACTAACCTATATTAAGTTGAATTTATGCCATGGCGTATCATCTGTATTTTTGAAAAACATTTCGTCACTTTCGTAAATATCTTTTATTTTCACAATAATTTCAAAGGGCTTTGATTTGTTAAACACATCGACTGATTTTGATTGGTGTAAAACACTAAAACTGGAAATTTATACACTTCCAATTTGATTCATCGAATGTTTTGATGCTTCTATAACAGTGATTCATTAATACACTGTAACTCGCGGCCAAAGACTCATACTTTGTCACTAGTTTTTAGACCGTGCTGAGGTTCAATCCAGGGGACTCTTCGTTATGAAGCACATACAACAATGAACAACTACACATAAAGTCTGTGTATGAACATTGTGATTCTATCAGGTGTGGAAATACTTCTGATTTTACTTGCATAAGTATCAAAATGCAAGAAGTGGAAATAAAAGCCGATGTGTAAAAGTTAACGAACAGTACTTCTGTCATCTCTGAAACAAAATCCAGGACCAGTTTTTACTTCAACTGCTGTTATCAACTAGAGACGTCGACTATACTCTGACGCTAACTGCAAGTTAAATAACTACAGTTGTAAAACTGCCGCAGGCTACTGCAGGTTACCATAAGTACGCTTAGGCCACGGTTGTTTTCCTAGCAGCTTTGGTAAGTTAAGATCGTACCCGTGTTATCTGTACGTTCAGTGTGTTGCATACCTATTAGGCGTTTCCTCATTTCGATCGTTTTGTTTGCGTATACGATCAGCGTCTCACTAGATTCCCCTGGGAACCGGAAGTAGTGAACCGTCAAGAAACTGAGTGCTTTCATACTTCATTACTTAAATTCACCAAATTATCCCTTTACACAAACAATAAACCGGAAAAATCTTAAAACTACACATGAAAATACACTCATTTACACACTTATATTAATGCAAATGCCACGTACTTCTTTTACGAGGAGCAACTCTGCTGCCGTTGCCTCTTACAACATTTATCTCGGAACTACTCAAATTCGAGGTCTCTTTCCGAGTTCACCAATGGAATTCTATGTTCACATACAAAGTTTCTGAGTACGGCTGGGACATCACTTTTAGTTTTAAGAGATGCACACGTTCTTTTTTCATCACACTGGTCATTTCGCTTATAGGCTGCACACTTTTTACTTCGCCCGTCCCTAAACATTGCTCCCTCTAACGATCAGTTTTAATGTCCCTTCCTTGAGACAAATTCGTCGCTATTATATTGTGCAGGTCATAGCAGGTTGTGTACAGCGTGAGTTCTAATGTTCGGAAAGGTAATTCAATAGATATCGAACGCAAGCCAGACGTAAAGTGACAAGAGAAAAAATCGAGAAAGAGATACACCAAACACGCAACGTATAAGTGTGGCAGACTATCCATAGGTCAGGCTTCTAATCTAGCAAATACACAACTGAGATGAGATGGCGGCCGTGGTAACTTCTCGCCTCGCAGAATACAGGCTCTCTCCATTACACACGACGAGGTCGCGTCTTCTCGGCGGCAGCCGTAAGCAGTTCGCTGGCAACCACCACCATTGTTCCACGTCTTCCGTTGCCATGGCACTGTTGGCAGGCATGGATGCCAGACACACGAAGGGAGGTGAACTCCACGACTTACGAGCTATTTCTGCCCAACGACTTGAGTAGAATCTACTAGATTGGTGAACAATTATTTTATGAAATTTCAATGAAATTCAGACCTGTAGCTGCTTACAGTCGGTGATAAATTTCAATGGGGACAGATGAAAATGTGTGCCCCGACTGGGAGTCGAGCCCACGATCTCCCCTTTACGCTCTATCCTTCTGAGCCACAGAGGACACAGAAATACCTCTGGCACGCTCCCCGCGAGACCCACACTTCCAGCTTTCTGTTCACAAACTACATTTGTAGTGCCCCTGCCCACTATACCATACTCATTACTCGCGGCAGGCAATCTACCGATTCCCGTGAGAGTTCGAGCAATGTGAGTGCATCCGCACTGAAGAAGATCATTGGCTGGTAAGCCTTATCTATATGAAGGTGGTATCTGTTCTTTCGGAAATACACGAAAGAAAAGATACTATCTTCATATATTTATTCTCCAAGTTCTTGCACCTAGCGAGCAACAGCGGCAACAAGCGCCGCTAACCCCAGCCCCATCTCTGGAGTTTGGACATTTCTACATAGGTACAGGGAGGCGTGACAACTACTTGAAACGTTTCTTGCTGTACCACAAGGTAATAAAAGTTGCTGGCTCTGTAGGTATGAGTGCACTCCTCCTCTTTTGTAGTTCCTTTCATTGTAATTTGATGCAAAAGCTTTGTCTGCGCAAGGATACCCCTTCGTTAACATACGACGATTTGTGCACGGGGTTGACTGAACATTTGAGCTAAAAACTGCATGTTATGGCGGCATGCCTTGAGTTAAATCAGCGACGAAAGCAGATTAGAAGGTCGTATGTGGAATGGATAGCGGAGTTATGGGTTTTGTTAAGAGATTATATATCTGAGTGTAATCAGTATGATGTATGATCCACGGATTCTATCATCCATGATGTATTAGGTTGGAGCATAAACTTATAACGTTTTTGTTTTGCATTTTGGAATTCCCGTTGCTAAAGGTTTATTTATCGATTGTCATTGTTATTTGTGGTTCACTGTTGCTATTTGGGTTTACATATAATTATTTTATCATTTGCAAATGATGGGTGAAGCTGTGGACGCTATAAAATGGAGCGCCAAGTGGAGAAATCGTAAAATTTCCTATATGTTCTTCTGTTTGCGTTTGGTAGAGGGGTAACAGCAGAGGAGGCCGTCAGAAACAATGGTGCCGTGTATGGAAATAATACTACTGGACAGAGTACGATAAGAAAATGATTTTCCCGTTTTAAGGAGGATTGTTTTGACCTTAGTGACTCTCCCCGTTTGGGAAGACTTTCGGGATTTGATGAAGTTCGTTGTAACGCATTAATCCACAATGAACCACGTCATTGTACTCCATAACTAGTAAATATGACGAACTGTGGTCCATACACCATCGTCCTACATTTTCAGGCCGTGATGAAGTTTCAAAGATCGGTGTATGGGTACCGCACGCTCTAAGCCAAAATCAGAAAGGTCAGTGGGTGGCCGTATATACTCGTCAGCATCTGGTTTGTGATCAACATTGACGATTCCTATGCTGTATCGTACTGATGACGAGAAATGCCTACCTTTACACTAACTTACGGAAAAGAAAGGAATCGTTGAGCCCAAACATAGCAGCAGTTCCCCGTACAAAGGCCTGTGCGCAATCACAAAAAATAATGTTATGCATCTTCTGGAGTAGCAACGATGTGGTGTACTATGAATTGCTTCCTCGGCGTTTACCCATCAATGCCGACATATATCGTCAACAACTGAGACGTCTTACAGACGCAATTCAAGAACAACGGCCAGGAAGTCTGCGTGAAGAGATGTTGCTCCACTATAACGCCTGCCCGCATTTTCTTGACTGACAAAAAACATTATAAAAGAGACGGGTTTGGAAGTCTGTCAGCATCCACCTTATTCATCTGATCTTGCACCCTCGGATTTTCACTTTTTCCTCTCTTTCTCGAACGACCTTCATGGAACTTCCTTGCCGGATAAAATGCTCTCCGAACATGGCTCGACCAGCTCTTCGCCTCAGAACTAAGTGATTTCTACAGTCGCGGAATCGAAAAGTTATCTCAGCGTTGGCACACTGTTGTAAATAATGAAGGAGAATATATTATTGATCACTAAAGTGTCTGTTATGTGTATCTGTTGTGTTCGTTAAACTTATAGGAAAATACTACGGACAGGCACCAAACAAATAATTCTACGATTAGAGTCATTTCAAGCCAAGGCCTTAGAGTCATCTGACCAGTCTCCTCACTGATGTGACACACTCGGCACGGTCGCATGAGATGTCTGCGGCGGCCCGGGAAGCCTATGCGGATGAATTCCACATAACAGAAGTAGACTGTAATTCCTCCCGTAGAACGGCGTCGGACGGCATAGCAGGGTCTCATTCTCTGGGGTCCGACAAACCCGAGTCACCATTACCCTTAAAAAGCGGTATCGCCACTACCTTGTTAAGCACCTTAATAAGGTAGATGCCTGGAATTAATTTTCCTCGCTGTTGGATTGGCTTTCACGCAAACAGTGCAGTGGTCGTCACAATACCTGTTCCGGTACTTCAGATGGTGGTAACGGCCGTCCTGCCTCAGAGTCGGGTGGTTCCTTAGATTGGATGGCTTGCCCTGATTGCCATATCTTAGTGGCGGAAATATTAAAATTTAAATAAAATTTGTTTCAAGTGGAACCGCAAGATCCACCGCGCTGCTGTCCGTTCTACACAGCGCCCTATTCACAATGTTGACCAAATGTCTATTAATGGGCTTTCTGCGCCGAGCTCACATATCTGGCATACGACTCATAAGTTTGTTCTGCAATAGTCTAATGTGGGACGGTCCGTTGAGTTCCAGCTAGATACTGAGGCTGTAGCCTCGTTGATCAATTTCGGTAGGCATCAAGAGTTGGGTAGCCCTCCGTTAAAAGTAGTTGTCAACATAGCGATTTCCTAAGTCGCCTACGAATTCCGTTGTGGGATCAACTGCCTATGGTGACAAAATATAATAATGTAGACCGCCAAATAACAATAGTGGTGGTGGATTCCAACGCGGCGTCGAAAATTTTTGAGCTGGACGCTTTTACGGCATTTGATTTCCAAGTTGTTGATCACGTGTCACCAGTCATTCCTTTTCACGCCTTGAGTCGATTTTATAGTGCCATAAACAATTGATTGAGCCGAAGCTGGGTAAAACAAGACATTTTCTTGCCCACATTCAGCTTAAACCATCTACGCCCCCTAAGTTCCGCCGTGCTCTTCCTTTGTCATATGCTATGAGAGATGTTGTTAAAGTTGAATTAGACAGAGTACAGGAATTACCGGTTATTTCACATATCGCATCGAGTCAATTAACAACGTCATTAGTGGTGATTAAAAGACCCAAAGGGAAAATTCGGCTGTTTGGCCACCTTAAATCCACAATTAACACACAGAGTGATGTGTAAGTTTATCGTTTACGAGACACCTGTCTGCAGTGACCTCTTGATGTTGAGTCACAGCGGTTGCTCATTATTAATATGCCGTTTTGGCTCTACAGATCTACCAGGTTATCTTTTAGTGCTGCATTGCTCCAGTAATTGTTAAGCGTTTTACTGAGTAGAGATTATGCATGTCCCTAAGTGTGCAACATATCTGGACGACCTAACTCTCACAACTGGCACCATGGAAGAATACTTGCAAACTTAGGGCAGTGCTGCAGGTGCTAGACGTCAGTCATCTGCACTGTAAGCTGCACCCGTGTCAAGTATTTGGGGCACTTCTTAAGCAAGGAGGGCATTAAGCCACTCAATGATGACCTCGTAGCAACTGTCACCTGTCTCTTGAGACTTGCTGTTGTTCATTGGCGACGCAAACTATGAGGGCCATTCCGAAAGTAATTCCTCCTATTTTTATTCATGGAAACTACAGGAGATACATAAATCACAATAGCACAGCTAAGTAGAGCAAAATTTCAGCTACAGAATGTCATTTTTCCACATAGTCACCACTATTCTCTATGCACTTTTAACAACGATGAACCAGAACCTATATTCCGCGCTTGTAAAAATCGGAACCAGATGAGTCTAACCACTTCCTTACCGAGCGAGGTGACGCAAAGTTTAGCACACTGGACTCGCATTCGGGAGGATGACGGTTCAATCCCGCGTCCGATCATCCTGATTTAGGTTTTCCGTGATTTCCCTAAATCGCTCCAGTCAAATGCCGGGATGGCTCCTTTGAATGGGCACGGCCGACTTCCTTCCCCGTCCTTCCCTAATCCAATGAGACCGATGACCTCGCTGTCAGGTCTCCTTCCCCAAACAACCCAACCCTGCCCCCTCCCACATCCTTATAACTTTGACAACAGCATCCGAGTCTTGAAAATGTTTGCCACTTAGTCCACCTTTCACAAGCCCAAAGAAATGGAAGTCCGAAGGCGCTGTACGGTGGATGTGATAAGACAGTCCAGCCGAATTTTGCAACGAGTTGCGTGGTAACAAAACTGGTGCAGGGCCTGGCGTTACCAAGTTGCAGGTGAAAATTGGTCTTCTTCTCTGGCCTTACACTGGAAATTTGGACTCTCAGCTTATTCAGTGTCGACTTGTAGCGTGCTGAACTGACGGTTCCTCCAGGCTCCTGGATATCCAAAAGAACCACATTCTGGCTATCCCTGAAGACTGTGCACCACTTTGCATGCAGACGGCTGTGTCTTGAATTTCTTCTTTGACGGAAAATTCGCATGTCGCCATTCCATGGACTGTCTTTTGGATTACGGCTCAAAGTGGTGATACCACGTCTCATCTCTGGTGACAATGCTATTCAGAAATTGTCATCTTCAGCTTCATTTTGGTCCATCACATCTCGACAAAATTTCATTCGTTTCCATTCGATGAGTTTTTTGTTCTTCTGTAAGCATCCGCGGGACCCATCTCGCACAGACTTTGCTATAACCAGGATGTTTCACCATGGTTTCCAAGGCATCACAGCTCACATTTAGCTGTGCACACAATTCTCTGGTCGTTAGGGATGACAGATGTGGAGGATCGACCGCGCCGTGGCTTGTCATGCACATTCTTTTCACCACCTTTAAAATGACGTACCCAAGGCCTCACATTGCTCGCATCTATTATATCATCTACATACACCTTTACCAAGCGTCGATGGATTTCAGTCGGCACAGTTTCTTCGGCAGTGAGGAATTCAATTCCGCATTGCTTTTTTATACGCGCGTCCATATCAGAATCCATTTTGGAAAACTCCTCTGCTGGCACCGACTGCCGCAGAACAACGGAACCGCCTGCAAATGAATGAGGAAGGTTCAAACATTAGCACTACACCAATGACATGTGGAGCGGACACCCAGTCAGGACAAGAATATAGGAAGCATTACTTTCGAGGCTACCCTCGTACTATAACAAGTTCATACCAAATGCATGAGAGGTCTCACAACCTCTCAATCAGATTCGTAAGACAGATGTGAAATTTCTATGGTCAGACCCTTGTCAGCGAACTTTCTTGTGGCTAAATCATTGTTCACACACTGCTCCTTGCCTTGCTACCTTTGATCCAAGGAATATCTTAACACTGGCTGCTGACACAAAACAGTATGTGATTGGTACCACACTGTCCCACCGAAGTCCAGATGGATCAAAATAATTGATTGCTTTCGCATCCAAGACCCTCTCACCCGCCCAAAAGAATTACTCCCGTATCAAGAGATGTGATATGACTGGTCAACGCCTACTGCGTTAAAAAGTTTCACTTTTCTGGTATGGCTCCAAATTTCACTTGGTCGCAGACCATAAGTCGTTAGTATAATTTTTAATCCTAAGGGCAGACTCCCTTGCAAGACAGTTCAGAGTCTTCCCCGTTCGGCATTACTTCTTAGCAATTATTTTTATGATACCCGTTTTCAGCCCACTACACAGCATGTGAGTGCTGATGCATTGTCCAGGTTGACGATGGGTACCAATATGGTGCTTTATAGGGAGGATACAGTGTGATTTTCAGCTGACAGTATGTTAGACACTGCACTGCAAGACCTTCCCATCACCACAAAAGGAGCAACATTAGCCACACGTCACAACCCAGTGTTGTGCAGCATTGTTGCAGTGGCCCAATCGAGATGGTCTGTGCACCTTCCTAAAGATGCTCATCCCGATTTTCGACCTTACTTTAGTATGAAACAAAGAGAATCTCATTGTACATCAGGGGTGTTGTTACTTACAAGGCAGGATAACGAGAGCCACATTGTGGTTCTGCCTTCACTCTGTCCACGTGTCCTCCAGTTGCTACATTCTTCTCACTGGTACATGTCTCGCATGAAAGCATTCGTGTGACAGCATGTATATTGGCCTGCGATATGCACCCATACTGAACATGAAGTGAGGAAGTGTCACACCTTCCCAGAAACGTTTACTACTGATGCAATACTTCGCTGCGTGCTTCTGTACGGGTTCGCCCATAGTTCTCCAACTTTTGTTGCCTGTGTTTTACGTTCTGTTTGATCATGCTGTTTTGTGTCTCAGTCTGTTCTCGCGCGGGCGCTCAAGGCTTTGCTGTCGTGAGTCCATACAAACATCTACACACATCATCCGTCTTAAGCCATGGCCTCAACTGGGTCAGGTATGGGATCGAGTACACGTAGATTTCGCTGGTTCTTTTCTTGGGAAGATGTTGTTAATACTGATGGTTGTCCTGCCCAACTTCACCTATATAGCACAGGTGTCCACCGCAATAGGGAGACCCACTGTCAGGGCGCTCACGACTATATTTGCAATAGAGGGCGTGCTTGCCACGCTGGCCTCTGATAATGGCCTTCAGGTTGCGGTGTCGGGGTTTCAACTGTTCTGTTGCTGCACTCGTACCCAGCACTTGATCACCGTTCCTATCCATCCAGAAACCAACTCACAGGTGGAGCAGCTCTTCACAATGTTTCATATCTAAGTGAGATAGATATTCTGGTGGAGCAGATTCTTTCACACTTCTTACAGACCCAGTAAATGGGCGTAGGTAGGCAGAGCTTCTGCATGGACAACAGCTCTTCAAATTGTTGGATCTCTTGCACCCGGCACCCAGCAGTCACGTTTTACTTCCTGTTTTCGGAAGGATGTGTTGGATCGGATACGCACATTGCCTAAAGCCGGGTGCGCTGTGAATACGACCTCTTTTTTTATCAAGTACTCTGTGGGTATGCAGATTACACTGACAATAAATCTACCATCCCAGATCACATAAATTGATACCCCCATAAAGTTAAAAGTATACTTCTAGCCCGCATCTCGTGGTCGTGCGATAGCGTTCTCGCTTCCCACGCCCGGGTTCCCGGGTTCGATTCCTGGCGGGGTCAGGGATTTTCTCTGCCTCGTGATGGCTGGGTGTTGTGTGATGTCCTTAGGTTAGTTAGGTTTAAGTAGTTCTAAGTTCTAGGGGACTGATGACCTAAGATGTTAAGTCCCATAGTGCTCAGAGCCATTTTGTATACTTGTAAACTCAACTGCCTCGCACATTATAAAACGTAATTTGATAAGTTCCTGAATTTGTCAGGAGCTGGCCTATTGCTTATCGTTGGAGGACCCAAACATTTGACTTTAATGGCTGCTGAATGATTGCTAGTTCGCCACCAGCAGCACGCTTGACAGTTACGATTGATAGGATGTCTTGACACATGAAGGACAGAAATTTTGTTCCAACTGTGATTGCAGAACTATAGAATGATACAGAAACTTATTGTTCGAAAACAGTACACTACAGGTCAGTGAATAAAGGAAGAGTCAGAAAGAAACATCACTAGGCGGGTGAGCTCCAATGAGTAAACTCGATAAGGCAACAAAACATCAGTGGTTACAAAAAAAACCTCCCCTTTGGAGCAAGAATTAGACTGCAGAACACCTTGCACACCAGTGTGTGAAGCGCGTAAAACAAATTAGGAAGACTAAAAAATAGGAACAGGGAAAAAACTCCTCTGGCCCTAAGAGCTTTTCCAGTCAGGGATCTGAAAGTCTATACCTTAGCTCCCATCATAAATTTAAAATGTATCCGCCAATGAGATACGTGTATGTGGAAGTGGAATACTGTCGCTCCGTTCCCACGTCCAGGGTTATTTGTTGGAAATTCTGGAAATTTTTTTGGGCTTCACATACCATTCCCACGGAAAGGGAGGAGTTTGTAAATTTTCTGACACGCAAGTGGCTGTACATTTTGCTTGAGGAAAACTGGAGACCATTCAAAGCAGCAAACGAAGCAGAGTTCTCATCCCTTCTACCAGTGGTTTCCCATTCTGCTAATGAGGACACCGCTCATTGTCTGACCTAGGAAGATAATCCTGCAAAGGCTCATCGAGCTGTCCATGTGGATCAATAGTATGAGGACCTGTACTCTTATCGGCCGGAAGTTCTCGCAGAATGTATGGAAGTTCCTTCTTTTTTCACCACACTGAAAAAGAGCTCCCCTGGTCAAGACCAGATGCATTTAATGGAAGAAATAACTACAAGAGTGAAATATGTGATTAGGTACGGAGGGGGGGATTTCCTACTTTGTTACACGCTACCCCCTAGCCACTCATGTAGTCAGCGCGCAATACAGATGGAGAGTCGGCTAATAAAAATTTGATCGGAATTTAAATGAAGCAAGAGACTCTGCTACGAAAATTCAGTTTCGAAATAACATAAAGTGTGAGGAGAAAATCCCAAAACAAGTCGCCGCCTTATAAAGTTTGGCAGCAACTGGGGTGGACAGAAGGGGTGATAGTCTAGCAAAGGAGTCGGACACTTTTCGAGGTCTCGTTCGGAGACACTAGGTGCACGGACCACAGTAACCAGTTATGGCTGTGGCATCAGCGTAGCCAGACACCACCTCAGGAACCAACTTCAACTCTCAGCTTGTAGAGGCCACGGCAATATCTCCCCTCAGGATATGAGGCAAAGGAACTCGTCACCACCTCACCATGACGGTTACTTAAAGCCACGGTGGCGCTCGTCTTCCACATCGCGGGTAGAGCAACCAATGGAGGTTGAACTGCACCCTCTATCGCCACCTCAACAGCCTGTTAAACACGGTGACAGAGAGTTGCCGTATTCTGAGCCCCTCTTGGCCCTGGCAGCCGCACCTCAGGATACTGATGTTCAGATGGAAGTGCTCGCTGGGCTTCTGACGTATCTCTCTCTCTCCCCTCCCTAGGCTTTTAAGACACTCAGTTGGGCGCTTTTATGTGCCCATTAAAGGGGGAGATTTGATATCCGCAACTGCCGATAACGCCATGGCAACGGATGACGCGGAACCAACGGTTTGGCTGCCGGTGGACTGGTTCCAGCGGCCACCAACAGGGCACACCCGCGAAGAGTGTTCTCTAGAGGGACTCCGGTCTGCGAAGCGAAAAGTTTAGGCGGTCGCCGACTCATATCAGTTGTGAGTTTTCTAGATTACAAACCCGACCTGCGGATATTGTGCAACACTTAGACATTGGGGTGATTAGGCATATCTCTTCCCCAGTTCACCCTCTTGTTACATTACGTGTTCTGTTGCTGTCTGGTTTGTGTTCAGTTTCGAATGGTTTACCTCTTCGGTCGTTACTCTCGCTGTTGGCAACTTGGTATGGTCAAGAAAGTAAAATGTGATCCTGCAAAACAGTTACTATTCAGTAAATTACTAAATGAAAGCACAGTTTTAAATTCGTAGATACCAGTGATTCTAATAAGCGGAAAGATTAGCAGGTTAAATTACAAAATGCTAACAAATGACACTATAAACGTTTGACCATAGTGTCACAGGTTATACAGTTCACACAGTTAACTGTGTTAATCATAACTTTACATAAAACACTTGACAAAATAACTTCCTATTTCTATCGCATGCAGAGTCACGTTACATTCATATTTATAAATTGGGTGAGCAAATAAGGTATTACAGGTGCGCCATAGTCCACACCGAACTGCACAGCCTATATAACCGCGTGCTCACTTCTAGAACTCGACTGTAATTATAGCCAGCCCGGAACACTTCGGTAAGCTCATGATATTAGGGCAACAAAGGCACACGAAGCGCTCGTATAACGTAGTTATTCAGAACAACTGGTAATAAAAAAGTCTGAATAAACTGTATGATCTCTTACTATTGGGGATATCCGCCAAACAGATCAGTCGAATAGTAGAACAGATACAAAGAAACATAAATAAAAGAAAAATTTGTCTACACCTCATTGCACCTCTTACGCCTCGACAATTAATATTATCCTTCTTAATTACTAAGTGAGATTTGCGACTCAGTGCTGTGGCTTCCAGAGGCAGAAATGCTACAACTCGTCTCCAAGCGCTATTACTGTTCACCGAACACGAAAACGGGAACAACGAACTCGTCACAGTACAGACTTTATTCTCCTTCGCGGGCAGTGACGTGGCTGTTGTGTGCATTTACGTGGCAATCAGGCCGCAGTGCACGTGACAAGCACTGTTGCCATCTCAGTGACCAGGATGGAAGGTTCAAATTTCAAATACCAGTTTGTTATATTTAAGCCAAAGGTGTTCTGAGTCCTGCAGCGCAGGTTGTATACATCGCAAGACGCTGAAACACCGTAGGGATGCTCATTAATTGGTGCACGAGCTGAGCATGCTAAAAGAAAAAAGTAGTAGTACCACATCCTGCCACTAGATGAAAACATGGTGCTGTAATCTCTCAGAAAGTGGTGTGTGTGGAGGTAAAGAGAAACAAGTATCAGACACGTGATGTCGTTGGTTATGGCACGTTTATTAGGATACGGTCACAAGTTACAACACTTGTTCAATGCGGTCTCCCTGTTGAGGAACTAGCCACTGTGATCAGAGCGATATGCCATCGTATGCTATTCTGCAGATCACGAAGAGTCCGGATACCTCCCTGGTACACACTGTCTTTCAGAGATCCCCACAACCAGAAGTTACATGGACATAGGAAGGATCATCTGGAACGCTACACGTCTTGAAACTGACTATAGATGATGCGGCCATCTTTTGAACTGTCGATCAGAAGAGATGCGTTTCCTGTGACACAGGTCGAGCACTGCCTGCAGAGTCTGAGGCCTGTGCTGCATGGCTGGGAGCTACGGCAACTTCATCAACAACTGCCATTGGAAGGAGCAGCCTCCCTCTCCCTACTACACCACCTAATTCACCTCTTTCTTCGAATTTCTTTATCATTTTCGCTAGCTTATTGATTGATATGGAGCTATTTCTCATCTCCTGCTCTCAACTGTACTCCCACAATGCAGCGCTGCTATTACTGCTGTTCCGATCAAAGAACTTTACCAGCAGTGCACATTCTTTCTCCTCAACAGCCATTGAGTTTCACATCAACAGTCACTTCCCAAAAGAAATCTACGTGCGTCGCCAAGCGACAAGCAGCATACTGACGCCAAAACACGAAACTTTCACATTCTGACTGCTTACAGCGCCATATTTTCACCTGGTGGTAGAAAGTGAACCTATTAATTTTTCAGCATACAGTGAGAGCGCAACTGATGTTTCAGCTTCCTGAAAGGAGTGCACCCCACACTTCAGCACTCGGACACCGTCAGTTCAACTATAACCAGCTGTTATCTTACCATCATACACTGCTACACGCATTTAGTTGAAGTGTAAAGCGACTTTCTGGTCGTACTGTACTGCACAGTTCAACGCCGGGCTGCGCGAGTTGCACCTGCAGAAGAGCGAGCTGGACGACGGTGATATGGAGCTGCTGATGTTGGGCGCGCGCTACAACAGCACGCTGCTGCTGCTCGACTTGACGGCGAACCGGCTGGCCGACGACGCGGCGGCACACCTGGGCAGCTACCTGCAGGCCACGCCGCCACCGCCACTCAGGGTGCTCCTGCTGGGTCACAACCACATCGCGGACGCCGGCGCCAGGTACACACAGCACAGTGCAGGCGGGGGACTGCCCGAAAGGCGTTCCATACATTTCCACACTGTTGCTGAGTGAACGAAGTAGGAGCTTTGCGACTGGCTTCAGAACGTCCTACCACACACAGTATGATTCCCTGATGACGTTGCAAGCTTTCAGGGATGATGGAGAAGGGTAAAAGTATCAATCTAAGGTAATGGATCATAGTCTGGAAATGACCGAGCAGAAACGTATAAGCGAAAATCGTTCTGATACTCCTAACTGTGGAATATATGTACTGGTACTGTTGGTGCCAAGAGTGTAGGGTAGATAACCGCAACGAGCAGTTAGATGTAGAGGTTGGTGCTGTGGCCTTCTCCGCCAGACATCACGGTGCCGATAGTATCAGCAACCAAAGTGACAGCCTGCAGCTGCGGGTTGCCCGCTTCGCAGGCACACCGAAGCACTATACAACCGACAGGCAATATTGATGAACGGCCACAACAACAACAACAACACAGCAAAGACACCAGCGGCCACCGGGGCCACTACCGGCCCCATAAACATAAGGAAGAGGTCGCTGCAGATCTAGGGACTATTTTCACACGTCAAACTACGTGATGGAGAATAGTTCCGAGGTACTCATCCGCCGAAGCGCCATAAAGGCCGGCGCTCGGCCGCACATCGGCAGTTCATTGACCGCTAGCGGACGTGGATAGCTGCCACCCCGGCAGCCCGGCTTGGATCTTCTCGCTGATCTCTGGATTATGCTTGGTATATCGGAGAAGTCTCTGATGGAGACTAGTAGGAAGTTATTTCAGTTGTTTTCTATGTTATTATTGTATTTAATTGTGATTCGAAGACAGATCACTGTTTTGCGTTGCTGTTATACTTGGAGAATTTGTTTTGGTCAACTGAACAATCCAATACATTGTTTTCGGAATTTGATCGTTAATTTCTTCTGCTTACGCAGACATATAAGTTGGAATAACGGCTCAACTGATCCAGTGTAGATGGCGTACAGTGGACTGATATGTGTGACTGCGGTGCACAATGTCTGTACCGTGGTAGCTGTTTTCACAAGCTGAAATATTAAAGTCGATCAGCCTTAACCAACTGGAGTTGTATCCAGCGAAGGAACTTGCAATCAAATGGAAGTAGCAGGGAGGTGGAAAGGTTGTACAGTACCAAATACCCTAGCAGAAGATTTCTGGATGACACCATGTTTCCCATACTGTTCTACATCTACATGGATACTCTGCCAATCACATTCAAGTGCCTGACAGAGGGTCCGTCGAACCACCTTCACAATTTTCTATTATTCCAATCTCGTATAGCGAGCAGAAAGAATGAACACATATATCTTTCGTACGAGCTCTGATTTCCCTTATTTTATCGTGGTGACCGTTCCTCCCTATGTAGGTCGGTGTCAACAAAATATTTTCGCATTCGCAGAAGAAAGTTGGTGATTGGAATTTCGTGATAAGGTTCCGTCGCAACGGAAAACGCCTTTCTTTTAATGATTTCTGTGACACTGTCTCCCACATTTCGCGATAATACAAAACGTGCTGCCTTTCTTTGAACTTTTTCGATGGACTCTGTCAGTCCTATCGGGTAAGAATCCCATACCGCGGAGCAGTATTCTAAAAGGACTGACAAGCGTAGCGTAGGCAGTTTCCTTAGTAGGTCTGTTACAATTTCTAAGTGTCCTGCTAATAAAATACAGCCTTTGGTTAGCCTTCCCCACAACATTTTGTGTGTGCACCTTCCAATTTAAGTTGTTCGTAATTTTAATACCTAGATGTTTAGTTGAATTTACGGCTTTTAGATTAGACTGATTTATCGTGTAACCGAAGTTTAGCGAGTTCCTTTTAGTACTCATGTGGATGACCTCACACTTTTCGTTATTTAGGGTCGACTGCCACGTTTCGCACCGTTCCGATATTCCTTCTAAATAATATTTCAGTTTGTTTTGATCTTCTGATGACTTTATCAGTCGATAAACGACAGCGTCATCTGCAAACAACCGAAGACGGCTGCTCAGATTGCCTCCCAAATCGTTTATATAGATAAGGAACAGAAAAGGGCACTACCTTGGAACGCCAGAAATCACTACTGTTTTTCTCGATGACTTTCCTTCAATTACTACGGACGATTAACCGTGACAGAGCAATTGGCACCACAGTACGACGACTGAGGAGGAACGACACGAATTGCTGACTTAGAAGATGCAGTGTTTGCTCAACTGGATGAGGCGCCTTCAATCAGCACCGGATAAGTTAACCGCCAGATGGAGGTTTCGTAGCGTACTGTGCTGCGAGTATTACAGGGAATGCAGCTACATCACTACCATCCACAAAATGTGCGTGCTTGTCTCCTGGTGAATTCATATCTCGTGTCGTGTTCAACTGCTGGTTGTTGCAACGTCTTACAGTCCATCCTCACTTTCCTGCATACGTGTTTTTCACAGATGAAGCCTGTTTCACCAGAAACTGAATGCCAAATAGTAGCAGTAGGCTTGTTTGTGCCGATGAGAATCACCATGCTACAGTTGTAATGAGCCATCAACGCAGATTATCAGAGTGTGGTAGTCGTAGTCAGTGATGTATTTCTTCCTTCTTCCTACTTAAATGCACCATTGTACACAGTGTTTATGAGACACATACTACACATTTTCCTAGAACGTACCCAAGTTGTTATTCGTCAGTAGATATGGTTCCAGCGTAATGGAACCTCGCCTCCCTTTGGATTGAAGGCTGATGAACATCTGAATCACCTATTTTCTGAAAGGCAAATAGGCAGAGGAGGTCCTGTTTCGTGGCCAGCACGTTCACCTGATCCCACTCCACTTGGTTTCTTCTTGTGGGGCCATGTGAAAAGTCTTGTGTACGAGACCCTTGTCGACGCTGAAGAGGATATCCCGGCAATAAGTCTCGCTACACGTGGCACTGTTCAAACTACACTCGTAATATTAGAACGGGTACGACGGAACTTCGTGCGATGGTTCCATGCCTTCATTGCCTGTGGGAGCGCCATTTCGAACAACTGTTGTAAATGTAGCAGCTTGTGTAAGTTTTCTAAGGAAATGTAGTTCATTAATAATAAGCTTCCGGGTGTTCAACCGAATAGTTCTTTCCATTTTCTGCACAATATTTCTGCTACTGACCAGCTATCTTCGTCGGCCGTTGTGGCCGTGCGGTTCTAGGCGCTTGTCTGGAACCGCGTGGCAGCTATGGTCGCAGCTTCGAATCCTGCCTGAGCATGGATGTGTGTGATGTCCTTAGGTTAGTTAGGTTTAAGTAGTTCTAAGTTCTAGGGCACTGATGACGACAGATGTTAAGTCCCATAGTGCTCAGAGCCTTTTGAACCAGCTATCTTCTTCAGGTGCTGTAACTTTTCCTGTTATATGTACCCGCTGCTAGACTCCAGCGCGCTAAACTCTGCACCATCTCGCTCGGTAAACATCGACGTGTTGTTGAGTATCGTCAGAAAAAAATCAGGTCAGGAATACTTGTCCAAAAAGGCCATCCAACGATTTAACGTAGCGTATGTTCAATGATCATTTTTTTTTCCAGAAAAGTCATGTAACTTCATGATGAGAGGCTCATTTTATCGGAATGTTTAATACGATAAACCACGCTACTAGTGATTGCCAGCAACAGACTAATGTAACCTTACTCTTTGTATTGTGCACAAAAGTAGAAAGTTGAGTATTTTCTACATAAAAGCACCAGATGCCACACACACACACACACACACACCTCAAAAATGTAATTCGGACCCGCAGTTTTGGGCCTTTGATAGCTTTAGATGCCACTGGACATGCTGACTTGACAAAAAACCTAAATGTTTACTTGATGTAAGAACCACAGGGATTGGCTCCCGTAAATAAATAAGTTTAGACAGAGAAGTTCGGCTGTGCCGAACAGGATCACCTCATAGGTCAAAGAGAGAGAGTGAGTGAGTGAGTGAGTGAGTGAGAGTCCGTCATGGACACAGACTAAAGGGCGCAGTAATATGCTGTGGGGGATATTCACTTTGGATTCCATGGGACTTGTACTTATCGAAGGCATCGTAACAGCTGTGGATTACGTGAACATAACTATGGATCATCTGCATCATTTCATATTTGATGTCTTCCTCGTCGGCGATAGCTTCTTCCACTAGCATAACTGTCCTTGCCCCAAGGCCATAACCGTGCTGCAATGATTTGAGAAGAATGACAGTGAATTCACATCGATTTTTCGGCCTGATAAGAACCCAATTGAACACATCTGCAACGCTGCAGAGTGCCACCTCTGAACTCACAATCCATCGGCCCTTAATTTAGGGGAATTACGTGAGCTACGTGTACATGTCTCTCACAACGAGATGTCGAATCCATGCCATGCAGAATCCCTGCTTCATTGTGTTCCATAGATGGACCAGCACACTGCTCAGCAGATGGTCATAATGATTTGGCTCACCAGTGTACAATGTCGAAGCTCTGTAAGGTCAGAGGACGACATTTCTGCACAGGGATGTCTATTCTTGATTCGTTCCTCTAGACACTATCTACAATCCCCCCGGATATTTTCTGTACAGTTTCATTACATTCTATGTAACAGTGATGCTGTGGATCATACTGGAAGCCATCAGTCTGTTTTCTGATTGATGCTGTTGATCATAGGAGAGAGGCAATGGTAGAAACTTGTAGCAAAGTGCAGAAAGACTTTGTGAGATTCAAAGCTTTAATGCAGCGATTGGAAATTCAACTCCAACACAAATAATAGTTCAATAAGGATGCAAGTTCAAGAAATGTATTAAAATTTGTGCCAAGGCCAGGTCTTGAGCTCACATCTCCTGCTTACTAGGCAGATGTGCTGTCGACTACACCATGGTGGTATTGTAGCCAAGGAATCGGCACCTCTGTAAAACGAAGTTCAGTTAACCTACAAACCCTCTAACAGTAATTTCTAGGGTGGTGTACTGGATGGCACATCTTCCTAGTAACCAGGAGACTGAGTTCGAGTACTGGCCTTGGCAGAAATTTTAATTCATTATTTCAGCTTCTATCCTTATCAAAGATAAAGTTGAGACTTGATATATCTCCGGGAAAATAGAATTACATCAGATCAATAGGTCACTTACAGCTGAAGAAAAGGCAGAATTTCATCATTACATACAAAGTTGAGATGCTGTTTTAATATCTCAGCAATACTGACAATTTAGGAAGGGGAAAATAAAGATGAGCTTTAGAGTGAATTGAAGTTTATGTTGGAAGGCCACTGGGCTACGGTATTCTGTGGGCTGTGTTAGTTACAATGCCAGTGGTGTAGTGGTTAGCACATCTGCTTAGTAAGCAGGAGACGAAGTTCAGGTCCCAGCCTTGGTACAAACTTTGATTCATTACTTCAGCTTCTACCCTTATTGAAGATGAAGTTCAGACTCACCTTGTCTCCACAACAATGTAATTACATCAGGCAAATAATTATATTACACTTTCCATAAATAGGTGGAAATACCTATTATTGAGAGACCTGAGTTTCTCCTGGCACATAAAATGTTCAAACAACTTAGGGTATGCTGCCAGGTGACATCGTCGACAGTAGCAGAGTATTTCCACATTAACGTTCCATTTATGGGAACTTTTCGACTACCCAGTGCTACCAGCTGCAAGCAGACAAGCATAGGCTATTAAAATCTCTGTTCAATTGGAGACCCACATTCAATATACTTGTGTTTCAGACCAGTAGAAGAGGAGACATAGAAAATGAGTCCAGCAAATTTGACAGCTTCAAATTAAGTAACGCAAAAATCTACCTGAACTCCGAATTATACCAGTATGATAATTTGCACCTGTAGTGCAATGAAAATGTACACAGTCTAGCGTCTGACATGTGGCCGAGATTCCATGCTTCTTACTATAAATAAGATGTCTACAGAAATCCAAAAATTTGTCGCCAGTCATCGTAATAGACTGTTCAAACCAGAGCGAGGTAATTAAATCTAGGCCTACAAATGTACAGTTTGAATCTGAATCTTCAGCAAATTTCCCAGAGCACACTGCAACGTATGCTCTAGTTCGACATGACTGTGTTATTAACTATTGCCCATTTACTAGTTTATGCAACGAGCTGTATAAACGAACAAGTGTTGTGTTACACCCAGAGCATTTCACAGTGGCATGTCTAGGTGTGGAACATAATTGCAGACACTCATGGTTCCTATGATGATGAATGTAGACAGATCATATTTAAATATGTTGCATTCACAAAAGATACCAGTATGACAGAGAAATTCTCAGCGAGCATTGCATCGACAAGATCTTTCAAGGATGTGATGTGTGCTAAAGTGGTTAACACGTTTCTACCATGAAATTCGCAGTGATAACGTGATATTTTATAAAGATATGGTGTGTCACTTTGATTATTATACTATGTGGATGCTATAATCTACATCAAAGTTTGAGGAGAAGATCAAATGGATGTGTTGCATCTTCAAGTTTGCTGATATTCAAGACCTGAAATTCTATAGGTGTCCTGCTAACTATCGACTCAAGAAGAAGAAACGTGAAAGTAGTGTTGTCTGCTTATGAAAATGTAAGATGAATTTCAAGTTGGAACGAATGATGGTAAGAATTACGGTTCATTTTCTGGACACTTCATGTGGGTACCACTCCAGAAACTTGTAACTCTACCTCAGGAGATTGCACATCGCGCAAGGTGCATATCCTGATGATGAAAAGTTTCAACTTGTGACAAGGAAGTGGCTATTCCTATGAGTGTCTGGATTGCATGGGGAAACTCAATGAAACCAGACTACATAACATAGCTGCGTTCTGCAGTAACCTTACAGGTGATGCCATATTGGATGCAGAGTATGAGCATAGTGTGAATGTTTCCCAGGAGTTTAACATCAAACATTTGGGAGAGGATGCAAGACTTCATATGGACGCAGATGTGCGTTTGCTTGAGGATGTTTTCGAGGAATTCTGGAGTGTATGCGAGACCACACATTTTCTGGAACCTGTCGTCTATTACACTGTACTGGGGTTATCTTGGGATGCCATTCTCAAGGAAACTAGAAAAAAACATCTATTTTTTAACTGATGCTGACATGCTTGTTTTCTTTGAGCCAGGGTGCCAGGGGGGACTTTGCCAATGTGTGTGTAGAAATGCCAAGATGAATACTTTACATGTGGGCGAGAGGTTCAGTGCATCCCTTGATTCATATATCTAGACGTAAATAACTTGAGCTGGCATGCCATGCAACAATCGCTGCCGACTGACCAGTTTTGATGATTGTCGGAACATGAATTCAGGAGATTTGGTGAAATTATCCATAGTGTGATGGCTGATTCAGGTGTAGGGCACATTGTGGATGCAGACCGCACATATCCTAATAAGTTGCATGACGCACGAACCAATTTGCTGTTATACCCAAAGCAACTAGTTACCTGGGATGGGACCACCTCCAAGTTGCTGGCAGCTCTGGGGAACAAGTAGAAATATATCATACATTACAGAAACCTTCAGAAATGTCTCTATCTAGGGATAGAGCTAATTGCAGTTAGGTGAGCTATCTGCTTCAAGCAGTCACCATGGTTGAAGGAGTACGTTGATGTAAATACCGGAAAGAGGGCATCCGCCAAAAGTGATTTCAAAAATGACTTTTGTAAATTGATGAATAATGCACTTTTCGGCAAGACAGTGGAAAGTTTGAGAAAACATCGTGAAATTCTCATTAGGTCGAATTAACATGTTCGTTATGGTGCAAGAAAGAATATCGCCAGGCCAAATTTCAAACAGGTCACTATCTTCAATAAGAACTTGGTTACTGTGGAGATGTCGAAAACTGCAGTAGATTTCATGAAACCTGTCTTATGAGGGGATGTGCCGTCTAGACCTGTTCAAATTCCATATGTGCCGATTCCGTCATAAGTTTGTGAAACCTCATTTCGCTAATCATAAGTTACTTTATATGGATACAGATAGCTTCATCTGTTAGGTGAAACATTGTGCCACAGTGAAGAATTTGACACATTTTCATACAAGGCCGATAATACATACAATATTGTTCCACACAACTACGTTATTGGCCTAAGGAAAGACGAGGTGAAAGGGTCACCGAGTGTGGAGTTTGTGGGTGTAAGACCCAAGATGCATGCATATCGTACATCTGAGGGTGCCACACAGAGGTGGACAAAGGGCGCACATTGTGTACCATCAAGGGCTCTGGAGACTGAGGACTCTTACCAGTGTTTGTACAGAGGTGTTCACTGTGCTCCACCGCAGCTGCCACACGTGGTGCAGCAAACTAGTATTTGCTCAAGGACATGAGATGTACACTGTGCTGCAGTCTAAGATCGGTTTGTAGACTCATGTTGATAAACGAGTCATTTGAGATGATGGGATTGAAACTCGCCTGTACTCACACTATTCATGTGATGAGAGTGGCGTATGAATGAGAGAGAGAGGGAAGAGAGAGATGGAGTAAGTGTATGTTTATAAGTGGAACAGTGTCGTTAGTTTATCAAAGTGTAAATAAATATATCCACACCATGCATGGGTTTTGTCAATATGAGCACCATGTGCATTTGTAGATAGGGAACAACCAGACTGTGGCAATGCACACCGATGAGCTTGTGGTAATGTCCTCGATGACACCAGAGCAGGGTGGGGCACGGGTGGGGGCACCAGTGGATGTGGCTGCAGGGGCTACGGCAGCAGTGGCAGTGGCAGTGTCCTGTGCAGTTGCGAGCCTCTTCCTGCACGGTGAGGCATGCAGGATAGGACCACATTTTGCTGGTTTTACTGCCTGCATTTGCACCTGAGCCACAGCATACTGTGGTGGTGCAAGTGTGACAAGATAACCAATAAATAAATATACTTGCATGCTGCTACTACTGGTGACAATACTGCAAAGAAACCTGATTATATGAAATAATAATAATAATAATAATTACCTATTTTCCAGTCTCCCCAAGATGACACCTTATCGCAGATGCCTTTACCATATGGGAATTGGTGCACCCAGTCAGGCATTGGAGGGGATCAGGGTTCGCAATACACCCATCACATGCCATTTCAGCTACCTATTTTGGCATGGGAGACTGGGGTTCTGGGAGCTGCACCTCATGGTGTAGTTAATCTGTGTTACTATAATAAGAGCAACTGGAAACAAGAACTGGAAACCTATATCTAAGTATACTACGAATCCTGATTTTCATGTACTTACATGATGGTTGTGAAGGAGACTGTTCATTGATCCATTGAGATACCTCAATATCTAATCAATGTCATCAAGATCATGTACTGAACAAGAAAAAAAAATTGTGAGCTTCTTCTAATATATATATATATATATATATATATATATATATATATATATATATATATATATATATATTAAATTTGAACACTAAATTGTGAACTAGCGCTGCTGACGTGCTGAGTGCTGATGGAATCACAACTGGAGGCTGCTCCACGATCTGAAGGGACTGCACACTCCCATCAACTGACCCTCACTCAGCCTCCAGCTCCTGAACTGATTCATCCAATTTTTCATAAATGAATGCTGTAACAAAATGGAAAAAATAATTGGAAAACATACAACTACTAATAATACTCATTAACATACACACACACACACACACACAGCATTCGTTTTAACGAAGATACAGGGACCTGTCTGATATTACGAAATGGCAGTTGTGTACATGCACAGCACGCCTTTTAATGAAGAAAAAAAAACATAGCGCTGTTAAATTTCAGCTACGTAAATACTTGACACTATGTCCAAGCTCAAATAACGAGAACACATTAACGAAAATTCATAGAGCTATCTGGTACTAAATTACGAAATAACGAACGAGAATTCACTGACACAAAAGCACAGAAATCGTTTTATCGAAAAAGCACACATAGAGCCACTAAATCTCAGAGAGCTACGAAATAACGATTGTTTTAACGAAAATACATAGAGTTACTAGGTCCCAATTCCAAGCACACAGTTGGTATGAAACTTGTTATAACGAACACTGACGCATAAATACCAATAGAGCTACTAAATCTGAGATACGTATTACTAAATAACAGTCGTTTACAAGTACAGTGGTCCTTTTGACGAAACCTGCGACCTACGAAATAAAGAACACGTACAGATACTTAATCTGAATTCAAATTACGTAAATACATAGGGCTACTTGGTCCTCACATTTGCTTAACGAAATAACACATCACTGATTTGTTGAAATCGAAAACATACACTTACAAGGCAATTCCTCTTCAGCCAGTCTCGCACGCTTCAGCCCTCACTGCCGCTGGACGACGAATGCTTCATGGCGATCACAGAGGCAAACAATCATAGCTGGGGACTGGGGCAAGTGAAGGTGACTGTGGACGGTTGTAGGGTTTATATAACCACAAGTTCCTCCCTCTATTTTGGTGGCTGCCAATAGGATTGCTGGAATCTCTGACCAACTATCTTTGACAGGCAGAGACCTGCAGTTACTACTGGGTGGTCTCCTTGTTAGAAATAGCTGGTAGATTGCTAGTGGCATAAATTTCCATATTTCAGACAAAACGGAAGTTCTCACAAAGGAAGTCACAACCTACTTCTTCTCCAAGGGTGGTCCAGACTCCTTTGTGATGGGGCAAACATCTTCCTGAAAGGAGTCGGTATCGACTTTGACAGTGAAATATTATGTACTGTTTCAGACAAAGCTACAGGTCTCAGTCTTCCCAGTATACTCGCAAACATATACAAGATCGCCGCTGATAAGTCATGTATTGTTAAGATACCCATGGTCTTTCTGGGAGATACGCTTGTTTCCAACTAGGATTCCAGCCAGATTGTTAAGAGATACAAGGCATTTACCGGACAATTTGTAACAACCAGTCATCTGTGGCAGTGGCAGAGAGTAATGCAAACGCACACACACACACACACACACACACATACACACACACACACACACACACACACACACACACACAAGCCGTGACAATGCAAACTGCGATCAGGTAGCGAGACAAAAGGCTCGATCAGGTACTGCGTTGCAGGCAGGGTCAGACGGATACAACTGCCCCATGCTAGTTCAGGTAGCGGTTGCAAGAGTCCACCTCAGACTGCGTGCCAGCCATCGCAGCACCCTCAGTTGAGACAGATGCCACCTACCACACAGTGGTATTTTCGCTGGCCCCCACACGATGGCACCACAAGCGGCAATACTGTGCAGCAGTAGCTGTTGTGAGAGCTCACCCTCAGCTGAAAGACAGATGCCACCAACCACGCGGCGCTATTTTCACACCACCGCGCCGGCGGCAATGCTGTGCATCGTCCTGCACATCACGTTAGTTCACTGACAACTGCGGCGGCTAGCTAATGTAGGGGAAACCTGTATCCTGGGCGCATGTGCATTGCAATCTTTCTCAGTATGTTTGTGTGTCTTTATACGATCTGTAGGCGAGTTTAGATGATCTTTAGCATGTGATAAGACTGATTTTCTATGCACACAATCTGAAGAAGAGGGCAAGTTTCATGATATTTACTTTCGTTTTTAACACTACTAAGTGCCTTAGGACGTGGGCGAGAATTTCGCGATAAGTATGATTTTTTCTGTGCACGCTATCGGAAGAAGAGAACAAGTTTCGCGATATTTAGTTTCATTGTGTATTTCCATAGGACATGTGAGAATTTCGAATGATTTTTCTGTTTGTGTTTTTATACCTGTAAAGACGAAGTTCCTACATCTGTAGTGTGTTATTAGGACATGGGTTTTTTTTTTTTTTTTTTTTTTTTTTTTTTTGACAAGGCTTTTCAAATTTTTTCTGTGTGTAACTCGAAGTTTCCCACAATATGCAGTGAGTTAAAAGCGTTTTTCTATATAAAGGCAAGATTATTGTTGTTTCAGTTAGCGAATTTTGAGCGTTTTTCTATGTGCAGACAACTGTTTTTTTTCTGATATAGTTTTTACCATCCCACCAATTTTAAGCAGTTGTGTTTACTTTAATTTCACGCAGCAATGCTGTAGGGTAACTGTCAGTTCAGTCTCCCCAACAAAATTTAGGAAATTCTTCCGGCAGGATAATACACATACAAATAAACGAATACAATTCCTAAGACAGTACCTTCCGTTGTTGCCCTTCAGCAGCTCAGCACAGATTGTGTCTTTTTTCAAATGGGGAAGGGGAGAGGAAATGGGGGAGAGATGAGAAGTGAGAGAGGGGGAGGAGATGCGGTGGTGATATCAACAATATGACATCGCCACATCTACCCCCCACAGGATGTGGGGGGAAGACCCAAGAAGAGCCATAATAATAAAATTTGGCAAACTACACTGTGTTCGGCTTTGTTCCACCGCTAATGTTTCTGAAACGTCTGAAACTATATGTAAAATCTGTTGCAAGTCTCTAAGTACTACTGTTCTCATATACTGAATGGACAAATTATGGTTGACCTACACTGCTTTTTCATCCCAACCCCTTTAATAGGTAAGTGGTTCTTACCCCCATAGCGACTCTTTCCAGACAATAAGTGATAATGTGTACCAAGTTTGGTTGAAATCGATCTATTTTTATAATATGTATGGATTTCACTATTGGCAGTAAACCACTGGAAGCAGTAACAACCGTAAATTATATTCGAGTATCAGTCTGGAGTGACTGCAACGACCACATGAAATGGTTTACAAGAGAAGCAGGTGCCAGGCGAGGATTCATTGGAATGATCCTAAGGACATATAACACACCTACTAATAAATGACTTCCAGAACACTCGTTTGGATGATTCTTGAATATTGGTCGTCAGTGAGGAGCCCCTGTAATTTTATTATTTGGTTGGGCTAGTAACGTTAACCACGCTTATGTCTGTATGTGAGCGATGCATGGCATCATGTTCATAGACCTTAGGTGGCTCATGGAAAAACTAGTTTCAAAGGTCTTTACAAGCTGCAGGAGGCTGTGTGATGTTCTTTGTATGTTTTCATCTCGCAGGGATCTGTCATTTTACTGAAGTGCGAAGTACTTTCAACCCTGACGACTGCGTCAAGCAGCTCAACAACTGCTGTCGCCTCGCCATGATAACCATGACCCTAACATAAGCAGCCCCACTTTCAAGACGACAATTCTTTCTTCCACTGGACTAAAATTGTAACTGCTAGGCTGATAAATATCCTGGAACACTCACATGTGTGAACTGACCAGCTACTTTCATGGATTTTTATTACATTGCTGCGAACATGTGGAACAACAAGCCTAACTTCAGAGACAGGACCTACGCAATCTTCCAGAAGTGCGAGACATGATCCAACAGGAGTAGTTGGACACTGATATCTCCTACATGCATAAGTTGCGGTCTCTCATCAAATGAGGGCTGGGATTCTGTTGATGGCGATCGGCCCATTCTATTGGGGTATTAAGTTATCGCACCCCCAACACCATCACCCCCCGCCCTTGCTGGTTTAGAGAAGTAGGCTACGTGTCGACAGTGGATTCCGTCCTCTCTCATTCCTTTCAGTTTCATCATCATCATCAACAACACCAACAACAACAGTAACAGCGACGGCGACGGCGATGAAAGCAATACACTCTACACAGACACTGATCACCTACGTTAAACAGTCCCACTTACGATAAAATACCCAAAGGAAATATACCTAATGGGTGCAATTACATAGCTTCTCCGACTCAGGTGGATGAATCCCTAGCTGACATCTAACCATCATACCATAAGACATATTTATTTTTAAGATGTAGGTGAACAATTTCCTTATCTAATGAGTTTAGGATTTTTCGAAAAAGACCGCAAGATGCGATCCGTCTGAATAGATTGATTCCATCCTCCAATTTCCTGTATTCAGCTTCAAATGCGCTTTGGATGGCCTGAAAGTTCATATATATATTTCTTTTTTCGTCCTATATTTGCAGTTTTCACAAACCGCAGTGAACCTAAACGTTATTTACAGCTGATAAAGGAGCTAAAATACGAAACAATATATTCTAATTGTACGTCCAGTAATGAATCATTATGAGCAATCACAAATGCCGCATGATAAAGATTGTTTATCCGAAGTAATTTAAATTGTAAAGAACCCTTTAGATATAGCATAAAGAGAAGTATATGCCAGTACCCAATTTACAGTTTATTGGCAGGGGAGGTGAATCGGCAGCGATCGTTTTACAGAAACTACAGCGATTTTCTCCGAACTGATTTCGTGAGCTCGCAGTAAAATTTAATTGAACCATACTTCTTCCGAATACGAGTCTTCTGATTTAACCGTTGTGTCAAAAAATAACTTACTTCTATCATTTCAGGAGCCTCAGTTTCACAATGCCATCGTCGCGCCTGAAGATGCTTGACATAAGCTTCAACAAGATTTCTGACGCGGGAATGGTGGACATTTTGAATACCATCAAGAAATCCGTAAAGCTGGAAACCCTGTACATGTACGGCAATAAGATGACCGACAAGTCCATAACGGTAAGTCGAGAGATAAAAAAAAAGTAAGCTGTTATTCCGCACTTCATTTACTTGGACTGTAAAAAAATATTGTAAAGATAGGAGATTCGAAACTCCAAGGGTACTGTGAAAAGTTCTCTACCTGGCACCGTCAACGGCATAACATCAATGAAATATTGTTTATATTATACTGGTACGTATTGCAAAATAACGTACACCTTGTCAACAATTGATCTACGTAGTAATTTTGTTCATTTGGCTTTTTAAAAAAGTAGTCATACTGTGTACTGTCATTCAGACGGGATAACTGTGTTAACGTAACACCGTAATCGGTCAAAGTTTATAAACCGTTTGAGCCCTCATTTTTAATAGTTAATAAGTACACGGCTGCTCAAGTGATGAAGGTTCCAGGTGGCAAAACACGATCTGTTGCTAAATGTTTGTTATTTCTGGCTGTATAACCGTGTCAGAAGAATATGAATGGTAAATTTTACATGGAGAATTAATTATGAGAAAGCTTTGTGCAAACCAGGAGCTGTATTTGTTGCATGTAGATCAAAATCATTCGCAACAGCGAATTTCTAAGCAAAGGTTTCACGCTTTCCCAGCGAACTGAATGATTTAGTGTGCTGACTAGTTACTTTTGATGGAAGAAAAAGGCACAACGACAGCGAACTATATAATATTGCATTCTATCAGAACAATGCAAAAAGATTATTAGTTTGTCGAAAGAAGACAGTAGTGCTGGAAGGAAGAGGAGTTTGGAAGACATGGGAAACAGTGTCGTGAGACGGAGGTCACTGTAATTTTACAAGAAAAGGCAAGTAGAACATTCTGGAGCGTCATTTACAGGGTACACGTGTAACATATCATTTCCAGGCCGCACCTGTGCGATCATCCCAAGCGTCTAGGACTACGTGATCGACTAGAGCGTGCTGAAAAGTAATGCTTTAGAATTTTTATGTGAGAACTCTTAATTCTTTTTAAATAAAACAAATGATAGTTACATTGTACAACTTTATTCTTCGTCACTACATACATTACTGGCCATTAAAATTGCTACACCACGAAGATGACGTGATACAGACGCGAAATTTAACCTATAGGAAAAAGATGCTGTGATATGCAAATGATTAGCTTTTCAGAGCATTCACACAAGGTTGGCTCCGGTGGCGACACCTACAACGTGCTCACATGAAGACAGTTTACAACCGACTTCCCATGCACAAACAGCAGTTGACCGGCGTTGCCTAGTGAAACGTTGTTGTGATGCCTCGTGTAAGGAGGAGAAATGCGAACCATTACGTTTCCGACTTTGATAAACGTCGGATTGTAGCCTATCGCGATTGCGGTTTATTGTATTGCGACATTGCTGCTCGCGTTGGTCGAGACCCAATGACTGTTAGCAGAATATGGAATCGGTGGATTCAGGAGGGAAATACGGAACGCCGTGCTGGATTCCAACGGTCTCGTGTCATTAGCAGTCTAGATGACAGACATCTTATCTGCATGGCTGTAACGGATCGTGCAGCCACGTCTCGATCCCTGAGTCAACACATGGGGACGTTTGCAAGACAACAACAATCTGCACGAACAGTTCGACGACATTTGCAGCAACATGGACTATCAGCTCGGAGACCGTGGCTGCGGTTACCCTTGACGCTGCATCACAGACAGGAGCGCCCGCGACGGTGTACTCAACGACGAACCTGGGTGCACGAATGGCACAGCGTCACTTTTTCGAATGAATCCAGGTTCTGTTTACAGCATCATGTTGGTCGCATCCGTGTTTGGCGACATCGCAGTGTACGCACATTGGAAGCGTGTATTCGTCATCGCTATCACTCAGCGTGATGGTATGGGGTGCCATTTGTTACACGTCTCGGTCACCCCTTGTTCGCATTGACGGCACTTTGAACAGTGGACGTTACATGTCAGATGTGTTACTACTCGTGGCTCTACCCTTCATTCGATCCCTGTGAAACTCTACATTTCAGCAGGATAATGCACGACTGCATGTTGTAGGTCCTGTACGGGCCTTTCTGGATACAGAATATGTCCGACTCCTGCCCTGGCCAGCACATTCTCTAGATCTCTCACCAATTGAAAACGTCTGGTCAATGGTGACCGAGCAACTGGCTCGTCACAATACGCCATTCACTACTCTTGATGAACTGTGGTATCGTGTTGAAGCTGCATAGGCAGCTGTACCTGTACACGCCACCCAAGTTCTGTTTGACTCAATGCCCAGGGGTATTAAGGCCGTTATTACGACCAGAGGGGGTTGTTCGCGGTACTGATTTCTCAGGATCCATCCACCCAAATTGAGTGAAAATGTAATCAAATGTCAGTTCTAGTATAATATATTTGTCCAATGAATACCTGTTTATCATCTGCCATTTCTTCTTGTTGTAGCGATTTTAATGGCCAGTAGTGTATTTGCAGCCCCCGTGCAGCTTGAGGGCTCCGAACTGTAGCTTGCAACATGACGGTATGTAAAATAAGTATGTTGGTCCGTGCTGTAATTGAGTTAAGAATTCGAAGAGTTCGTCCACACACGGAGCACCCTCTCCTTCAAGAGGGCAATGCCAGACATCACCCGAGGGCCGGAACAACTTTTCTTAAACCATGGTTTTGGCAACATTAGCTGTTTTTAATTTTATTTATTAATAGTAGTTCAATAGTCTGCGTGCTGCCCGCTGCTCCTGCCATGCAGTTTCGATTTTTCCATCTCCTTAGCGAAAGTTAACACAGGGTCCAGTCCAACAAAATGAAGTGGTCGCCCTGTCCTAGACAACTTGCTCATTACCACAAATTCCTGAGTGACAAGCGACCATCAGAAGGGTCACCCTGTTGCTTTCCGCTAGTCTCACAAGGGATTCCTGGCATTGTGCAGCGATTCGTGGTATCGTTGAAGGGGCTGCTAAACATTTCATAGGGGCTTGGCTGTCCGAATGAATGTAAATGCTACGATCCTAGTAGATTCTCCTACAGGTACACTCTGTCAGCAAAAATCTGCACCTTGGAATGCTGTGACCATCTTCCCTAGAGAGACTGCGTTCTCAACTCTAGGCCGTACCCTATATACTACAGCCCCAGCACTTTCGTCTGCTTTTGACCTTTCAGTAAACCAGACTATGTCTCCTGAACAGTATCTTGGTACAGTATGTAGAACAAAAACAAAACAACAGCAATATTTCAATCAGTTCTTATTTATTTTTCTTTAAGCTACCAGTTTCGGGAATTCACTGGTGCCATCCTCAGTCCCTCGAACATCATAACATCAACAAGTAAACAATGTAGTATATATCTGGCGTGCAACACAAGATAATAATACAGATGCAAAGCAAGGCCGGCCAGAGTGGCCGAGCGCTTCTAGGCGCTACAGTCTGGAACGGAGTGACCGCTACGGTCTCAGGTTCGAATTCTGCCTCGGGCACGGATGTGTGTGATGTCCTTAGGTTAGTTAGGTTTAAGTAGTTCTAAATTCTAAGGGACTGATGACCTCTGAAGTTAAGTCCCATAGTACGCAGAGTCGCTTTTTTTTCTTTTTTTTTTGCGAAGCAAGACCTGTAAAGGTCTCTAACTAAACAAAATTTAACATAAAAGGATATAAAGTGTTAAATGTGTACACAAACCTCACTATAACAGAACATGCTGACATACTGTATGGCATCAACACATAAAAGACAAAGAACAGAAACTCCAAAAAAATATGAGATGTAACATAACCAATAAAATGCATGAAATGATCTTAAATCAGAACACATAATAGTAGTGGCGTACTTTAAAAAAATGCAGAATGGAAGACACGTTCAAGTCATACAGATAAAAACAATCCTAATTCTAAAAATAAAACCATCCTCCTTTATATAAAATATAAAGTTACAGCTCATGAAGTACATCGTGGTGGTAGTTACCTATCACTCTTGCATTACACGCCCTCACGAAAATAACTGAAATAGTAGTCATACTATCAAAGAAACATATTCAGTGGCAAAGCCAATAGTCTTTATCTTATTATGTGAGAGACGGTTTACAATGAACTACTGTGGAGGTATTCGTAAACCTGAATGGCATACACTTTTGTACCAGACCAATAGTTACGTGCTAAGCATACCTTAACATCGAGTAATTTGAACTAACTGGGTGACAAATACTAAGAGTGCGTTAACGAGAAGCTCCACACATTATATCAGTCAGAGACAGAAATCACTTAAAACACTTTGTTACAGTACTGTAATATGATTATGTGATTACCATTTCTCTTTTGAAAAAACAAAGTGGATTGCAAATGACATGTTTTGTGGAAACAATGAATAAAGTGGATTCAAGTAAAACCTTAAGCTACGTGATATGCACTTAGAATCGAGATGTGGGGAAGGCAAAGGATAGTGGAATGTGGTGGGCGGGGGGAGGGGGGGGGGGGACTGGGAGGGGCAGGAGATGTATATAAGAACCAACAGAAGTGTGCAAAGTATATGAATACTACTACAGGACCATGAAGGTACATAAAGGATCTACATACGTGAGACTGTAAAGGAAAGTTGTCGCAGACAGAAAGAATGTTTGCTTTTACCCATATGACTTGAATGTATCTAAATCATCATCATCATTTAAGACTGATTATGCCTTTCAGCGTTCAGTCTGGAGCATAGTCCCCCTTATAAAATTCCTCCATGATCCCCTATTCAGTGCTAACATTGATGCCTCTTCTGAAGATACGCCTATTACTTCAAAATCATTCTTAACCGAATCCAGGTATCTTCTCCTTGGTCTACCCCGACTCCTCCTACCCTCTACTGCTGAACCCACGAGTCTCTTGGGTAACCTTTGCTTCTCCCACGCGTGTAACATGACCCCACCATCTAAGCCTGTTCGCCCTGACTGCTACATCTATAGAGTTCATTCCCAGCTTTTCTTTGATTTCCTTATTGTGGACACCCTCCTGCCATTGTTCCCATCTACTAGTACCTGCAATCATCGTAGCTACTTTCATATCCGTAATCTCAACCTTACTGATAAGGTAACCTGAATCCACCCAGCATTCGCTCCCATACAACAAAGTTGGTCGAAAGATTGAACGGTGCACAGATAACTTAGTCTTCATACTGACTTCCTTCTTGCAGAAGAGAGTAGATCGTAGCTGAGTGCTTACTGCATTAGCTTTGCTACACCTCGCTTCCAGTTCTTTCACTATGTTGCAATCCTCTGAGAATACGCTTCCTAAGTACTTGAAACCGTCCACCTGTTCTAACTTTGTTCCTCCTATATGGCACTCAATCTGTTTATATCTCTTTCCCACTGCCACTTCTTTCGTTTTGGAGACGTTAATCTTCATACCACCGTCCTTACATGTCTGATCTAGCTCTGAAACATTACTTTGCAAACTTTCAATAGAATCTGCCATCACAACTAAGTCATCCGCATATGCGAGACTGCTTATTTTGTGGTCACCTATCTTGATCTCACCCAGCCAGTCTATTGTTTTCAACATATGATCCATAAATAAAATGAAAAACAGTGGAGACAGGTTGCAGCCTTGTCTTACCCCTGAAACTACTCTGAACCATAAACTCAATTTACCGTCAACTCTAACTGCTGCCTGACTATCTATGTAAAGACCTTTAATTGCTTGCAAAAGTTTGCCTCCTACTCCAAAATCTCGTAGAACAGACAATAACTTCCTTCCTGGAACCCGGTCATATGCCTTTTCTAGATCTATAAAGCATAAATACAATTCCCTGTTCCATTCGTAACACTTCTCCATTATTTACCGTAAGCTAAAGATCTGGTCCTGACAACCTCTAAGAGGCCTAAACCCACACTGATTTTCATCCAGTTTGCCCTCAACTAATACTCGCACTTTCCTTTCAACAATACCTGAGAAGATTTTAGCTACAACGCTGATTAAAGAGATACCTCTGAAGTTGTTACAATCTTTTCTGTTTCCATGTTTAAAGATTGGTGTGATTACTGTCCCGACTCCCACGCCATTTCAATTATCCTGTATAGCCATTTAAGACCTGAAATTCCACTGTATTTGATGAGTTCCGACTTAATTTCATCCACCCCAGCCGCTTTATTGCACTGCGATCTATTGACCATTTTCTTCACTTCCTCAAATCTGATCCTATTTCCATCATCATTCCTATCCCATTGTACATCGAAATCTGAAACATTACTCATCGTATTTTCACCTACATTGAGCACCTCTTCAAAATATTCCCTCCATCTGCCCAAGGCATCAACAGGATTCACCAGCAGTTTTCCTGACCTGTCCATAATACTTGTCATTTTCTTCTTACCTCCCTTTCGAAGACTGCTAATTACGCTCCAGAATGGTTTTACAGCAGCTTGACCCAAAGTCTCCAACCTGTTTCCAAAGTCTTCCCAAGGTTTCTTCTTGGATGCTGCAATTATCTGTTTGGCTTTGTTTCTTTCTTTAACATACCTTTCTCCGTCTACCTGAGTTCTAGTATGTAGCCATTTTTGATACGCCTTCTTTTTCCTTTTATTGGCTGCCTTGACTGTGTCAGTCCACCAAGCTGTTTGCTTCATCCTACCTTTACACACTACTGTTCCAAGACATTCTTTAGCCACTTCTAGTACTGTGTCCCTGTACCTTGTCCATTCCTTTTCCAATGACTGTAATTGCCTACATTCAACTAACTGGTACCTTTCTGAGATCACTGTTATGTACTTGTGCCTGATTTCCTTATTCTGAAGTTTCTCCACTCTTATCCTCCTACATACGGACCTGACCTCCTGCACTTTCGGCCTCACAATACCAATTTCACTGCAGATTAAATAGTGATCAGTCTCCTGAATACACGTGTGTCCCTCACAGCCTTCCTGAATTCCTGATCTGTTATTATATAGTCAATGACAGACCTGGTTCCCCTGCCTTCCCAAGTATACCGGTGAATTTTCTTATGTTTAAAAAATGAGTTCGTGATTACTAAGCCCATACTGGCACAGAAATCCATGAGTTGTTTCCCGTTCCTGTTGCTCTCCATATCCTCTCCAAATTTACCCATAACCTTTTCATACCCTTCTGTTCGATTTCCAATCCTGGCGTTAAAATCACCCATGAGAAGAACACGGTCCTTGTCCTTTACTCTAACAACTATGTCACTGAGTGCGTCATAAATACTATCCATCTTATCTTGATCTGTCCCTTCACAATGCGAATATACTGACACAATCCTAATTTTCTTGATAGACACTGTCAAATCTATCCACATCAGTCGTTCGTTTACATACCTTATTGCAACTACGCTGTGTTCCATTTCTTTCCTGATGTAAATCCCTACACCCCATTGTGCTATTCCTGCTTTGACTCCTGACAGGTAGACCTTGTATTCTCCCACTTCCTCTTCTTTCTCACCCCTTACCCGAATGTCACTAACAGCTAAAACGTCCAACCCCGTCTTACTTACAGCCTCTGCCAACTCTACCTTCTTCCCAGGGTAGCCCCATTGATATTAATAGCTCCCAATCTCGTTACCATTGGTTTGCCGAGTCGTATCTTAGGAGTTCCAGGTTTGTCAATTGGATGTGAGGCTCCGTCACCTCCAAAGGTCCGAGGCATTTTGCTCTGATTGTTGCCAGCATCATATTTAAAGTACCAGGGAAGCAGGTTGCTAGCCTCACTTGCCCCGAGTCCCATTGGGTTTTACCCCTAACGGTTGAGGGACTAACCGGTGGATTTGGTAGTCTTTGCCGTATGAGCACAAAGGTGACCACGACTCAGAATATGTCCGAGATGCCAAGCCTTATTCCAAAGTAACTGGTATCCCGACTGTCAGGACCACTTACTTGGCCACTCATACGTTGCCCGTGGTTCATGAACTAGGACATGACAACAGGAACCCACACCATGAACCACATGTATCTAAAATTTATATAAAAAAAGACTCCTGTACTACAATGTGTTGTGATTTAAGATCATTTAACGCATTTGACTGGTTATGTCACATATCACTTTTTTTTTACGCTACTGACCATTAAAATTGCTACACCAAGAAGAAATGTAGATGATAAACTGGTATTCATTGGACAAATATATTATACTAGAATTGACATGTGATTACATTTTCACGTAATTTGGGTGCATAGATCCTGTGAAATCAGTACCCAGAACAACCACCTCTGGCCGTAATAACGGCCTTGATACGCCTGGGCATTCAGTCAAACAGAGCTTGGATGGCGTGTATAGGTACAGCTGCCCATGCAGCTTCAATACGATAGCACAGTTCATTAAGAGTAGTGACTGGCGTATTGTGATGAGCCAGTTGCTCAGCCACCATTGACCAGACGTTTTCAATGGGTGAGAGATGTGGAGAATGTGCTAAAAATGGTTCAAATGGCTCTGAGCACTATGGGACTTGACATCTATGGTCATCAGTCCCCTAGAACTTAGAACAACTTAAACCTAACTAACCTAAGGACATCACACACAACCAGGCCCGAGGCAGGATTCGAACCTGCGACCGTAGCAGTCGCGCGGTTCCGGACTGAACGCCTAGAACCGCTAGGCCACCGCGGCCGGCGAGAATGTGCTGGCCAGAGTAGTAGTCGAACATTTACTGTCTGCAGAAAGGCCCGTTCAGGACCTGCAACGAGCGGTCTTGCATTATCCTGCTGAAATGTAGGGTTTCACAGGTATCGAATGAAGGGTAGAGCCTCGGGTCGTAACACATCTGAAATGTAACGTCCACTGTTCAAAGTGCCGTCAATGCGAACAAGTGGTGACCGAGACGTGTAACCAATGGCACCCCATACCATCACGCCGGGTGATACGCCAGTATGGCGATGACGAATACACGCTTCCATTATGCGTTCACCGCGATTTCGCCAAACAGGGATGTGACCATCATGATGCTGTAAACAGAACCTGGATTCATCCGAAAAAATGACGTTTTGCCATTCGTGCACCCATGTTCGTCGTTGAGAACACCATCGCAGGCGCTCCTGTCTGTGATGCAGCGTCAAGGTTAACCGTAGCCATGGTCTCCGAGCTGATAGTCCATGCTGCTGGAAACGTCGTCGAACTGTTCATGTAGATGGTTGTTGTCTTGCAAACGTCGCCATCTATTGGCTGAGGTATCGAGGCGTGGCTGCACGATCCGTTACAGCCATGCGGATAAGATGCCTGTCATCTCGACTGCTGGTGATGCGAGGCCGTTGGGATCCAGCACGGCGCTCCGTAATAGCCTCCTGAACCCACCGATACTATATTCTGCTAACAGTCATTGGATCTCGACCATCACAAGCACCAATGTCGCGATAAGATAAACCGCAGTCGCGATAGGCTGCAATCCGTCCTTTATCAAAGTCGGAAACGTGATGGTACGCATTTATCCTCCTTACACGAGGCATCACAACAACGTTTCACCAGGCAAAGCCGGTCAACTGCTGTTTGTGTATGAGAAATCGGTTGGAAACTATCCTCATGTCAGCACGTTGTAGGTGTCGCCGCCGGCGCCAATCTTGTGTGAATGCTCTGAAAAGCTAATCATTTGCATATCACAGCATCTGCTTCCTGTCGGTTAAATTTCGCGTCTGTAGCACGTCATCATCGTGGTGTAGCAATTTTAATGGCCAGTAGTGTATCTAAAATGTATTTAAAAAAAAGACTGCTGTACCTATATGTTGTGATTTAAGATCATTGAATTCATTTGATTGGTTATGTCACATCACTTTTTTTGTAGTTACAGTTGGATGTCTTTCATGTGTAATGTGTTAGTTTATCGATGCCAACTAGTATGTCAACATGTTCTGTTTAAGTGTGGTTTGTGTGTAAAGTCAACTCTTTATATCCCCTTATGTTACGTTTTGTAAAGTTAGCCACGTCTGCCGGTCTCATTTTGTATCTGTATTATTACGAGGGTTGCCCCGAAAGTAAGTTCCGATCGGTCGTTAAATGGAAACCACAGTGCAAACAAGAAACATTTTATTTGCAACAGTTGGGTACACCTTTCACCTACTTCTCTTCGTAGTCGCCGCTCCAACTTCGAGTTTTGTCGTAGTGTTGTATCAACTTTCCAATATCCTCGTCATAGAAAGCAGCCGCCTGTTTTTTCGACCAGTTATCTGCACTGGTCTGCAGCTCCTTGTCCGTGGAAAAATTTTGTCTTCATAGCCAGCGGTTCCTGTGAGCAGAGATGAGACTCAGGGGGAGCCAATTACGGACTGTATTGTGGGGGATCAAACACTTCTCATCGGAAACGCTGCAGGAGCGTCTTCATTGCCCCTGCAGTGTGCGACCGAAAATTAGCGTGAAGAAGGAACTGCTCGACAGTTGTGTTATTTGGCTGCATGACAGGCGAAATCTTTAACCAGGCCCTCATACTTGGCGGGAGACTCTATTCCCTACGCATTTTTATGTGCTCAGTGTTCACTCAGAACTGAAAAGAGCGACGTGACACGAACGACGGACCTGCTAGAGACACTGCAGAACACATCTTTGCAAAGTTTTACCGGATTTTCCCAGTGATTTCCATTTCGCGACCGATCGGAACTTCCATTCTAGACAACCCTCGTATCTTGTGTTATACACCATTCATACATTACGTTGTATACTTGAAACTTTCTGACAGATTAAAACTGTGTGCAGGACTGAGACTCTAACTCGGGACCTTTGCCTTTCCGCATGAGAGCTTTTCGCAGGAGAGCTTCTGTAAAGTTTGGAAGGTAGGAGACGAGGTACTGGCAGAAGTAAAGCAGTGAGGACGGGGCGTGAGTCGTACTTGGGTGGCTCAGTTGATAGAGCAGTTGCCTGCGAAAGGCAAATGTACCGAGTTCGAGTCTCGGCCCGGCACACAGTTTTAATCCGCCAGAAAGTTTCATATCAGCTCACACTCTGCTGCAGAGTGAAAATCTCATTCGTTGTATACTTGTTTATTTTCTAACGCACAGGCTTCTGAAGATGGCACCAGTGAAGTGCCGAAACTGGTAGCTTAAAGAAAAATAAACTGAATGAAATACGGCTGTTGTTTGGTCTTTGTTGTACATACTGTTTTACCAGCTGCAGTCCCGAGTCCATGATGGGCCCAAGAAGTGTCTCGGTTCATTCTTCCATTGTTCCTTACTTCCCCAATTGCCCGGGCCTGAAGGAGAGGCAGCCCACGGCGAGTGTACCCTGCCGGTGGGAGCTGACGGCTGGTGGGTGTGTGCAGACGCTGCAGCGGCTGCTGCTGGCCGGCACGCTGTCCGAGTCCCGGCTGGACGCGCGCGTGTGGCGCGACTCCGAGGGCCGCCACCGGCTGGCGCAGACACCGACGGACCGGCGCGCGCACGTCTACTACTGCGTGCCGGACTTCGCCACGCCGCAGCCGCAGCCGCAGCCGCGCTGGCCCAAACCCCCGCGGCCAGACGTCGCGCCGACGCTGGTGCGTGCTCTCTGCAGCCTCTTGTCTCCCGCGTCTGCGGCGCTCAGTCTGCAATACCGAAAGCTGCTCTACTCTTCACAGTGACACAGATACACAACCCTATTTTTCCACGTAGCCACCGAGGCTCTGTAAACAATGGGTAGAATGTTTTACCAATCGTTCACTTCCTCGACGTGCGAACGTCTGCTAAAATTGGCGATTGCTGTGAATCAGTTCCTCGAATGCGGTTACTTCTGGATTTCGAAAGGAGACACAGCCGTCGGAGAAACCCCAAGGAAGCATATTGTCACAAGCGCTCTTCAACATTTAGCCTTTCGATCTAGCCCCGTGAACAGCCTCCTTGTAGAAGCGGGAGTTCCTCCATTGCGACTCCTACGGCAACTACTGCTCGCAAACTATACCGCACACATCCGTAGTTCACCTCGCCTCCCAAATTACCGTCTTCTTTTCCCCAACACGGCTTCCCATCTCCCGCAACGGCGGCCCAGAATTGGGAATCCCTTCGCTGTCCGTGTCCGGTCACTTCTTCGTGACCTTGACGCTTCCCCCCTACCACCTTTCCTGCAGACTTGTTTCCGTACCCCTCCTCGGTCAACACCTGGGCCGTGTCTTCGGCTGGACCTATTGCTTGGCCCCAAAGGCTCAGTCCCACCTGAGGTCCTCCGCCGGAATTTTCTCTCTGTTCTTGGCGAGTTTGGGGGCTCAGACATCATCTACACTTGTTGGCTTTGCTTACGCTCACTTTACCCATACAGAACAATGCTCCTTGCTGGTTGACTGCAGCGTATTCTCTGCAGAGCTGGTTGCCATCTATCGCGTTCTCGACCATATCCGCTCCTGTTCTGGTGACTCATACGTCATTTGTAGTCACTCCTTAAGCAGCCTACCAGCCCTCGACCAGTGCTTCCCTAGGCATCCTTTGGTACTGTTAATCCAGGAGTCTCTTTATGCACTCTACAGGAGCGGACGCTCAGTGACCTTCACTTGGACCCCAGGCCATGTTTGGCTACCGGGCAATGAACATGTTGACCGCCTGGCCAAACAGGCCACCAGTAAACCATCTCTGGGCATCGGCCTCCTGGAGACCGATTTGCGAGCAGTCTTCCACCGCAAAGTTTTCGCGATTTGGGACACTGAGTGGCGTAACCTGACCACACCAAACAAACTCCGTGCTATCAAGGAGACGCGAATGTGTGGAGGTCATCCATGCGGACCACTCGCAGGGAGTCGGTTGTCCTTTGTCGGCTTCGCATTGGCCACACCCGGATGACGCACAGCTATTTACTGAGCCGTGAGGACCCGCCTCTATATCGCTGCGGGTCGGCTTTGACGGTGGCCCACATTTTGTTGGCCTCTCCCCTTTTAACTGTGCTCAGGCAGACGTTTGCGCTGCCTGATACGCTCCCTGCCCTTTTAACAGATGACACTGCCATGGCAGGCTTAGTTTTGCGTTTAATTCGAACAGGGGTCTTTTATCACTTGATCTAAGTGTCTGTTTTTTTTTGTGTTGAGTTTGGCCTTTGGTCTTCGATTTTAGACTAGGTGGTTGGCTTTTCCTTTTTTGTCTCTATGGTCGGACAACCACTGTCACACTCTGTGATTTTACTTCCTTTTGCCTGGACTCTGAGTCTTTCTTGTCATGTGTCGTCTCTTGTCCTCTCCATTGTTCGTTTTTATTCTTTGTGGGTATTTGCAGTTTTCGGAAAAAGGGACAGATGGCCCTAGGAGTCTGGTCCCTTCAATCTCACAAACCAACCCCCCACTAATGATCAGCCAAGACATATTCCGTGTAAAAGTTCTATATACACTGACGATCTTACTTTGATAGAGACTCCGTCGAAAAGGCCTCCGAATGTCCAACGGGACCGACCGACCGCCGTGTCATCGTCAATGGAGGCGTCACTGGTTGCGGAAGGTCATGTTGTCTGCACACCACTCTCCCGGCCGTTGTCAGCTTTAGTGACCGAAGCCGCTATTTCTCTGCTTCTCTGCTACTCAATTGGCCTTACAAGGATTGAGTGCACCCCGCTTGCCAACAGTGCTTGGCAGATCTGAAGGTCACCCATTCAACTGCTACCAAGCCCGACAGTGCCTAACTTCGGTGATCTGAAGGGAAAGGGCTACAACTGCGGTTAGGAAGTTGGCCTGGTTTTGATAGAGCGGTCTGATAATTTTGTAGAGGCCGAACAGTTGCTCACAGTAGCTCTGGATACGTTTTCTGAGTACTACATTAAGAACCACAGGACGTCAAATCCGCACAAAACTGAGGTCTGTGCTTTCCACCAACGAAACAAACAGCCAGGAAGAAAACTGAAAGGAATTTGGGAAGGCATCACGTCAGAACACTGCGTTACATCTATATTTCTTCGAGTTACGTTAGAGTGTTAGACAAACACTCACTTATTGATAGCACTGCCGTAATACCAAACACTAAGGTGTCAGTCCAAGACAACATCTTCTCTATACTTACTGGTTGGTTGGTTAATTTGGGGGAAGAGGTCAAACATCTACATCTACATTTATACTCCGCAAGTCACCCAACGGTGTGTGGCGGAGGGCACTTCACAGCGAGATCATCGATCCCATTGGATTAGGAAAGGATGGGGAAGGAGGTCGGGCGTGCCCTTTCAAAGGAACAATCTCGGCGTCTGCCTGAAGCGATTTAGAGAAATCACGGAAAACCCGAATTAGGATGGCCGGACGCGGGTTTGAACTGTCGTCCTCCCGAATGCCAGTCTAACGTACTAACCACTACGCCACATCGTTTGGTACTTATTGGTAGTAACTGGGGTGCCAGACCTCAGCTGGTCCGTCATTTTGCTATGGGACTCTGTTTCTCAGCTGGTGAAGAAGATGCCTGCCAATTATGGTATAAATCCGTCGATACGAAAGATGGACGGCGAGAGTCGGGTGAGGAGTGGGGAGAGGGGAAATTTCGTTAATAGTTGTTGACTTCTACTCACAACATACTTTTTTTAAAGAAGATAATGGTGTGAAGGTTGGCTCGTGAACCTGAAAATATTGAACATGGCATTTGCTATTCACTGTGAGAACTCACATCTGATTCCTACAGGGAAACACGGCCAATTTGACCTCGTATTTTAAGGAGAAAAAGGTGCAATTGCAAAATATCAGCCCCTGGCAATCGATCCTGCACTAATATTTGGGCCATAATCCTGAGAGTATGCAGTTATGACCTGCTGAGTGTAGAGCTTTTTAAATTTCGCGCGCGCCTGTCGTTTGTCACTCGCTCTCCCCACTGCAGCCACCTCGTCTCCTAGCCTCATTGATCTGTTTTGGAGGAGCTACATGTGTGGATGGGCATGGCTGAGCAGCGACAAGTGTGCGAAGGGGGAGGAGAGGCAGTAGAGAGGGATAGTGAGAGCCAATGAAAATGGATAGTGAAAGGGGAAGGGGAGGTGAAAAGAGCGATGGAATGAGCAGGATGGACAGATACCTGTGGCAGCTTCTCACAGTTCTTTTGTGTACCTATTGTTTGGTACAAAACAGACTTTATATCAAACGTCCCCTTAGAAAAATTATTACACGACTGTGCTTAAGCTGACACACAATAGTTTTAGCGCAACGCAATCTGACTTCCAAAAATCCCTACGAAAGAATGGCCCTGACTAACATTAACCTATACGTTTCACAAATCACTTACCTCACAAAAATCTTCGTTACTCAAGCTACTGCAATACAGCGAGCACCACTACTGCCAGCTAAATAAAAGATTCAAACTACGGAAGGCTTTAACTACTGATAGGTATAGTTAGCAAATGAAAGATTTTAATAGAGAACAAACAATGTATTTACCTTAGTAGTCATAATATATATGTCACTTCATGACACTATTTCTTACAAATTTCAAAACTCCGCCATCTCTCTACCCACGTCCACCACTGCTGGCGGCTCACCTCCAACTGCGCAACGCTACGCGCTGTTAGCATCCAGCTGCCGCTGCTCAACACTACAATGGCAGACAACAATGCAAACTAAACACAGACTGCGCACAGCACAGCCAGTGATTTTTCATACCGAGCGCTAAGCGGCGTTACCAATTTAAAAAAAACCTAAACATCCTACTTACATTTATGATTGAACAAGTTCAAATCATGAATTAATCTCACTGCCGAGAGAGGTTTCAAATGGTTCAAATGGCTCTGAGCACTATGGGACTTACCATTTGAGGTCATCAATCCCCTAGAACTTAGAACTACTTAAACATAACTAACATAAGGACATCACACACATCCATGCCCGAGGTAGGTTTCGAACCTGCGACCTTAGCAGCTTAGAACAACTCGGCCACCGCGGCCGGCTCGAAAGAGTTCAGATAAACTGTTTACACAGAAACAATAAATAATGGAATGTATGATGCATGCTCTGGATTGTTGTAATTCTTCTGCGTGAACAAGTGCGTCTGAAGATGAGACCAGAAGCCTCGAAACTGATCACATTAAAACAAAACTGAAGACAAAACTTCCACTCTGCAGTGGAGTATGTAGTGATATAAAACTTTCTGACGGATTTAAACTGTGTGCCGGACCGAAACTCGAACTCAGGAACTTTATCTTTCGTGGTCAAATGCTCCACCGATTGAGCTATCCAAGCACTACTCGCAGCCCCTCCTTACATCTTTGTTTCTGCCAGTACCTGGTCTCCCACCTTCCAAACATCACACAAGCTCTTTTGCAAAACTTAGAAGGCTAGCACTCCTGAAAGAAACGATATTCATATCAGCGCACACTCCACTGCAGAGTGAAAATTTCATTCTGGAAACATACGCCAGGGTTTGGTCAAGGCATGTTGTTGTGCTCTATCCTGTGCAAGCTTCTTCATCTCCCAGTACTTACTGAAACCTACATCGTTCTGAATGTGCTTAGTGTATCCATCTCTTGGTCTCCCTCTACGATTTTTACCCTCCACGCTGCCGTCCAATGCTACATTTGTGATCCCTTGATGCCTCAAAAATTCCCTACCAACCGGTTCCTTCTTGTTGTCAAGTTGTGCCACAAACTCCTCTTCTCCACTATTCTATTCAATACCTTCTCATTAGTTACGTGATCTACCCATCTAATCTTCAGCATTCTTCTGTAGCATCACATTTTGAAAGCTTCTATTCACTTTTTGTCCAATCTATTTATCGTCCACGTTTCACTTCCATAAATGACTACACTCCATACAAATACTTTCAGAAACGACTTCCTGACACTTAAATCTATACTCGAAGTTAACAAATCTCTCTTCTTCAGAAACGCTTTCCTCACCATTGCCAGTCTACATTTTATTTCCTCTCTACTTCGCCCATCATCAGTTATTTTGCTCCCCAAATAGCAAACGTCATTTACTACTTTAAGTGTCTCCTTTCCTAATCTAATTCCCTCAGCATCACCCGACTTAATTCGACTACATTCCATTATCCTCGGTTTTGATTTTGTTGATGTACATCTTATAACCTCCTTTCAAGACACTGTCCATTCCGTTCAACTGCTCTTTCTAGTCCTTTACTGTCTCTGACAGAATTACAATGTCATCGGCGAACCTCAAAGTTTCTATTTTTCTCCATGGATTTTAATACCTACTCCGAACTTATTTTTTGTTTCCTTTACTGCTTGCTCAATATACAGATTGAATAGCATCGGGGAGAGGCTACAACCCTGTCTCACTCCCTTCCCAACTACTGCTTCCCTTTCATGCCCCTCGACTCTTATAACTGCCATCTGCTTTCTGTACAAATTGTAAATAGCCTTTCAAAAATGGTTCAAATGGCTCTGAGCACTATGGGACTCAATGCTGTGGTCATCAGTCCCCTAGAACTTAGAACTACTTAAACCTAACTAACCTAAGGACATCACACACATCCATGTCCGAGGCAGGATTCGAACCTGCGACCGTAGCAGTCGCACGGTTCCGGACTGCGCGCCTCGAACCGCGAGACCATCGCGGCCGGCAAATAGCCTTTCGCTCCCTGTATTTTACCCCTGCCACTTTCAGAATTTGAATGACAGTATTCCAGTCAACATTGTCAAAAGCTTTCTCTAAGTCTACAAATGCTAGAATCGTCGGTTTAGCTTTCCTTGATCTTTCTTCTAAGATAAGTCGTAGGGTCAGTATTGCCTCACGTGTTCCAATATTTCTACGTAATCCAAACTGATCTTCCCCGAGGTCGGATCTACCAGTTTTTCCATTCATCTGTAAAGAATTCGCGTTAGTATTTTGCACCAGTGGCTTACTAAACTGATGGTTCGGTAATTTTCACATCTGTCAACACCTGATTTCTTTGGGATTGTAATTATCATATTCTTCTTGAAATCTGAGGGTATTTCGCCTGTCTCATACATCTTGCTCAACAGATGGTAGAGTTTTGTCAGGACTGTCTCTCCCAAGGCCGTCAGTAGTTCTAATGGAATGTAGTCTACTCCAGGGGCCTTATTTCGACTCAGTTCTTTTAGTGCTCTGTCAAACTCTTCACGCAGCATCATATCTCCCATTTCGTCTACATCTACATCCTCTTCCATTTCCATGATATTGTCTTCAAGTACATCGCCCTTGCATAGACCCTCTATATACTGCCTCCACCTTTCTGCTTTCCCTTGTTTGCTTAGAACTGGGTTTACATCAAAGCTCTTGATATTCATGCAAGTGTTTCTCCTTTCTCCATAGAACTTAAGACTACTTGAACCTAACTAACCTAAGGACATCACACACATGCATGTCCGAGGCAGGATTCGAACCTGCGGCCGTAGCAGTAGCGAGGTTTTGGACTGAAGCGGCTAGAACAGTTCGTCCATCGCGGCCGGCCCGAAAGAGGTCAGATAAACAGTTTACACAGAAGTAATAAATAATGGAATGTATTATGCATGCACTGGATTATTGAAATTCTTCTGTGTGTACAAGTACGTTTGAAGATGAGACCAGAAGCGTCGAACTGGTCACATTAAAACAAAACTGAAGACGAAACTTTCACTCTGCAGTAGAGTGTGCACTGATATGAAACTTCCTGGCGGATAAAACTGTGTGCCGGATCGAAACTCGAACTCAGGACCTTTATCTTTGTGGTCAAGAGCTCCACCGATTGAGCTATCCAAGCACGACTTGCAAGCCCTCCTCACATCTTTACTTCCGCCAGTACCTGGTCGCCCACCTTCCAAACATCACAGAAGCTCTTCTGCAAAACTTACAAGGCTAGCAGTCCCGGAAGAAAGGATGTTCATACCAGCGCACACTCCACTGCAGAGTGAACATTTCATTCTGGAAACATACCCCAGGTTTTGGTCTAGGCATGTCTCCGTAATATCCTTTCTTCCAGGAGTAATAATCTTGCCAGTTTCGTAGGAGAGCTTCTGCGAAGTTTGGAAGATAGCAGACGAGGTACTGGTGGAAGTATAGTTATAAGGACGGGTCGTGAGTCGTGCTTGGATAGCTGAATCGGTAGAACATATAGCGTCCCTAATGAAATCATGCGAAGACTTAAAAAACAGTATTTAGAAGGAAGAGAAATTTAAAAATTGAATAATATATATTTTCATCATGTACCCGTAAAATAATAATTTCCCTGTGTAAGTTTTGAGTGCAAAGGAATAAAACAAAATGATCTAAAGAGACGACAAGATACGCTCTTTTGTTAATTTTTTAGTCGTCTTCACTTCTTCTCTTGTCTTGGTTGCTTGTAGACGGACATCTTGCGAGTGCTGGTAAATGGAAGCATATTTGTACTAATTTGGACCGAGCGAGGTGGCGCAGTGGTTACCACACTGGACTCGCATTCGTGAGGACGGCGGTTCAATCCCGCGTCCGGCCGTCCTGATTTAGGTTTTTTGTAATTTCCCTATATCGCTCCAGGGAAATGCCGGTATGGTTCCTCTGAAAGGGCACGGCCTACTTCCTTCCCCGTCCTTCCCTAATCCGTTGAGACCGATGACTTCGACGTTTGGTCTCTTCCTCCAAACAATCCAATCAATGTACTAATTAAGCAGATAATATATTGATTTAATATCATTGTTCACTTTTAATTTGTAAGAGGTGATCCCGATTTCATGTCCGCCTTCCTTGAATCAACCCGCATTCAACAATCGCAGCGGCCGATGCAGCCAACGACGCCATTAAGTGGCAATATTAACTTATTATAAAATTAGCGGAAGCGAAAAACTCGTCCGCTATTAACATAATATGCATGTTTCTCGACAGCCGCCCGACGTTTCAGAAAATACGTAGCTTTTAGGTTCTTATTTTCAGTACGACAGCCGAGAGCCAGAACCAGGACTCCGACTACAATGCAATGGTCAACGGAGGAAAGAAAAAATACTCTCGCGCGTGTGTGGGCCGCAATTGTAATTAATAACTAAAGATTTTTTGGTTTAAGGTGAACTTACTAGCCGAAGAAATTAATATGAAAAGTTTATTTCATTGTTCAACTTATATGCTCATGTTTTAAGATTCAGCGAGTTTAACATCCACTAACGCAATAAATAATTTAAGATTAATATTGTTAAAAAGGAGAACTTCAAGAAAGCATTTAATTGTAAATCAAAATTTAATTAAATATTTTAATTGAGCCCACCACGTAAGTCTGCAACAATCAAAAAAAATACGAGGGTTGTTTTTTAAGTAAGGGCCGTTTTTATTTTTGAAATAAAATACAAATACTTTTCTAAAAAAACTTTTATTTTCTGATTCTACACACTTTTACCTATTTTTCTGCATAGTTGGCTTGTTTATTTAAGCACTTGTCATACCGTACAACTAAGTATTTAATTCCCTCTTCAAAGAATTCGGCCGCCTGCTCCGACAGCCAAGAGTTCACGGCCACTTTCACTTCATCGTCGTCACTGAAACGCTGCCCGCCAAGATGGTGTTTCAGGTACCGGAAAAGGTGAAAATCGCTAGGAGCAAGGTCGGGGCTGTATGGTGCATGGTCCAAAATTTCCCAGCCAAAAGAATCAATCAAATCCCGAGTCTTTTGAGAGGTGTGAGGCCTAGCGTTATCGTGCAGGAGCAAAACTCCGTTTGTCAGCATGCCGCGCCTTTTGTTTTGAATTACTCTGCGAAGCTTCTTTAGAGATGCACACTAGGCACCTGAGTTGATTGTCGTTCCTCATGGCATAAAGTCCAGTAGCAAAACACCGCGCCGGTCCCAGAACACAGTTGCCATAATCTTCCGCTTTGACAGCGTCTGTTTGGCTTTGACCTTGGCGGGTGAGGTTGTGTGTCGCCATTCCATAGATTGTCGCTTGCTTTCGGGAGTGATATGGGATACCTATGTTTAATCTCCAGTGACAATTTGACTCAACATGTCATCCCCTTCTTCCTCGTAACGAATCAAAAAGTCCAATGAAGTGGCAAATCTCTTCCCTTTGTGGTCCTCTGCGAGGAGTCTGAATACCCACCGAGAACACAGTTTCTTAAAAGTTCAGGTTTTCAGACACAATTTTGTACAAAACCGATCTTGAAACTTGTGAATCTTCTGTCCTCACGAATCTCTGTTTCGACTGCAGCCACCACATCGACAGTGATCGCAGAGGGCCGGCCTGAGCGTTCTTCGTCACGGACGTTTTGACGGACATTTTTAAACTCTCTAACCCATTGACGCACTTTACCTTCACTCATTGCATTCAAGCCATAAACTTCTGTTAACTGACGATGAATTTCTGCAGCTGAAAGGCTTCTCGCGGTCAAAAAAACGTATCACTGACCTTATGTCACACGCGGCGGGCGATTCAATAATCGTAAACATTATAAAGTAGCACAGCGATGCGTACACGTCAGTTACAGAGCTGTAACTTGCACCAGTGCGAACGGGAAGGATGCCGGCAAGTGGCGCGGTGGCTTGTTGCGGCGTCCGCGCGAACTACGGGACTAACGCGCGAACGGCCCTTACTTAAAAAACAACCCTTGTCATATATAATATTACGACGCGCCGACGGACGCGAGAAACACTTGCCCGAGAAAGGAAAAGATCTCGATTCCAGTCTCGGTCCAGCACACAGTTTTAATGTGCCGCTAAGTTTCGGAACTGAAGATAATTTCGTTGGACTCTGAGGCAAATCCATTGTGAGTGTAATAAACTGTCAGTTCGACGTCTTGCGTCGGTGTGCAGATGCAGGAGAAGCCCGCGGCGGTGCGGGCGGGCGGCGAGCGCAGACCGCGCCACCGGCGGCGGGCGGCGGCGGGCCCGCTGTGCCCGGCGGGCGCGCTGCTGCTGCGGCAGCTGCTGCTGCGCTCGGGCCGGCAGGAGCCGGTGGCGGCGGCCCGCGTGCGCGTCTCCTCGGTGGCGCTGCCGCACGAGCTGCCGGACGGCGCCACGCCGGGCTTCCTGCGCGAGTGCGACCACGCCTTCTGGGGCGTGTTCGAGCACGTGGTGCCCGCCTCGCTGCGGGACTGCGTGCCGCCGCACGACGAGGTCCGCGCCCCGCCGCTGCCCGCGCCGCCGCCGCCCGTCCACCCGCGCTGCTTCAACGTCGTCCACGGCGAGGGCGAGCAGCGCGCCGCCCAGTGAACACCCCGTCCAATTGCATCCCTTGTTGTAGATCGTCCCTGTTCAGCGTTCCAAATACACGAAGTCCTCGTCTAACCGCCGTCGTTGTTATTCACTGCTCCTGTCCGACGTCCTAAACAAGTTTTGAGACACATACTGTGAGAACAGCTCGCTACTTACTGACCACTGTTTTTCGCTCTCTCTATTTTTTGCTTTGCTTTATTAATACTCTCGTAACAACTAATATATGAGATAAAATATGTTGCTATGAAAAGAGCCCCAAAATACCTTTTAGTGATGCTGTGCTGTCACTTTCTTTTGATCATTAATTTTCAACAAAACAAAATAGATTATGTTCTTATTGTTCTGGATCTGGCTTTCGATTAAAGAAACATTTTTTCGTTACTGTAACTCGCCATAAAGTTCAACATATCTTCCTGACTTTACAGTTATTGAGAAGGCTACTGAAAATTATTTCGTTATCAATACTGATGTTACAGTTCGCATTGATTGTTCAACATCAAAATTTTGCAGTGGATTTTTGTTAACAGTAAGACACCAATAAGTACCACGACTAACACGAGAACATGAGACATTGTCATATGAAAAGTTTTTACTATAAGGTTCGCCAGACCATAACTACGCACAGCAAGATTTCTTTTATGTTATGAAGGTACATTATCTTTTTGCGCTGTTAATAATATATTATCAGCAGCCCGCGTCAACCTGTAAAACACATCATAAAATCTGCTGCTCTGCTGTGCAATTCCGAAAGCTGAAAGAAATAAGTTTAGTTCACTATTACCTGCCCGCTTCTTTGCGGTATGATTGGTTTCATTTAATGCAGTTTGAATGCGCCGCGGCAGCGGCTCGTTCGTTTGTAGCGCAGCTCTGCACCACGAACAATATTTAAATAACTGAAAATGTCTTAAAGGGATGGGATAAAATACCAGGCAAGCTTATTTCAAATCGTAATGCAAGTTTTCACTAAGTAACTCTATTCAAAACATTTAAACAGATTAAGTTATTACACACCTTTACAAATCAATGTCTAATGGCGTCCTACTCTCAATCTTGACAAAAGAATGCTACGCAAGCGTACAATATAACGTTACAGGCTCTTCCTACTCACGTAACTACAAGAAGACGACAGAAAAATTAATGTTCGTTTTTTACTATTTCTACTAGTCACCCATTCTCATCTTTGTTTGATATTTAATAAGTATCGTCTGTTGCGGTTTCAGTACTTGCCGACACAGATATTATTTTTTTTTTAAATCAATATATAAATCTAGACAAGAACAAAACATGACACATAATTCTTTCTCTTTATTACATAAAGTTCACACAATCGTTGTCCACGCAATTACAATCAGCCAGTTCAATTACTCTTTTCTCCTTCTTTTTTTTTACCACATGTAATATGTGTTTTGATAAGAGACGTTACATGTTGCACGTACTGAACAAAACTTAAGTACTAAGAGGTACGAAAAAGTTTTATTTTACACCCATCTCGACTTAATGGTCTCCTCCGTCACTTCTCCCCAGAATAATTTCATTTTTAAGGCTGAAAACAGATTCGGATTTATTTTTCTCATTTTTATGTTTATGAAATAACTTTTCTGACTCAGTATATTTGTTTTCCAATATTTACTGGCACAGCGCATTTCGCAATATGTTACTGTCTTCAGCTAAATGTACATTTATTTTTAACTATAGACTGGACTGCACAATGGTTAAGTCTGTTTGCTGGATGTGCTACGAAGGTTACGTGCAAAATCTTGTTCTTTCTTTCTTTCTGTCGCTACCGCCATTATCCCGCATTGTGCGCAGGGTCGGCAGGGTTAAGTACGGAGTTGGCACTGTTAATTTAAGGGGTGGCCGGATACCCTTCCTGCCACCACCCCATATCCCCCGGGGCGGAATTAGTGTAGCCGGTCGGTATGGCCGTGCGGTTCTAGGCGCTACAGTTTGGAACCGCTTGACCTCTACGGTCGCAGGTTCGAATCCTGCCTCGGGCATGGATTTGTGTGATGTCCTTAGGTTACTTAGGTTTAAGTAGTTCTAAGTTCTAGGGGACTGATGACCATAGATGTTAAGTCCCATAGTGCTCAGAGCCATTTGAACCATCATAGTATGAAGGCTTTCACGACCGGATGTCATATCTTCTGGTAAACCTTCCGGGATGTAAGGTCGTGGTCCATGAAACTCTTCAGCTCCTAACGTTTCGTCCAGAGCTGCGCTGGACATCTTCAGAGGAGTGTTTTATCTGTGACGAGATTACGATCGATAGTTAAGTTTTATCTCTGACAAAGATTATCTCGGCATATCACGTGTAACTATGGCCACGCCCACTTTCTACAATATATAAGTCGCTCTCAGACGTCCGACCCATCAGTCGACAAGACTCACCGGAGGAGAAACACCTCTCTGAAGATGTCCAGCGCAGCTCTGGACGAAACGTTAGGAGCTGAAGAGTTTCATGGACCTTACATCCCGGCAGGTTTACCAGAAGATACATTTGAACGATTTTTGGAATTAGTGTACCCCAGCTGTCTGTGTCAGTGTAAATAGTGAAATAGTGTGAATGAGTGTCAAATGTCTGCGAGTCGTGTAACTGAGGCGGGATGTGGGGACCAGCCCGGTATTCACCTAGTAGGTTGCGGAAAACCGCCTAAAAACTACATCCAGGCTGGCCGGCACACCGCCCGTCGTCGTTAATCCGCTGGGCGGATTCGATCTGGAGCCGGCGTGCCTACCCGAGTCCAGGAAGCAGCACTTTACCGCTGGCGGGTGTGCAAAATCTTGTCCCTGTCCAGAAATATTTATTTGATTTTAGTATGCAGCGTATGTTTCTTGTATTTTTTTAATAATCTCAGTGATGTTATACATACAGCTTTGCTGAGTATGTCCTGTTTTGGTACACAGAGCGCACAAATAAAGACTACCACTACACAATCACTCCATACTTTCACATATTGTTGTTACATACTAAAGATTCTTACCTGCTACGGTAAAGCTTACTTCAGTTGATGAGATAGTACTAACACTAAGGGTACAGTTTTTTTATATACCAGTAGACATATTTATGTAACGATACGTATTATTCATTGCAGTTATTTAGTATTTATTGTTTTATTCAGTACCATTCGGACAAATCTTTATTATGAGGTAATGTGCAACATGATTTACCTCTGAGATTATGAAGTTAGTCTCTTTATATTAATAAAATAATCCTTCCACATTCATTACTTTAAAAATACTTAGATAACTTCATAATCTCAAAGGTAAAAAGCGCTACGTACCCCATAATAATAATAGCAAAAATAATTGTCTTGACGATACTAAATAAGCCAATAACTACTAAACAATCATACTGTATGTGTGTAATGGAATAAATATGTTTATATAAAAATATATACTCTACATTGGCAACTGAAATAAATTTGATCTTAACTGTAAAGAAATTATGGAATGTTAACAACTGTTCGTAGAAGTGTGAAGTGATGGGGTAGTGTTTATTCTCGTGCTCTGTGTGCTAAAAAAATAGGATAAAAAACGAAGGAAAAAAATCGCTGAGATTATTCAAACATAAAACAAGCCTAAGGTGCGCACTGAACCAACTCAGTCTTTCTCTTTCTGAACATCGACAAATTTCGATAAGTAACTTCACTGGCACACCCAGCAACAGACCTCAACACACTCCAAAGGAAACTATAGTTGACAATTAATACACATGTCACTAATGTTAAGCACCTGATGATTGAGCGTGCTGCAGAATCACGCCATGCCAATAAAACTTGGTAAATAAAAGAGACTGAAGCAGAAAAATTACTTTACAAATTTTCAAAACAGTCATCGACCTCAACAAATCCCATACAACATGTATAATTTTCAGTTTCGTTCATACTTGTTTCCACTTTTGGAAATGAAAAGTGTCGCCCTTGAAATATCTCGACCGATCACTGACAAACTAACACTACAATACTTCCATGACTAAAAGTGCATCCTTGCATGAGCAGCTTGTTTTCAGTACTTACAATAGAGAATAAAGTTATACTTAAAAATATCAGTACATCATGACTTTTACGTGTGTCTAATGTTGCTGGGTCCGCAGCTCGTGGTCTCGCGGCAGCGTTCTGGCTTCCAGAACACGGGATCCCGGGTTCGATTACCGGGGGGTCAGTGATTTTCACCTGCCTTGAGATGATTGGGTGTTGTTGTGTCGCCTTCATCATCATTCATCCCCGTTACGCTCGGAGGAAGGCTATGGGAAGCCACCTCCGCTAGGACCTTGCCTAGTACCACGATGCGGGGGTCCCGCATCGTCCCCTACGCTCTGTCAGGGAGTATGGGACTTCATCATCACGTTGCTGGGTGATCACCCACGGTCTAGGGGTGAGCCAGCACGGTAGCTCAGCGTGTTCGGACAGAGGGATGGCTGCTCTCTGTAATAAACAAAAACTGCATTAAGTATTCAACGACGAACTTGAAGAGGTGTCATGTGACGTCTGCCCATACCAAGTACCGCGAACTCTGACAAACAAAATTAAGAAAAAAAGGTAAGGGTAACTATCCTGACTACTAATCAAAACGTCCTGTGTCCTGGGTTCGAATCCAGCCACTACTTAAATTTGGAATAAAAATCATCTGGAACGCAGCCAAAGACTGCCGGCATAAGAATTATCCCTCGCTCTGCCAAGGGCCTTGTAAAGGAGTGCAGAAGTCCAGTGCAGGATGACGAAGTTCAACGCAGTGTCTTTCCCTTAAAAGGAGGAAGAATCAGCAATGATCAACGTCTTGGGAATGCAGAATGCAATGTAAACCACTGTTTTAAAGACACATAATCTGGATTCACAGGACATGTGGCCTGTAATTGAATAAAGTCACAAATATCTCTCCAGTAGCAAAAGATTCTGAGCTAGTCCCCCATTCAGATCTCCGCCAATGGAGAGGTGACCATAAGAAAAGTTTGGAAAAAACCAACTATGGGATAACATTTTTAAATGTAGGAAACATAGAAAATCTGAAAAGGGAAATGCAAAGGCTCAATATAGACATAGTGAGGGTGAAGTGGAAAATAGATAAGGATTTCTGGTCACACGAATATGCTAATACCAACAGCAGCAGAAAATGATTTAGCGAGAGTGGGATTCGTTATGAATGGGAAAGTCGGGCAGACAGTGAGCTCCTGTGTTTGGTTTGTTCTCATCAGAATCGACAGCAAACAAACACTGACAACGATATTTCAGGCATACATGCTAACTTCGCAAGCGGGAAATTAGGAGTCAGAGAAAGTATATGAGGATACTGAACGGGTAACTCAGTATGTTAAGAGGGATGAAAATCTGATAGTCATTGGGGCTAGGAACACGGATGCAGGTAAATTAAGAGAAGCGAGTCTTAAGGGAGAAAATGGTCTTGGCCGTAGAATTGAGAGATTAAAAAGGCTAACTGAGATCTGCAATAGATTTCAGATGGTAATGCCGAATACTCTGCTTAAGAATCGTAAAAGGAAGAGATACATCTGCAGAAGCTGCATAGACATTGGGAGGTTCCAGCTGGATTACATTATGATCAGACTGAGATTCCAAAATTAGGTATTGGGTTGCAAAGCTGGACCCAGGTACAGGTACAGATTCAGATCACAATTGAAGAGTAGACAGAATTAAGAGAATCGCCCGAAAACAAAATGAGTTTGGAAGGAAATGGAACACTGGAGTACTGAGGAATGATGAGACGCATTCGAAATGCGCTAAGCATATGGATACTGCGATACAGAGCACCATAGTAGGCAGTTCAGTTGAAGAAAACTGGACATCCCAAAAAAGGGCAATCACATCTGTTGGAGGAACAAACTTTGATACAAGGGAAGTAATTGTGAAGAAACCTTGGGTAACAGAATAAATGTTTCAGTTGATCGACAAAAGAAGGAAGTACAAAAATTTTCAGCAAGCGCGTTCCTTTTTTTTTTTTTTTTTTTTTTTTTTTTTTTTTTTTTTTTTTTTTTTGAGGGAAATGACTAGTTTGAACCTGGAACCTGTTGCTGGTAAGGAGACGCCAGACCACACATGACATATAGAATTCATAGGAGCTCAGTGAGACTAGCGATGATATAACCAAATACTTAATGATCTTAGCGTCAGCTCGACTGCACTCCCTGTAAGAGAATCTTAATACTAACTAAATTTAGTGGAAGGGGTTCAAGGCTTTCCTATTTTTAGTTATCTGGTAAAAACAACGTCGAAAAAGCAGTTAAGTTTACCGTTTGAAATTTTATTCTACTCACAAAACATCGTTTATAAATTGCACTATTGATAAAAGGAAATGTTTCAATACAGGATGGTAAAAACCAACTGCGTTCAACAAAAATGTGAACGAATATTCCCTGAATGGGTTTCCAAGTTCTACAGTGGATCGAAGGATTACCTATGCCATATCACATCTATAATCTAGGTTTAAATTAATTTTCACAAAAGAGAAAACTATCAAAATGGTCTACAGTGACCCTCAATTATCTTTAATTACTTATCTAACTTGTCGTAAATTACAGTGGCTGATGTGGCTTCTCAATAATTATATAACAGAGAAATCATCGCGTTTCAGATTTTTACTTCAAGTGGCAAATGTGAACACCATGCGCTTTAATTTACGATCGACACTAGTATTACGCAAAAAGGGGGTGTAACAGATGAGACTTCTGCAGTTCTGAGTGAAGCTTTATGCGCTGTTATGCGGCATCGCGTGCGTTCATTACCTTGTCGTTGGTTAGGCAGCTTCAGGGGGCAGCGGCCGGCGCAGCTCCGCTCACCTCGCCATCTCGGAAGCAACTCTCCTCTAACTTCTCCTTACTACAATTTACCGAAGTTCGTTTAAAAAATCTATCTGGCTATGTTTTCATCTGACCAATCAGGGTCTAAATTTTAACCTTAAGCTCCGCCTACAAAAATTCTGTCTATCCAATGAGAAACGTTATACTTTTCGTGGTGGGGCAATGTTTTTAAAGTTAGCAACGTAACAGAGACGCGAAAAAGTCTCACGCTAAAACCTGCAACTGGTGTGGTCCTTTTAGCGTTATCGTGAGATCTATACTGTTCTTCTGGAGGGCTCTATCTTTTAACATGGGCTGGGGGGTGGTCCTAATGTAACAGACACGCGAAAAAGTCTCACGCTAAAACTTGCGGGCGGTAGTGGCCCTTTTTGTGTTATCGTAAGATCTATACTGTTTTTCTGGAGGGCTCTAGCTTTTAACATGGGCTGGGGTGTGGTCCTTGACGTAACAGAGACGCGAAACAGTCTCACGCTAAAACGTGCGGGTGGTGTGGCCCTAGTGGTTAGCTGGCGACGTGGGTGTCCAGTCCGTCCCTTATCGTAGGGCCTTCTAGCTTAACACGGTTCTGTTCTAGGCTTCTGTTCTCGTTTCTCTCCTCAGAACTGCGTCGGTCTCACGGTGGGAAGGTATGACATGCATTTAGGCTTTCTTGTGTTAGTCTGTGGTATTCCATTTGCTCACTCGTTACTCTAATTACTTTGGTTAATTTAATGTCACGATTTATTCAGAGCTATGTGACATACTACTGGATTTGCTTATCATGTCAGGGTTTTCATGGAAGGTGTTGGATTTGCCTGACACCTTACAAGCTATATAAATCCCTTAGGAATGAAATAAATAGCTATCGCAGGGCATCTATGAGGGTACCTGATTACTGTGATGTTTAGTAGCCAAGTTTTTGGATTCGTTGATTGCGGGTGAAACCTCGTATCGATATTGAATGTAAATGAGCAAGGTTTATTAGCAGAAGATCTGTTCGTTTGTTTATCTGGAAAAATTGCAAAGATGTTAAAAGTTTAATTATTACGTAAGAGGATTTATTGAGGAACAAATATTTTGTTATTTTGTCTGAGGTGCTCTTCATGAGCTCCATGCCGTCCCAAGAACATTGACGCTGTAATTGACTTCATTTCATGCAAAGTAATCGGAGGCGCCAAAGAATCTTCTACACGAACCAAGGAGGAAATATCAACGACCAAAAGAGTACAAGAACAATACAAATATTGATGTATTTATACTCTTTTTTTTTTTTGCTTCGTAAGTTCGGAGTTTGTTTAAAAACGAAATCCATGCAGTCGAGTAACATCGGATCACGTTTGTAATTAAAAGCATAATAAAAGCCTTGCTACAAATCAGAGTTGGTGAGTCCTAGTTTTGGTAGAAGTTGAATTCTTCTACAGACATAAGAAGAATTACCAACGATTCGGAAGTTCACAGATGTCTTGGAGCTGAAGGCCAGTAACGAGGTAATTTGTAAATAAATCGAACCCTCGCACAGCCAATGCGAAATGGCAGCATGAAAGATGTGAAGAAATCTAAAATGAAGTAGTAGTCGGGATAACTGACTTAGCATATAAAAAAGTCAAAACGACCTTCGGTGAAATTAAAAGCAGTGGTGCTAACATTAAGAGTCCAATCTGAATTCCACTCTTAAACGCAGAAGAGAGAGCAGGTAAGTGGAAAGAGTAAGTTGAAGAACTCTATAAGGGGCATGACTTGCTTGATAACGGGACAGATATTGTGTAACGGGCTTATTCGAGCTATGTTGTATGTACATCTATTATTACTAATCGTTTAGGGTTCTATAAAAACATTAATGAAGTCTGTATGCACTTTGTTTTTCGCTTTTTTTTTACTTCATTCTACAATTTTTTCACTTATGCTGCCTATATTATATTGTAATGACTTTCTACGTACAGACGCAATGTAATGTGTTAAACAAAATCAGTATTGTTGTTTATTGTGTAACGTTATTTCCATGTATGTACGTAATTCCTTTGCAGTTTTAGCAATTTCGACCCGGTAGGAAAAATAATATCTGTGCCTAACGTTACGAACGGAGAGACAGTTGAGAACCAGTTGAGGGACGAGGACGTGTCCTTATGTCGCGATAGTGTATGCGGAATTAAGTTGTGGAACAGTTCGTTTGCTGCTGAGAAACAACTGTTTATCAGTGGTAGAAGGAGGACAAGTTTTGTGGGGAAGTTTGCACGTTGAAGCTCTAAGACGGAGAAAATTAGTACACAACGAAGAAGAAGATGGGAGAAGGAGAGAACTGGAAGAAAGAAGCTCTACAAGATTGATCGTAGAAGACACCAGTAGACTTACGAAACGTATCAGAGCCACAGAACTCTTTCGGGTCAACAGCAAGCAAGCTATGAAAATTCAGCTGTACTATAACTCATTACAAACACACTAGTGGTATTTGTAATTGGACTGAAACTTTGTGCTACGTTGCGTTTGAACTACACGTGAAACAGATTACTACGAGAGAAACGGACTGTAGTCGTTTAGGGCAGCGAATTGTGTGTTGCCTGGCCTAGTATCCACAAAATTGCCTCTGCATCTGTGTGAGGACCGATCTTTAAAAGAATTGATAAAGGGACAAATAAAGGGACAGACTGCGCAAGAAAGTTAGCATTTAGCCACTGTTGTTCCTGAAAATCAATACCCATAATATTAAATTAACCCGATCAGTCCCGTTCTGTAACGTTCTGAAACAGTGAAAGTTTATTTTGTGCTGTATTTTGAGAATGTGGCACGTCCGACCAGACGCAACGAGCGTTAATTAATTTTCAGTGCTATTTACTCTTATTCATGAGATATCCGTCGCCGTATTAGCACAGTCTAACATAACAGTCGCGACACTCACTGCTGTAAAAGTTGTTACCATTTGACAGATGGAGCGACACTAGAACTCCAAGCGGCGAGTAATATGAACGTCAGACGCGTCGTAAGCATAATGTTTGTTTTGCATCCATTTTCTACGTAATTTACGAAATATTTGTGTTATTTTCTTGCCTCAAAGGGTTTGTGCCGTATCAGAAGGCATATAAGTTACTAAAAATGATTGCAAAATAAGCACAAGTATGGACAAAAGCCATAAATTGAGTGGCAAGCTACAGCACATTCGTGAAGAAACATTTGTGACGTTGGATAGAACAGCAGCTTACCTCGTTGATATCAAAAGAATATAAACCTACAGATTCTCACGTAAGAAGCACAGACATGTAACTCTACATGCAAAAGCGATCGACAGCTCATTTATCGTTCTGCAGGCCTACTGTGTTTGTCATTGTCACCTGTTGCCACAAGTACGACCTTCATCTTTATATAATTAACTGCAGTTAATCTAACCATTTCATGGTCAAAGCAGGTCTGTGTTAACGATTCACACGAATCTGGTACTGATACATGGAGAGCTGAACTGGCCGCCTCTGTGTCACAGGACTGTTTTACAGCTTTAGATGAAATGTCGAATCTTTGTGGCAGTTTCCTCTTCATCGTCAGCTGAGGTGTGTTATTTGGGATGTCAAACAGTGTGGATACTGCATTCCACAAGAGTTTATTATTGTCTGCATTCATGAACTTGTTTTGTTCCAAATGTAGCGAACAAAACCTGGTATTATTATACAGGTAAACTCGGTCTTTTTTCATAAGGTCTTCTCGTCCGCTATTAACTAGCCTTTTTCTGCTCCTAATACGAAACATTAATCATTAAAACACATGTAGTTTGCAAGTAAATCTTGACGATACCTCTCAGTATCCTTAGAAAACCTAAAAAGGACAGTTGTGGTGTCTTCTTCTTGTTGTTAGTGCAATTTATTGCGCTACAAACGCTCCTGCTTGTAAAAACCATTGTAGAAATCAAAATAAACAACCACTATTCGCTTTCACGATCGCGCCGAACTCACAGTTTAAGTTACTGGCCGCTTGGGGCGCTGCTGGCGCGTTAGGCAACAAAATCGAGGCGAAGTGTCACGACTGTTATGTTAGACTGTGGTATTAGCGTGAGGCCAGCGATCAACGAGACAAAGTAGCGTGGACCCAGAGATCTTATACCAGTCGTCTGAATAGGAACATGGAGGTGAAACAAAGAAGGGAGGTGTCATTACGTCACAGACTTGAAGCCGATATCCGCCATCTTAACTAGCCCTAAACATTAAGTTCACCGCATTCATACCTCCATCGTTCACCAATTTTATACTTACCTGCCACATCAATCTGAGTGTCCGTACCCAGTTTCGGCAGTGTTGGGTGCTTTGATTCTGTGGAGACGTAATTTTTTCATCACAAATGCCACCTTGCGTTGTTTACGAGTGTACTAATCAATCCTATTGTAATCTAAAGCTGAGTGGAATCACATATCATTCGTAAGTGGAGCAATCAAGCAATATTTTCTTTTGCATATGTGAATTATTGTTGTACTGTTTACTTTCATTGCAATTGTCTTATTTCCGTCTTTTGCCTTGCTTTACTCAGTGTCCATTCTTTCTCTACTTTCATGTGTTTTTCATTGCCTACCAAGTCGCAAACGCTCCGACATCCGAGTCACACTGTATCAACGGTCTCGTCCCCGCACACCACACAGATACGTAGCCGCCTGATTGTTGGAGCAGCATCTGATATCCTGGATTCCTCTCGCCGATAATTATTATTCATTGTTCGCAATTCCTCACCCTTTAAAAAATATTTTGGGTAAAACAGGCGGAGACAGTAGTCATGTGTGCGTTAGTTTTGTATGGTTGTATGAAAGTGTATGTGTGCTGTGCTTCCTTTCTGAGGAAGGCTTTGGCCGAAAATTCATGTGAACATTCTTTTCGTCGTGTCTGCCTTGTTTTCGGCGTATCAGTATCAGTCTGTCCGCTTCACAACATACACATTCCCTCACGCATTTTGTTATAAATAATCCACTGCACTTCAGCATGAAAAATGATGTTCATAATTACTATACCAGAAGAAACAAAATGACATTCATTACATCACGTCAAGATTGTCTGTGGCACAAACAGGGGTTCACAATGCTGCGGCCACAGGTTTTGATTACTTACCCATTGATATAAAATGCCCGACCCACAGGAAAGTAGCCGGCCGAGGTGGTCTCGCGGTTCTAGGCGCGCAGTCCGGAACCGTGCGACTGCTACGGTCGCAGGTTCGAATCCTGCCTCGGGCATGGATGTGCGTGATGTCCTTAGGTCAGTTAGGTTTAAGTAGTTCTAAGTTCTAGGGGACTGATGACCACAGCAGTTGAGTCCCATAGTGCTCAGAGCCATTTGAACCATTTGAACCACAGGAAAGTAAAATTTGAAATGAAACTGAAAACGTTTATCTTTGATAACTCCTCCTATTCCGCAGAAGATTATCTATTACTGCAATGTGTAAATGGTGTTGGGTAGGAGTTACTGACAACGATCTGTCTGATTTTAATTAAAAAACGCAAAAACTACTAAATTATCAGCATGGATGCAGATTTACAAAAAAAAACTGTCAGTGTATAATGACTCGCTCAATATCATTACGATTTATCGTGCAAATGACACCTGGAACATGAAACTAAGCAATTAACTACCGGTACATCACAAAGCATGTTATAGACTTATATACATTGAAAATCTCAAAATGAAATTCAAAAGTAAGCGCGGGATTAGCCGAGTGGTCTTAGGCACTGTAGTCATGTACTGTGCGGCTGGTCCTGGCGGAGGTTCGAGTCCTCCCTCGGGCATGGGTGTGTGTGTTTGTCCTTAGGATAATTTAGGTTAAGTAGTGTGTAAGCTTAGGGACTGATGACCTTAGCAGTTAAGTCTCATAAGATTTCACACACATTTGAACATTTTTTCAAAAGTAAAGTCAAGCAGATGATCAAAGTAGACGTACATTCCAATTATGCTATGTTTGGTTATTCCTGAAAAACTGACAGAGTTACTGGCGAGAAATATTCCGGGAAAAGAAGCAAATAGGCTACTATTGGAAAGGTAGGCCTACATCTTACACACGTTAGGCTATCATTACTAAAAAGTTGCTCACGTACATGTTAAAGCAAAATACCCATTTTAAGGCGTCTTAAACGTTTGTGACCATTCCATGAATCACACTTAAGCATTCCACAATGCAGGAAGATGATTAAAAAGTTATATAGTTTTTTTACGCTGTAAATTGCTATTATTGGCCACACACTGAATTACGCATCATAGGTAAGATTGCAAACCGAGAAGAAGGGTGAACTACAGTGAGACTATGCACTGAGAATCTGATAAAACAATAACTCTATTCTGCATGGAGGTATACCTCTATGCAGTTTTGTTTCTTTGACATTTCAATAAGCCTTGCTTCTTTCCTGATCTCACACGCTTATGGGTTAGCAAAGAACAAGTAAGTAAAGTTTTTTTTTTCAAATATGAACACAAAAAATATTGTTCATCCTAGTTGAAAGACGAAAATGTAACGAACAAGAAGCAGTCCAATACCAATATGCAAACAGGCATTGGTTGCGGATTTCAAGTTTCATTCGCTATCGATATAAATACAGTAAAAATGGAATTAAATGGGTTACGAAAACAGGCTTTTCACATCAGTTCCTTCTGTTTATGGCTATCCAAAATATAGCAGCAAGAAACAAATTACGTTAACGAGGCCAAATGTGTCGTATTACTAAGCAAACACGCATTCAAGAACAGAAAAACGTCCGAAATTGCCTCCCTGACACTATGTTATTCTTGTAAGCTCTATAATTCTTAATATTTTAAACAGTTGTTCCTTCCCCATGAACCATGGACATTGCCCTTGGTGGGGAGGCTTGCGTGCCTCGGCGATACAGATGGCAGTACCGTAGGTGCAACCACAACGGAGGGGTATCTGTTGAGAGGCCAGACAAATGTGTGGTTCCTGAAGAGGGGCAGCAGCCTTTTCAGTAGTTGCAGGGGCAACAGTCTGGATGATTGACTGACCTGGCCTTGTAACATTAACCAAACGGCCTTGCTGTGCTGGTACTGCGGACTGCTGAAAGCAAGGGGAAACTACGGCCGTAATTTTTCCCGAGGGCATGCAGCTTTACTGTATGGATAAATGATAATCGCGTCCTCTTGGGTAAAATATTCCGGAGGTAAAATAGTCCCCCACTCGGATCTCCGGGCGCGGTCTACTCAAGAGGACGTCGCTATCAGGAGAAAGAAAACTGGCGTTCTACGGATCGGAGCTTGGAACGTCAGATCCCTTAACCGGACAGGTAGATTAGAAAATTTAAAAAGGGAAATGGAAAGGATAAAGTTATATATAGTGGGAATCAGTAAAGTTCGATGACAGGAGGAATAAGACTTCTGGTCAGGTGAATACAGGGTTATAAATACAAAATCAAATAGGGGTAATGCAAGAGTAGGTTTAATAATGAATAAAAAAATAGGTTTGCGGGTAAGATACTACAAACAGCATAGTGAACGCATTATTGTGGCCAAGATAGGCACGAAGCCCACACCTACTAGAGTAGTACAAGTTTATATGCCAACTAGCTCTGCAGTTGATGAAGAAATTGAAGAAATGTGGTGAGATAAAAGAAATTATTCAGGTAGTGAAGGGAGACGAAAATTTAATAGTCATGGTTGACTGGAATTCGAGAGTTGGAAAAGCGAGAGAAGGGAACATAGTAGGTGAATATGGATTGGGGCTAAGAAATGAAAGAAGAAGCCGCCTGGTGCAGTTTTGCACAGAGCATAACTTAATCATAGCTAACACTTGGCTCAAGAATCATGAAAGAAGGTTGTAAACATGGAAGAATCCTGGAGATACTAGAAGGTATCGGATAGATTATATAATGGTAAGACAGAGATTTAGGAACCAGGTTTTAAATTGTAAGACATTTCCAGGAGCAGATGTGGACTCTGACCACAATCTATTGGTTATGAACTGTAGATTAAAACTGAAGAAACTGCAAAAAGGAGAGAATTTACGGAGATGGGACCTGGATAAACTGACGAAACCAGAGGTTGTACAAAGTTTCAGGGAGAACATAAGGGAACAATTGACAGGAATGGAGGAAAGAAGTACAGTAGAAGAAGGATGGGTAGCTCTGAGGGATGAAGTAGTGAAGGCAGCAGAGGATCAAGCAGGTAAAAAGACGAGGGCTAGTAGAAGTCCTTGGGTAACAGAAGAAATATTGAACTTAATTGATGAAAGGAGAAAATATAAAAATGCAGTAAATGAAGCAGGCAAAAAGGAATACAAACGTCTCAAAAATTATATTGACAGGAAGAGCAAAATGGCTAAGCAGGTGTGGCTAGAGGTCAAATGTAAGGATGTAGAGGAATATATCACTAGGTGTGAGTTAGATACTGCCTACAGGAAAATTAAAGAGACCTTTGGAGAAGAGAGATCCACTTGCATGAATATCAAGAGCTTTGATGGAAACCCAGTTCTAAGCAAAGAAGGGAAAGCAGAAAGGTGGAAGAGCTATATAGAGGGTCTATACAAGGGCGATGTACTTGAGGACAATATTATGGAAATGGAAGAGGATGTAGATGAAGATGAAATGGGAGATACGATACTGCGTGAAGAGTTTGACAGAGCACTGAAAGATCTGAGTCGAAACAAGGCCACGGGAGTAAACAACATTCCATTAGAACCACTGACGGCATTGGGAGAACCAGTCCTAACAAAACTCTACCATCTGGTGAGCTAGATGTACGAGACAGGCGAAATACCCTCAGACTTCAAGAAGAATATAATAATTCCAATCCCAAAGAAAGCAGGTGTTGACAGATGTGAAAATTACCGAACTATGAGTTTAATAAGTCACAGCTGCAAAATACTAATGCGAATTCTTTACAGACGAATGGGAAGCCTGGTAGAAGCCGACCTCGGGGAAGATCAGTTTGAACTCCGTAGAAATGTTGGAACACGTGAGGCAATACTGACCTTACGACTTATCTTAAAAGAAAGATTAAGGAAAGGCAAACCTACGTTCCTAGCATTTGTAGACTTAGAGAAAGCTTTTGACAATGTTGACTGGAATACTCTCTTTCAAATTCTAAAGGTAGCAGGGGTAAAATACAGGGAGCGAAAGGCTATTTACAATTTGTACAGAAAGCAGACGGCAGTTATAAGAGTCGAGAGGCATGAAAGGGAGGCAGTGGTTGGGAAGGGAGTGACGCAGGGTTGTAGTCTCTCCCCGATGTTATTCAATCTGTATATTGAGCGAGCAGTAAAGGAAACAAAAGAAAAATTCGGAGTAGGTATTAAAAGCCATGGCATTGTAATTCTATCAGAGACAGCAAAGGACTTGGAAGAGCAGTTGAACGGAATGGACAGTGTCTTGAAAGGAGGATATAAGATGAACATCAACAAAAGCAAAACGAGGATAATGGAATGTGGTCGAATTAAGTCGGGTGATGCTGAGGGAATTAGATTAGGAAATGAGGCACTTAAAGTAGTCAAGGAGTTTTGCTATTTAGGAGCAAAATAACTGATGATGGTCGAAGTAGAGAAGATATAAAATATAGACTGGCAATGGCAAGGAAAGCGTTTCTGAAGAAGAAAAATTTGTTAACTTCGAGTATAGATTTAAGTGTCAGGAAGTCGTTTCTGAAAGTATTTGTATGGAGTGTAGCCACGTAGGACGATAAATAGTTTGAACAAGAAGAGGATAGAAGCTTCCGAAATGTGGTGCTACAGAAGAATGCTGAAGGTTAGATGTTAGAGCACATAACTAATGATGAAGTATTGAATAGAATTGGGGAGAAGAGGAGTATGTGGCACAACTTGACAAAAAGAAGGGACCGGTTAGTAGGACATGTTCTGAGGCATCAAGGGATCACAAATTTAGAATTGGAGGGCAGCGTGGAGGGTAAAAATCGTAGAGGGAGACCAAGAGATGGATACACTAAGCAGATTCAGGAGGATGTGGGTTGCAGTAAGTACTGGGAGCTGAAGAAGCTTGCACAGGATACGGTAGCTTGGAGAGCTGCATCAAACCAGTCTCAGGACTGAAGACCACAACAACAAACAGTTGTTGCGTGCACACGACAGAAATAACAACAAGCACTCGTAAACAGTAGCCTGCTAATGTTTTGGGCTACTTGAAATGGCGCCCATTGTGACTTCAAAACAACGTACAGCGTAAGTTTGTAGTGCCACCTCCCTTCTTTTCTTACCTCCATTGGTAAGAAGCTACAGAACACGCGTTTCTGCAATTGCAGTGTCGACTATCAACGTACATTGCATTACTGCGAGGCATCAACAGGATCTTCCATCGACAAATAATTAAAGAGTGTTGCAAGTTACAAGTCAGTTTTCGATTTACCTTCTAACAGTTCTGCTCCAGTAACACCTCAAATTGAAGTTGCATTTGCATTGTAAAAGACTAATTCAGTGTTAGAACTCACGTAAAAATGTATTTTAAGGTTTCTACGTTTGTTTTGGTATTCAATGAAAGTATCATTCGATGTGTCATACAGTATGTCTGTACTGTGGATGTCTACAAACAGAAGTCTTCAATAGTCGATATGTTACACCACAGAGGCTCTGAGTACAAACAATGTGATCTTTGGTTGTCTGCAGCAATGTGAGAATAATCAGATAGTTTTGTCGCTGCACTATTGCTCATGTTTAATTTATGATGAGTTTGAAAGAAGCAAATCTATAGCATGATTTTTCTTCATTGGTTCGGGTCAGTTGGTTTGAGTGTCGAGACGACATTAAGCAACAATATCTGCTCACATGCCTCGCACATAGAATAATAGTTTCACCATACTTTTATCATTTCGACGTTTTATATGGCAGAGTAATATTTTTAATAAGAAAAAATTTCCAGTTTCTGAATGCTAACCTCTTCTACATCAATCAGTAAATTCAGTATCTACCATCGTTTCCTCAAGAAAGTTTCCACATTGCACTTAGAGGAAGACAGTTGCTCAAAACATAAAGCAAGACTTGCTTAGCATAGCTGCTTTTCCCTGCATTGCATTTGGGCAAGGTTTTTTCTTTTCTTTACCTAGTTTTCTCGTATGCTGCATGTTAACATTCGTCATTTTCGTGCAGTACCGAGTTTTCATTACCACGAGGTAAGTCACAAAGGTTTGTTAGGGCCAGTTTAACGGCACATTTAGGATACAGTAAGATCACTGACACTTAAGCATTGCCTTTCCAAACTATCTTCAACATCAGTTTAGGTAAAATTCAGTTCAGATTTCATTTCTTACGCAGACATCCTTACTCTTACAACGCAATGTTAAATTTGTGTCAATGCTAATGTCTGCTAGCACCTGAACAACACGTACCCCCATCGTTGGATTGGACAGGAAGATCCTGCCCCATGGCCAGCGCTATCGCTGGAAATCACCTCTCTGGACTTTTTCCTCTGAGGTTACGTCAAGTTGTTGGTATATGACGATGATGTTTGGTTTGTGGGATGCTCAACTGCGTGCTCATCAGCGCCCGTGCAAAGTCCCAATTTTCACACAGTCCAATTTTTTACACAGTCCAATCTAGCGACTGTCACGAACGATGATGATGAAGCGATGAGGACAACACCCAGTCCCCGGGCAGAGAAAATCCCGAACCCGGTCGGAAATCGAACCCGGGACCCCATGATCGAGAAGGGGGTTGGGTTCTTTGGGGGAGGAGACCAGACAGCGAGGGAAGGGCGGGGAAGGAAGTCGGTCGTGCCCTTTCAAACGAATCATGATCCAGAGGCAGCAACGCTAGCCACTAGACCACGACCTGCGGATCCATTGGTATATGAAGCCCCTGTAGCAATGGATGAAGACCTGCTTGCTAGGATCCAGGCTGCCTGTCTCCTGCTACAAAGATACCAGGGATCTATGAGAGAGTGCAGCAGAACTTCATGTGCCTTGCGATGCGTGCACTGAGACTGGTGATCTTCAATTGGGAGAAACAGTTACTATGAACTACAGTGTGTTGTGTGGTGTTTGCTGTGTATGTCGGTAATATAAAAAACAATCATTTCCGACCATTTTTTCCACATCTGAATGTAATCGGTAATGTACCCACTAATCACCTGTTTCAGTTTGACCCAAAAGGTTTGAGCCACTCAGCATTAGAAAATTTGCGCTGCACCAAAGTACAAATTCTTTATTTTCTTTTTTAGTCAAGTTAATACTGTTTAATTACTTTAGAAAATCTACATTTTGTTTTAGTACTGTTCAACCACTCATCATAACAAAATTATTGATACATATCAACATCTCGTAGTCTTGTGATTAGTATTGCTGACCCTCTACTATGGGGTCCTGAGTTCTGTTCCGGGCTGGGTTGGATTTTCTCTGATAGTACACTTTAGCAAAGTGTCCTCAAATGAAAAGACTTGCAACAAGCAACTGAATATCCCGAACAGTGTCTCCCAGCCAATAAAGCCATGTGCACATTTAATTTTATTTTAGGGATATGTCAGTGCAGCCATTGGTGACAGCTCGAATTCATTGCTTATATAACCCATAACTTGTTACCCTGTACTTCCATACCAATATTATTAAAACGTAAAGGTAACTCTGTCCGTTACGCTTTCATGACTAAACTATTGAACCGATTTCGATGAAATTTGGTGTGGAGGTAGCTTCAACCCTAAGGCACAACACAGACTACTTTGGAAAGTAAAAATAAAATTGGGCCCTAAGAGGTTGGGACAAGGAATGAAATATCTTTTTTGCATCTATGAATATAACCATGTTTAAAAATTAAAGTTAATGTTTACATGGATAATGTATTATGCCCATACCCCTCCGCTTGTACCAGCAGTAACGCAAGTGCCAGTCATCATATACTAGAGCAGTTCGGGGTGGGTGCACATCACAAGCTATGCTTATTCAAACAGACAAACATGTGAGGGCGGTTGATGTTATTCCACATACAAAAGCTTACTTACTCACAATCACGCGTCCTAACAAAACTACTGAAACGTGAGTGCAGCCATGGGTAACAGACAGTATTACATAAATGACGAAGCTCTGCCAAGTGTTGACTTTATATTGATTCGTTACTAATACAATGTCTGCTTCTGCTTTAGGTTCTTTTCATGGACGAGTGCTGTAACAGTTCACTCCTGAGAATGAATAAATCTGCTGCCAATCCAAAGGAAGAGCTGCATCATCAAATAAGGTAAGATCGACTGAATACTTGCAAGACGATGGAGAAGAAAAAGTGTTTAATGCGCTAATCATATATATTATTTCTTAACTCAATATCTCTTTTTTTCAACACATATTAATTTTACAGGGATGAGTGAGGTAACATTAGAAAAGTTTTTTAACCGGCTTCTGATACCACATGCCGATTAGGCGCTAAAACTCACTATTTGTGGAAAATTTTAACGTGAAAGAGACTTTGTCATAGGTAAAAGAGCACCGTGGATGCCCAGCTTCACACATATATTTTACGAAGCTATTTTATTAATCATCAAAAAGAGGCTCCCTTTTCACATTATCTTATTACAGGTACCATTTTATTTGTTTTAAAGTACTTACTAAGTGAATAATTTGTGTACAGCAGTGTCATAAATAATAACTATGACCACTGCGGTAGTCTACTAGCGCTCTCCGTTGTACAAATTGACTTTTGTGAACGAATATCCTTTTCAAGACAACTACACTTAGGCCAACGACTACACTTATTCCAAATACTGACATTACTTACAATTATAAAACTGCGAATATTTGGCACGAATCCCATGTTTAGAATTAATGCTCAGCTGATTAATACCGAGAAAACTGTTTTAATTCCACGGATAAACTTAGCGCTATCTGATTCAAGAATGCCTTTCAGTTGACAATTAAAATTGCATTTGCGATCACTTTAAACAAGTCGCAGGGACAAAAGTTTCAAAGAACAGAACTGTATTTACCAAATCCTGTCTTCACTCAAGGATAATTTTATGCTACCCCTTCAAGGGTAACTAAATCAACTAACAATATTATACCCCTTAAAGAAAATTAAAAACAAGGCTTACACGAAGATTACATTATGTCAAATATCGTTTACACCGAGGTATTGTACTGCTCTGTAAAGAATTTTGTTCAAAATTTTGTGAACGGAAATGTACACAGAAGCGCGTAACATAAAATCATGATTATTATTTCACATCGTTCAGTTCATTTTTAAAGACATTTTCTCTTCATTCTCATAACTACCCTTAACCCAACAACTACACTTATTCTAAATGCTAACCCAACAACTATACTTATTCTAAATGCTATCATTATTTCATACTATAAAGTGTAAAAGTTTCGCACGGGTCCCCTGGTACTGAAACATGTTTAAACCCACTGTATCCTGTCAGTCTCATGTTGGAAGTCGATTTGAAACTTCATTATCTTCATGGTGAGTACGATCCTTCTGAACCTATAGTTTCCACATTCGCATGACAGTATTATGACTGACAATGTCGCCGAACGATGAACCAAAGTGTGAGTCAGTCGCGACCCTGCCACTGTCGGATGCCAACATGTGCTGCTACACGATCTCCTCACAACAAACAACATTCCAATGAGAATTCTAGAAGAGAAACATGCCGCATAATATTTTCTTATAGACGCAACACCGGTGGCGTTATTCGTACCTGTGTCGTGCGGCTGCATTAAAATGATAACCATTTGCTTAGCCAAGCATGCAGTACGTATATGGCATATGTGAGGTTTGTTGCGTGCCGACTTCATTGTGTAACAGTTTTAATGGTCATAAATGTGTTTCCATGAATTTTGATCAAGTATTTGCCAACTGATTTGTATCTGGGCAGATGACCAAATAATACAGTTATTGTTAATCTACACCCCTGGAAATTGAAATAAGAACACCGTGAATTTATTGTCCCAGGAAAGGGAAACTTTATTGACACATTCCTGGGGTCAGATACATCACATGATCACACTGACAGAACCACAGGCACATAGCCACAGGCAACAGAGCATGCACAAAGTCGGCACTAGTACAGTGTATATCCACCTTTCGCAGCAATGCAGGCTGCTATTCTCCCATGGAGACGATCTTAGAGATGCTGGATGTAGTCCTGTGGAACGGCTTGCCATGTCATTTCCACCTGGCGCCTCAGTTGGACCAGCGTTCGTGCTGGACGTGCAGACCGCGTGAGACGACGCTTCATCCAGTCCCAAACATGCTCAATGGGGGACAGATCCGGAGATCTTGCTGGCCAGGGTAGTTGACTTACACCTTCTAGAGCACGTTGGGTGGCACGGGATACATGCGGACGTGCATTGTCCTGTTGGAACAGCAAGTTCCCTTGCCGGTCTAGGAATGGTAGAACGATGGGTTCGATGACGGTTTGGATATACCGTGCACTATTCAGTGTCCCCTCGACGATCACCAGAGGTGTACGGCCAGTGTAGGAGATCGCTCTCCACACCATGATGCCGGGTGTTGGCCCTGTGTGCCTCGGTCGTTCCTGATTGTGGCGCTCACCTGCACGGCGCCAAATACGCATACGACCATTATTGGCACCAAGGCAGAAGGGACTCTCATCGCTGAAGACGACACGTCTCCATTCGTCCCTCCATTCACGCCTGTCGCGACACCACTGGAGGGGGGCTGCACGATGTTTGGGCGTGAGCGGAAGACGGCCTAACGGTGTGCGGGACCGTAGCCCAGCTTCATGGAGACGGTTGCGAATGGTCCTCGCCGATACCCCAGGAGCAACAGTGTCCCTAATTTGCTGGGAAGTGGCGGTGCGGTCCCCTACGGCACTGCGTAGGATCCTACGGTCTTGGCGTGCATCCGTGCGTCGCTGCGGTCCGGTCCCAGGTCGACGGGCACGTGCACCTTCCGCCGACCACTGGCGACAACATCTATGTACTGTGGAGACCTCACGCCCCACGTGTTGAGCAATTCGGCGGTACGTCCACCCGGCCTCCCGCATGCCCACTATACGCCCTCGCTCAAAGTCCGTCAACTGCACATACGGTTCACGTCCACGCTGTCGCGGCATGCTACCAGTGTTAAAGACTGCGCTGGAGCTCCGTATGCCACGGCCAACTGGCTGACACTGACGGCAGCGGTGCACAAATGCTGCGCAGCTAGCGCCATTTGACGGCCAACACCGCGGTTCCTGGTGTGTCCGCTGTGCCGTGCGTGTGATCATTGCTTGTACAGCCCTCTCGCAGTGTCCGGAGCAAGTATGGTGGGTCTGACACACCGGTGTCAATGTGTTCTTTTTTCCATTTCCAGGAGTGTAGATTGTTAAATCAACACCCCCATGAAGTTCTATATGAATCCCAGAGTCCACTTTCAACAACGAGATCATTTATTTACGACTACGTTCCCCTTAATCCAGGAATGCATCTCTGCTAGGCAAACGGAAAGCTAACATTCCGTCATTGATGTGACCAGTCGAGGTTTTCCTGCATCATGAATTGCCACGCCCTCTCGTTGTGTACACTGTAGAACTTTAACTACATGTATCTACAACTGCACCCACACTCCGCAAGCCATTTCACGGTGTGTGACGGAGGTCACTTATGGTCCCACAATCTTTCTCTTTCATCTTCCGCTCATGAAAGCCTTTTTGGAAGAACGACTGTCAGTAAAGCTGCACGTGAAGTACAATTTATCTGATTTCCTCATCACGACACGGTCATTTCGGCAGAGATATCTGGGAGGAAATAACATGTTGCCCAATCCTTCCTGGAACAAATGCTCCCGAAATTTAAACAGTAAGCCTCTCTTGTTGCGTCTGTCTGTAGTTTTCTAAACATCCCCGTAGCGCTCTCGTGCCGCGTATACGATCTCTTGACGATACGCACCGCTCTTCGTTGGCTCTTCTCTATCTTTTCCGTCAATCCTACTTGCCCTTAGTGATGAACAATACGCAACAATCTGTTGAACGTGTGTTTTGTAAGCCACTTCTTTCGTGGGTGAACTGCATTTTCATATGATTCTCCCAACCAATCTCAGTCCGGCATTTGTTTTTCCTACTGTTTGTTTTACTTGCTCATTCCACGTCAGGTTTCCCCAGGTGGTTACTACCATGTACCGGATGGTTATAATTAAAGTGCAGCTACTCCTAGAGGTGCAGTGTCTGCTGTAATTATTGTATGACTACGAAACCTTATAGATATACTGGTAGTAATAGTGGAATCGATCTATAGTGGAAAAAGTTTGTTCCGGTTTTGGCCACCAGGTGCAAATCTGCCGGTGTGAATGCAAGGAAGACTTACAGAAATGTTTCTATACGTAATGGATTAGGAACAGGGAAGCGGGCAAAAAAGGTCAAACAAGTGAGAAAGGAATAATGTTGGTTTTATTATTAACCGACGCCTACACAATTTGTTCAGTATGAACACCAGAGACATTGAAGATATGTTGCATTCGTAAAACGACGTAATCAACAGTTGCTGGCAGCAGTTCCGGTGGAACCTGAGCAGTTTGTTCCTGTATACTGGCCTTCAGATCATGTAGAGCCCGAATTATATCTTGGTAAACGCGTTCTTTTACATCTCACCAGAGCGGGAAGTCATAATGATTCAGATGAGGTGATCTTGCATGCCATTCATCTGGAAAACCTTCCGAGATAACACGTTCGTGGAAGGTTTCGTTAAGCAGATCTTTCACTGGGCAAAGTGTTGCCTCATCTTGCACGAAAACTATGGTTTCTACATAGTTGCGCTCTTCTAAAGCAGGAATCACACACTGTACAAGGACGTATCGATAGCGTGCAGACGTCACGGTACACTTGACATGCCCTCTACGTGTGTTCTATTCAAAAACCGAACGGATCGAGAGTAAAGGGGGTTGTGCATCAACACCACACAGTCCACTGCGACTGCAATAGCCCTTTGAACACAACACGTGGTATAACGAATCCCAAATTCGGCAGTTTTGTGTATTAATTGCGGCCTGTGGTGTAAAACGTGCCTCGTGACTCCACAGAACATTGCCCTGCCACGTGTCATCAACTTTGATCGATGCCAGAAAACAAAGACCAGATTCAGAATTTTGCTGCGGATCATGAGGTTTGAGTTGTTACACCCTCTGGATCTTGTACCGGTTTCATTGAAAAACAGACCGATAGACTTTCCATTTTGTTGACCGTCGGATGCACAATGCTAATGATACTGCATGAGTACTAGCGCTCTCCTGGTCACACGCCCCATGGTAATTTACAGCAACAGCAGCCTCGTAAACAGCTTTCATTAGGGTAAGACTTCTTCCTTTTCCAAGTGCCACACTAAAATCAATCATGTTTTCGAATTTTATTTCACCTTCTCTACACCATTCAGTGACATCGGACCGCTGCTTAGATCTTTCGGTCAGCGATACTGTGTCAACGCAGAGCTTAAATGCTGAAATTCCCATTAAACAGTTTCACTAACAATTCACGATCTCTCTTCTCGAAAGCCATACTGTTCATTCACGTTATGACTTTTCAAACGACAGCTTGGATTATGTATTGTCGTACACACAGCGCAGCGTCACAGTTGCACCTGGTGTGCAAAATTGGAACTACTTTTTCCAGTGTAAATAGGTTCCTCATTAACGCTTTAGCATATTTATCAAGTTTAGGCGCCTTACCATAAACACAGCCAACACTGGAACCCCGTGAGCAGCTGCACTTTAATTGTAACCACCTGGGTATTTTACAGTAGTTACTGCTTCCAGTGGCATGTCACTGATGGTGCAATGGAGTAGTAGTGGATCTCTTCTCCTGATCGCTGCATTAATTTACGTTCAGAGTCAACTGCCAGTCCGTGCATCACTCGTCGATTCACTGCAGTCTTATCCAAGATCTGAGCTAAACGAGTTCCTGTCTCTCTCTTTGAAGCAGTTTTTCCGTAGCACTCCAAAAGAGATGCGGAGAACGTGGCGGCTGGCAGGGCTGAAAGGCGCCTCATAGCGTATTCTTCGCATGCTAAGGGGGCGGAACTCCACTTTGCCTCCGACCGGCAGCTGTCGCACGGGGTCTGGCAGCCGCGACAAATGACAGGCGCGTTACGCCGTCCGCGCCGTCTCTCATCGCCGCCGGAGAAATATGAACGGCGGCAACCAAATGGGTGGCCCCGCTGTCTTCCGATTCGCTTTCCTCTCTAGGTACACGGTGCTGCTTCTTTCGAAAGCAAATTTTTGCCAGCCTCCGAAGGCGCAGCAACGACTTCGGCAATCTAATAGCAGTCAATGGCACATACATGAAAAATATTGTAATTTATGGACCATTTCCAAACACTCTTTATTCCTCCAATTATATTCAGCATGTATCTCTGCCAGGACAACAGCCACCAGTATTAAAACCAAGCGAGGCAATGCAGCATGTTCAACAGTATCAGGGACCCTGGCTGTCCTATAGACATACTGATTTTGGTTTCCATTGCTACTCTGGATTACTGAGTCAAATTAAATTTTCGGGCGGAGGCGGGGAGGAGGGGGAAACACTAGTAAACTGTGACACCGCCCATTCCGATCCCAGCCGCCCCACCCCCAATAGAACTTAATCCCGTGCATTTGTTGTTGTTGTTGTCGTTGTTGTTGTTGTCATCTTCAGTCTGAAGACTGATTTGATGCAACTGTCCATGTTGCTGTATCCTCTGCAAGCCTCTTCGTCTCCAAATAAGTATTGCAACATTCATCCTACTGAATGTGCTAACTGTATTCATCTCTTTATCTCCCTTTCCAATTTTTACCCCCACCCCTCCACCACACTTCCCTCCCATACTAAATTTGTGGCCGGCCAGTGTGGCCGAGCGGTTCTAGGCACTTCAGTCTGGAACCATGCGACTGCTACGGTCGCAGGTTCGAATCCTGCCTGGGGCGTGGATGTGTGTGATGTCCTTAGGTTAGTTAGGTTTTAAGTAGTTCTAAGTCCTAGGGGACTAATGACCTCAGCTGTTAAGTCCCATAGTGCTCAGAGCCATTTGAACCATTTTTTAACTAAATTTTTGATCATTTGATGTCAACTACCCGATCCCTTCTTATAATCAGGCTGTGAAAAACTTTCTTTTTCCCCATTCTGTTCAGTACCTCCTCATTAGTTATGTAATCTACTCATCTAATCCCCAGATTTACAAGACCTATTCTCTTCCTTTAAACTGTTTACCGTCCATGTTGCGCTTCCATATGTAGCTACGTTCCACACAATTACTTTCAGGAAATACTGCCTACTACTTCAACCTATATTCATTGTTAACAAATTTCTTTACTTGAGAAACGCTTTTCTTGCCGTTGGCAGTCTACATTTTGTATCCTCTCTACTTCAGCCATCATCAGTTATTTTACTGCCCAAAGAGCAAAACTCATCCACTACTTTCAGTGTCTCGTTCCGTAGTCCAGTTTCCTCAGCATCACCTGCTTTAATACGACTACATTCCATTAGTCTTGTTTTACTTTTGTTGATATTCATCTTATATCCTCCTTTCACTGTCGATTCTGTTCAACTGTTCATCCAGCCCGCGCACTGTCTCTGAGAGAATCACAATGTCATCGTCAAACCTCACGTCTTTTATTTCGTCTCCTTGAGCTTTAATTCCTACTCCATTTATATCTTTGGTTTCCTTTACTGCTTGCTCAATGTAGAGAGTGAACAACATCGGGGATAGGCTACAACCCTGTCCCACTCACTTCTCAACCACTCCTTTCCTTTCCCGCCTCTCGACTTTTATAACTGTCGTCTGGCTTCCGTACGAATTGTAAGTAGCCTTTCACCCCCTGTGTTTTACCCCTGCTACCTTCAGTAATCCAGTCAGTGTATTGAATGATATTATTCTTCGTTCTCTTCTTTTCTTATATGTAAGCTACATGCAAACTGAATGGTTGCCAAATATAAATTAACGAGTTGTTTTGTGGAAAGGATAATGTTTTGATACGTCGTTAAATATCTGTTAGAAACACAATAAGAAATGCGTTCTTCTTAATTAATTCCTATACATTCATGTGTTTGTTTGTATAAGTGGTAGCATGCGGACGTATGCTTGGATCCGTCGTACCACCATTGTAAAAAAATATGTATCTCAATCGTATATTAAAAGTGTTATAAAAAATTATTAGAAAGTCAAAATTTATTCGCACATATAAGACGTCCACTCCTATCTGTTCATCATTTCACTCGCCGCCGAGATCCTGCATAAAGAGGTTCAGAGAAGACAAGAAGAACTTGTGCGATGTCCTGGAGGAATGATCCTTCATCGACATTGTCAAAATCAAGACCGAACACAATGGAATTAATGTGAAGCAGTACATAACGCAAATTATGAATACTGATCTTGAATTTATTAATATTGAAGGTCTGTCGATATTGGTATCCGTTAAAGTTCATCCTGGATTGTGCACAAAATTCAAATGGCTCTGAGCACTTCTTCTGTAAGGAGTTCGTGTTAGTAGTTTACAACCATGACTTATTAAACAGATAGCTCGTTAATTTTCACACATTTCAGTAATTGCTTTCTTTGGAATTGGAACTGCTGTGGCCGCCCACTTCTGACATAGCAGCGCCTACTGCATCGGCATCCCACTTTACGTCCAACCATCACGGGATGCCTGCACTACAGGGTGTATATTCACTATGAAAACCTACGTCGTCTGTACGTACGTGCCACAACATAACACAAGTCTCCACCAACGGCAGCCAGGGACCGCTACCCGTTCGCAGAGCCTGCGGAACAGCTTCACCAGAGGTCGCAGCTAGCATAGGAACCACTTTGCTACGCCAGGGACGTGATCGCAAATAGTTTCAACAGATACATCCGCCAAGGGGCTTTACAAGGAGCGCACTGCCGGCAAATGACAGTTCGACTAAGCACTCGGAAGGATACAAAGCAGTCGCCCCGGCAGCCACGGCCAGACATCTCTTCTAGCTGACCGATCTCTTGGTACAGTCGACGAACGCTTGACGTAGAATTTTTTGTGTTCCCTCTGTAGTGGTTATTAAAAAAGAAGAGCAGAAAAGAAAAAGGTTGAAAATGTGGGAAGAAATGGTGAATAAAAAGAGGGTTTTAAAATCGTTAATGACCGAGAAAAAGGGAAAGAATGAAATGCAAATCGGACTTCTTGATTAGGAAAAGCTATTGTTGGAGTGGTCCTTGTAGCGTTTCTGAGCATAAGTCAAACCAATTTCCACTACAAAATTATTTGAAAGAGAACAGAGAATAACAAAATATGATTAACAGGGGGAAATGGCGTAGATAAGAGTTCATTCATTACCAAGTTAATATGTCTTCTCTCGTGCGGCGTTCAGGCCTTGTTCTCCAACAGTCTCCTGCTTCATTTCTGCATTAAAAAGTCGTAGCTGCTCCAAAATCTTGCAGTAAATTTCATCGTCCAGGAATTACTAATATCTACGAATTAAAACCATCTTGATATTGACTGCAATGTATTTTAAGGCTGCTTCCATCCTCCAAATTTCATACAAGCTTTCATAATACAATACGTCTGCACATCAATACGTTTTTACGTCTCAATCAGACCATGACTAACGAATACGTTTTTATGTCTGAATCATGCCAGGACTAGCGAATAAGTTTTTACGTCTGAATCATACCAAGACTACCGAATAAGTGAAGTTAAGCTTCCGCTCTCAAGAGGCAAGAGCGGGTAGAAAACAAAAGAAGTTACCATTTTTGTACCTTCATTTTCTTATAAATATTTTCGCTGGCGTCGAGCGCTCATACAGCTGCGACGGTATAATTTATATCTGAGGGAACGAGTGTAGCGCGGCGAAATTCAAAGTCCCGCTACGTCGCTCCCTCGACTGTCACGCTAAAACATTTAGCGTGGCAGGCTAGCAAACAAAATAATAGATATACCTAAATGTCAATACATACATATTTTCATAGGAAAGGCCACGTGCATTCAATGGGGGATAATCTTTGTCAATACTTACTTTCTAAGCTTATACACTAAATACAGTTGTTACAGTTTTGATCTTTTTTACAAAATTAATATACATATATTAACATAAAGTTTGTTTGAGAAAGCTGCTCCCCAGCACAGTTAATTTTGTGTGATTCCAGCGTTGGTTTCCCAATGCATCTCTGGCAGCACGTAGTCTTTGCTCATGCGCAGTAGCATCACTGTATTGTCGCGTGCGGCAGTTTCAAAAACACTGTGTTATAACAGTCTTGCAAAGTATTCACTTTCACATAGTGTTCATTACAAGTTATTATTCCAGCATAAATGGCGTGTTAAGTCCGGTGACACCGTATGATTGAGCGTGCGCGTGCTCTGAAGCAATGTCCATGTCTTCTGTTACGACACAACACTCCAGGTCCTTGTGCGTTTTCATGACTATTGTTCCCGGGGCATATGTGGTCGATGTAGTTTTAGGCTCCACATCGCCTACGACAGGTGCTGAGTTTGTTGTCTCCAAAGCATCTGAAGCCAACCAGGAACAACGGCGTCAAGTTCGCCAAGGTAGGTGTTTCATCACGTTGTTGAATTTGTCTCATATTCGGTTCTGACATTGATTTTAACATTGATTTTAACAATGACGCTAACGATCTAGTCTCGCGTCCATTCCACATTTGGTCATTTAAAGTCGCTATCTGTGTACTATCACATATGTTGCGAGTTTGAGGCAAAATCATTGCACTGATCTGTGAACTCGTCCATGGAGGGAAACGCGGACTTTCTTGTTGGTTGAACGATGAATCTAGTTCACTTAATTCATCAGCGACCTTACCGCGTTCCATTGTAATAGGATGTATAATCCTAAGTCAAAAAGGGAATAATATAAGTCTGATTAATAAATATTTGACTCAAATTTAGGTTGAAATATTTTCTCGTCAACGTAAATGATTGCTCTATTGCAACAATGGTTTGAGAAAGATGCAGCAAGGAGGGCAAAATTTTTCGTAACAAATGACTGTTTGGCGGTCAAATTCACGATCTTCATATGCTACAACAATACTAGGGACTACACCTCCCCATGAAGAGTCGAGTCTTTTCTATTATTATTTGTTATTTTGTATTTGTGTCGATCCGCAGTTTTGGTGAATCCAATAAATTGTTTTCAGACTTACGTTTTCCTCATTTGTATTTTGCTAGCGCAGATACTTCAGGAATTACTACATTCTTACTGAAGTGTGTCTTGTACATCTTGCACATTGGATGTAAGAGTTATTTCATGGCTAGTACTCCCCAGGCCATCAGCAGCTCTGCTCAAAGTCGTCTAAATGTCGTTTGCTGCCATTGCCTTGATTCGACTTAGGTCTTACAGACCTCTATCAAATTCTTTTCGCACTATCATATCTTCCATCTCATCTTCTCTGTATCCTTTTCCGATTCTTTACTATTGCTTTCAATTTAATCTCTCTTGTATTGACCATCTATATAATCCTCCCTTTTTTCAGCTTTCCCTTCTTTGCTTGGTACTGATTTTTCCATCTGAACTCCTGAAATTCATACAGCTCCTTGTCTTTCCTCAAAGGGCCCCTTTAATTTTCATGTGACAGGTGTCTATATCTTTCCCCTAGTAAAATATTCGCCTAAATCTTAACATTTGTCCTCTATCCATTCCTTCTTAGCCATTTTGCTATTCAGGCTAATCTCATTTTTATGCGTTTGTAGGGTAAGGTCGACTGAATCGGATCAAAATTTATTAAAATTATATGAAAAATTATTCATTGTAAATACTTACTATGTCCATTTGCCTACAGATTGTAGTATATAACATTAAGTACATGTTGTTCATAGTTTCACGTAATTAATCAACTAAGGCGAATCGGGTCATATATCCGGCGAATGGGATTAGTTCAAAAAGTATGCATCAAATTAAAGTAGCAACACAATTTTCCACAAATAAACATCGTCTTCCCCACTGCACCAACGCAGTTCTCATGGTCCCGTTCCCTGTCATAAGCCTTGACACTGAATCCAATCACCAAGTTTCGACGTCATTGGGCCCCCCTGCTTAATATTGTAGAGTTCACAGGATGTGTCATTATCGTCATCTGTTTCTTCGGAGGACTCTGATGAACCTGACCCTGATGATTCGTGCTGTAAATATCAGTTCTTAATCTGGTGTTTCTTCAAACTGTCGGGCTGGGGTAACATGTTTCTTTACTTTTCCACTCCTCTTTTTTTTCTTTGCGTTTATATGTTCTGGGGATGTAAGTAGTAGTGCTTTCTGTCTCCTAACAGAAGATTTTGCTGCAGTCTTCTTTGAAGACGGAAACAAGTCGTGGAATGAAACAGAAGGCTTTGGCGTGTCATTGTTTGGCCTGTCATGAACTGGACTAGTGGGAGGAGACACAGACTGAAGTTCAATTTCCTTTGGTAAGTTTTCTTATAGATGACAATACACTAGCCCGGAAGAACTCGTGTTCAGCCACCACGTTTTCATTCAACGGAAAAACACCAGTGAACGAAATCAATTTTCTGCAATAGCTGGTGTTGTCGCTCTCATCCATGTAGCCCTGAAACCGTTTTCAAAAGTAAGCTTCCTACCTTGCTAGTTCCTCTTGTGTTACAAATGAAGTTCATACATTCGTTGTCGTAATGGTTTTGGTGGCTTAAAAAATGATCTGTCTAATTTCTACACACGGTGAGTTGTGTGGGTTGATAGATATATCATACTTACGTTATTTTCTTCGCAAAACAGGAGTGCCTCTCCAACTTTGCGAGACGCATGACCATCCCTAAATAAAATGCAGTGCCCAGGAACCCGGTGTGATTGAAAAAGTTTCAGCCATTTGGGAAAGCTTCCTCATTAATCCATTCGGAATCGGACATTGTTATTAGGAACCCATTTGGAAACCGTCACGAAATTCATATAAAAATTTTTTGCCTTTAAATATGGCCATAGGATGGATAAAGTTTCCTGCGGCATTATCACAAGCTAAGATGGTGACAAGCTCTCCTCTTTGTTAAATATTGTTCGACTACCTTTTACCTTTGGTGGAGAATCTTTTCCACTATGCAGTCGTCTTTTCAGACAAGAATGCGGCAACCCAAACAATTCCACTGCATGCCACTGGCCTCTAACCTCCCGGTAAGCTTTAATTGCGTTTTTTATATCATCTTCGGTCCACAAAGTAAGTGTTTCTTTTATATTTTCTCATCTGCAACAATAACCTGAAGCAAAATAATACAAAACGAAAAAATATAATAATTACAATGATTCGAAATAAAAGTATTGACCTTTTTCACCCAGACTGTATTGAAGAGGTTCGTCGAAAATGCACAATACTTTTCATACCAATCACATAATAGTGGCGCTAGCAGCGCCACTATGAGGATGCAAATCAGGTTTGCTTAATACATGCTGTAACGGTCGTGAGCGTTAGTTACTTTTGAGATTGGACGTGGTGAGTTGATACTAGACGAGAATACCTTTGAATGTGATAAAGACGCTGAGCATGTCATGCAATAGGGCTATGAGAAGCTGGATGTTCTTCCTGGGATATCGCAGAAAAACTTGGCAGGAATGAAACCAATGTACTTGACTGCTGGCGTCAGTGGTCACGAGAACATACGGTCGCAAGAAGACTGTGCTCCCGACGACCATCACGTTTGGTGTAAGCCTGTGGCAGCAGCAATTTGACACCACAGCCACACAATGACACTGTTTCATATTAGTTACTTCAAGGACAGCTCCCATCCATTTGCGGCTTCAGTGACGTCAAACAAGAACTCCCTGGAGAGCAGGGTGGAGGTCTGTTGTGATTTCTGATGAAAGCTGGTTCTGACTTTGTGCCACTGATGGCCGTGCGTTGGTTAGGAGGAGGCCAGTTGAGAGCCTGTGTCTGTTTGCTAGACAGACTAGGCCCACTGCTGGAGTTATGGTTTGGGGTGCGTTTCCATGTCACAGCAGGAGCACTCTCATAGTTATCCCACGCACCCTAACTGTAGATTTGTGTGTCAGTCTTGTGATTAGACCTGTTTGCATATTTGAATTCAAGAATCTGGCAGCCACACCAGTTAGTAAGATACCGGAAATGATTTACCTCGCGTGGTCGTGCGGTAGCGTCCTCGCTTCCCGCGCCCGGGTTCCCGGGTTCAATTCCCGGCGGGGACAGGGATTTTCTCTGCCTCGTGATGACTGGGTGTTGTGTGATGTCCTTAGGTTAGTTAGGTTTAAGTAGTTCTAAGTTCTAGGGGACTGATGACCATAGATGTTAAGTCCCATATGCTCAGAGCCATTTGAACCATGTGACTTACCTCGCTAATATATTAACTTGTGATCTTGCAATGTTAATCATTTAAATATGTTATCTGGACGAATGTATTCTCAAAATTTCATTGCTCTACATTAATTATATTTTTACAAATGTATTCCCGAAATTTCGTTATTCTACATTAATTATTTTTTGGTGTACTGGTTTTTGTTTCTGTCATTGTATATCCATGATCTGCAAACAACTATGAATGACAAGGAAGAGGGTACTTCCCATTGTAGCCATTATTAGGGCTTTCACGGAAGTCTGTGCATAAACAGCTTTGCTCCTTTTTCTCAGTAAAAACTTTTCTTGTGGGCTTGTTCATTTGGCAACCTGTTTCTTCTGCATTATAAATTAGTTGAGGTTTATCCAGTAAATCAAGATCCTCCTTAGTGTTTCTCAACAAGGAAAGAAGTCAGTCACGTCTTCTTTGCTCAAACTACTGCATCTGGCTAGGGAAAGCCCTTCCGCTTTTCTCAAAGACAAATTTTGATTTCGTTCTCTGAACCATTTTAGCCTCATTATCAGCCATTTTGTGGGCGCCTGGAAAATGTATGTTTTATTTTGTTGTATTCTGCGAATTTGCATGCAGCCCTCCTCACAGTATCTGAATAAAAAAAATGGTTCAAATGGCTCTGAGCACTATGGGACCAAACTGCTGTGGTCATCAGTCTCCTAGAACTTAGAACTACTTAAACGTAACTAACCTAAGGACATGACACACATCCACGCCCGAGGCAGGATTCGAACCTGCGACCGTAGCAGTCGCACGGTTCCCGACTGCGCGCAATAGAACCGTGAGAAAACCGCGGGCCGGCGTATCTGAATCCATCGGGAAGCCACGTGCGCATAACCTCAGGATTCTTCAAAAGAATTCTTTTTCTTGCCCTTTGTTAAATATTGTTCGACTACCTTTTACCTTTGCTGGAGAATCCTTTCGACTATGCAGTCGTCTTTTCAGACAAGAATGCGGCAACCCAAACAATTCCGCTGCATGCCACTGGCCTCTAACCTCCCGGCAAGCTTTAATTGCGTTTTGTATATCATCTTCGGTCCACAAAGTAAGTGTTTCTTTTATATTTTCTCATCTGCAACAAGAACCTGAAGCAAAATAATACAAAACGAAAAAATATAATAATTACAACGGTTCGAAACAAAAGTATTGACCTTTTTCACCCATACTGTATTGAAGACGTTCGTCGAAAATGCAGAATACTTTTTCTCTACATTCGTAGTCCTCTTTTCTGCTGTATATAAACATATTGTGCAACGAATTCTTAAGAAATGACTAGACGAATTATCAAAGATATATTGAGTGCAAAGCTATTTTACAAAGGAGAATATTTTCAGAACTTACCACAAACAGCACAAATATTTACATAACAACGAAAACACCTAACAATGTTTTTCAGTTTCCAAGTCACCCACCGAGTGCCAACAATCACCGCTACGTGGCAGCACTTCTCTCCTCTCACATTACACGAAAGCAACGGATCAAGGCAGTCAGGTATGTGCAGTATTTCTAAATTTCCGAAAAGTATTTCACTCAGTATCATACCCACTCTTTTTGTCAAAAGTACGATCACATTGGGCGTCAGACGAAATATGTGACAGCATTGAGGATTCCTTGGTAGAGAGGACGCAACGTGTTATCTTGGATGGAGAGTCATCGACAGACGCAGAAGTAACTTCGGGTGTACCCAGGGTCAAAAAGGTTCAAATGGCTCTGAGCTCTATGGGACTTAACAGCGGAGGTCATCAGTCCCCTAGAACTTAGAACTACCTAAACCTAACTAACCTAAGGACATCACACACATCCATGCCCGAGGCTGGATTCGAACCTGCGACCGTAGCAGTCGCGCGGTTCCGGACTGAAGCGCCTAGAACCGCAGGGTCACCGCTGCCGGCTACCCAGGGTCATGGAATCATGGAAACCGTATATTTCCAGATTCGTAATCGTTATATATTTATTGTATTTTAATCTTCTTACAAATAGTGTGTTGGTTCCCTTGATGTTCATGTTGTATTGTAGTGATTTCTCAGACAATAACAGTAGTAACCTCAGACTTTCCGCAGCAGATTCAGTTATCTACAACTAAGTACAGTCTGAGCGAAGACGTACAAATATTGTCAGACCTTGTTAAGATTTCAAACGGTGCAGTGACTGACAGGTTGCTTAAAATTTCAAAAGTGTAAATTCGTGCACTTCATAGAACGAAAAAACCTAGTATCCTATGAATATATTAAAGAGTCACAGTTGGAATCTGTAGATTCATACAAGTACTTAGATGTAACACTTAGTAGGGGCATGAAGTGGAACGATCACATAAGCTGAGTCATGGATAAAGCAAGAAGCAGACTTTGGTTTACTGGTGGAATACAAAGAAAATGCAATCAATGTACAAAGGGGATTGCTTACAAATCTCTCGTGCGACCCATCCTAGAATATTGTTCAAGTGTGTGGGACCCGTACCAAATAGGAGCTGCAGGAGATACTGAACGTATATAGGGAAGGACAGCACAATTAGTCACAGGTTTTTCTCGCCCACAAGAGAATGTAATTGAGCTGTTGAAAGAACAGATGGTAACTATCCCAAGAGAGTCTGTTAATAAAGTTTTAAGAACCGACTTTAAACGTCGATTATAGAAATATACTACAACCCCCACGCAAGCTCACCATTTTACCGGTGCGGATAATCCAGTTCACGGATTATCCGTTCACAGTTCAACGATTTTTGAAACAATGAAAAAGGAAGTCTGACGTATTCTGTTATAATTAGAACGAATTTCTCGTTTGCAATACAAATTTCTGGTTGTGGAAACGTAAATGACGAAAACAGCGATGTCAGTGAACCGAAGTGTGTTCACTAGAGGAAGGAAACGACGACGACGACGCTATTAAGGAGCCGGCGATCACGCACACTGAGGCACTGAAATGTGGTTGACCTGTTATTAGAGTATCAACGATTAAACCTGTTTGAGTCTGTCGCTGTTTTGACTCTCCAGAAAACTAGAACCATTGTCAAGGAAAGTAGTGAATAAAAAAAGAAGAAAATTGTCCATTATTCCCCGAAAATAATTTGAAAGATAGTGGTACGAAATACAGGGTGTGATGTCCTTAGGTTAGTTAAGTTTAAGTAGTTCTAAGTCTAGGGGACTGATGACCGAAGATCTTAGGTCCCATAGTGCTTAAAGCAATTTATTTATTTTAATTACTCTCCGAGACACTTCCGATATGGATTTTTGATTGAAAGTGGATGTTTTAGACAGTACACTTTCGTGCTGTTAGCAGCCACCCCCCTCCCGCCCCCTTCCCCCCTCCCGTCTCCCCCCCCCCCCCCCTCCCCCTCAAGGGTTGCATTACGTACAGGGTTGGAAAAAATATGGAAACACTGCGGGACATGTGCGCTTGATCATATATGCTGATGCTAGCCAACCTGCAGATTGCGCGCTGTTGTGTTTAATCATGAACGCCACCTGTGCAATGTCAGTGCGTTGGAAGTGTCAGTCGCGCGTAGTTGTGAGTGCATTATGTCGAAGCTAAGAGAGTTCGAACGTGGGCAAATTGTTGGTGCTCGTGTAGTGGATGCTTCCATAACCAAGGCAGCAAAAGTGTTTGGTGTTTCAAGAGGATCCGTATCGAAAATATACACCACGTACAGGGAAAGCGGAAAAGTATCATCTGCTAAGTCACAACGCGAGCATGAACGTGTGATGAGTGATCGTCACGGACGGTCACTTACGAGGACTTTGACAAAAGGTAAGAGTGATGACAGTTCCAGAACCACTGTAGAATTGACTGTCACACTCGCGAACCCTGCGAGCATCAAAACAGCACATAGGGAGCTCCAGACGCAGGGAATTGCAGGGCGAGATGGAGTTCTAAAACCACCCATCAGTGACGCAAATGCCCGTAACAGTAAACCGTGGAACTGAAGCTGTGAGAGTTAGATTTTGGAGCAATGGAACAATGTCATTTGATACGGTAAGTCTTGAACACTCTTTTCAACTTCTCGCTTAGTCTACGTCCTAAGAGCGAAATATGGCGGGGGATCGGTAATGGTTTTGGTAGCCATATTGTGGTATTCCATTGCCCTCATGGTGACTCCGCAAGGCCCCATTACTACCAAGGATTATCAGCCCATTTTGGCTGCTCAGGTTCATTTCAATATACACACATCAAAAAAAGTTTTGCATCACTCCGGTTTCCAGAACTCCTGAGGATATACGTTAACTGTGGATATTGTATCACAGACACAGTCCCTTTGACTGTCAAAGATGTCACTAAATCAGCCCAAAGATGTAAACAACCATGCATGAGCAGCCCCAATTACACGGAGAGGGTCCGACAGCTGATCAGTTCCAGTCATTTCACCAGGAAGGAGGTGCACGGCTCGTGTTGTCTGCAGTTCAACCATGCCTAAACCGTCAATACCGCGGTTCGATCGCGTCCGCATTGTTACTTTGTGGCAGGAAGGGCTCTCAACAAGGGATATGTTCAGGCGTCCCGGAGTGAACCAAAGCGATGTTGTTTGGACATGGAGGAGATACAGAGAGACAGGAACTGTCGATGACATGCCACGCTCAGGCCGCCCAAGGGCTGCTGCTGCAGTGAATGACCGCTACCTACAGATTATGGCTCGGAGGAATCCTGAGAGCAACGCCACCATGTTGAATAATGCTTTTCTTGCAGTCACAGGACGTCGTGTTACGACTCAAACTGTGCGCAAAAGGCTGCATGATGCGCAGCTTCACTCCCAACGTCCATGGCGAGGTCCATCCTTGCAAGCACGACACCATGCAGCGCGGTACAGATGGGGCTAACAACATGCCAAATGGACCACTCCGTATTGGCATCACGTTCTCTTCAACGATAAGTGTCGCATATATCTTCAACCAGACAATCGTCGAAGACGTGTTTGGAGGCAACCCGAACGCCTTAGACACACTGTCCAGCGACTGCAGCAAGGTGGAGGTTCCCTGCTGTTTTGGGGTGACATTATGTGGGGCCGACGTACGCCGCTGGTGGCCATGGGAGGCGTCGTAACGGCTGTACGATATGTGAATGCCATCCTCCGACCGATAGTGCAACAATATCGGCAGCATATTGGCGAAGCATTCGTCTTCATGGACGACAATCCGGGCCCTCATCGTGCACATCTTGTGAATGACTACCTTCGGGATCGTTATTAATATACATCTGGCAACTCAAAAAAGGTATTTTGTATTACAAATTGCTTCCCTGGGATGTGTTCTTCGAGGCTGACATGTTTTGCCAACAAATGAGATGCCTGGAAGACAGCACCAACGAGCTTGGTTGGCAAACATACCTACCGCACATCTTCGAATCTGCAACGCTCTTGTGTTTACCTTTCTTGCCCTTATCGATCAGCCACCAAGAAAGTTAGTCTTTGTTTTCTTTTGTTTTGCTTGGCAATTGCTGCTCGACGTAAATTACGTTCTGCTGAGGCACTTCATTTGCACTGCAGTGATACACAATTACTCTGTAATTCACATTTAAGTGTTTCGTAAAGGGTTCACAGAATTGCTTCAATTTCTCAACCGTCCCACTCGTTTGTGAAGCTTGATAAAAAAGAACACCAAAATCGTTATGTGCAAGTTCTAATCTCTCTTATGTCATTACGGTTGTAATATCATCCTTTGTCCAGTGGTGGCAATAAAAAGTGTTTGCATTTGGAGCAGACAGATGGTTGCTGAAATGTCGTGGAAATGACGTGCCGTAGTGAAAAAGCGTTTGTTTTAATATTTCGTCCCCAACTCGTCTCCCTGCCCCCTCTCCACTCCAACCTCAAGGGAAAAAGAAAACATCCGTGACACTCTCTCCCCAAATTCGATACACTACAAAATCAGCTGGTTTCTTTCAGTGATGTCGATGTCCTCGGTCGGTCCCGTCAGGTAAGGATCGCACTGTGCTCAGTAATATTCCAGGAGAGGTCGAACAACCTTAGTCCAACCAGTCACCTTAATAGACTTTTGGGGCTTCCAAAAATGGTTCAAATAGCTCTGAGCACTATGGGACTTAACATCTGAGGTCATCAGTACCCTAGAACGTAGAACTACTTAAACCTAACTAACCTAAGGACATCACAAACATTCATGCCCGAGGCAGGATTCGAACCTGCGACGTAGCAGCAGCGCGGATCCAGACTGAAGCGCCTATAACCGCTCGGTCACAGCGGCCGGCGGGCTTTGTAAAGGTTTTGTTAATAACCCAACATTTGTTTTATCTTCGCCTTGAGATTCTGTAAATATTGGCAATGGACTGCTCCGATTCCAATTTTTCTCTGGATTTGAACCCTTCAAGATGATACTGTACCATGATTTCGTTGTTTCCTCACGATGCCAATCTCCTCCAACTATCTACAAATGACGTGATCCAAACTACTAGTGAAAGAGAATTTGATAGTTTACATCTCTTTATATAGAGTGAGCGACGACAGTACGGGCGGGACTGGAGTCTTAAGCAACACAGTGCTATTCGTCGCATTACCTTTAGCCAAATATGTGCACGATTCGCTACTGATGAAGAAACAATAAATATTTCACATCTGGTTCAAAATGTTCAAATGGCTCTGAGCACTATGGGACTTAACATCTATGGTCATCAGTCCCCTAGAACTTAGAACTACTTAAACCTAACTAACCTAAGGACATCACACAACACCCAGCCATCACGAGGCAGAGAAAATCCCTGACCCCACCGGGAATTGAACCCGGGAACCCGGCCGTTGGAAGCGAGAACGCTACCGCACGACCACGAGATGCGGGCTATTTCATATCTGTTCGTAGCTATCAGACAGTACCGACAGCTGCCGGATTTGAATCCCTGCCAGGCAAAAGTCATTTTATCGTCTTTTCGCGTTCCAGTATCATGCTATTGGTAAACATACGTAATTTCTGACGGCGTCTCATTGTGCTTAGTTAACAATTCATGTAGGTACTGAATTCTACTTCCTGTACATCATCTCAATTTTACTTCTTGGCGTTTCACACTTGCGCGCTGCATTTTATTAAATACCTTTCACTATTACTTCTCAAGACCAATATAAGCTTCATGGGGTTGTCAGTGCAGTGCTAAACATATCATCATTTATGTCCATGGTTTCGACATTTGGCGTTGTAAAATAATACTGATGAAAACTTCGATATTTTACGTCTGATTATGCCTAGTTGAGTGTCGATCAGATACGCAAGGCTTGTTCGGTTAACAGTGGACTCAAATTGAGATCACGAACAACTCGTCACGTCATTTAATGAGTGTTGTTTATGGTCAGACGACTGTACTGCAAAGGGCTTAGAGGACCTGCAACATAGCTACATCATGTTGGTTGCGTACTGTCAGGTGCGACCTCCACATTGGGATTCAGAGGTGGGCAGCTTTTTGTGCTGTCACCGTACACCTACACTAACGGCGGGAAAAAGGCGCAATTTCAGGCAGTAGTTGCGCAACGTAAACGAAAGTTGGTAGGAGTGTTTCTACATCTGAATGATAATGCCTATTCAAATTTCGTACCAATCACATAATAGTGGCGCTAGCAGCGCCACTATTAGGATACAAATCAGGTTTGTTTAATATATGTTGTAATGGTCGTGAGCGTTACTTACTTTTGAGATTGGACATGGTGAGTTGATACTAGACGAGAATACCGTTTAATGTGATAAAGACGCCATTATCAACACCTCGCTGAAGCTGAGCATGTCAAGCAATAGGGCTATGAGAAGCTGGATGTTCTTCCTGCAGTATCGCAGAAAAAACTTGGCAGGAATGTAACTAGTGCACTTGATTACTGGCAGCAGTGGTCACTAGAACGTACGGTCGCAACAAGACTGAGCTCCCGACGGCCACGTGGCGCTACCTAGAGAAAAGACCGTCACGTTCGGTGCCTCTGGCAGCAGCAGTTGGCACCACAGTGACACAATGGAACTGTTTCAAATTAGTTACCTCAAGGACAGCTCAGAGCCATTTGTGGCTTCAGTGGTGTCGAACAAGAACTCATTGGAGAGCGGGGTGGAGGTCTGTTGTGTTTTCTGATGAAAAATGGTTCTCACTTGGTGCCAGTGATGGCTGTGTGTTAGTTAGTAGGAGGCCAGTTGAGAGCCTGTGTCTGTTTGCTAGACAGACTAGGCTCACTGCTGGAGTTATGGTTTGGGGTTCGATTCCATATAACAGCAGGAGCACTCTCGTGGTTATCCCACATACCCTGACTGTAGATTTGTGTGCCAGTCTTGTGATTAGACCTGGTTGCATGTTGGAATTCATCAGACTGGCAGCCACACCCCATAGTAAGATACCGGCAATGACTTATCTCGCGCATACATTAACTTGTAATCTTGCAATGTTAATCATTTAAATATGTTATCTAGACGAATGCATTCTCAAAATTTCATTACTCAACAGTAATTATATTTTTACAAATGTATTCCCGAAATTTCGTGAGTCTACAGTAATTAATTTTTGCTGTTTTTGTTTCTGTCATTGTATATCCACGATCTGGAAACAACTATGAATGACATGGAAGAGGGTACTTCTCATTGTAGTCATTATTAAGGCTTCCTCCAGTTGAATTCATGGAGACACCCCAGGAAGAATGATTGCTTAAACATCACTTAATCATCACATGCTTTAATTAGTCTAATATTGCCCTTGCGATCGTTACGGAAATCCTGTGTAGGTGGTTGCAGCGTATTCCTAGATCCACCATTTAATTTTGTTTCTTAAAACTTGCAAGTAAGGTTCTCATGATAGTTTGCATCTGTATTCTAGTGACTGCCGGTTCAATTTCTTAAGTTTTTCCGTGACACTCTCCATGGCTCAAATAAACTTGTGACCGTTCATGCTGCTCTTCTCTGTACACGCTCAGTAATCCCTGCTAGTTCTGTGTGGTACGGGTCCCACACGTACCCAGAACAACCACCTCTGGCCTTAATAACGGCCTTGATACGCCTGGGCATTGAGTCAAACAGAGCTTGGATGGCGTGTACAGGTTCAGCTGACCATTCAGCTTCAACACAATACCACAGTTCATCAAGAGTAGTGACTGGCGTATTGTAACCAATGGCACCCCATACCATCACTTCGGACGATACGCCAGTTTGGAGATGACGAATACACGCTTCCAATGTGCGTTCACTGCCATGTCGCCAAACACAGATGCGACCATCATGATGCTGTAAACAAAACCTGGATTCCTCCGAAAAAAATGACGTTTTGCCATTCGTGCACCCAGGTTCGTCGTTGAGTACACCATCGCAGGCGCTCCTAACCGTCATGTAGCGTCAAGGGTAACGATCCGTTACAGCCATGCGGGTAAGATGCATGTCATCTCGACTGCTAGTGATACGAGGCCGATGGGATCCAGTACGGCGTTCCGTATTACCCTCCTGAACCTACCGATTCCACATTCTGCTAACAGTCATTGGATCTCGACCAACGCGAGCAGCAATGTCGCGATAGGATAAACCGAAATCGCGACAGGCTACAATCCGACCTTTATGAAAGTCGGAAACGTGATGGTACGCATTTCTCCTCCTCACAACGTTTCACCAGGCAATGCCGGTCAACTGCTGTTTGTGTATGAGAAATCGGATGGAAACTTTCCTCATGTCAGCACGTTGTGGGTGTCGCCACCGGCGCCAACCTTGTATGAATGCTCCGAAAAGCTAATCATATGCGTATCACAGCATCTTCTTCCTGTCGGTTAAATATCGCGTCTGTTGCACATCATCTTCGTGGTGTAGCAATTTTAATGGCCAGTAGTGTACATTACAGATAACTGCATCGTGAACGAAAACTCTGAAGTTATTATTAAAATTGTCTGCAAGATCATTAATATACGACATGAACAGAAAGGGTCCCTACATAGTGCCCTGGGACACACCTAAAATTACTTCTATATTTGTTGAGGACTCATCGTTCAAGTTAACAAGCAACATCTTCTGTGAATACCTAGGTATCTCCCTTCCCACCTACCTGCCTAACTACCTAGGTAACTGACTTCCTACCTACGTTACCTGGACGGCTCGTTAGCGGTCCAGCAGCTAGGCTCTCACCCGCCAACTCCAGCCGCCCTGAATCAGCATTCGCCGCGCGTCGCCAACGCCCGCACCCGCCGCTGTCCTATCTTTCGTTCGTCGCCACAAAACTTCTCTCCGCCTTTCGTCCTCTTTTCTTTTCCCTCCGCCCTTCCCCCTTCCTCCTTCCATCCCGCTCCCCCTTCAGTCTTCCGTCTTACAGACAGCGCGTTGGCGAAGTAGAATAAACTTGAGCTTATTCGCCGACGGAAGGTGGACGTGCAGCCAGCAATAAACAAGTAAATCCAATTTGTTCGGCTAAAAGGTACGCCCTTACGTAAGCAGATTCGGGCCGACGCGTCCGCATCCGAAGCAGAAGTGAAGTTTCCCGCTTGTGCTTAAACCGTGGAGTTGGTGGAAGTGACGAGGAGGTGCTCTTCTTATCACGTCATATCCAACCTCGACTCTGTAATTTCCTTGTCTTGAATTTCACAGTGATGGGTGGGAAGAACTGCGACTACCGTTCTACACTCACAATTGGTACCACTCGTGTCCCATTGACGAAAATTCGCTGCACCCCTTTTCATAAATGTCTCACTGGAAAATATTAATATTACAAAGAGTCAGCATTATCTAACAAAATTACATAAAAACTACTGTGTTAGAATTAGACTGGTTGGCTACTAAATTAACACTTCATCGTTAGAGTACTACACAGTAAAACTTTAGAAATTGTTTGGTAAATGAGTGTGCAGCTGGATTCAAATTTCGCGAGTTGGAATGGCGCAAATTAGTATATAGCCTGGAAACTGAGTTAGTTCAGCTTACTAGATATTCGATTTAAAACCACATTGATTCTTAATCGAGTGTGACAGTTTTTCCAAAATATGGAAAAGTTTTACAAATACCACCACTAGTCACAAAATTTGCTGGCCGCACCAGAATAGACAAATCGATGATCAAATGGAAACAAGCTTAATTTGACCGCCAATCTTGTTTTTCCGCACTGTTGACTTCTTTGTGATATGGTGCTTCAAGTCACATTTAGAAGTGTGTGAACAATAGCTAACAAGTTCCCAAGGGCCATAGAAATGTAAGTACCTGAACGCATCATAAGAAGACAGTCATGTCTCAAGAACAAAGTGAGTGACATTTAAAAAAATTTTCATGTCGACAGCAGATCAACATACAAGGTAACATTGCATCTTATAAGGTTATCCTACTTTTTCTCCACATGATCACCACAGCACATGCCAATATATATCCCTCATATATATATATATATATATATATATTCCTGGAAATTGAAATAAGAACACCGTGAATTCATTGTCCCAGGAAGGGGAAACTTTATTGACACATTCCTGGGGTCAGATACATCACATGATCACACTGACAGAACCACAGGCACATAGACACAGGCAACAGAGGATGCACAATGTCGGCACTAGTACAGTGTTTATCCACCTTTCGCAACAATGCAGGCTGCTTTTCTCCAATGGAGACGATCGTAGAGATGCTGGATGTAGTCCTGTAGAACGGCTTGCCATGCCATTTCCACCTGGCGCCTCAGTTGGACCAGCGTTCGTGCTGGACGTGCAAACCGCGTGAGACGACGCTTCATCCAGTCCCAAACATGCTCAATGGGGGACACATCCGGAGAACTTGCTGGCCAGGGTAGTTGACTTACACCTTCTAGAGCACGTTGGGTGGCACGGGATACATGCGGACGTGCATTGTCCTGTTGGAACAGCAAGTTCCCTTGCCGATCTAGGAATGGTAGAACGATGGGTTCGATGTCGGTTTGGATGTACCGTGCACTATTCAGTGTCCCCTCGACGATCACCAGAGGTGTACGGCCAGTGTAGGAGATCGCTCCCCCACCATGATGCCGGGTGTTGGCCCTGTGTGCCTCGGTCGTATGCAGTCCTAATTGTGGCGCTCACCTGCACGGCGCCAAACACGCATACGACCATCATTGGCACCAAGGCAGAAGCGACTCTCATCGCTGAAGACGACACGTCTCCATTCGTCCCTCCATTCACGCCTGTCGCGACACCGCTGGAGGCGGGCTGCACGATGTTGGGGCGTGAGCGGAAGACGGCCTAACGGTGTGCGGGACCGTAGCCCAGTTTCATGGAGACGGTTGCGAATGGTCCTCGCCGATACCCCAGGAGCAACAGTGTCCCTAATTTGCTGGGAAGTGGCGGTGCGGTCCCCGACGGCACTGCGTAGGATCCTACGGTCTTGGCGTGCATCCGTGCGTCGCTGCGGTCTGGTCCCAGGTCGACGGGCACGTGCACCTTCCGCCGACCACTGGCGACAACATCGATGTACTGTGGAGACCTCACGCCCCACGTGTTGAGCAATTCGGCGGTACGTCCACCCGGCCTCCCGCATGCCCACTATACGCCCTCGCTCAAAGTCCGTCAACTGTACATAGGGTTCACGTCCACGCTGTCACGGCATGCTACCAGTGTTAAAGACTGCGATGGAGCTCCGTATGCCACGGGAAACTGGCTGACACTGACGGCGGCGGTGCACAAATGCTGCGCAGCTAGCGCCATTCGGCGGCCAACACCGCGGTTCCTGGTGTGTCCGCTGTGCCGTGCGTGTGATCATTGCTTGTACAGCCCTCTCGCAGTGTCCGGAGCAAGTATGGTGGGTCTGACACACCGGTGTCAATGTGTTCTTTTTTCCATTTCCAGGAATATATATATATATATATATATATATATATATATATATATATATATATATATATATATATATATATATAAGAGGGAAACATTCCACGTGGGAAAAATATACCTAAAAACAAAGATGATGTAACTTACCAAACGAAAGCGTTTGTATGTTGATAGACACACAAACACACACGCAAATTTCAAGCAATCGCAACCCACGGTTGCTTCATCAGGAAAGAGGGAAGGAGAGGGAAATACGAAAGGATGTGGGTTTTAAGGGAGAGGGTAATGAGTCATTCCAATCCCGGGAGCGGAAAGACTTATCTTAGGGGGAAAAACGACAGGTATACACTCGCACACACACACACATATCCATTCACACATATACAGACACAAACAGACATATGTAAAGGCAAAGAGTTTCTGCAGAGATGTCAGTCGAGGCGGAAGTACAGAGGCAAAGAAGTTGTTGAATTACAGGTGAGGTATGAGCGGCGGCAACTTGAAATTAGCAAAGGTTGAGGCCTGGTGGGTAACGGGAAGAGAGGATATATTGAAGGGCAACTTCCCATCTCCGGAGATCAGAAATGTCGTACACTTCCCCAAATAACGGAACTGCCTGTATCATGTATTTTGTCCCACTGTGACACATCATTATGACTTTAATTCCATATTGTCGGGCTTGTTGGAAATGTACATCTTGAATACGATCCGACAGCGGAATCCAACAAGCTGCTCGTCAGTTGTGACGCTGGCACCAGATTTATAGCGTTGCTGACGATTCTCTAGCAACGTCTCACTGGAGCTAGCTTATCACTTGGAAACTGTGGAGGTTCTGAAATCAAATAGCAGACAGTTTATAATAAAATCTAATAGAGTCCGGGAAGCTGTAGCCAAAAACTGGGCGCCACATCTGTCCTCGTTGAAAAGAATGCGCACTGGAAGATGATTCGGCTTCAGGGCAGCATTGAGAGTAAACAGCACCAGAATAGCTTTCAGCTCACTTTTGCTGACGTCCGACGTCCAGTTCATGGGTTTATATTTAGTGCGGTGTTCAGCTCTTTCAGCATTCGTGGAAAGTAACATTTCGTTGACAATGTCATCTGAGAAAAATAACTCAAAACATTTTAAAATGTCACATGTGTATCCACTGAAAGCAGTCAGTCCTTGACGAATATGGACTATGTTTCCAGAATGAGATGTTTCACTCTACAGCGTAGTGTGCGCTTATATGAAACTTCATTGTAGATGAAAACTGCGTGCTGGATCGAGACTCGAACTCGGGTCCTTTGCTTTTCGTGGGCAAGTGCTCTACCATCTGAGCTACCCAAGCACGACTCAGGACCCGTCCTCACAGCTTCAATTCTTCCAGTATCTTGTCTCCTATCTTGCAAACTTCACAGAAGCCCTCCTGCACACCTTGCAGATCTAGCACTCCAGGAAGAAAGGATATTGCGGAGACATGGCTTAGCCACAGCCTGGGGGATGTTTCCAGAATGAGATTTTCACTCTGCAGATCACTCAGATGGTGCAGCACTTGCCAGCGAAAGGCAAAGGTCTCGAGTTCGAGTCTCGGTCCGGCACACAGTTTTAATCTGACAGGAAATTTCATGGACTATGTTCATTGCTGGTGTTTTATCAGTGGTTTACGTAGACTTTTCGTTTTCCATGACATTTCTGTCTCAGACACTAGTTCGCCTTTAAACGGCACCAAGATGTATTCGAAGTTGTCTACAGAGAACGACTTTGTCGCTGACGTCTGGGAAGCTGCTGAGGAACTTTTCTTCCGTGAAACATACTCGTTATTTGTGTTTTCAAAATTCTTCAGGCCAGTATTTTTCGGACGGATAGTTGACTGCTCTGTCTTCTTCTTGTTTTTCTCAATAGACGCATCTTTCTCACTTGGGGCCTCAGTGGAGATGAGTGTTTGTTTTTCCTAATCTGATGCAGAAGCGATAATGTCATCGGTAACGATGTCTTCTTCTTTGACGTTGTTCTCTACGTCAGGACCATCATATGATGATATGTCCAGATGTGATTCCATTGCCTGCATAACTCTGTTTTGAGTAATTCGTCAGAACACAAAAATAAAATGGAAGTTACGGAATAAGTACCACACAGTCCATTTGAAACCAAAACGTTCTTTTCAAAAATCATCCAACCAGATACCTATAGCAAAATGGTCGCTTATTACTAAACGTTCGTCGAATCGACGAGTCCACTTTATTCGTGGATACTACGCGTTAGTCGTTCAAAAAATCAACATTTACGTGTACACCTATACCGTCGTCAATTCGACGGGGTAACTTCGGGACTAATTATGGTTTACCTGGTCGGAGAGCGGCGTTAGCCATTTCCGCCGGCGGAACCATAGAGCCTACTATATTCAGCACTGCTGCGAGGGCGACGCGCCCCTCCCGTGCACAACAAGAGGGGCTATTGACGGGGAATGTATTCGTCGAATCTACCCCAAATACTATGTACTATGCTAGGGTTAATCATATTCCATCAGCGTGACTTAACTTATTATGACTATTCTCCATTATCCTTGTTCGCCTTGTGTTGATGTTCATCTCATAATCACTTCTCAGGACCCATCTGTTCAACTGATCTTCAAAGACCTTTGCCATCTTTATTAGTGAATGACATTATAATTCAGACAAAGTCCCTGGAACTGGCCATCTTGTTTTCTGTATTCCGCTCACCTGGCTCTCAGAGAAGACAGATGTTTGGTCTTTGAACCCACTTTGGAGCAGGGCACAACAGACCTTCAAATTAAGTGCCACAGTGTTAATTCCATATCTAAATGGTTTGCACTATTTTCCATAACAGTGAAAAACACTTGTGAGTCACTTTATCGACACCATTGATGTGACAGGATATGGTAAACTTAACACCTAAAACATGACTGCAAATATTCAAGTTAAGTGACACATTGCTTTTAGCATTGATCTATAACAGTAGAAAAGACATGTGTGTCGCTTTTCTGACAATACTAGTGTAATTTACAAGTTAATATACACTTGACACCTAAGTACCCGCCAGGTTACCCGAGAGCACTAATGCGCTGCTTCCTGATCTCGGGTAGGAACGCGGTTTTCCACATCCCACTAGGTGAATACCGGGCTGGTCCCCTTTTCCCTCCTCGGTACCATGGCTCGCAGACATCTGAACACATTCGCACTATTCCATGGATTACACTAGACACAGACAGTTGGGGTACACTAATTACGCCCTGGGGGTGCAGGGTGGCGGCAGAAAGGGCATCCGGCCACCCCTTAAATTAACCTTCCCAAATCCGATTAACTATGCCGACCCTGCGTCAGTGCGGGAACAAGGCCCAAGCAAAATAAATAAAGAAAGAATACACTTGATGCCTAAAACACTGCAGTGCGCCATCAAGTTGTCAGACTCTCATTTCCATTTCTAAATGTTATGCAGTATGAAATGTTTGTCATCTTCTGCTGATAATGCCAACTTGTGCTGTCGCACAATGCAAGGTACGTCACACTTCGATGAAATAACATCCTAAACAGTATTTTTAACATCCGCATTATATATATATATATATATATATATATATATATATATATATATAAAATGAGAGTTGCTATGTTTTCAACTATCCCACTTCCAACTATATATATATATATATATATATATATATATATATATATATATATATATATAGTTATATGGTAAATGTTGATATCTTGTATTCTCCAGTAGTACACACTGGACACCCAGTATATTATGAACAGCGACGACGCGTCGTGGCATGGGAGCAATGAGGTCTTGATAGGTCGCTGAAGGGAGTTGGCACCACATCTGCACACTCAAGTCTGCTGCCACGTTCAATCACATACCAAATATGTCCAATCGGGTACAGATCTGGGGAGATGTGGGGCCAGCACACCAACTGGAACTCGCCACTGTGTTCCTCGAAACACTCCATCACACTCCTGGCCTTGTGACATGGCGCATTATCTTGTTGAAGAATGCCACTGCCGCTGGGAAACAAAATCGCCATGAAGGGATGTAGGTTGTCTACAACCAGTGTACGATGTCCCTTGACCGTTATGGTATCTTGCACCAGCTTCACTGGACCCATAGGTTCCCAGGGTAGTGATCCCCAAAATGTAATGGAGCCGCCGCCACCATGCCTCCATCCCACAGTAGATGTCAAGGAGCTGTTTCTCTGGAAGACGACGGATTCGTGCGCTCCCACTGGCTTGCTGAAGAGGGTATCGAGATTCATCAGACCATGCAACGCTCTGCCACTGCACCAACCTCCAGTGCTGATGGTCATGTGCCCATTTCAGTCGTAGTTGCTATGCCATGGTGTTAACATCGGCACATGCATGGGTCGTCGACTGCAGATGCCCATCGTTAGGAGTGTTCGGTGCACTGTGTGTTGAAACATCCTTGTCCTCTGCCTAGTATTAAAGTCTTAGATCCGCCACAGTTCACCTCCTATCCTTTTTTATCAGTCCTCCCAGCCTTTGATGTCCGACATCTGTAATGAGGGATGGCCGCACAACCCCACGACATTTGGACATTGTTTCACATAGGTTTCACCACATCTTAAAGACACTGATCACAGCACTCCTCCAACACCCGACAAATGGTGCAGTTTCCCGAATACCTCCGCCAAGCCTCTGGGCCATCACAATCTGCCCTTGGTCAGTCTCAGGTAATTCGTGCGCCTTCCCCATTCTACTCACCACAGCAGACTCATGATACTACAAGCAGCATGTGTGTGTCTGACAAGCAGTCTTTCCTCGCCAGGTGACGCTGTTATCGCCTGGACGTGTTTATATCGATAGTAGATCGGTGGTCATAATGTTCTGGCTGATTAGTGTACATAGTGTCTTTGACGTAATTTGAATATCTTGGTTGAACATTTGCAAAGGCTTGTTTTTTTCCAAACAGCAGTTTATATTCTTCCTTCGTGATAACTGTTTTTGCCAGATACTCCTATCTGTGAAGTTTTGACTTTGACCTCTCCTATTTCCGGTTTTCTTTTGCATGCTTGTAACGCATTAACTGCACTTACAAAAGTAATTTCTGAAATGCGGAATTTTGTTTCTCTTTAATGCATTTCTTCTTTTTCTTAAGAACTGCAGAATAACTTTATTTGTTGTAACCAATCCTGTATGGCTACATCTATATTGTATTGGGGAGAACAATGCCCTGGATTGAAAAAAAAGTTCTTTCTACATAATATTTATATCGTCCTTGTTGGGGTCTGTGTTAGCAATTTCCACGTGGGTTTTATGCAAAACGTGACACAGCAACTGTTCTATAAGCTATCTGAGAGTTTACATTGGACAGATACGATTCATGCAGAGTAGAGTGGAGCACATTTAAATATAGTTTTGTGGTGTTCAGTACATTTAGACAGACTTCCAATGGGCAAATACATAATCCATTCTGCAGTTATAAGCCATACTTCCATCGTGGTAACAACACGTTCTTTAGACAAGGAAGACATAAAGTTTCTCATATATGCGTACCAGGAACGCGTCATATTCAAATGGTTCAAATGGCTCTGAGCACTATGGGACTCAACTTCTGAGGTCATCAGTCGCCTAGAACTTAGAACTACTTAAACCTAACTAACCTAAGGACACCACACACTTCCATGCCCGAGGTAGAATTCGAACCTGCGACCGTAGCAGTCGCGCGATTCCGGACTGAGCACCTAGAACGCATCATATAATTGATGACATGGGTACCATATTTTTTTCACCCTCGGCCTTTTGATCTGACATATAAATTTGTTGTATAGTTTTATTTTACAACTGGTAGCTCAAACACATTAAACTTTCTCTTCAAACTGCCTCAGATGGCGTTCGCATTGCGCACTGGGATGAGCTCAGATGGGATGCAATTTGGAAATTTGTGGTAAGTTCCTATAGGACCAAACTGCTAAGGTCATCGGTCCCTAGGTTTACACACTACTTAATCTAACTTAAACTAACTTACGCTATCGACAACACACACTCCCATAGCTGAAGGAGGATTCGAACATCCGACGGGAGTAGCCGCGCGAGCCGTGGCAAGGCGCCTTTAGACCGACTGGCTACCCCGCGCGGCCTCAGATAGGCTGTACTGGACCGGCCTGCATCATGCCGTCACAGGCTGCTATCGCGGTTGTTCACACTGTGCACCAGGCTGTGATGGAACAAAGGAGGAAAACAATTTCTCTGATTTTCCGGTTGTAAGAATTTTGAAATTTGTGGTAAGTTCCTATGACACAGTGACTTAGACCGAGCGGCTATGACGCGCGGCCCGGTTGTAAGAACTGTTTGTGCTATATAAGACTATGTCACAAGGTATTATGAACTTATTTTTTCCTTAAAAAATTTTCTGTCCTTATGGAAATCTGTTGTTACTTGAAACAACGGTCGGCCGGTGTGACCGAAAGCTACTAGGCGCTTCAGTTTGGAACCGCGCGAACGCTACGGTCGCAGGTTCGAATCCTGCCTCGGGCATGGATGTGTGTGATGTTCTTAGGTTAGTTAGGTTTAAGTAGTTCTAAGTTCTAGGGGACTAATGACGTCAGATGTTAAGTCTCATAGTGCTCAGAGCCATTTGAACCATTTGAAACAACATGTCTGAAATGTATCTTAGACCAGGACATAAGAGACTGACATTTCTCCACAGCTTCCATCAACTGTTTTTTTGGGTGTTTACGTTTTCAGTAGAGGTGCTCCCCCCTTGCCTTCCAAAACGCCGTCAAGAAGCGACGTCAGAGTACAAACGCCACTTTCAGAGTAGGTAGAGACTTTGAGAGTATCATGTCTTTCTGATGTCCTGTGCTCTTGTTTCTCGCATCGTCTCAGCACGAACCAAAATCGTAGCACACGTAGTGGACACTCTTTACATGATAACTACCTAAACAATGACTTTACACGACCATCTTTAAATTGATTGCAAGGAAGGGATGCGACAAACTGTTGAACCACACAATGCCTTTTGAAACATTACCATTGTTATCACGCAGTGAAGGTATTGATTGTGTCTTGCTACTGCTGTACTTTACATATGGCGAAAATCTCTTTGGATTTTCTGACAGAGTTCGAGACAGTGTTATGTTGTGGTAAGTATTAAAAGCATCTCACTTTGAAGTTCGCCTTGAATTTCGAGCTTCAGTAAGACGGCAACAGTCTGAGAAACTTGCAGGCTTTTAAATTTTTTGTCTTTTTTCGTTGCGTGACTCAAAAGGTCTGTAATATCGGTAATATTTATAGCATGTAGCGTTTTTGTGCATTAAAGCATACGGATAAAAAGAAGATGGAAGATATGTCTAAATATTATTTTGCCTAAAATATCATGAAATTTTTTGTCTATTTTTCGATTTAACAATAAGTATTTTGTATAAACAAATAATGAATGTTTTTCAGCTTAATGATGCATGAAGTGAAAAAATGAAATAATACACTACTATAGCAGAAATAGAAATAAATTTAAACCCATTTGTTTAAAATGGAGTAAAAATAAGGTCAGTTTGCTCTCATTAAGTGGCAGTAGCACAGAAATGTACCACGCACTAAACCCATCAGGGCACTTGGAAGGAAACTGAACCAGAACAGGTAATGCTGCTTACAGGGCTGACTATTAAGGAAACATGTTTGTTATCGTATGGCCCTTCAGCCAAGAATGGAGAACAAGCAACTAGTTTAAAAATAGGATAATATGTGCATATGGAACTTAAAAGTGCCGTAAAGATTGTGCTGGAATTGAACTAATGATTTGTCTGTAACATGGAAGGAAGCTAATGTTTTGCGGTTGCTTGTTGGTGTGGCATGATAAGGAGCAGACTCTTTTGTTGTAAAAGAAACAAAGCACACTTACGTTTTATAATGAAATTAATGAAATATGTGATGTACCAATTATAGGAAGTAGTCAGAATTAGGTAATGTAGCAAATGAAGTGCCAAAGAATAATGATGTATTAGTAGTTATGAAATGATCAGACAAAATATTAGGAGGAATAAGCAGCGATGGTTACAGAACCTGTCTCTGGCAGTACTTTATTTTGTGTATAATGAATTATTTAGGAATAAAGGACTCACCAAAAAGCAGAAGCGCTGCGTCATCGACAGATACGCAAACACGTACTGGGCGGGGGTACTGGGACAGGGGACGGTGCACACGTGCACACACACACTATTGGGTGGGATGTGGGGGGACAGCGACTTACCTTAGGTTTAGGCCAGGGAGGTTACGGGAGCGAAGGATGTGCTGTAAGGAAAGTTCTCGTCTGCTCAGCTTCGAAAAGCTGGTGGTGGTGGGGAGGATCAAAACGCTGTGCAGTGGTTGAAGCAGAACTGGTATATAACATGGCTACTTTTACAGGTGGCCTGGGCTCTAATGAGGTAGGATAGAGAATGACATACTTAAAATATGCATGTATATACTAATGTAAGGATTAAGTTTCCTTTCCATATCAAAATGAGTTTCAAGAACCTGCCTACCAGTAAAGGATGTTGAGAAATGATTGCTGGGCACTTCCAGAATTATGGACGAGGGTGATTGGAAAAGTATAAAAACACAGTGAGAGGTACACAGTGAGTCTGAAACAAAGAAGGATGTTCTTTCTACAAGAATAACCTTTTGAAGTGCGAAACCAAAACTATTAACTATTCAAAAAACTTACACTTTTTTTATTCACTGAAAAATGGGCTAATTTTGAAACTCTGTCTTACCATTTGATTTTGTATTTGGAAAATTTATATTTTTAGTAATGTAAAAAGATGACCAGTGAAAGTTCTTACAGTATATGTGGTTCAGATATTTAAATAGTCGAAATGACTGAAATTTGCTTAATTTTTGTAGAGCTTGTAACAATGATTTGTAACTATTTATCTGCCATTGAATTGTCAATACCTGTACGTATTATTCAGTGTGTGTGGGGGGGGGGGGAGAGGGGGGGGGGGGGAGAGTGTGTGTTTACGTAGCCAGCTGGAACGACACAACCTGTTATGACTGCACTCCTGCAAATAATTTTTTTTTCCTTTTACTCATTTTTCACTTTTCATTCAAGCATTTACATAGTGCATACGTAGTACGTATCTTAACCTATCAAAACATTAATTAAATTTTGCCTCATATAAATTTATTATTCAAAGTATTGCTTTCAAAGTGTTGCTACAACCCCCCGAGTTCAGAGGTTGTAATATGTCACAACTACCGAGAGGTATGGTGGGGGAGGGGGGGGGATGGGGAGAGATGACACGCCGAAGCCTGCAGAGAAACACAGGCAAGTGTGTCACTAACTTTATTACGTCGAAGGTGCAAAGCGGGCCCTTTGCTGAACTCGGTGATGGCGCCGCTCACGGCGTCAGTGCTGACATCTGCAGCGTCGGCGACCGGTTGGCCAGCCTTGCAGACGTAGCGCTCCTATTCACGCCACGTACAAGTGGCCTCCGCGTGCGTAACTAGAAGTACCATGTGGGCCATTTTTGACCCATACACATTTTAACGCAATTCGATATCAGTAACACCAATTTTCAGACACTAAATAGTTTCTGGGCGTGCCTTGACATTATTCACGACATGTTGGAGTATATTACAACACTTTGTGCCAAAAAGTACGCTAAATACGAAGAATTCGGAGGTCAGGCGATACTTTATATCAGCGCGGCTTTCCATTTTAAAGGGACTGGCGACATGCACACCTATGGAGTAACACTGGGAAGCTACAGGGTTACACATTACAGTATAATGGGAAAGCTGCTTTCCGCCCCTCCTACACTGCCGTCTGAGGCACTGCTAAAAGTTCTCTTACACGGCAGATGTCAGGCGCTGCGCCCCTACGGAACATTACGACTGACAACTTCACCTCTGTGAAACAAAAAGGAACAAGCTTAGCTGGCACTCTTCAGAGGTCACTCAAAGACGTCCGACCTGCGACGCGAAGTGGAAAAGACGCATTGTATGCAACATACTTGCAAGTCAGACGACAGTCTTCTCACAACACACAAGGGGAAAAGAAAAAAAATATCCTTATTCTGAGAACAATGATTCTGGATGTCAGATGACTGAGAATACTGAGAAGAAACTTACAGAAACGGTGAGGTTTTATAATGAAACTGCCAAGCAAAAACTCTTGTTGAATGTCTGAACTGTGAGACCGTCACTGCTTAACAGCTCTGTCAAGTCTGTGTCCCTATATATTTCCAAATATTTATAATTATAGACTGAAGTTTTTTGTTCTTATGTTTTAGTTCCTCGATTACAATAAGCAAGAAAACACGCAAAGCATTTTAGTCACCTGCTGCGTTTTAGAATCTTTCACAAAAGCTCGGTACTTAATTTGTCTCTAAAAGTAAAAATACTATTAGTACTCAAATAAACAATAAGTTTTGATTGTGTTTCAACCTTTTTATGAAGAAAAGCATTGTAATACTGTTTTACATACTTGTTTTAATGAATATTGATGAAAGACTGGAATTTCTTCTGTAAAATTCAAAATAAAACAAGTTTGTTACTCAAAATTTATATCTGACAATGTACTATTCAGTTTAGAGGCAAAATTATCCTTTGGTTACACTTTAGAGTCTTCCTGAACATACTGACAACATAGCGGCAATCAAGACACCACTCAAATATGAATAAAACGGTGGTTTCCTACTGTGGGTCAAAAATGACCCACACGGTACTACCAGGGATACGGCGAAGTCCAGCACTTCTAGTGTTAACTGGGCCTGTGGCCAGTAACTCAGCTAACTGCTCCCTCAAGCGCAACTCGTGGACCCCAAATAGAGCGCCGAAGGGAAGCAGCCGACCGCCGTCGTTGTAGTCAGCCTTAGCAACTCATATCGTCCGGTGCCCGCAGACAGCTCTGCAGACGGGAGGCCACGAGTTAGGTCCCCGGCGCCGCGCCTGCGGACGGCAGCTTGCGGTCACCCAGAGAGCGGAGCCCAGCAGCCGTCTTGTTCCTCGCGCCGGTGCTGCTCCAAGGTACGCTTGCCACAACAATGACGCGTCAATGCAGCGGAGGTTGGAGATAGTTTATACGGGCCGGCTGCCCGCCAATATGCATCACCAAAAGGTCGTCGTGGTTGGCCTGCAACTTAACAGTCCTCATTCTCTCCGATTCTAGATGCAGACAGAATGGTGACACGACTGCTTGCTTTGAGCCTCCGGGCTCGCTTATTTATACGTCTTTTCCCTACGCCTCTGACATAGTTCCTCTGCAGAGGTCAAGTGAACTGCTGTTTCAAAATTACGTCAGCTTCCCTCTGTCCGCTTCGGCCTCTATACACAGGTCACTAGACGCTGTTGTAACTACAACGTATGGGTTCTTTGCAGGACGTTGATGCCTTGTGCGGCCCTTATTACATCACATTTGCATACAGTGCCCGTCGGGCCGTGCCTTCTAGCCTGCGAGCGATGTCGTAAAACTGCCTCGAAGAATAATTTTCAAAATATCAACGTCGCCCGCGCCTGCAATACGATGTTCCAGTCGCTCCAGCAACTACCGCTTCCAGCCATATCTGCGCGAGACTTAGGAGAAGTCCCCAAATCTTATTTTTTTCTTTATTGTCATTTTGCACCTCATACAAGGTGGGCTGACAGCGGAAAATTTTACTCCGCTCTTCAGCCACAAGCAGTGCAATAAGAGATAAAACCGATGAAGACAGAAAAGTAACATAATGGTGGTTAAAAAACAGTAGATACAGTAATTAAAAAACATGAAGCTGTTCACACTCGACGAAAAACCAGAAAACTGTCGGCACTGTGCACAAACACTGATGATTTAGACGACACACGTGAATGAAGGAGCGTGGGCGGCGAAAAACACTGAATCACAAACACGACGGCACACACACTAAACAGATGGCGATGATCTCTAGCGCGCGAATGTCCACTTAATGTGTGCGAGTCCGAGGACCTGCCAAGAGGGGAAGATGGTGGTTGAGGAGGGAGAGGGGAGAGCAGAGATGCCAATGGCAGAGGAGATGGGGGGGGAGGAATGAAGGTATGGGGGTAGGGGAAGCCCGGGGGAGGAGGGAGGAGGAAGGGAGGAGGGAGGGAAAGGAGAGAGAAGGGAGAGAGGGTGCCCTGAGGAAAAAAAACACAGGAAGTGGGAGAGGAGGATCAAAGTTCATAGGAGTGGTAGATGGAGGGGAGGAGGGCATCATCATGGAGCGAGAGCTGGCGGAAGCCACCCCGGGAGAGGGTAAGGAGAGTGGAGAAATGGAGAGCTGGTGGGATGTGGCAATACAGGTGCGGCAGTGGACGGGGGTGGGAGAGGATGTGAGAGACAAGCTCATGAGGGGGATCTAGTTTACAGGAGGTGTAGAGGATCCGTATCCATTCAAGGAAAAGGAGGAGGTGGGGGAACGAAATAAGGTCATACAGGATCAGCATGGGGGAGGGGAGACAGATGTGATAGGCGAGGCGAAGAGCATGGCGTTCGAGGATTTGACGGGATTTGTATAAGGTAAGAGGGGTGGAGATCCAGGCAGGCTGGGTGTAGCAGAGGACAGGGCGGATGAGGGATTTATCGGTGTGGTGGATGATGGAGGGGTCCAGACCCCATGTACGGCCAGAAAGGAGCTTGAGGAGCTTCACATGTCCGCGTATCAGTCCATACTTGGCCACATGGAGAGATCACAAGTAACTCTATCACCCCTCCCCCTTTTCGAGAACGCAAAGTCCACAAAAAAACCCGGTCAGTATTAATGACTTGACAAACTAACAATCCCCAAAAAAACTATAAATATCCCTATGGCAATAAAAATACATAATCCCTGATGTCCCTTACTCCGAGGAACGTAGGGAATGATACAGGAGACCCGCACTGCCGACTAGGGAAGGTCGTAGTGGAGGTGGTTTGCCACTGCCTTCCTCCGACCGTAATGGGGATGAATGATGATGAAAACAACACAATAACACCCTGCCATCTCAAGGCAGGGAAAATCCCTGACCCCACCTAGAATCGAACCTGGGACCCCGTGCGAAGGAAGCGAGAACGCTACCGCAAGACCACGAGCTGCGAACACTCCCTGAAGTACTAAACCAAAATAAAAAAACCAACAAATTACAATACAATTATACAACCTACTTACGCTACCTTAACCTACACGGTACATCTACATCAATACTCCGTGAGCCACCTGACGGTGTGTTGTGGAGGGCATCTTGAGAACCTCTATCAGTTCTCCCTTCTATTCCAGTCTCGTATTGTATGTGGAAAGAAGGATTGTCTATGTAAGGGCTCTAATCTCTCTGATTTTATCCTCATCGTCCCTTCGCGAGATATACGTAGGAGGGAGCAATATACTGCTTGACTCATCGGTGAAGGTCTGTTCTCGAAATTTCGACAAAAGCCCGTACCGAGCTACTGAGCGTCTCTCCTGCTGAGTCTTCCACTGGAGTTTATCTATCATCTCCGTAATGCTTTCGCGATTACTAAATGATCCTGTAACGAAGTGCGCTGCTCTCCATTGGATCTTCTCTCTCTCTTCTATCAACCCTATCTGGTATGGATCCCACACTGGTGAGCAGTATTCAAGCAGTGGGCGAAAAAGTGTACTGTAACCTACTTCCTTTCTTTTCGGATTGCATTTCCTTAGGATTCTTCCAATGAATCTCTCTCTGGCATCTGCTTTACCGACGATCAACTTTATATGATCATTCCATTTTAAATCACTCCTAATGCCTACTCCCAGATAATTTATGGAATTAACTGCTTCCAGTTGCTAACCTGCTATATTGTAGCTACATGATAAGGGATCTTTCTTTCTAAGTATTCGCAGCACATTACACTTGTCTACATTGAGATTCAATTGCCATTCCCTGCACCATGAGTTAATTCGCTGCAGATCCTCCTGCATTTCAGTACAATTTTCCATTGTTACAACCTCTCGATATACCACAGCATCATCCGCAAAGAGCCTCAGTGAGCTTCGGTTGTCATCCACAAGGTCATTTATGTATATTGTGTATAGCAACGGTCCTATGACACTCCCCTGCGGCACATCTGAAATCATTCTTCATAATAATTCCTACAATAGAGATTGTAGATCCAATTCTTGATACTACATTACATGATAGCGTTGCTCACCATTTCCAGGTTCCTTCTTTTTTTCCCTTTTTGTAAGTTTAACCTCCTGTTTTGATGCCGATAACTGTGGTATCCCCTCTACCATTCCTTTAAAGGGTCTTACGTGACTGACGTGTATAACTGATATTTTAGTGGGGAACTTTATCTTCACATTGACAGGTAAGGCCATTTCCACAATCTGGTATGGTCCCTGGTATTTTGCTAAAATTCTTTCATTGTCCCTTTTGATGTATAGAGACTAGTGACCATTATCCCTTGCCCCACGGGGTACTGCGGCAATTTGCTCATGCGTCTGGTTGCTCCTGGCGTTCTAGAGCCTTCGTATTTGCCCTTTTCACCTTCCTCCAAGCTTCCCTAATTCTTCTGGCAAACTTCCTCACCGACTCATCATCCAGTCCTAATTTATGAATCAAAACGTCAAAAGGAGATATGTATTTTCCTGCCGTGCAGCAGTATGAAACTTCAGATTATATGCACACAGACATATGGTAAACAGGTGTCTCAGGTGTCTGGAACCTGTGTAGCGGTTCAATATCTTTGCAACTGTCTTGGGCACGAGTTCTGTTCTCCAATTCGTCTGCGGATGGAACGGACTCGTCCGTAACATCGTTTCACGTGATATGCGGCATAGCTGCTTCATAAAATCCCAGACAAAATCCGTACCTTGTTCCGTAATTATGGTCTCAGGCATCTGAAACTTTAGTATCCAGTTGTTTACTGGCGCCTGCGCTACGGTACTAGGCCGTTGGGCTGGCATCGGTACCAGCGCTAAAAATCGAGAAAAATTATCGATTGTCGAGAGACCAGACCTATTTCCTGCAGGTGTTTTATTAAATGGCCCGAGTATATAGAACCTCAACATAGAAAATGGACTGGACACGCTTCTGATAACCCTGTTCCTCCACCAAAATTGCTCTGTTACACGTCTGTCTGTCACACGTAGCCCACCATGACCTGACAACAAGTGGTCTGAGCTTGCCGTAAAACTTCCTTCCAAAAACCCAATGGAACCATCTCACGTGGTCTACACCTCACCGTTCTACACAATAAACCCTCGTGTATAAGGAAATGTGGCTGTGACTTGAATGCCTGGCACTCCTCATCCCTTGCCTGAGCCTGCTGCTACTCTTCAACGCTCTACCCTAGCGCACTTAACCTTGCTATCCCACGGCTTAATGAATCTGCATTTATGTGACTACGAAGGCTTTCCCGGCGTAATAATTGATAATATTCTTCTCGGGTATGCAACCGGATCATAACGTCTTCATGACACAATATTTCCGCGGTCCATCTGGCCGCCATCTTCAGGTGAGAGTGCTGGTGCACGATCTCGCAGGAACTGACTTCCCAGCGCAAGCGGCGGCCCCTATATCGGCCGCAGAAGACCCAAAACGCGTGCGCGAGAAGGTGCTCCCAGCAAAAGGCAGAAAAGCCACCGATTTGCAGATATCTTCTGGTGGTTCCCAGGGTCCCATCATGCCTACGCACACGGACCGTTACCTACATGCTTCTAGCTGTCATCCATCGTTCCAGCGTACGGGAGTCCTGCGGACGTTGGCGAGAAAAGCTTATGCCATTTCAGATGGAGAAAGCTTGACACAAGAATTGGACCATCTTAAGTTTGTGTTCAAGCAGAATGGTTATACAGATAAAAAGATCCGTCGTGCTTTCAGGTTTGGACCTTCGCCTGAACCACCAGAAGATATCTGCAAATCGGTGGCTTTTCTGCCTTTTGCTGGGAGCATTTCTACGAAGATAGGAAGAATTCTGAAAAGATATCATATCAAAAGTATTTTTCGTCCGCCAGCCAAGATTAGAGCTCTTGGCTCTGTTAAGGATGACTTGGGTTTGAGGAGCCCGGTGTGTACAAGCTCCCTTGCCACTGTGGGAAGGCTTATATTGGTCAGACAATCCGGACCATTCAGGACCGATGTGTTGAGCATCAGTGGCACACACGGCTGCTTCAGCTTGAGAAATCTGCAGTGGCGGAGCACTGTCTCACCGAGGGACACAGAATGCTATACGACGAGACACAAATGGTTGCCCCTGCATCTCGCTATTGAGACTGTGTTTTAAAATAATCCATAGAGATTCGTTTATCTGACAATCTTATTAATAGAGACAAAGGTTATCTTTTAGGTAAGACTTGGGACCCGGTGTTATCTGACATTAAAAAACAACGGTCCGTGTTTCGATCGTCGGAATAAAATTTTTTTAATTTTTGACAGCGATATCTCGATTTCGCCTGTTTCCACCACTGGCGGCGCGATATGTCTTCTGCGCTAGAGGGCAGTTACGGCACCTTCTCGCGCACGCGTTTTCGGTCTTCTGCGGCCTATATAGGGGCCGCCGCTTGCGGTGGGAAGTCACACAAAAACATAGAACACACAAACATAGTACTCCCTGAACTTGAAAAACAATAGGCGACCGCCGTCAGGGTCAAGTTCAACGGAGCCTACACTGCACTGGTGTCAGTATACAACAGCCCTAAAAACATTATAACACGCGACATCAGCACAATACTCAACATATCACCGCGCGTAATAGCCGCTGGAGATCTTAACGCAAAACACCCGGGACTGGAACTCACGAATACGAAACTGCAACGGCAAGAAACTATACGAACACGCACTAGGACGAAACTACATCACACTAGCGCCGACCGAACCGACGCACATTCCCTACCGGAGGGGACACAGGCCAGACGTGTTAGACATGGCCCTCATCAAGGGCATAGCAACGACACTCAACGTTGCTGTTGAAAACGATCTGCCCTCAAATCACCAACCCATTGTACTGTACATTGAAGAAACACTGCAGCACATGGAACAACGCAGGATGTTAGACTACAGGCGCACGAATTGGACCCAGTTCAAGGAAACGCTTGACAGTCGCATCCCACCCACCCACGCGATTAACGAGGCAGCCCAAATTGACGAGGCAGTTGAAACCCTCACCGGTGCCGTGCAGGACGAAATAGCCGACACCATACCAATCCGCACGCCACAACAACACAGTGCAGCCCTGCCCCAAGAAATCCTGGGCCTAATCTCAATGAGGAACCGCCTCAGGAGACATTGGCAGCGAATCAGGCGCCAGCACTTCAAACAGCACATTAACAGGCTCCAGGGTATAATCCGGGAAAAAATACAAACATTCAAAACACAACAGTGGCACCAGAAACTCGCAGGGCTGGACACCACGCGACCTGGTGTGTGGCAACTAGCCCGACACTTCACCAGGGAGAAACTGTACACCCCCACGCTACAAGGGCCCGACGGACCAGCATATTCTGCGGAAGAAAAAGCGGAACTGATGGCCCTCACACTCGCAGCGTCATTCACACCGAACCTGGATCCCTCAGACCCAGAGTTCACACTTGCTACGGACCAGGAGGTCACACGCATCTTGGCCCAACCATCACGCAACAACATCCGACAAGCTAGTACAGCAGAGATCAAATGGGCCATCATGCATACCACCGCTAGGAAGGCCCCTGGTCACGATGGCATTCAAAACCGTGTCCTCCAGGAGTTCACGGACAAAGCTGTAGAATACTTAACACACATAACGAATGCCATACTCAAGCACCAACACTTCCCCGCCTTTTGGAAGACGGCCAAGGTCCTGATGTTCAGGAAGCCGGGGAAAGACCACTCCCTAGACCGGAGCAATTCGGTTTCAGGAATCACCACTCAACAACACAACTCCTCCGCGCCGTTGAATACATAACACACGGATACAACACAAACAAGGCAACTGGGGCGGTGTTCCTGGACATCGAAAAGGCTTTCGATCGTCTATGGCACAACGGCCTAATACGCAAATTTAGTGACGCAGGGTTCCCCGACGGGCTCGTACATCTCATACACTCATACCTCACGGACAGGAGTTTCAACACCGACGTGCAGGGCAAACAATCGACACGACATGGTATACAGGCAGGAGTACCCCAAAGAAGTATCCTAGGGCCCTTACTGTTTAACCTCTACATTAACGACCTCCCAGCTGCACATAACACGACGGTAGCAATCTACGCGGATGACACTGCCATCCTCGCGCAAGATTGGAAGCCGTCTAACATTAACTCACGACTACAGACTGCACTCAGAACGGCGGAGCCTTGGCTGGTCAAATGGCGTGTTAGAGTAAACGTCGACCAGTGCGAGGCCGTTCTGTTCACTAGAAGACCGAAGCAACTGCGCAAACACCAGTACTGCAACCCAATAACACTACACACACGCCCAATACGTTTCCGCGAGAAGGTCAAATACCTCGGTGTCTGGCTGGACAGGAAATTTACTCTGGGGGGACCACATCCAACACGTGACCTACAAAGCTAACGCGAGGCTCAAACAACTCTACCCTATGCTTAACAGGCGTAGCACACTGAACAGGAGGGTGTCTAGGTCCATGTACATGACACTTATTAGCCCCTGATGACGTACGCAGCCCCTGTCTGGGGATACGCTGCGCCAACTCGCCTGCTCCGTCTGCAGCTCATATAGAACAAAGTGCTCAAAATCATAAGCAACGCTCCCCGCTACACACGCATCGCGGACCTTCACCGGGAATACCGGCTAGATACCATCTTGCAGGTATTCCAAAAACTCTCCACACGACTGTACAATAACACGAGACACTCGCGCAACCCGTTTATTCTTTCTCTGGGTAACTACGACCACAACCATAGATGGAAGCATAACAGACCAAAGACATTACTGGCTAGGAACTAAACATCTATGGTCCATAGAACGCTAACACGACAGTACTGGCGACCCCCTGCAACACAGTTATTACTGGGAACCCAGATGTGCAACCAGCCGAAAATCAGGCAACCGCGGAGAAACCGTACTGTACACAGCACGCAAACCAGCCACACACACCCCCTACAGCGTCTGTGAGCCGATCTATGACCGATCGCCCACTAATCTACAACGACTTTGAACTGTTGCAGGGATGCAGCAACCGCAGTAAGTGCATCAAAAAGCTCCAACAACGACAAAGGTAACGATGCACGATACCTCGAACTAACACAACCACACATTGCATGCACTGTCGCAGATAGCAAGCCGCTACTGCCCTCACTACCAGTCCTACAGTCGCAGAGGTTTTTTTTCCCTTGGCTCTTGCCTAGGCACTTTTTTTCTTCTGCCCTTACAACCGCTACCCTTCAATCGTTTTCGACCAGTTCTATCTCCCGATGGACCATGTTAATGAGTAATCTTACCCAGACGCATGGACAACATCACAGCCCGCATCCTGTGACGCCTGATTCAAAAAACTAACACGTTTACGAAGGTGACAGTAGAACTTTTGGTTTGGTCACCACGTTGGTGTGGGCGAGGAGGCGCCCCACCCTTTATGAAAAAAAGCTGGGAAGTCAGTTCCGGCGAGATCGTGCACCAGCACCCTCACCTGAAGATGGTGGCCAGTTGGACAGCGGGAATATTGTGTCACGAAGACGTTATGGTCCGGCTGCATACCTGAGAAGAACATTATCAATCTGCATTTACGTGTGATCTCCTTGGCTTATGGAGCACCTCTTACTCGAATTCACTAAGCTTAAGTGCCCACAGAATTAATGTACTAGATGGCTCTTTCAAATCAAGCAACCATTTCAATGAGGCATGCTCTCTCACGACCTTAAACTTCCTACCACACAGATAACACCGAAAATATGTAATACCATATATGACCGCCAACATCTCTTCCTCCGTTGTTGAGTAGTTACGACCCGCCCTGTTTAACTGCCTTGAAGCGTAAGCTACCGGATGTTCCTGACCATCTACCATCTACCCCAAAACACAACCGACTGCCTCATTTAAAGCATCACACGAAAGGATAAGCTTTCCTTGAAACCCAGAAAAACCAATACTCGATCTGCAACTAATATTTCTTTCAATTTTTCGAATACTTCCTGACATTCCTGCGACGAATGTAATTTCATCCCCTTCTCCAGTAGCTTGTTCAAGGGTTCGACTATTTTCTCAAGTCTTTCACGAACCTTCTATAACAATTACAGAGGCCAATGAACGCGCTTAGTTGTTTGTGGTGTCGGATAATTTTCAACTGCGTGGATCGGCCTGTACATCACGCTCACTAATCATGTGTCCCAGATAGTTAACTTGAATTTGCGCAAAATGGCACTTGTCCACACTTAATGTTACAAGTGTCGACCATAGTGTACTACAGGCATCCTCCAAACGCCTCACATCCTCTGGTAAATCCATTGGACAGACAATTATGCCATCGAGATAGGCTAGACAACTTTTTGGCATTAATGCTCTCAGTATCCCATCTAACAACCGCTGAAAAGTTACCGGTGAGTCGGAATACGCCGTTTCCGGCCTGACTTCAGGCCCCACCTCCATTGATGGTATTCACTTATGTGGTCCATAGTTATAAAGAACCAACACTGACCCAGTTTATCCAAAGTTTCCGTGATGTTTGAAATTGGACAAGCATCTAAAATCGTTCGCGCATATAGGCATCTGTAGTCACAGCAAAATCTGTATTTACGTGTTCCGTTCTCCGACATTTTTGGCACGATGACAGTATTGGTACTCCAGGGACTATCACTCGGTTCTATGATCCCATCCCGTAGTCGCTATTCAATACATTCTTCTACCAATGGTTGCAGCTGCTTTGCTATACGGTAGGGCTTCCTATAACTTGATGCACTATCCCCTATCGGTATGTGATGTTGCATCAGCGGGGTTGCTGGTAACCTTCCGTTCACACAAAATAAATCACTAAACTTCAACAACAAGTTCTCCATAGCTAATCGGTCACTGTCCTTCAAATGATCTACTTCCCCTTGTAACATTTCCTTATCGACGGTTTGCTTGTGGCTTTCCTCTAGGCTCGACCTATCCAGTTTCTCATCTTCCAAGACTTCCAGAGTGGTTCTTATTGCACCCTTTGACAGGGTCACCTCCCCTCCGCCGAAGTTATCCACACTAACTGGAATCATCTGTTCCTCATTAATGTCACTCACTTGCGCTTAACTCCTGCGGATAAAACAATGGAACTTCATTGCTTAAGAGCATTTCAACCACATATAATGTTTCCCTCGGCAAATCGGTATCCACTGAAACCCACACTACCTTTCCCGCACCTGCTGGTATTTTATCCTGCTGATCAATCTTTTATTAAAATGTACGCAGATTAGTTGGTCTCACCCCCATTATAGGTGAACCTTACGCCAATGCCTCAGTTGCAACTGTTTTCCCCAGTTGAAACGAAGTCCCACTGAATTCCATTTTGCTGTGTAAAAGATCGAGAAAGTCTACCTCGATAACCACTGAATAACCTTCGCCCAAGAACGGCAACACCCCCATGCGTTCGCTAAACTTAGTTTTCCGGACTGGAAACCCAATGATTCCACGCTATTGTAGCCAACCCTACGTAACCTATACCTTGGTGGCCCCAGTCTCTTCTTTCCCACGACGTCCAGACTTATAACGGACACATTCGCACCCATGTCCACCAGAAATCTCTGTTTTCTGCCACTCACTAAGCTCACCAAGCTGCATTCCGTCTGTGAGCTGACTTACGTTGTGTTACAGTCTATCGGGACTGCCTTCCGATGGTTGAAGCAATCCCGTCTGCGTTTAACGGCTGCTTGTCTTGCCGTTGCTTTCCACCCTTCCTGTCGCTACACTCAAGTGGCCGAAGGCCCACTATGCCACACGCACAGCACTCTGGTTGCTTACGCTGCTTCCTTACATATTCCTCCCGACCACATATATAATACCTGCCTTCACGAGCGAACACGCGATAGTCAACTCTCTGCTTTGTGGCCATATTCGCCTCCTCTATAAGTGTTGCGATCCTAAGAGCTTTCTCCAAGTCCTCTGGGTTCTCCATCCGGACCCTCCGTGACATTTCAGCGTGTGTAACAAGCAAAAAACGTCCACCGCTATGTTCTCTGCCTCCTGTAACAGTAACCTATTAGCTTCTGCACTGTGTGTCAGTACATACGTCTTTGTGTTCAGCTTACGGATTCTATCCAAGAACGCTTCCACATACTCGTTGCAATGCATCGACAAGGTACCTAATTTCCCCCGAAAAAATTGCACACTGTTCAGCTTCTGGTTCCTCTGGTACAATCCCAAGGCCCACTCTTGGAACGTGTGTTCTTTGCTCAGTGTCTCGTGGTAGACGACACATGATTTGGCGTCCCCCGCCAAACACATATTAGCAATATAAAGGATTACTTCACCTGACCACCCATGTGAAGTGAACTCCTGCTTTAACAATTTCGCAAATTCAATGGGAAATTTAACTCTGAATTGTGCAACAAGCTTGAATGGCTCTGTGGTTGTGACACGAAAAATGCCTTATTTTGTTTTCCTTGTTTATAATTTGTAGATTTTTCATGGTCTAAACACGGAGTCTGTGACATCCAACACCCCCATGACAACATCAGAAAACACGAACTTTCTTCAGTCCATGTAAGTAACGTTTTGAATATGGCAAGTCTGGGCAATGTAAATACAGCTACCCAATTAAACAGTGAGTACAGAAGGCCCATGGCATTACACAACCAAAAAGTTTCCGATAATAGGTACATATTGAATCTAATTATTAACTGTATTTGTCTCTGTGGTGCGTTGGAACTTGCCCTTAGAGAACATGATGAGACTGAATCATCTTCCAATCCTGGTGTTTTTCGTTCCTCCATTAATTTTACTGCAGAATTAGACTCTATATTAAAATCGCATGTAGAGAAAGCTACAGTTTCCAAAGGAACCTCAAAAACCATCCAGAATGAACTCCTCCAGTGCATGCTTCAAGTCTGCCAAGAGGAAATTAGAAAGGAAATTAAGGATGCTGAGTTTATGGCCGTAATAGCTGACGCAAGCAGTGACGTAGCCTGTGTTTTCCAGATGGTTACAGTACACAGGGTGTTACAAAAAGGTATGGCTAAACTCTCAGGAAACATTCCTCACACACAAAGAAAGAAAATATGTTATGTGGACATGTGTCCGGAAAGGCTTACGTTCTATGTTAGAGCTCATTTTATTACTTCTCTTCAAATCACATTAATCATGGAATGGAAACACACAGCAACAGAACGTACCAGCATGACTTCAAACACTTTGTTACAGGAAATGTTCAAAATGTCCTCCGTTAGCGAGGATACATGCATCCACCCTCCGTCGCATGGAATCCCTGGTGCGCTGATGCAGCCCTGGAGAATGGCGTATTGTATCACAGCCGTCCACAATACGAGCACGAAGAGTCTCTACATTTTTACCGGGGTTGCGTAGACAAGAACTTTAAAATGCCCCCATAAATGAAAGTCAAGAGGGTTGAGGTCAGGAGAGCGTGGATGCCATGGAATTGGTCCGTCTCTACCAATCCATCGGTCACCGAATCTGTTGTTGAGAAGCGTACGAACACTTCGACTGAAATGTGCAGGAGCTCCATCGTGCATGAACCACATGTTGTGTCGTACTTGTAAAGGCACATGTTCTAGCAACACAGGTAGAGTATCCCGTATGAAATCATGATAACGTGCTCCATTGAGCGTAGGTGGAAGGACATGGGGCCCAATCACGACATCACCAACAATGCCTGCCCAAACGTTCACAGAAAACGTAGAGCAAGAGTCGCATGTCAACACAAGCACCGAAGTCAACAATACCTTCCTTCAATTGGGCCAACTGGCGGTGAATATAGGAAGTACAGTACATACTGACGAAACTAAAATGAGCTCTAACATGGAAATTAAGCGTTTCCGAACACATGTCCACATAACATATTTTCTTTATTTGTATGTGGGGAATGTTTCCTGAAAGTTTGGCCGTACCTTTTTGTAACACCCTCTATAGGTACATCATTAACAGAAAACCAGTTGAAAGATTTTGGGACTTCATAGCAATAGAAAAGCATGATGCCCAGTCTTTGGCAACGTCCATCGTCGAACAGATAAATAATCATTTGGGGAATTGTCCACACGCCGCGCGGGATTTGCCGAGCGGTCTAGGACGTTTCAGTCATGGACTGTGAGGCTGGTCCCGTCGGAGGTTCAAGTTCTCCCTCGAGCATGGATGTGTGTGTTTGTCCTTAGGATAATTTAGGTTAAGTAGGGTCTGAGCTTAGGGACTGATGACCTTAGCAGTTAAGTCCCATAAGATTTCACACACATTTGACCTTTTTTTTAATGGTCCACGTAAGCTAATAGCGCAAACATATGATGGTGCAGCAGTCATAAGTGGTTCGTCACGTGGCGTGCAGGCTCTTGTTAAGGAAAAGTTTCCCAATGCTTCATACATTCATTGTTATACCCACCAGTTGAATCTCATTATGCTTAAAGCCGCTTCCATTAATAAAAATGTGCGAATATTCTTCACTAAACTTCAGGGACTTTGCAGCTTCTTTTCAGCATCTCCTCAAAGAACAGCAGTTTTCGACGAAATACATAGTACGAAAACGACTGCCACGTTCAGTGCCTACTCGTTGGAATTTTCAGTCAAGGAGTGTCAATAACGTTTTTGAATACAGGGAAGATATTCTCACGTGCATGAATAATATGAGCCAGGGGGGAAAATCTGTGTAATGAGAACACGATACTGCAATCCTGTGGCTTAGTAACAATTTTGAGAGACGAGAAGTTCGTTTTTTCATAAAATCATGATCCATTTGGATATTTTGTATAACCAGCTACAAAAAAGGGATACTGACCCAAATTACGCACAAAATCGTCTGACCGCTTTTGAGGGTGAAATTGCGATCATTAGGGAAGGAGTGAGTGAAAATTCAACAGGTTTAGACGAGTACCATAAAATTGGGAGAACTGAAGATGGCGCAGCGGTGTGTAATCTACTGCGGGAGGCAAAAGAAGTATGCGATATCATAAGTTACGAGGCAAAAGAAAGATTCAAGTTCACTGGACACCTACTTGCAGCCTCTCTCCTTCTACCAGAGGAATTCGCTACATATTTTATTTATTTATTTATTTATTTAACCTGATCAGATTAGGGCCATCAGGCCCTCTCTTATATTGGACCAGTGTTCCACACATGCAGCATTTCACACATCAGAGTTACATCATGACAATAGTTTAAATGAGAAAATTAGATTACTCTAGTGACTATATGAATAAAGAGTAGTGACTAAGACCTAATAAAGTAAATGCGGAAGTATTTTTACAACAGGTGCTATACATACAGATTATGATAAAAGCAATATTAATAAAAGTAAAAAATCAAACGATAATGATAAACATGACTAAGACCTAATAAAGTAAATGCTGGCAGTATTTTTACAACAGGTGCTATACATACAGATTATGATAAAAACAATAATAATAACAGTAAAAAAGTGAAATAATAATGACAAACATGAGAAAAATTGCTAATAGTAATGAAGGTTTGTGCAGATGTACATTAATGTCTTGGTGTGTAAAGTAGATGTTTACTAGTATAGCGAGTTTTGGGGAAGGGAGATTTAAGGAAGGGGAAAGAGGGAAGTAATGAGGTGAAGTGCTTTCATGTACAGAGGAAGGCATTACTGTTGCTTAAGTAGATACGTCATTAACTGTTTTTTGAAGCTGGACATGTTTTTAAGTTCTCTAACATAACGGGGGAGGTTATTCCAGAGTCGGATTCCCGCTACTGTAAAGGACTTGGAGAAGGTGACTGAGCGATGCAGTGGAACGGAGAGGATTTTATTATAATGGGAAAGTGTGTTTCTGTCATGTTGTTCCGACATGAGCGTTAGGGACGAGGAGAGATATGAGGGACAGTGTACATTTATAAGGCAGTAGGTGAGACAGAGTGTATGGAAATCTCTGCGTTTGTCTGCACGCAGCCAGGATAATTTTGCATATGCTGGTGAAATGTGGTCAAAAAGTCGAACGTCACAGATATATCGGACGCAGGCATTCATGTCCAGTTCTAGACGTCGCGAATTTTCCTGAGAGGGGCTTTGTAGGATAATATCGCTGTAGTCAATGATTGGGAGTATGGGCGTTTGTATTAATTTCTTTTTCAGATCGAAAGGGAAGAGATTTTATATTTTTGTAGGACATGAAGGGATACTCTTCCAGTTTGCCAGAAAATTCTTTCAGAGCTACTATTGAATGATACTCTTTTTTCGAAGCAAAGAAAATTCGAACAGAACTCTCTGTTCAAAAGCAAGTGTGGAGCTTTGAGCTTTCTGGATTACATAACAGACAATAACCTTTGTGATACACTGAGCGAATCTGTGAAGCTCCTAAAAGCGATAATTACAATTCCAATGACCACGTCAGAAGCAGAACATTGTTTTTCTTCGCTGAAACGCATCAAAAACTTCTTACGGAATACTATGGATCAAGAAAGACTATAAGCACTCGCGATGCTCTTTATTGAACGAGACCTCGTTTTAGGAATTGCAGACTTCAATCGAAGAGTGATTGAAAGATTTGCAAGTATGAAGGAAAGAAGATCAGAGTTCCTGTAAAAGTGATCACCACCACATCCAAATTCAGAGATAAAATCGAGCGGCGTTGGCATCAGTCCTGCTGAAAAAGGTTAGTAAGGCATGCCTACCACTTTTTGAGTATATAGAGCCGCAGTTTTATTTTAATTCCTTTTATTCTGCAAAAGTAATACTTCTTTCTGTGTACACCTTTTGGTTTTATTATGAGTAGGTGCAGGAGTACACAAGCGAGCGGTCTGTATATATCAGGCGTCACAAAAACATGAGCAGTGTACTGATTTTCTCACTTTTGTTGATGTTTTCCTTCGTGAGCAAAGTGCACCACTATCTTCTTTGGTCTCGAGCCGCCACTGGTGTGTTGTATGTATCTAGCAGGTGAAAGGCGGCTGGAAGACATATTTGCTGATTCTCTAGATATGAGAAACATCTAAGTTGACTTTGTAAATTAAAGGATGATCTGTTGTATCAACCAACGTCGGTTTTGGCGACTGGAATTATCACTTTCCTCTATTTTTTCTCGAATTTTCATGTAAAGGTTTCACAGACGATATAAGTTTCTCGTTCTCCATCGTTTACAGCACGGTCTACCTTGCTAAAGTTTTGAATTTCTAGAGAAATAATTTCCAATATATCTTCATAATTATCCTGTGCAAGCGATACTGCTATGAAAGTGATATTGCTATGTGCTTGATACCAAGATATATCGCATATGATATTCTGGTAAACCACATGAAAATACCTATGTTCCTGTAATCCCAGAGTCTGGAGATGGGTGTAGAAAGCAAGTAAGCAAGCACGTCAGGCTCAGAAACAGTACCATCTTTGTGCCGAGAGAACTGACCCAGCCTTTGAACAACAGTTCAGAGAGTGAACTTGGTCAGCTGACGGTGCTCTGGTCATGTGTCAGGCCAGTATGTGTGACGGGGCAAAATGACTTGTGACTGTCGGCTGAGGTGGACAACTGCCTAACCTCGTGGTAAGTATCTAGTGTTATGAGGAGTATATATGGCGCATATGCTATGTCTTTGTGGTATATAAACGAGTGTCTGGTGGTCGATAGTTATATGCAGGATGTAGAAGTGGTGATTTTGTATGGCGCAGGATACGAATTGTGTGTTTACTACATCTACATGGTATGTGGTGATATTGCCAGTTGGAGATCGGTTTCACACCAAAATTCTCAAGCTTTCCTCTACAGTAGCAGAGCAGAGTAATTGAGGAAGTGTCTTTCTGTATTTGATGACCTGTAGATCATTTCTGCAGGGTTTAACAATCAGTACAATAAGGCAATTTGTACAAAATAGTTTTGCCACTAAAAGTCTCGTCTGCAGAAGACAATGGTGGACAATGCTCCCATATCTGCAGCAGCAGCAGCAGTTTGACAGGTAAACTCAGTAAGAGGTAATCACAGTGCTCCATTAATTCACAAGACTTCCTTTGTGCTGGGGCACAGAAGCCTCTAAAGCCTGGTATGAAAACGATGGGAACAAGGTATCTACGGAAAGTTCTGAGAGTAATGTGATGTCTTCAGAATATAATCTCTGGTGGGATGCTGTCCCCCATCCACCATTGTGGCATTAGGACATCTCCAAACCAGCAGCTGTAGCACACCGAAAATTCCAGCCATTTTTCTCTTCTGTAACAGTGCTTCGAATTCTGTTTGTGGAATTGTTCTGATTTTGCCATTGTGCTTAACAGTGCTCTCTTTCCAAACAACAACAATGCTTTAATGATTAATGGTGTTCTCGCAAGCATGTGCAGACATGATTAAGGCTTTTGATGGTCAGAACATGAGGTAATGTTTACCTTTTCTGAGACGTATGTTGAAAGCAGTATGTTACGAGTTCCGGGAATGGTAACACATGATGGACAGGATACTCATTAGGACCATCAGAAAGAATGCATTCGGTGTTATTCTGGGATATTTTCGTAAAAAGGTCTTGTTAGGACATGAATTTCCATGCTGACAAGCTGAGACATCATGAAAGGAAAGCGTCAGTTAACTATTTCTGCGGCACTTTACAATTTCCAGGAAGGGTTGATATTTAATGGACGGGCTGTCCCATTAGGATCGCTAAGAATGCACCCTATGTTTTTCTGGGATATTTTCGTAAACAGTTTCTGAAATCATTGTAAAATATTTCCATAGCGTGTCTAGAGGGAGACCTGGCTGTTATTTACATAGACATGAGATGTAGTATAACAGCAACAACCTTTTAGCTGGCCTCCGAGGGTGGGTCGCTAGGCAAACATCTTGCTCAGCAATTGGCCGGTGCTGGATTTGCAGGTACAAAGGCAATGTGGCAGCACACCAGCCACGTGCTCAGCCAGATGCGTCTCATATGTGGGGCAGGCTGGACTGGTGTGCATGCCCAACAGATCTGGTGATCATTCCACCTTGGAGCTCTGTAGGGAACAGATCGCTGATATATCATGGTCGAATTTCTTAACGATAGTTCAAAAGTGTTTTTAGATGTAACAAATGTTTGTGCACGGCATTATTTCGGCTGTTTAAGCATTGTTGAGTTGGGTTGTTTGTGGGAGGAGACCAGACAGCGAGGTCATCGGTCTCGTCAGATTAGGGAAGGATGGGGAAGGAAGTCGGCCGTGTCCTTTCAAAGGAACCATCCCGGCATTTGCCTGGAGCGATTTAGGGAATCACATAAAACCTAAATCAGGATGACCAGACGCTGGGTTGAATCGTCGCTTCCTGAATGCGAGTCCTGTGTTTAAGTGTTGTGCGCGTGTTTGCAAATCGTTTTAAATGCATTATTTTGACAATTTACGAGTTGTCTGCATATCTGTACATCAGTGTACTACATTATTTTGGAAATTTATGAGCAGTTTGCAGATCTGCAGGCAATTTGTAGTGACCCCAAACACGCCTGGGCGAGTGTTTTCATCAGCGTAATAAATAAACTACATAAAATCCATCCCTAAATAAATTGTTCCAATCCCGCCCGGTTAGCCGAGCGGTCTAATGCACGGCTTTCCGGAGTGGGAAAGAGCGCCTGGTCCCCGCCACAAATCTGCCCGGTGGACTTGTGTCGAGGTCCGATGAACCAACCAGTCTGTGGATGGTTTCTAGGCGGTTTTCCATCTGCCTCGATGAATGCAAGCTGGTTCCCTTATTCCGCCTCAGCTACACTATGTCGGCGATTGCTGCGCAAACAAGTTCTCCACGCATGCATACAGCACCACGCAAACATGAGGGCTAAACTCGTCTGGTGTGAGACGTTCCCTGGGGGGTCGTCCACCGGGGTCTGAATCGCACAATAACCCTGGGTACGGTGTGGGGCGGCAGAGGGGTGGAGTGGACTGCAGTAGTCGTCGTGGGGTTGTGGACCACTGCGACTGCGGTGGGGATGGAGCCTCTCCATCGTTTCTAGGTCCCTGGTTAACATACAACATACAAATTGTTCCAACTTCCTGCTTAAAATAAATAAAGTACACTCCTTCCTCTCCAGCAGCTGGACACAGCCTGAGTCCCTTTCCCATCAGTTTTCCCATGACCTCCATCTCAGGTTAAATCATGGGAGGGGAGAAGGGGACGGACGACAGTGTCCTCTGGTGGCAGTACTCTGTACTATGTCAATTGGACTCCAGACCTCATTGTGAACACACTGAATGGATCTGCTGCCTATGACAACTCAAATTGTTTATATAAGCAATGCATGCAAAACTAAGACTTACATCCATCCTACCAAGCAGCCCAGCACCAAATGAGTCCTTTTCCCGCCAATTCCAAGGAAGAGGTGGTGGTCGGATGACTTCAGTTAGTGGAGGTAGCCCAACTGACCAATTTACTAAAGTTTTCTCGCCATTTTCTTAAGTTAGTTGAGGTAGCTCAGTTGACCTATTTTCCCGCCATGACGTCACTGTGACATTGCCACATCTGTCGCCACCATCTTGGGTCCATTATCTTGAATAAATCTGCAAACAACGCAGAGTGGGGAGATGCACTCTTTGCCCTACTACTAATGTTTGTATTGAGCATGAGCGTAGTGCCATGACTGTGTTGTACATGACGACGACGACGATAAAAGGGAGAGGATGAAATCTGGTGCCGGCGTATAGCCTGCTCCTCGTGGTTAGCACCAAGGGGGTGCCTTTTGCGCCCTACGAAAGGATGCCTTCCACCTGCTATGTCTCATCGGCGCTATACTTTCAGTGTATTACTCTTAAAAGGGGTTCTGTTAAATGAATTGAAGGAAAAGCGTGTGTGATGAAAACACCATTATCAGATACTTGACACTGAACAGAAAGGTGAATATAAAATCTGTATATAATAATGTACACATGTCATGAAATGAGTGAATGTCGACCCCAAGATTGGGTATTCACTTCGAGCAGGCTGTGCATCTGGAAAAAGGAAGGGCAGTGACGGATCGTGGCCTAAATTCTGGGGAGGCTAGGAAACATACTGGAAAACGCCTTTCCGTCCCTTATAATGTACGTATACCTCGCATTCGTAACACAAGCACCACGACGACGACGACGACTACCACTGCTACTACTACTGGCAATAATAATCTACGTCGACAGACATCTCCGCAGGTCACCGTATGGTGCATGGTGGAGGGTACCCTGTACCAGTACGAGTCATTTCCTTTTCTTTTCCACTACAAATAGAGTGACGGAAAAACGGTTATCTATGTGCCTCCATACGAACCTTAACCTCTCTATCTTCATAGTCCTTACACAAAATAATAATACACTACTGGCCATTAAAATTACTACACCAAGAAGAAATACAGATGATAAACGGGTATTCATTGGACAAATTTATTATACTAGAATTCACATGTGATTACATTTTCACGCAATTTGGGTGCATAGGTCCTGAGAAATCAGTACCCAGAACAACCACCTCTGGCTATAATATAGGCCTTGATGCGCCCGAGCATTGAGTCAAACAGAGCTTGTATGGCGTGTACAAGTACAGCTGCCCATGCAGCTTCAACACGATACCACAGTTCTGTAGGCGCCCCGGTAGTCCTGGTCTCCTACGGTAGACTGGATGGCCGAGCGGTGACCTCTCCAGTTGTCAGGATGCTAGTAAATGACTGAGGACGCGTCATAAACTCCAAAGACACATTATTAATTCATAACACCTTTATTCCTGCCGAGTACAATGTGGCTTGGTGATATCAATGACCTTCCCCGAGTCCTCGCTGACTCGTAGCGATGACACCAGATCCGGGCCACACAGTCTTGCTAGCGCAGCGCCACGTGCTGTGACGTAGCAGAGGAATGACCTTACTTCGGCTGCATTATACTGTTGAAATGTAAGGTTTCGCAGGGATCTAATGAAGGGTAGAGCCACGGGTCGTAACACATCTTAAATGTAATGTTCACTGTTCAAAGTGCCGTCAATGCGAACAAGAGGTGACCGAAACATGTAACCAATGGCACCCCATACCATCACGCCGGGTTATACTCCAGTATGGCGATGACGAATACACGCTTCCAATGTGCGTTCACCGCCATGTCGCCAAACACGGATGCAACCATCATGATGCTGTAAACAGAACATGGATTCAGCTGAAAAAATGACGTTTTGCCATTCGTGCACCCAGGTTCGTCGCTGAGTACACCATCGCAGGCGCTCCTGTCTGTGATGCGGCGTCAATTCCATATTCTGCTAACAGCCTTTGGATCTCGACCAACGCGAGCAGTAATGTCGCGATGCGATAAACCGCAATCACGTTACGCTACAATCCGACCTTTATCAAAGTCGGAAACGTGATGGTACACATTTCTCCTGCTTACACGAGGCATGCAAACAATGTTTCACCAGGCAACTGCTATTTGTGTATGAGAAATCGGTTGGAACTTTCCTCGTGTCCGCATGTTGTAGGTGCCGCCACCGGCGCCAACCTTGCGTGAATGGTCTGAAAAGCTAATCATTTGCATATCACAGCATCTTCTTGCTGTCGGTTAGATTTCGCGTCTGTAGCACATCATCTTCGTGGTGTAGCAATTTTAATGGCCAGTAGTGTAGTAATAACAATAATAATAATAATAATAATAATAATGACACTTTTATTTACCAACTTGTAAACTTGGCGTTTGAGCGTTGTTACTTGTAAAACAAAGTTAAATCGAAGATCCTTTTTCATCGCGAATCTTTCGCTCACATTGTCATACCATGTGTCTTGGTTTTCAAGAAGCCTATTCACAATACTGGTTTTTCAGTTGAGGTACATGCAAGAAGTGATAAGTAATCCTGGTGCGTACTGTTCCCCAAATACTTTTTTTGCATGTTTCAGACAAAAAGAACTCCTTTCAACTGATGTGCTTGTTGCAGGAATTGTAGCAATTAGACAAAACAGTTTGAAGGATTCTAGAAGAATTTGGTCCATTTCGTCATTTAGACCTTTTATAACGTCACCGAAACTGATAGTGTGAAATGTTTCTTTATGCTGGGAAGAAAATAGTCTCCAATTCTACAACAAGTGCGAACTACTGAAGGACGTACCAGACGTTTATAATAAATGAATCCACATAGTCTACAACGTATTGCTGGTCATAATTGACGAACTGAGTAGTATCGCCTAACTGAAGGAAGAGCAATTTATCATAATGTGAAAATCTTGTTTCCAATTGTATTACAACATTACCGTATCCAATATCTCGAAGCACAGCTCCTTGTATTTTGCCATCAATGGATTACCAGTGTCTTCATCCATCATTGCAGCCATATACACGGAAGCTTCAGCTTGCGAATTAGTTGAGCGTTTCGTGGATTTTAAAATGTCCGCCAATTTATCTTCATTTCCTAAGTTTTTCATTAAGCTATGCATTCTGAGACAGCACTGTTGCAAAACTAAACACAACTGGTTTATTTCTAAAGTGTATAGAAAAGCAGTTCAGTCTTTAAAAAAAATGCTTTGAAAAATACGTCAAAGTCTATATGAAACCGCAAGCTTCTCTTGTAATCGTTGCACTAAATCCTGAACCCCGGACTGTTTTATTGTATGACAGATATTATTCTGGCATTATAGTATTACCTGGCTTCATTGTTAGAAAAAATGTGTTTACCAACAATACCGTCGAGAATTGTTCTACGTTTGGAAGACCCATGGAAGAAAGCAGAAATACCCTGAAGCGTATAGAAAAAAAAAATACTTCATGGTTATATACAAGAACAGCTCTGCTGCAAAACTAAATTTAAACGATATGTAAAACAACGAGGAAAAAGCTTGAAGGGGGGAGGGACAATTTCATGTATCTTATTTTGCACACTCAATAAAACAGCACCAGTTCTAGCTTGGCTAATGTCATGAAAACCAAGAAAATGTTCTTGAATGTCGCCATAGGCGTCCACTAGTCTCACAACAATAAAGCGTTGTGACTTGACTGAAATGTCGTTTGCTCCGTCCACAACGCAGGCACATTCGTTCGTTCTGTATAGTTTTGGAAAATCCCTGCAGATAACCCATTTTCTTTCAGTGTGGTTTCAAATCTCCGTTTCTGTTTATCACAAATTTAAAAATGGCTCTGAAATATTCGTGTTGGCTCCTGAAATGTTCGTGTTGCAGGGAATCTTCTGTCTCATCGTGACCTCTGTAAGACAGCTTCCACTTGTACAAAGATTTGTAACATTCATTAGAATTTTCATGTCGTCTCGTTAGCTTTCACTTTGTTGTCTGATTTCCATCAGTTTGTGATGTGCGGTACCTTAAGCATCTTTGAAATGCTGAACACTTGTTTGGATAGTTATTTATACGAAAGAAAGCAACCTAAATGACCATTAGAAGCAGCATGCCGTGCTAAATCTCTAAACAGATTCTTCAGATTGCCGCAACACTCTGCAGACTCTACAGTTTTTCTTATGCTTAAGAGCGAACATGGCCAGCAAAATAGTTCTTTGTGGAGAGAGCACATAACCACTTGTGCTGCGCATACCACGAACTTCAGAATGCACATGTTTTGAAGTTACATTGATGTAGAAGTTGTAGTTCTGGGGTTGGATGTCCTTTTTTTAAAAAATTAAATATCATTCTGTTTCACATTTCCTTCAAGGAAATAATTATATCCTAACTCTAAAGCATTACATCAGTACTAGTACAAGGCTGAGGTTCATTCTTATTCACTGTGCAGATGACAAGTAACGGAAGAGCAACCTAGTGAGGTGACTCCACAGCACGGGCCTCCCGTAACAGAGAAGTGCACGGCAAAATGGCTACAACAGCCTGTACCCCTCGATTCTGTAGGACGTCATGGTTACAATGGAAATCGAGTGTTTAAAGGCGGTCTGGTTTCCCTGCCACATGCCTTGCAACTATGTCTGCTTTAGCTTAGGGTCAAGCTTTCCCACTTTGACTTGCTCTCTAGTGCTGGCGGTTTAGAAGAAATAACACAAGCTAAAATCTTCTGCAATGGCTGACACAGATAGGCAATTGTTTTAATGTAAAAATAATTATTGCTACTACTGCTACTACTACTAGTACTACTAGTACTACTACTACTACTACTACTACTACTACTACTTGTCCCACAGAAAATTAGGACATCCAGCTTCCCTTGCCTCTTCTGATCACCTGCCACTGAAGAATGCATTTAGCGGTAGAACATGAACGAAACAGATATATAAGCTGCATAGTGAACCTAAGAAGTAAGAGGAAATCCCTGTGGTCATGAAGTTTCCACTCTATTTCACCGGATGTTTGTCAACAAACAGTCAATGTAGAAGAGCTTTTCTTAACCAATGAATTGGCTTCATATCTCCTAGCTTCTTTTGATGGTGGTGGAAAAGAAAAGGCACAAAATCTGCTTCGCACAAAGCTTTTAAACCTCTTACAGACACCACACTATTGGACAGTAGTACAGTAAATGTGACTGGTGGGGGCTTCTTACTGCACAGATTCGTTTTGTTGAGTGGATGTACCTCCTAAGAGATCTGGGACTCGTTTATCCATTACAATAAGTACAATAAAATTGTGACAGTTATGTTAAATGGATATTCAGATGGACGGAAGACTACCAAGTCCATGGAGCACTTGAGGTGGTTGACCAAAAAGCAGTCCTTGGAGGTTCCATTTAGCAGCAGCAATACACAAACAGTTTCACAACTAAATTGTCTATTGATTGCAAAAAGCAAGGGTAGACTAATCGCCATGCTGATGACAAAATGCAATGAAAATCGAATCGCCTCCAAGCAGACAAAATGATAGTACGGATGGCAGATACCCTGGCTTCATCTCATAAGAAAAATCCAATTGTAGGGGGAGGGGGGGGTGGTGATGGACCATTGGTCATAATGATGATGGGCCTCCAAACTCCCCCCTCCCCCAAAGTATATTTTCCTAAAGTTGTATAGAGGTAGAGCACCTCAGCTCCTCCAGCATAAGGGAAGTGCAGTGAGGAAAAGTGTTGCCAACCTCATACTCCTTCTCTATACAGTGAGTGGTTGCGACTCTTCATCCACATTATTCAACCAAGGCAAAGTTAAATTTCTCAAAACCCTCTCCAAAAATTCAGATCTCGAAACATGTATTACTAAATTTACTGATCCTTCAGCCATCCAAAGGGAATAATAGCTGCTGATGAGAAATTTCTGATTGTCATTTGTGGTGGTAACCACCCAACCAAAATACTCAACAAGCTGAGGGATAAGCAGTACGTGATAAAGCTTGCGAGGCATCACCAAACACAGCTTTAATCTCTCTCACAGAAGCTGCAGCTCAACAACACACTTCAGAGTTTTCCTTCAGGTGCAGCAGTTGATCGGAAACCACTTGGATCTAGAACAGGGGGAGGGGGAGGAGGAGGAGGAGAAAGAGGGGGGGAGGAGGAGGAGGAGAAAGAGGGGGGGGGAGGAGGAGGAGGAGGAGGAGGAGGAGGAGGAGGGGGGGAAGAGGGGGAGGAAGAGGGGGGAGGAGGAGGGGGGAGGAGGAGGGGGAAGAGTGGGGAGGAAGAGGGGGGGAGGAGGGGGAAGAGTGGGAAGGAAGAGGGGGGAGGAGGGGGAGGAAGAGGGGGGCAGGAGGAAGAGGGGGGAGGAGGAGGAGTAGGAGTAGGAGGAAGAGGGGGGAGGAGGAGGAGGAGTAGGAGTAGGAGGAAGAGGGGGGAGGAGGAGGAGGAGTAGGAGTAGGAGTAGGAGGAAGAGGGGGGAGGAGGAGGAGGAGGAAGAGGGGGGAGGAGGAGGAGGAAGAGGGGGGGATGGTTTGGCTCCAATTACCACACTGAAACCCCAGGGTTCCAAAAGAATTATTGAGCTTATATGTTGTAAATGCAAGGCAGATCGCCAAGTTCGGTATAGATGTAGCTGAGCACGACTGTTTTGCACGAAACTGTACCATAAATGTGAAGGGTCATTCTCTGGCCTGAGTGACAATTTTGATATAGAAGACAAAGACGACCTGGACGAGCCCCTTGCAGTACCTCTTTCTGAAGGAACTGAAGCAACAGCAGGATAAGGCAATGCAATCACCACAGTGCAGATGGTCATGATAAAACAGGGAAATGGAGCGACAGTTGAACAACTTGCTCAGGCGAGGCAGGAGAACCAGACGAAGTTTGTAACTGAATGGCTCTGCAATTAAAGGACTGATTGTCAGGTCACAATAGTTAGAGGTGACCTCAGGGCGGAAACTACAGACTTGGGCTACCTGACAGTCAGAACAGAGTCAGGAATGCATGTTACGAGATAAGAAAGTTGCCAGTGTGGAAACATAAGTAACCACAACAGGATTGTTTGAACCACAAAAAAGTGATCACCACAGGCATGGATAATGAAAAGTAATCATCCATGTGTGCGCAGTAGGAACTACTAAGAAACACATCAGCTCTTGAACAGTAGGTGTCTGCAAGGTGACACAGAAACGTCCTTAGATGCACGTCATGCCTATCTATGGACTCCCTTGTGTTCCCAATGTAGGGAGTGGGCATACCAATGCCTAGGTTCAGTAGAACTTGTCACATCCACCTGAACGTATATTTAATGAATTTAGACAACAGACTGCATTGAAAGGAATGGCACAGTGCAATTCTCTGCTTGTTGCATGTTAGGCACTTAATCCAAAGGAATCTGCCTGGTTCGATGTCACAATTTGTGAGACCAGTTCGTGCAAAGATTTCTGCACGAAGTACCTGCCAATGTACGAGGTGCATTCAAGTTCTAAGGCCTCCGATTTCTTTTCTCCGGACTGGAAAGAGATAGAAACATGCGCATTGTTTTAAAATGAGGCCGCGTTCATTGTCAATACGTCCCAGAGATGACAGCACCGTACAGTGGATGGAATTTTGCGAGAATGAGAACTGTTTTAAATACTTAAAATGGCGACGTTTACTTGAACAGCGTGCAATCATTCGTTTTGTGAATTTGCGTGGTGTGAAACCAATTGAAATTCATCGACAGTTGAAGGAGACATGTGGTGATGGAGTTATGGATGTGTCGAAAGTGCGTTCGTGGGTGCGACCGTTTAATGAAGGCAGAACATCGTGTGACAACAAACCGAAACAACCTCGGGCTCGCACAAGCCGGTCTGACGACATGATCGAGAAAGTGGAGAGATTGTTTTGGGGGGATCGCCGAATGACTGTTGAACAGATCGCCTCCAGAGTTGGCATTTCTGTGGGTTCTGTGCACACAATCCTGCATGACGACCTGAAAATGCGAAAAGTGTCATCCAGGTGGGTGCCACGAATGCTGATGGACGACCACATGGCTGCCCGTGTGGCATGTTGCCAAGCAATATTGACGCACGACAGCATGAATGGGACTTTCTTTTCGTCGGTTGTGACAATGGATGGACGTGGATGCCATTTTTCAATCCAGAAACAAAGCGCGAGTCAGCTCAATGGAAGCACACAGATTCACCGTCACCAAAAATATTTCGGGTAACAGCCAGTGCTGAAAAAAAGGTGGTGTCCATGTTCTGGGACAGCGAGAGCGTAATCCTTACCCATTGCGTTCCAAAGGGCACTACGGTAACAGGTGCATCCTACGAAAATGTTTTGAAGAACAAATTCCTTCTTGCACTGCAACAAAAACGTCCGCGAAGGGCTGCACGTGTGCTGTTTCACCAAGACAACGCACCCGCACATCGAGCTAACGTTACGCAACAGTTTCTTCGTGATAACAACTCTGAAGTGATTCCTCATGCTCCCTACTCACCTGACCTGGCTGCTAGTGACTCTTGGCTTTTTCCAACAATGAAAGACACTCTCCGTGGCCGTACATTCACCAGCCGTGCTGCTATTGCCTCAGCGATTTTCCAGTGGTCAAAACAGACTCCTAAAGAAGCCTTCGCCCCTGCCACGGAATCACGGCGTCAGCGTTGTGAAAAATGTGTACGTCTGCAGGGCGATTACGTCGAGAAGTAACGCCAGTTTCATCGATTTCGGGTGAGTAGTTAATTAGAAAAAAAAATCGGAGGCCTTAGAACTTGAATGCACCTCGTACAGTAACCTGGCCACACAGGGGAGTGGAAATATGCGCATATATTGAGCGCAGATGCGCTACATTCATGCTAATCTGTGGCAACGAATGCTGCTTATTTTGTAGTTTTGGCGTGATATTTCGACAACAAAGTGACGTATGACAAATGACAACGTGTGCTGCACAAACACTTCCCTGCTGACAAATGGCGTGCTGTCGTTACGGTTGGGTTGCGAGTTCTGCAACATTTTTAGTTCTTAACCGACATCCAAGAAGAGTAGGAAAGAGGATGACGCACATTAATGCACAGAGATTGCCAAATGGCGAGCCACAAGCATTCACGCAGCACAATAACAAGCAAACTGCCAACATGCCAGTAACAAGAGAGATGAGATGCGGAGAATAGACAATACTCGGGTGGACATCATGGTCAATGGCAGCGTCAGCAAAGCTGGGATGAAGCACTGCACAACAAGTGTCGTTATCAATTGCATACGCAGAGACAGTGCAATGTGTGCCACGACTGTTCTGTGATGACCCAGAGATACCTGAGAAGACATATAATCAGTGCCCACTCAGCAAGATAACTGTGGAAGGAATCATGATCAGTGCATACCTTCATTCTGATTCAGAAGTGATCGCACTTTCACATCTTCTTACTTAAAAGGTATGGAGCATGGCAATAAATTAGCTGAGATGACCATTAAAGGAATCTCATGAGTCCAGCATATGGGGGCGAAAAAGAAACTAGTAGAAAAATAGGTCTTGGTGTTGCTGAGTGATGGAAGAAGTGACTTTCAGGTGAATACATTTGTTATCAGTGGGTTGCGACAGGCACTCAATCACTATTTTTGTTGTATACATTACGAATGCAGCTAATCAAACCCACTGCAATTGCAATACTGTGATGGTACCCATCAAATCCTATCCTATACGAACTGACCTATGTTAGCCTGGTGATTTGTATCACGAGCATACGATTATCTGTGTAATCAACTGTTTCGGCTAGCACTCGCTATGTGGTTTTCATCTCGATTGACATCATAATACGTCTAACTTTATGAGGAAAAATTATTGTTGCACCATGCTTTTATATTTGCTTTGTGAATCACATCATAGTGACTGACTGAGGACACTGTGTTAATGGTTTAGTGGGCTCAACAAGCATTGTGGAGATTTGAAACGCTTAAAGGCCTTCTTGTCACAAATAAATGAACCTGCTGTTAAGTGAAGCCTTCTTGGCAACTTGGGAATATAGTGAACCACCTGAAAAAGCCACTACTGAATTGGCCACAGTAGTAGAGTGGCACTGAGGTCAGAGAGAGACTGAAAATCCCATATGAGTTTGCTTGCTCCACATTGGCTGCCATGCACAGACTTTTTGAAGCAACATTGAAAAGGCTGGCATTCATTAACCATGACCGAAAGGATGAAGTTGCCCAGTGTTGATCATTCATTGGGGTACACTGTAAACCGATCCCATCAATGACAAGATAATATGATGGGCAATTCTGTGTCCTGAAAGGCAAGTGTAAGGAAAGAAAAATGAAACACCCAAGTAGGCACATGAGCAGGGGTGGGGATGGGATGGGATGGGATGGGATGGGATTCTAGCATTCTTGCACTCAAATGACAATTCGCACAGTTTCTCAAAGAGCCATTCTGGAAATCCCTTCACAAGATTTTCATTTGAGGTCATGCTAAGTAATTCACAGTCATGTTAGTTTTCAGACTTAGAGTCTGATTCCACTAGTAACTCTTAAGCCCATGATCACTTTTGGACATTGTTTCCATTCCATGTCAGATAGTTTTTCTGTAGGTTCAACATTCGAATATCAGTCAACTCAGTTTTTGCCTTATGATCTTCACCTCTAAACACAATCTGAAGACCACTTTGCAATCTAATTACTGCAGAAAATAGATGTCACATACGCACTGGCAGCCAATTAGTGCCAAGAAATGCATCTTTTATGTTGAAAAACATGCACAATATGAGCATGGAGCGTGATAAATATTCAAATAAACTGAAGAATATTAAAGCACCTCTAAGTTTGTACCTGAGTTTGGAGGTTAAAGCGATTCTGCAAAGAAGACAGTTGGATCACAACAGCAATTAATAAACTGGATATGGATCATCTTTTCATTTTCGTTAAATGAGATGACATATACATCATTTAACCCTTTCAGCCTAAGCAGTGCTTGCTGAAATGGTGGTTTCTCAGGGGATCCACCATGACAACATTTATCTGTGCAGCCATCTTGAGGCAAAACAGAAACTACCTGATGTGTGTGGATGCAATGCTTCTTGAAACAAATGGAAATCAGGGAAAACTTAACGATTTTCCAATCCACTGGTCTTTTGCAATAATTGTTTTTCCCCTTAAGGTAAGACATGTTGTATTTTGTATAATTAACAATAGCAACAGTTTCTAAATATAAATATTTAGTAGGTTTTACTGAGAAATTATGACATTTATACTGGTGGTTTCAATTGAAACTACCATGCTGAAATTCATTCTTGATTTTGGTGTTGTGTGTGTTGTGAATCTTTAGAAGCAAACATTACTGAATAACTTCATAAAACCAGTTATCTTATTGTCAAATACTCCTAAATATAGGTTGCTTTTTAAATTATTGTGATGTTTACTCAATGAAGTCAATAAATAAAAATGACAGTTATTAGTATAAACTATTTGTTTATAACCATTACACTACTTATTCTGCGTGACGTGAAGAGGAGATAGCAATCTGCCTGATGTGGAGTGCAGACAGAGATTCTCTTTCAGCCCTTGAGGTGAAGACAGAAAAGGAACTTCACAGTGACTGTGAATCTGAAGATTCCGTACAAGATATTATTTGGACTTCGAGGTAGAATTAGTGACACATACAGAATCTGTTGATGTGATATCAGGCTGGAAATCTGAAGACAACCAACCACTAAATAGCTCGGCTCCTGCTCAGCAGCAAGCTGACTGAATCTACAGTAGGACAATCAAGCATATTACTATTCTCACCAGTCAGTTTTCTCAGAGAGGCCCGACAATGACTCCTGCCGTCTGGGTTCAGAGGTCATCCTCAGTTCAAACAGGCGGTTGGCGGAATTGGTGAAGGCGGAAAGCCTCGCTCGCGGGGTGGAACCAGAGCTAACTATTTGGAGTATCGTTCGCAGAACCAATCACGGTCCTCTGGTTTGGTGCTGAGTGGAAGGCTTAAACCAGAGGCTCAGACGATTCTGCAGAGAGCTGGGGTGCAAATTTCTCAACCTCCGCTATCGGGTGGAGAAATGTAGGGTCCCCCGGAATAGGTCACGCATGCACTACACGCCGGAAGCGGCTACAAGGGTAGCGGAGTATGTGTGGAGTGCACATGGGGGTTTTTTAGGTTAGAGAATTCCCTCCCTAGGCCCAACAAGACGCCTCCTGAGACGCGGCAAGGTAGGAGTAGGCAAAATGCAACAGGGAATAACAATATTAATGTGTTAATAGTAAACTGCAGGAGCGTCTATAGGAAGGTCCCAGAACTGCTCTCATTAATAAACTGTCACAACGTCCATATAGTACTAGGGACAGAAAGTTGGCTGAAACCAGACGTAAACAGTAATGAAATCCTAAACTCACATTGGATTGTATACCGCAGAGACAGGCTGGACAGTGAAGGGGGAAGCGTGTTTATAGCGATAAGAAGTGCAAAAGCATCAAAGGAAATTGACGGAGATCCGAAATGTGAAATGATTTGGGTGAAGGTCACGGTTAAAGCAGGCTCAGACATGGTAATTGGATGTCTCTATAGGCCCCCGGGTTCAGCAGCTGTTGTGGCTGAGCACCTGAAGAATAATTTGGAAAATATTTCGAGTAGATTTCCCCACTGTGTTATAGTTCTGGGTGGAGATTTTAATTTGCCGGATATAGACTGGGAGACTCAAACATTCATAACGGATGGCAGGGACAAAGAGACCAGTGAAATTTTTTTAAGTGCTTCATCTGAAAGCTACCTTGAGCAGTTAAACAGAGAACCGACTCGTGGCGATAATATATTAGACCTTCTGGTGACAAACAGACCCGAACTATTTGAAACAGTTAATGCAGAACAGGGAATCAGCGATCATAAAGTGGTTACTGCATCGATGATTTCAGCCGTAAATAGAAATATTAAAAAAGGTAGGAAGATTTTTCTGTTTAGCAAAAGTGACAATAAGCGGATTACAGAGTACCTGACGGCTCAACACAAAAGTTTTGTCTCAAGGACAGATAGTGTTGAGGATCAGTGGACAAAATTCAAAACCATCGTACAATATGCGTTTGATGAGAATGTGCTAAGCAAGATCGTAAGAGATGGAAACGAGCCACCGTGGTACAACAACCGAGTTAGAAAACTACTGCGGAAGCAAAGGAAACTTCACAGCAAAAATAAACATAGCCAAAGCCCTGCAGACAAACAAAAATTACGCGAAGCCAAATGTAGTGTGAGGAGGGCTATGCGAGAGGCGTTCAATGAATTCGAAAGTAAAGTTCTATGTACTGACTTGGCTGAAAATCCTAACAAATGTTGGTCTTATGTCAGGGGTAGGTGGATCAAAACAAAATGTCCCGACACTCTGTGACCAAAATGGTACTGAAACAGAGGATGACAGACTAAAGGCCGAAATACTAAATGTCTTCTTCGAAAGCTGTTTCACAGAGGAAGACTGCACTGTAGTTCGTTCTCTAGATTGTCGCACAGATGACAAAATGGTAGATATCGAAATAGAAGACAGAGGGATAGAGAAACAATTAAAATCGCTCAAAAGAGGAAAGGCCACTGGACCTGATGGGATACCAGTTCGATTTTACACAGAGTACGCGAAGGAACTTGCCCCCCTTCTTGCAGCGGTGTACCGTAGGTCTCTAGAAGAGCATAGCATTCCAAAGGATTGGAAAAGGGCACAGATCATCCCCATTTTCAAGAAGGGATGTCGAACAGATTTGCAGAACTATAGACCTATATCTCTAACGTCGATCAGTTGTAGAATTTTGGAACACATATTATGTTCGAGTATAATGACTTTTCTGGAGACTAGAAATCTAGTCTGTAGGAATCAGCATGGGTTTCGAAAAAGACGGTCGTGTGAAACCCAGCTCGCGCTATTCGTCCACGAGACTCAGAGGGCCATAGACACGGGTTCACAGGTAGATGCCGTGTTTCTTTACTTCCGCAAGGTGCTCGACACAGTTCCCCACAGTTGTTAAATGAACAGAGTAAGAGCATATGGACTATCAGACCAATTTTGTGACTGGATTGAGGAGTTCCTAGATAACAGAACACAGCATGTCATTCTCAATGGAGAGAAGTCTTCCGAAATAAGAGTGATTTCAGGTGTGCCGCAGGAGAGTGTCATAGGACCGTTGCTATACACAATATACATAAATGACCTGGTGGATGACATCGGAAGTTCACTGAGGCTTTTTGCGGATGATGCTGTGGTATATCAAGAGGTTGTAACAATAGAAAATTGTACTGAAATGCAGGAGGATCTGCAGCGAATTGACACATGGTGCAGGGAATGGCAATTGAATCTCAATGTAGACAAGTGTAATGTGCTGCGAATACATAGAAAGATAGATCCCTTATCATTTAGCTACAAAATAGCTGGTCAGCAACTGGAAGCAGTTAATTCCATAAATTATCTGGGAGTATGCATTAGGAGTGATTTAAAATGGAATGATCATATAAAGCTGATCGTCGGTAAAGCAGATGCCAGACTGAGATTCATTGGAAGAATCCTAAGGAAATGCAATCCGAAAACAAAGGAAGTAGGTTACAGTACGCTTGTTCGCCCACTGCTTGAATACTGCTCAGCAGTGTGGGATCCATACCAGATAGGGTTGATAGAAGAGATACAGAAGATCCAACGGAGAGCAGCGTGCTTCGTTACAGGACTATTTATTAATCGCAAAAGCGTTACGGAGATGATAGATAAACTCCAGTGGAAGACTGCAGGAGAGACGCTCAGTAGCTCGGTACGGGCTTTTGTTAAAGTTTCAAGAACATACCTTCACCGAAGAGTCAAGCAGTATATTGCTCCCTCCTACGTATATCTCGCGAAGAGACCCTGAGGATAAAATCAGAGATATTAGAGCCCACACAGAAGCATACCGACAATCCTTTCCATGAACAATACAAGACTGGAATAGAAGGGAGAACCGATAGAGGTACTCAGGGAACCCTCCGCCACACACCGCCAGGTGGCTTGCGGAGTATGGATGTAGATGTAGATGTAGAAAAACTCCAGGTGACACAGATATTCTTGCACAGTTTCCCCCCCCCCCCCCCCCCCCTTCTTCTTTTATTCCCGATGGATTTGACTGATGCACTGGTGTTACAAACTAATCTTTATGTACCTCAAGCACATGTTCCAATCACAGCAAATGAAATGGCAACCTTTCTGGCCATAAATGTAGTATGGGGGTAAAACAGTTGCCATGCTACAAAGACTACTGGTCGTCGTAACATGAACTGTGCGGCTTTTTTTCACTGCTCATGACACTAAACAGATTTGGTGTTTTGCTTGCTAAAATTTGCTTGTCAAATAAGAGGATTACGCCCAACAGAAATTAACAGAATTTCAGTAAACTGTACAAAATTCGGCCATTGATTGTTTAACTTTCAGAGAAATTTGAGATGTGTTTTCATTCCTCAGCACACCAAAGCACTGATGAACACATGGTCAAATCCAAATGCCAATTATCACTGAAACAGTTCATGTGTAACAAACTGCGTAAGAGATGCTATATGGCTGGATGTGCAGAGGTGATGAGGTTATGTTTTCCAGTTCCAGTTCTACCCAGGAAAAATTGGTAATACTGTGGATAAGAAACTGGGTGGGCATGTTGTGGAGGACTTGACCAGAACCCCTGTTTGGAAAAAAGAACATATATACTCTGACAGTTATTTTACTTCTGTCGATCTAACCATAGACTTGGAGGAAGAAGGTATGTACGAGTTGTGGCTACAAAATAATACGACTATTGCTGGACAACATTTCATTTCGAAAAACATACATATTTAGTTGTTGTCACCCCCACCTACTCCCATCTTCTACCCCTACAATGCTCCATGTGAATTTTCCATTGATGGAAACAGTGCTGGAAGTCTTCCTCTATGACCTCCTTTATGATGCATGCCACTTTTTCTTTCACTGCTTCAGTGAACTGAAATATGCTTCCTTCTATAGTGAAGATTTGAGCTTGGGGAATAGATAATAGTCACATGGTGCTAACTCAGATTATTCATCTGAGTGGTCTCTTAAGAGAGAATCCAATATGAGCTGGTGCACTGTACTGGTGCAGAACCTATGACTTGTTCTTTCACAATTCTTTTTTTTCCTTCTTTTGTCATGGAGCTGAGCAAGAACCTTAACGTAGTAATCTTGATTAATAGTTTCACATTCAGGACCCCAGTTAATATGAACATTGAAAAACACAAGTCATCATCACTTTTGAATCTTGCTTTGCTGATTCAAGGTTTTTTCGCTCTCAATGATGTTGTGCATTTCCAATGCATGGATTAGCACTTATTTTCTGGATAAGTGAAAAACCATGCTTCATCACGTTATCATTCTTTCCAAGACATTAGGATCATTTGCAATGGTATTCAAAGTGTTAGTACAAAGAATTTGAATAACTACTTTTTCTTTTTTGTGTGTGTGAGAATTTTGGCACCTGTTTCCCACACTCTCCGCATATTAAACTGATTATGTAAAATCTGCCTTACACTTTGTCAATTCCTACAGGTACAGCAATCAGCAATCATATACTCAACTGATGATCAGATTATCTTCTTTTCGGAGATTTTCATTCATTTTTAATGTTGAAGGGTGTCCTAGGCATGAGTCACCTTCACTGTCTTCTTGGCCATCTTGGAAAGACTTGAGCTGCTCAATAACTCACTCACACAATAAACAGGCTTCCCCATGCACTCCTTTGAGAAAGTGATAGGTTTCAGAGCAGATTTTTCACATTTCATGTGACTTCACGACAATTTGTTGCTCCTTCATTACACTTATCTTTCAAGCAGAACAAAACAACAGTTCTTACACAAATGAAGGCCAGAACCACATTGACTTTATCTACAGACACCACAGATGCCATATTTGACTGGATGAGAAGGCTCCACACTTCACAGCTACTGGTTGATCATCTTTAGTGCATGCATACTTTCTCTGTGACAGTATCAGTCCTGTTGTTTTATAGCCCCACCTCATATATGCGGCAATGTGGGGGCAGACAGAGACAACCTTAGAGTTTTACCAAGAAATAGTGATACTCAAAGTGGTGTAAGAATGGGATTCACAAATGCTGCATCACACTAGTGTCAGTTATTGGCTCGCCTAATGAAACAAACACTGTAAACAGAAAAGAAAGTAATGGGAGCATAACTACAATCAACTGTCCCAAAAATGGTTAAGGATTGTAATTATAACATGGGATTCAGTGATAAAGCATACATGTTGGACGCAACATATTTTATTGACTGCAAAAGCAGAAAAAGAATATTCTGGCACCTCATTGATGTCAGTATTGTGAGCAGCTACAGCTTACATGACTTTTTCAATAACTTCCCCAGGTAGTTATTGATATCTTTCAGGCATAGGCTTGAGGTAGCTACAGGACTTCTTGAGGCATATGTTTAGTCCCCTTTGGAGAGAAGTAAGTCAGATAGTGCAAGCAATAATTTCCAGCCCTGCCAGTTTGTATTGGTGCAGGACACATGCCTGTGAAAAGGACTTCTAAACATTATGCCTACTGCAACAATAAGCAAAATCCCAAATTAACAAAGTGGCTATGTTCCATGTACAAAGATTATGAGTTATGGCTAAGCATAAAGAACTTAGACTTTTATGCATTAGAAATGAAGAATAATCATAAAATTAGTGTGCCATGTATTCTTCTTGTGTGATTGTAGTCTCAGTTCTGTTTATTTTGCAATGACTCTTGTTTAACACATGGTTGACACATTTAAAAATGTTCATTTGTGATCATTAACAATGGGGCAGTTTTTATGTTTTTAAACAATAAAATATTTTTTCTTCTTTTCCCCCGTCGCCCTTGTCCCTGGGCTCATAAAGTAGGCTGCAAATTTCTTTTGCTTGTGTTGGGTCTGCTGATTTATCACATAAACCATGCATAGTCAAACTGTCTTCAAAACCTGTACCCACCTATATCAAGTACAAAACTGTGCAACACACAGCATGTTGCTATACCATCTTCAGAAATTGTTATCACGAATGCAAAAAAGTACATTCAATGTACTTTGTAGCCCTACAGAGATGGTAGTTGAAACCTACTGTCTATAACTGATAAGAAATTTACTATGTATACGTTTAGTAAGGATAACAACATGCTGAACCCTTCATCACCAACAATTATAAAAGTACAATTACTCAGAACATTCATACAAATATGGTACTTTCACACAAATGTGGTAATTTAAGTTATTGATTAACTTCTCATAAAGGAATGAATTCTTTAACACAGTTGAATCCTACAATCTTCCATTTGAACAAGCATCAACGAAAATAAGTTTGTAATTAACCACAAATGGCAAGCAATAATATGGAAAAAAACTGTAGTTGTCATAAAATGAGGCACTGTCAATCAGTTTACCACCATGTGTATGTTAACCAGTGTTGTCTTTTCAAAGACTATTGCAGATTTCACAAGAGGACTTTATCGAGGAGGAGCACATAATATTGTCACATAGGCCAACACATTTGTCAAATTAGACCTGACATAGTCGATACACCAATTCTGTATTGAAGGTGAAGCTCTGTCATTGTTTTTCCAGCTTTAAGATAACTGAAAATAACAAATGCCAACTACATGCAAACAGTGTTTCCTTTGCTTTTCCAAACCTATCATTACACAAACACACAATAAATTTGATGCTTACAAATACGGGATAAATTTTTCACTTTCTTTTCAGCAAACCACATTCCAAGGAAAGTGCCACAAAAACAAGAGAACTGCAAAACTGCAGCATGAGCAGGCTGGTATTGCAGCATGAGCAGGCTGGTTCTGCAGCTTGTGGGCAAAAATAATACATTTCCTATGACAATTTTGAATTTCTTCAAACAACACATATGCCCTCCCAGCACAGGTAGTTTTTGTGTGCATGTGCACATGCGTTTTCTTGCTTTTTATAAGTGAATGTCGATCTCTCAATGCTTCTGTTTTTCGGTGTGAGGTCTCCTTTACCTGTAAAGTATTGGAGAAGAGACTGAGAATGGCGCCTAGCAATGACAAATCACAAGTCAAAGGGATTAAAAAGCATTCAGGTCCTGGGGGGGACGGCGCTGGAACTATTGCAAAATGTTGAATGGAAAGAAGGTGAAAATACACTTTATCTCAAGCGCATGAACTTTACTATATTTCCCGAACTCATGAAACTGGACACACAAATGGAAATTTTTAATGTTTTCATAACTGTGAAGAATCAGGTTTTGGCATAGTTTGCAGCTCTACGTTGCACTCTTCACAGCGTTCAGATACACATTTTGAGCCTGAAGCATATCACATACACAGTAATAAGTAAAAAGGAAATTTCCTTCCCAAGACCAATTTAGCTACCCTTCTAGGGTGCACAGAGAGATTTACATGGAAAGCAAACATAAAAAAATTGAAATCCAGCACATGTTCTTCAAATATATCTTCAGAGATCAATTTAGAAAGATTTTTAGTGGTAATTCAATGTTTTCTATTAATATGTAGTGCGGTGATTTGTATCAAAAGGTTTTTCTTACCTTTGCGTAAGAGCGAGCAACTCATTTGCTGAAACACCAGGTAACTTATTAGTCCTTGTTCTCCATATTGTAGGCTAAATCATGAAGAAAAAAATTGTTATACAATTTTTGTAACATTTGAAAATACAGAAAAAATGTGCCCTCATCTTGCTGATGGTCACAATACAATGCATGAAATAAATGAGTGAATATTCATCCTTCAACAAACTGATGCTTCTAGAATGTCCTATTTAGACTCAACTTTTTTTCCCTGTACGGTAAGTACAAGAAAGATATCCTCCTCATCAGACTTCTTGGTGTAACAGAAATGGCAGTACAGTAGTATCATGGCAACATGACAATGACGGAGCCAATTCTCAAAAAGGAGAATGGTGTGTTCCAAATCAGTATGTTGCAGGGAATTCCTTTAGAGTGTTTTCTTGTGAATCCTAGCCTTCTTACAAAAGGATCTGCAAAGTTTACCCATCCACACAGAAGGTGCACCAGTAATACTGATACCTATTCTCCGTCTTATGAACTCCAGAGACGTTTGGGATATCCATAAAACATTAGAACATAATCTGTTAATCAGTAACTTGTGCCATTACTATTCCTTTGCCCAGTAAACACTGCTAACAAAAACTGTCACCCCCTCAATTTGAATCAACTACGTCCTTATCAAACAACATTACTGTGTGTTAATGACCTGTGTTACAGTAATAGTTAGGATCTATTTACACCCCAAGTACAAACAGTTATAATCTTGTACAGTGCCTCCTTCTCCGTAATCAAGTAGCCAGATATATCCTAAACAAATGGTTTAATAACAAATGGAAAGATTGTGTTGGACCTGCTGGATGGACTGCATATTTTGCGGACTTGAAACTATTAGATTTTTGAAACTTCCTGGCAGATTAAAACTGTGTGCCCGACCGAGACTCGAACTCGGGACCTTTGCCTTTCGCGGGCAAGTGCTCTACCAACTGAGCTACCGAAGCACGACTCACGTCCGGTACTCACAGCTTTAGAAGTAAAGCTGTGAGTACCGGACGTGAGTCGTGCTTCGGTAGCTCAGTTGGTAGAGCACTTGCCCGCGAAAGGCAAAGGTCCCGAGTTCGAGTCTCGGTCGGGCACACAGTTTTAATCTGCCAGGAAGTTTCATATCAGCGCACACTCCGCTGCAGAGTGAAAATCTCATTATTAGATTTTTATTTGCGAAGCCAAATAACCATTTGAATCACCATAGTTTCCTCATTTCATTAAGTTTCTCAGTACCAGTGTCTTCTGCACTGATGCTATCGCAAGACAGAGACATCTATTGCTACACTGAGGTACTTCCATGAACATACTGCATTGTAGCAGTTACTTACAGCATCCAAATTAATAGTTGGTGCAAAAATTGTGCTACGTGGTTGTAGGATATTGTGATATGCTTTTCAGTAAGTATATCTATTAAATTTTAGGCCCATTTTTGGTTGTTTTTTAGAACTAATTTGTTTTAGACATTATTAGTTCATGAAGTTTTGAGGTTTCGAATTACAATTGTTTTCATATATATCTCATGAAATGATAGCTGTTTGAAAACTGTATGTCCGAGTGGTTCCAAAGCGAAACCATAAGTTTAAGAAATTGGTAAGAAGTAAACAGTCAATTATTTTATTGTTTTTGCTATCTACTATGATGATAAAGGTCAATTTTGTGAACTATTTTAAAATTAATTTTGTTTTGTGTTGTTGGGACAAAGGGTTGAAGACTTTTCAAATTTTTGATTGAAACTCACTACAATATTTTGTGAAACTTGTCGGTTGGTAGGTAAGTAACACACAAATTTCATGCGCTTTTACATTTTCATTCACCACATGACTTCAAACAGTCGTGTGGTGAATGAAACTGTAAAACTGAAGTTGAAAAAACACTAAATACAACCTACACATGGCCATCCTGTTTATTTTGGTCTCTCCTGTCCATCAGTCCTGTGAGTTGCACAAATGTAGTTACTATTTCATAAAATTACAATTACACACTAAGGATTTTTAGTTTGAGATGGTATCATTCTGAATAGGGTATTCTGTTATAAAATGTCACATTTCCATACTGTAGGAACACACATTTATTCACACCCCCCCCCCCCCCCCACACACACACACACACACAAATAAAAAATTTCCATATCAATTGACTGAAAGAATAGTGATAATACAATGTAATAAAGATAATTATTAAATTTGCATCCAACTAATGAGGTAATAAACTTAAAAAAGAAAAGAAAAATACTTTTTTAATAATGAAACAAGATGACCATCTGAGGAAGAAAATACATCCAGGGTACAAAATGACAATAGAATATTGTGTTTCGTTTGTAACTTAGTAAGTGAAGAAGCAGTTATGGTTAGTCCAACGAAATTGTTGGAGACTAAACTCATACTCAAAAGAAAGAAAGATAGGTTAGAAAACTGTGTCACCTTCAAAGGAAATGTTCTAAAAGTGTTTTAAAGAAACTACAGAAAATCGAAATTTAAACTACTCCTGAATTCCACACACTGTCTGTAAGCAATGCACCACCAGTTTATCTATCTCAGAGCTTCGGGCATTGTTACCATATTCGTTAGTTAGCTACAAATGTAACAATTACTGCAGTCAATTACAACTGCTCCTTCAACTAACATACATAGGAGAATATACATTCTCCCATCATATTAATGTGACCACCTGTCAAAACCTGAATAATGCAGACTGCTGCAACACATGCAAGAAGAGAACCAGTAAGGGTCTGAAAGGTACCAACAGGGATTTGGGGCCATGCTGACTCCAGTGCTGTGGCCATGAGCAATAGGTTTCTCGGTTGAGGATCCATGGCACATACAGCTTGATCAAAGTTGTCTGACAGATTCTCAATTGGGTTTAAAGCTGGGGAGTTTGGTGGCCAGGGGAGTACAGTAAACTCATTCTGGTGCTCCTCTAATCACACAAATACACTGTAAGCTGTGCAAACACATTGTGTTGCCCTGCTAGTAGATACGATTGTGCAGGTTGTTTGCTTTAAGATGTTTCATGTCGTACACACCACAGCCATGTCTGATGAAGCATAAAATGTGATTCATCTGTGAAAGCCACCTGCTGTCACACATTGGTCATCCAGCTGCAGTATTGGCGTGCAAATTCCAGCCTTCTTCAAAGATGAATAGCAGTCAGTGTCATGAACCAGATGCCTGCTGCAGAGGCCCACATGCAACAACGATCACTGGTAGCCCCTTGATTCATTTGGGTGATAAGTTGCTCAACAGTTGCATTTCTATTTGCCAACACACCTCTCCAGAGCTGTTGTTCACCCGTGTCACCTATTTCCCATGGTGCACCAGTTGCCTCAGTGCCGGTTTTGGATAGCGCCATTTTACTATGCATGGTATACTTAAACCAGGACCGCATGTAAAGATTTCACAAACTTAGCTGTTTTCAAAATGCTTCCAGCCTTGGTCCAAAAGCCAATGATCATGCCCTTTTGGGCGTCAGATGAATCGCTCTAATCACTCCATTTCCACACTACAACAATGACTGCACTGCTTTCTGTGTCCCCCGACACACTTTATATACCTTCCATTGCTAGTAATGCCAACTGCCATCTGATTGGTTACTGCACATTGCCTTCAAACATAGGCATTGATCACATTAATGAGACTGTATCGTGTATTATGGTACATGTTCATCCCTGTAGTATGGAAATAGTATGGAAAAAGTCTTTTCTCTGCATGCAAGTTCCTGTTAAAAATGACAGCTACTCAATTTTTACAACCGTTTGAAGTGAGTAAAAGCAATTTGGAAATACTTAGTACATCTGATATGGATTTATAAATTAAATCCCAACCTGTTAACTAAAAACATACAGAGGAAAACAACCTCAATCTCTCATGGATTACAATTAACCTGCAGTCTAGCACTGCAAAATCAACTACACTTGAAAACCCTTCACTTTTTTTTTTAAGCTTTCATGTGTCTAACTGAATTCTGATTAGCTCAATTTCATTGCTAACATGTATCTATCAAAAAGTTAATTCTTACACCAATTTTTGAGAACTTTGGCACCAGATTCAATAATTTAATAACACTAAAAATGTACACAAGAGCTTCGCCAAGATAAACTTAATACTTTATAACATAGGAGTATTTCAGTTAGGGGAAAAACAGTTTTTTACAAAACATGTAAGAAGTATTTTTTATTATATACATACAGTATGGGCTTCTTTAAAAAATATGTGTAGGTACCTACACTTCACCTTCACTAAATCAGGAGTTCACAACAAGAGGTGTATTATTCAATTGCTATTTAAATTATGCCCATTTCTGTGTAAATGACCTGTATATTGAAAAGTCTGGTGAGCATCTATAATAATCGAAAGGTCATGACGACGAGGTTTCAATAACTGTAATCAAAGGCGTATCATGTGCTGAGAATACTACTTAACTAAAACACAAACTCAAATAAATACAAATACTTTCCAGCAAATAAAGATGCAAACTTTGGCCTTCAAAACAGTGTAACAAGTAATTCCACTGAAAAGTAAAAAGTGCGCTACAATATATATGAGAAGGATACTGTACAGAATTAGTGGTAATGCCAATTAATTTTAGAGTAAATTATTCGTTATCTGAACTTACACTTGTAAACAATGCAAACAGAAATTATATTTTTTACAGGATTATCAATGCACTGTGGAACAAGAACAAGTGGAAAAACTGAACAGTAACTTGAAAAAGAGTAAATGAGACCAAGAAACTAAAATTCGTATTACCAAGCAACACTAAGCTGGAGAAAAATAAAAATTTCAAGTTGTAAACTTAGTGTGTGGTAATTTACTGAGTGTATGGGAACAGAAGCAAACAGCTGGAGGGAGAGGGTGAGACAGAATGGGGTTAATTCTTTGACACTGTCACAAAAGATGTTCATAGGAAACAGAGGAGGACAGCATTGTGTACTTAATGGTATCTCAGGCTAGTGCCTCAAGAACAAGGGAGGATTATGAGGTTCATCTAAAGCAGATCAAAAATAAATCACTGCCCCTTTTCCCATCAGTTATCATATCTACTAACCTTTTCAGACGTTTCTTTCAATGTACACAAGAAGTAAATTTTGGAAAAACCTGCAGTAAGACATAAGAGATTTTGTTACAAAATTCACAATCTTTAGCTCTTTACAAAATTCTGGATACAAACAACATTTATGAAAAAACGTAAAATCAAGTGATGTTTTCAACTAATAATCCATTTCTCAAAACATTACAATGCAATGAAATTAACGGAAGTGTAGCAGCTGATGAGCTAATAAGCTCTAATTATATGATCATGTGTGCATCCGTACAGTTCCATAATTTGCATTCATAAATATTATAAAAATATTTAGCCTACTACAGTCACCATTTCTCGAAAGGACGTAACACTCTTAGTTCAATATAACAAAATTCTGGAATAAAAGAAAATTTACATTCAAGAGTTGCTATAAGAGAAATCTCATACATATATATACAAAAATGTACAACTGAATAACGATAGTAATAAAATAATAACTGCAGTAAATAATAATATTAATAAGGACTTTAAAATTTTAAAAAGTGTCTGAACAAAAACCATATTCTGACTTTTTTTAACATATTTTCACGGTGGCCAGAAATACTGATTTATTTTGAAACATCTTTTTCTTTTTATTATTTCTCTGACAAATAACTGAGTCTACTCCTTTGAAACTTCTGAAATTTATTTACAAGTCATAAAATACAATCAAACAATTTCACTTCAAAGAATGCCACAATATCAATGACTAAATCCCTTTTGTTAATAGGATTTCATTCCATAAAAACTGATTATGCAACACAATTTAAGATGCATTCTCAAGTACAAACAACAAGAAATGGGAAGAATTCTTTTCTTTAACAATGTTTGAATTATGATGGTGTATGCCCTACCTTGTGGGTCCATATATTAAAACACAAGAAAAGCACTGAAATAAACTAACAGTTCCTGATATTATCAGAAAGTACAATTGTTCTCAGGAAACTCTAAAAAGCCAAAACACGGTTAAAGCTGGCATACTGACTTTTAAGGTGTACAGAACTGTTATCACTGCACTTGTGGCACTTGCTTCCACTCTGGCACGAAGTCTTTCACAAAATCTGACATGAGAGGGTGCCCAATGTCTTACCACACCCTACAGTTTCCTCAATTTGAAGTTAACTGTATCACAGTCAAAGATGTAATTACAAACACAATCATGACACAGGAAACTACAGCTTCATTATAGATCCTGAGAAGTTCAAATACCACAAACTGTCACAAACAGTCGGAGTACGAAAAACTTATCACTCTTCTGAGTATCTGTTACACAATGTCTTATGTTACTTGAAGCGCACATACTAGTCTTAACAACAATCGTTCTTGTCGTACAACAACGTCTGAACATTTTATCACAGTCAGGAGGTCACTGCTGATTGTAGCATAGAAATGTGTAAGTGTGCACAGCCAGAAGCAGTTGTCGACTGTAATGCTGATCATGGTGATAACTCACTTTTTACAGAACTACGTGTAAATTAAAATCAATAACTCTTATTAGATGTAGAGAAACTTTGAAAATTTTTTCATCACAAATAATTTAATTTTGGGTATGCAAATTGAAAACAATAAACATTTTACACCGGTCTTCAAGGAATATTTGAGCTCATCACGACAGCTTTTCCAGATACGTTATCACAGGCAAACATGCTTCATCTAGCTTCAATGCATCTTGTCATCCTTGATCCACACATCTTCGAAGATGTGAAGACAAATGCTGAAAATAGTAGTACTGGTTAAGGATCACGTAGTACAACTACTAAAAAGATCCATTTAATATAAGCAAAATAAAATGGCTAATCATCCAATTTAAAAAAAAATTATCATCACAAAAGTAATAGATTTTTATACACAAAATTATCACAAAAATAGCAAATTCAAACATTACTGAAAATTGGATTTGGATGGGGGCATGGAGACAGACTATAAACAATATTATAGATATCATAATTCTAATGGATGAGCCTTGGACAATTCTTTCAGTTGTACAAAAATTTACTTGTGGCCACAAGCACTGTTAGGATGTTTTTTTGAAACAGTGTAGTCACAACTATACTCACCATAGTGCAATGTAATCATTTACTTTATCCTAAAGACCCTAATCAAGGTGGAATGTTTTGCCTGCACACAGCAGCCAACTTTATTAAACATTTTCAATGCAGATCTGAACTACTGTGTCATCTTATGCATTAAAAAAAGAAGTATACTTACAGAATATTATGGCAACCTTATAAAAACAGCATTAGAAGTTTGTTTTATTCACACCAAATGTGATGATATTAGCCCACACACACACACACACACACACACACACACACACACACACACACACACACACACACACACACACACACACACAGAGAGAGAGAGAGAGAGAGAGAGAGAGAGAGAGAGAGAGAGCCTCTTCTGAAGTTTGGCAGCCATAGTGTGCAACAATGAAAATTTCATTGGAGAACGAGTCAACTGAAATACATGAATGGTAAAAAATAAGTGTTCTAAAAGAATGAAAATTCATGTATGTATCTTTTAGGTTAAAGACTGTGCTGCTGTGGTAGTTTATATGCCAACTAGATGTGAAGAGACTGATAAAAATGTATTATGAAATAAAAGAAATTATTCAGATAGTAAAGAGAGGTGAAAAACTGTGATGGAAGACTAGAATTCAATAGCAAGAAAAAGAAAGAAGGAAAAATGTTACGAGAACATGGACACGAGGAAAGAAATGGAGAGAGAAGCCACCTGACACAGTTTTGAACACAGCATAATTTAATCATTGCTAAAACTCCTTTTAAGAGTCATGAAAGGAGGTTGCATGTGTGGAAGAAACTTGGAGACACTGGAGGGATACAGATAGGTTACACAGTAATTTACTGGTTATTAACTGAACATATTGCAAAACACTAGGAAATTAAGGAGATGGGATGTGGATGAATTGAAAGAACCAGTAAGTTGTTGACTATTTCAGTAGAAGGGTGAGGCAAAAATTGACAAATAGGGGAAAGGCATACAATAGGTGGTGAATGGGTAGCTTTGAGAGATGAAATAGTGAACATAACAGGAGATCAGTTGGAGGAGGACTGGTTTAAACTGTTACAAAACATAAGAGGTACTGAATTTAATTAATGAGAGGAAAAAAAAATAATAAAGCCTATGTACTAAGCGAAATGGAATATACACACACCTAAAAATGAGTCTGGCAAGAACTGAAAAATTCCCTAGTTGGTATGGGCACAGGATTAACACAAGGCTGTAGAATGATCCATGATTATGGAAAAGATAGATTCCACCTATAGGACAGCTGGAGGATACATGGACTAAGATTGGAAGCCAATGCAAAAGCAAAGAAGGGAAATGGGAAAGCAGAGGAATATAAAGAGTGGATAAGCAATGGAAATGACCCCTGAGACAACATTATGCAAAAGGAGGAGGAAATAGAAGAAGATGAGATGGGAAATATGGTACTACAAGAAACATTCAATAAAGCACTGAAAGACACGTCAAAACAAAGCACCTGGACTAGATGGCAGTCGTTTAGAATTATTGAGATCCTTAAAATCTTCCTGTCTGATTAAAACTGTGTGCTGAACCGAGACTCGAGCTCGGGAACTTTGCCTTTGGCAGGCAAGTGCTCTACCTTCTGAGTTACCCAAGCATGACTCACGTCCCATCCTCACAGCCTTACTTCTGCCAGTAGCTCGTCGTCCTATCTTCCAACGCAAAGGTCCCAAGCTCGAGTATTGGTCCAGCACACAGTTTTAATCTGCCAGGAAGTTTCGTATTAGTGCACACTCTGCTGCATAGTGAAAATATCTTTCACTGAGAACCAGTCATGACCAAACTATTACACCTAGTATGTAGGATAAAATGAGAATGGTGAAACACCCTTGGATTTGAAGAGGAATATGGTAAATTACATTTCCATGCTTTGCAGCTGCTGATGTGTGTGAATATTATTCATCTGCCTGGTACAATACATCATGGTTGCAAAATGATTCCATGAATTATTTACAGAAAAATGGGAAAACATGTAGAAGTCATAATCAAAGACGATAAGTTGGGTTCCACAGTAATGTAAGAATGTGCAGCACAGACAATACAACTTACCTTAGAATTTAGGTCCAAGGAAGGTAAATGTATGTTTACAGCATTTGAAGATTTAGAGAAGGCATTTGAAAATGCTGACTAGACTTCACCCTTTGAAATTCTGAAGGCAGCAGGAATAAAATACAGAGTGGAAGCTTATCTACAACTTGCACTGTAATTCTGTCAGAGAAGGCAAAAGACTTGGGACAGCAGTTGAATAGAATGGATAGTGTCTTGCAAAAGAGATAATAAGATGAACATCCACAAAAGTAAGACAAGGATAATGGAATGAATTCGAATGCAATGCTGAGAAATTAAATAAGGAAGTGAGACACAAAAATTAGTAGATGAGTTTTACAATTTCTGTAGTAAAATAATTGATGACAGCTGAAGTAGAGATGATGTAAAATCCATAATGCTTTGTCAAATTTTACTCGCCATAGCATTTCCCACCTCATCTTCATCTACTTCCTCTTGCTTTTGCATAATATTGTCTCAGGGGTCAATTCCTTTGCTTATCCAATCTTTATATTCCTTCCACTTTCCCATTTCCCTTCTTTGTTTAGCATTGGCTTCCTATCTGAACTCTTGGTCCACGTATCCTCCAGCTGCCCTATATGTGAAATCTATCTTTTCCTTAATCATGGATCACTCTACAGCCTTGTGTTAGTCCTCTACCCACAGTCAACAACTTACTGGTTCTTTCAATTCATCCATCATTATCAGATTCGTTTTGGGTGTTGGGGTCTTACAATAAGTTACTTACTGCTATAAGTAGAGTTTTATCCATCTTTCATTATTCAATTCATTGCAATTCGTTTTGCCTTGTATATAATGTGACTATATGCTGTTGTGATTGGCAATTGCTGTACATGTAAAGATTGCCTTTGGTACACATCATCACATAATCCGTTTTCATTATCGTATACTAGTGAAATTTTTTAAGATCGGTCTGTTCATTTAAAATAATGTTGGGATGTTCTGTGATTCTGATTTAACAGATTAAGTTCAAAAAATTCTTCGATGATTTTAAATTACACTTCCTGTAGCTGTCCTAATCCAGTAATAAAATCCTAATTTTTTTGCCTAAAATTCTAACCTTTTTCTAAATAGAAACTAATTTCAATACTTTTCAAATATCATATAAAAATTTCCATGTTTTCAACAAAGATAGCCACAGCCACAGAAACACGATAATTAATTAGTACAGCCTCTAACACATAAAAGATACATACATGAATCTTCATTCTCTTAAAACACTTCATTTTTACCGTAAAAGTGTTTCAATTGACTCACTCTCTATTAAACTTTTCATTACTGCACCATGGCTGCCAACCTTGAGAAGAGGCTATCAGTAATTAGTAGAAGCCTGATTTGGGCTTTAAATGCAATATTTCAGACACACTCTGACCCTAAATGAAGGAGATATATTTAACTTATTGTATATTTATTTTCATATTAAAATTAATTCAAATTATCATCTTCAAAAAAGGAAACTACTTCGGCCTCAATGTCACTCACACTTAACAACAAATGTGAGAAGAGAATAAGCAGCTGATTATCTCCCACCCCTTCACATACAATACAATACAACACAACCCCCCCCCCCCCCCCCACACACACACACACACACACACACACACACACACACACACACACACACACCTACCTTTCATATGGTGGCAACACTCGCGTAACTTGCTGACAACATGTTTTTCCAGAGTCAGATAAGTTCTGTTGTCGACATCATTGCTGTGGTACTGAAAAATGGGTGACAAGCTTTTTATCTATGTCACTGCTGCTGGTGCGAAGCCACATAGTACTTTTTTGTAGGGAGTCTTCTTTCTGTTTAATATTTCTTACAATTATAACATTGAACATTCCAGAAGCACTCCTCTGTTCATAAAGTGTGGAGTGTGACATGTTCTTAATTTTTCTTCTTGTCCACTTTGTGAAGGAACACGTGTAAAAACAACACTACTGACAGGGCAAAAATACCACACTAGCACTGTTTGTAGCAGCATTTATTGGAACAACTTTCTTTTCATCTGTACTGACACAGCCATGGAACACTGGCTTTATGTTGGCAAGATGTTGCCATTACATTGCGAACATCTGTAGCCCAGTACTCGCCATGAACAATGTTGCAGAACATGTGTCGAACTCCATATAAACTCACCATTAGTAAGCTGAGATGACGAAACCATTCTAGACTGGTTTACTGCATACACAGCAAGGAAAACATTACAATGTATAAAACAGTAGCATATGGTTCATGAAATGTAAACAGTACCTTCTGCGACTTTTTGCAACATCAATCATAAAATGTCTATTTCAGTAATTTTTTAGCAAACTCCGACAAATCTGTAAATAAGGTGATAAATCCATAATAATTACAGACAATCTGTAGTAGTTGGGAGTTGGCAGTCAAGCTGCACTTGCAACAACAGTATGAGCAGCCCTTGCAGCTAGGTACAGTGCGTAATAGCAGCTGTTGTACTAGCCACAATTGTCACTATATCTACACCTACATATGTAGTCCACAAGCCACCATGCAATGCATGATGGAGGGTACCTTGAACCACTGTTAATTCATTCACTTTCCTACTCCACATGCAAATGGAGTATCAGGTAAATGACTGTCTATATGATTCCGTACGACAGCTAATTTTTCTCATCTTGTCTTTGCAGCCCTTATTAGAAACTTACACTGGCACCAGCAGAAACTTTCTATAATCTGTCGTAAGTGCCAATGATCTGAACTTTTCAACTTTCTTTTTTTTTGGGGAGGGGGGGGGGGGGGAGTTACAAATCTAGAAGAAAGATTATGAATTTCTTTAATGGCTTCCTTTAACCCTTCCTTGACTAGTAGCACAGGTGTGTGGTGCTGCGATCTAGCACTGAAAGTATCAAAAACTGTTTCAAGCCAACAGACTCATTGTTTGGCACCTAATATGCGAGATCTTAACAGTTTCAGCTGTGCATTGTGTGCCTTGTGTTTTGGTGGTTTTATGTAAATTTATTCCTGTCTACAACTGATGAGCTCAGTAAATGTATTTATTGTATTTCTTACTCTATTTGCTAGAAATACATATATCTGTACACATATTTACTGATAACATACTTTCAAATTTGTTTGTTTTACCTTATGAGCAGTGTGTGTAGAGAATTTCTATTTGTGCTTTTTGTTTGCTTTTGAGTTTTAGTTTTTAGATTTATGCAATTACTTCAGTTCTATCTTATCTATTTCCCTTGATTTGATATGAACAGAAAAACCTAAAATTCTAGGTGTATGCTATTTAGTTACATAATGGACCCAACGACGTTGCACTGAGCTGTGTCGATGGAAACTAAGACAATTAAATCTGACACGTGCCACGACACATGAAGATAATAAATTATGTAATGTTTCTGCATACCATTTCATTTCCTGTTTTTAGAAAGACTGATAGAAGGGAAAATTTTGGCCACTTATGTTCTCGACCTGGAGAAGAAGAGTACTTTGAAGATGAACATGGTAAGACACAAAAGAACAAATACCACTTGATAACTCAAACGTGAGCTCAACAGTGTCCACCAAAGTCCAGTTTGGATGACACAATACCAGAAGTCGTAGACCCAAAAATAAATGCAAATGACTAGTTGGAGGAGAGAACTGATTTAGACAGATTTGATTGTGCCTTAGCTCAAACTGCTAGTCTAAGTACTCACTGACTCCAGAAGACATGGAAACTGGCTACTTCTTTACATTTTTACTGAGCCTATTATTAATATGCTTTGTGAGGAAACAAATCGCTATGACTCACGAGAAAGGCAACGATGTATTGGAGGGCAGACAGTAAAAGAGATGAGTCTGAACTGGAGTATGAGTGCTACAGAGGAAAAAAAAGATCTTCATCGCTGTTCACATCCTGATGGGTATACACCTTTTACCTGTGCTGGCAAACTGTAAAGCAACTCCCTTCAAGGTGTAACTGCTGTCTATGAGCTTATAACAAAGACAAAATTCTACAAACTTGTGGAAAATTTGAACTGCACAGACAACACTTAAGTTGTGCCTAGAGGCACTGTTGGATATGACTGCTTTCACAAGCTAAGACCCATAAATGAAAAGCTTAATGTTAATTTGAAACAAGTTTACATTCCATCTAAGTATCATTGCTCTTAACGAGAGCATGGTACATTTCAAAGGCTGGTCGTCCATCTATAAATACGAACCAGTGAAGCCAATATTGTGAGATTATAAAATTTAAGGTTTATCCAACTCTAAAATAGGTTTTGTTTTACATTTTGAAATTTATACAGGAGAATGTACGGAAAAGGAATATTCCATATCTTCTCTTGGAGAAAGAGTTGTAATGAGACAATGTTAGATTCTCACCATCTTGTTGCCCTCAACAATTCCCCCCCCCCCCCCCCCCCCCCCCCCTTACTGGTGTGCTTGCATCTGTAGCAGAGTACAAAGCTGTAGTGGGAACTGTAGATGGGTTCGACTGGTGGAGACAAAGATATGATATTGGCAGAACGTCACTCATAAGGTGGCATTGTCTCTTTATTTTAGTTTGGACATTGCAATAGTCAACAGTTTCATCACATAAAACTGTAACAATGGAGGAAAATGTAACCAATTCCTTTTCACTTTGCTCTTGTAACTTTCAACTGGCAGAAATATAGAGAGAAGAGGAATGCAAGCATTCATCAGAAAAAAACAAACCAGGAGTTAGTTCTTTTTACAGATCCCAATTCCTAGTAAGAACATTGTTTTAAGTGGATGTTTATGTCCTGCTGGACTCAAGGAGGAAAAAACTTAGGGAAGCATTATGCCTCCTCGAGCCAATTGGGCCATAAATGTCCCACATTACACACACACACACACACACACACACACACACACACACACACACACACACACCAGTGAAGTTAGAAACAAGGCCTGACTCAGCAACCATCCCAAAAGCAAGAAACCAGTTTCCACAGAATATGTGAATTTTTTATTAATTCGGTCACAGACGGTCACAGAAGGATTAATCTGACTCAGCGAAAACCATCAAAACTTGGGCAGTACTCAAGAGAATGGGTAGTTTTAAGTTCTCTAAATGCCGTCCCCTTTACAGATGACACAAGTTTCCTGGAATTCTCCCAATAAACAAAAGTCAGCGAATTTTCTTCCCTACTAAAGACATCACATGCCGTTCCATTTCATGTCACTTTGCAATCTTGCAATTACATATACTATGTTATCAAAAGTATCCTGACACCCCCAAAAACATATATTTAGGTGCATTGCGCTGCCACCTATTGCCAGGTGCTCCATATCAGCGACATCAGTAGTCATTAGACATCATGAGAGAGCAGAATGAGGCACTCCGTGGAACTCACATGCTTCTAACATGATTAGGGGATTGGGTGTCACTTGTGCCATACATCTGTATGTGAGATTTCCACACTCCTAAACATCCCTAGGGCCACTGTTTCCAATGTGATAGTGAAGTGGAAACATGAAGGGACACATGCAGCACAACATCATACAGGCCGACCTCGTCTGTTGACTGACAGAGACCGCCGGCACTTGAAGAGGGTCGTAATGTGTAAATAGGCAGACATCTATTCACACCATCACACAAGAATTCTGAACTGCATCAGGATCCAATGCAGGTACTATAACAGTTAGGTGGGAGGTGAGAAAACTTGGATTTCGTGATCAAGCGGCTGCTCATAAGCCACACATCATGCCAGTAAATGCCAAATGATGTCTCACTTTGTGTAAGGAGCGTGAATATTGGGACGATTGAACATTGGAAAAACGTTGTATGGAGTGACGAATCACAGTACACATTTTGGCGATCCGATGGCAGGGTGTGGATGTGGCGAATGCCCCGTGAACGTCATCTGCCAGCATGTATAGTGCCAACAGTAAAATTCAGAGGCAGTGATGTTAAGGTGTGGTAGTGTTTTTCATGGAGGAAGCTTGCACCCCTTGTTGTTTTGTGTAACACTATCACAGCACAGGCCTACACTGATGTCTTACGCACCTTCTTCCTTCCCATTGTTGAAGTGCAATTCAGGGATAGCGATCGCATTTTTCAACACAATCTAGCACCTGTTCATAATCCATGGCCTGTGGCAGACTGATTACACGACAGTAACATCCCTGTAATGGGCTGGCCTGCACAGAGTCTTGATCTGAATCCTATAGAACATCTTTGAGATGTTTTGGAACGCAGACTTCGTGACAGGCCTCAGCGACCGACAATGATACCTCTTCTCAGTGCAGAACTTCATGAAGAATGGGCTGCCATTCCCCAAGAAACCTTCCAGCACCTGATTGAGTGTATGCCTTTGAGAGTGGAAGCTGGCATCAAGGGTGGGCCAACACCATACTGAATCCCAACATTACTGATGGAGGGAACCAGCCAGGTGTCCTGATACTTTTGATCACATAGTGTATTTAAACATGACTATGTCTAGAAGCACACCACTAATATTGTATTCAAATGTTAAAAGATTGTTTTTCCTACTCATCCGCAATAACATGCATTTTTTCATAGTAACATAACAGTACAATGAAGCAAAAAGTGAACATTCCAGAATTTCTTTTGTGGGTGGTATGGTTACAACTAAGGTGGTATATATGCTGCAACATCACACTGTTTACATGAGAAATATACTTTTTCTAAATTAATTTGGGAGTGTGTTTTCCTGGGTGATGCAATTTCAACAGTATGATGTGTTGACTCTGGCCAATTTTCCCACATGAGCTTCACTGTATAGTGTACCAGTTGTGGCATCTATGTAAGCAAGAAGTCCAATATAAATCTAATTTTACAGTCACAAATAATGAAATGTTTCTACTTTAATTTTTTTTTTGTTAGCAAATACGCTCAAAAACCAAGTGTCTTGTGAAAATCAGAAACCTTGCATCACCAGAGACTTTTTGAATGACTCAAGAGCCAATTTGAAATTTTCTACCAAATAGGAGACAAGTTACTTCTTACCTTGCCGAGGAATACTGTTGTCGAGAAAAAAGGATAGGTACACACACACACACACACACACACACACACACACACACACACACACACACACACACGCAGACATTAGAGAGAGAGAGAGAGAGAGAGAGAGAGAGAGAGAGAGAGTGTGTGTGTGTGTGTGTGTGTGTGTGTGTGTGTGTGTGTGTGTGTGTGTGTGTGTACCTGTCCTTTTCTCCTCCTAAGGTAGGTCTTTCCGTTCCCGGGATTGGAATGACTCATTACCCTCTCCCTTAAAACCCGCATCCTTTCGACTTTCCCTCTCCTTCCCTCTTTCCTGAAGAAGCAACCGCTGGTTGCGAAAGCTTGAATTTTGTGTGTATGTCTGTGTGTGTTTGTGTGTCTATCGACCTGCCAGCGCTTTTGTTTGGTAAGTCACATCATCTTGTTTTAAGATATATTTTTCCCACGTGGAATATACAATGATGCTGTTACTTAACAAACGAAAAAGTGCTGGTAGACAGACACAATAAAAAACACGCACAAATATCAAGCTTTAACGACCCACGGTTGCTTCATCAGGAAAGAGGGAAGGAGGGGAAAAGTCGAGAGGATGTGAGTTTTAAGGGAGAGTGTAAGGAGTCATTCTAATCCCGGGAGCAGAAAGACTAACCTAGGGGAAAAAAGGGACAGGTACACAAACACACACACACACACACACACACACACACACACACACACACACACACATCCATCCACACATATACAGACACAAACAGACATATGTAAAGGCAAAGGGTTTGCGCAGAGATGTCAGTCGAGGCGGAAGTACAGAGGCAAAGATGCTGTTGAGTGACAAGTAATGTACAAGAGGCAACAACTTGAAATTAGTGGAGGTTGAAGCCAGGTGGGTAACAGGAAGAGAGGATGTATTGAAGGGCAAGTTCCCATCTCTGGAGTTCTGATAGGTTGGTGTCAGTGGGAAGTATCCAGATAACCCGGACGGTGTAACACTGTTCCAAGGTGTGCTGGCCATGCACCAAGACATGTTTAGCCACAGGGTGATCCTCATTACCAACAAACACTGTCTGCCTGTGTCCGTTCATGCAAATGGACAGTTTGTTTCTGGTCAAGCCCACATAGAAGGCTCCACAGTGTGGTCAGATCAGTTGGTAAATCACCTGAGTGCTTTGACACGTGGCTCTGCCTTTGATCGTGTACAACTTCCGAGTTACAGGACTGGAGTAGGTGGTGGTGGTGGGAGGGTGCATGGGACAGGTTTTACACCGGGGAGGGGGGGGGGTTACAAGGGTAGGAGCCAAAGGGTACAGAAAGCGATTTGGAGATTTCACAGGGAAGAACCAAGAGGTTACGAAGGTTAGGTGGATGGCGGAAAGACACTCTTAGTGGAGTAGGGAGGATTTCATGAAGGATGGATCTTATTTCAAGGCAGGATTTAAGGAAGTCGTATCCCTGCTGGAGAGCCACATTCAGAGTCTGATCCAGTCCCGGAAAGTATCCTGGGACAAGGGGGGCACTTTTCATTTGCTTCTGTACCAGGTCGGGAGGGTAGTTGCGGGATGCGAAAGCTGTTTTCAGGTTGTTGGTGTAATGGTTCAGGGATTCAGGATTGGAGCAGATTCGTTTGCCACGAAGACCTAAGCTATAGGGAAGGGACCGTTTGATACGGAATGGGTGGCAGCGGTCATTATGGAGGTACTGTTGCTTGTTGGTGGGTTTGATGTGAACGGATGTGTGAAGCTGACCATTGGACAGATGGAGGTCAATGTCGAGGAAAGTGGCATGGGATTTGGAGTACGACCAGGTGAATGTGATGGAACCACAAGAGTTGAGGTTGGAGAGGAAATTCTGGAGTTGTTCTTCACTGTGAGTCCAGATCATGAAGACGTCATCAATAAATCTGTACCAAACTTTGGGTTGGCAGGCCTGGGTAACCAAGAAGGCTTCCTCTAAGCGACCCATAAATAGATTGGTGTAAGAGGGGGCCATCCTGGTGCCCATGGCAGTTCCCTTTAATTTTTGGCATGTCTGACCTTCAAAAGTGAAGAAATTGTGAGTTAGGATGAAGGTGGCTAAGGTGAGGAAAGTGGTTTTCGGTAGGGTGGCAGGTGATAGGTGAGAAAGGAAGTGCTCCATCACAGCGAGGCCCTGGATGTGCAGGATATTTGTGTATAGGGAAGTGGCATCAATGGTTACAAGGACGGTTTCCGGGGGTAACAGATTGGGTAAGGATTCCAGGTGTTCGAGAAAGTGGTTGGTGTCTTTGATGAAGGATTGGAGACTGCAAGTAATGGATTGAAGGTGTTGATCTACATAGGCAGAGATACGTTCTGTGGAGGCTTGGTAACCAGCTACAATGGGGCGGCCGGGATGTTTGGGTTTGTGAATTTTAGGAAGTATGTAGAAGGTTGGTGTGCGGGGTGTCTGTAGGGTCAGGAGGTTGACGGAGTCAGGTGAAAGGTTTTGCCACATACTCCCGATGATCAAGTACCACGGTCGTGGAACACTTGTCAGCCAGAAGAATGATGATGGATCGGGCAGCTTTCAGGTCACGGACAGCCTGGGCTTCAGCTGTGGTGATGTTGGGAGTAGGATTAATGTTTTTCAAGAAAGATTGAGAGGCAAGGCTTGAAGTGAGTAATTCCTGGAAGGTTTGGAGGAGGTGGGTCTGCTCCAATCCTGAATCCCTGAACCATTACACCAACAACCTGAAAACAGCTTTCGCATCCCGCAACTACCCTCCCGACCTGGTACAGAAGCAGATAACCAGAACCACATCCTCATCCCCTCAAACCCAGAACCTCCCACAGAAGAAACCCCAAAAGTGCCCCACTTGTGACAGGATACTTCCCGGGACTGGATCAGACTCTGAATGTCGCTCTCCAGTAGGGACACGACTTCCTCAAATCCTGCCCTGAAATGAGATCCATCCTTCATGAAATCCTCCCCACTCCACCAAGAGTGTCTTTCCGCCATCCACCTAACCTTCGTAATCTCTTGGTTCATCCCTGCGAAATCCCCAAACCACCATCCTACCCTTGTAACCGCCCCCTGGTGTAAAGCCTGTCCCATGCACCCTCCCACCACCACCTACTCCAGTCCTGTAACCCGGAAGGTGTACACGATCAAAGGCAGAGCCACGTGTGAAAGCACCCACGTGATTTACCAACTGACCTGCCTACACTGTGAAGCCTATGTGGACATGACCAGCAACAAACTGTCCATTTGCATGAACGGACACAGGCAGACAGTGCTTGTTGGTAATGAGGAGCACCCTGTGGCTAAACATGTCTTGGTGCATGGCCAGCACACCTTGGAACAATGTTACACCGTCCAGGTTATCTGGATACTTCCCACTGACACCAACCTATCAGAACTCCAGAGATGGGAACTTGCCCTTCAATATATCCTCTCTTCCCGTTACCCAACTGGCCTCAACCTCCACTAATTTCAAGTTGCCGCCCTTGTACATCACTTGTCACTCAACAACATCTTTGCCTCTGTACTTCCGCCTCGACTGACATCTCTGCCCAAACCCTTTGCCTTTACATATGTCTGTCTGTGTCTGTATACATGCAGATGGATGTGTGTGTGTGTGTGTGTGTGTGTGTGTGTGTGTGTGTGTGTGTGTGTGTTTTTTATTGTGTCTGTCTACCAGCGCTTTCCCGTTTGGTAAGTCACAGCATCTTTTTTTATATATATATATATATTTCCCATGTTGAACGTTTCTTTCTATTATATGTTGTTGCTGTTCTGGTCTGCTGAGACTGGCTTCAAGCAGCCCTCCATGCTACTCTATCCTGTTCAAGCTTCTTCATCTCCCAGTACCTACTGCAGCCTACATCCTTCTGAATCTGCTTAGTGTATTCATCTCTGTATGGCAGTTGTCTTGTTCTTTCTGGAACTCAGAATATGAGTAGACAAAATATTTTAGTCTGTGTTTATATTGTGGTGTTATTTTCAACTTATTAAGTGAGTGCTTATTTACAGCTGTTCAGTGAGATGTTACATCAAAAAGCTCAGTAGACTGAGCTGTTAACTACCATCCAAATTGAAGAACCTGTCCAAAGTGTAACATGCTGTCATTATGTATTCAATAGAGTGTATTTCATTGCCTACACAACCACTGTCTGGGATACTTCTCACAGCATGAGTGGCATCAAATGCATCACCACAGCCTCACCTCTCCCAACATCTGAAGATGACCAGAGGCTTAAATTGTCTCCCTCTGCAACAGAAGGAGGTCAACTAGGTGTTTGAAAACTTCAGATACTTCAATGCAATGTTGTTGTTGTCGTCTTCAGTCCTGAGACTGGTTTGATGTAGCTCTCCATGCTACTCTATCCTGTGCAAGCCTCTTCATCTCCCAGTACCCACTGCAACCCACATCCTTCTGAATCTGCGTAGTGTAGTCATCTCTTTGTCTCCCTCTACGATTTTTACTCTCCATGCTGCCCTCCAATACTAAATTGGTGATCCCTCGATGCCTCAGAACATGTCCTACCAACTGATCTCTTCTTCTAGTCAAGTTGTGCCACAAGCTTCTCTTCTCCCCAATTCTTTTCAATACCTCCTCATTAGTTATGTGATCTCCCCATCTAATCTTCAGCATTCTTCTGTAGCACCACATTTCGAAAGCTTCTATTCTCTTCTTGTCCAAACTATTTATCGTCCATGTTTCACTTCCATACATGGCTGCACTCCACACAAATACTTTCAGAAACGACTTCCTGACACTTAAATCTATACTCGATGTTAACAAATTTCCCTTCTTCAGAAACGTTTTCCTTGCCATTGCCAGTCTATATTTTATATTCTCTCTACTCGATAATCATCAGTTATTTTGCTCCCCAAATAGCAAAACTCCTTTACTACTTTAAGTGTCTCATTTCCTAATCTAATTCCCTTAGCATCACCCGACTTAATTCGACTACATTCCATTATCCTCGTTTTTCTTTTGTTGATGTTCATCTCATACCCTCCTTTCAGGACACTGTCCATTCCATTCAACTACTCTTCCAAGTCCTTTGCTGTCTCTGACAGAATTACAATGTCATCGGCGAACCTCAGTTTTTATTTCTTCTCCATGGATTTTAATACCTACTGCGAACTTTTCTTTTGTTTCCTTTACTGCTTGCTCAATATACAGATTGAAAAACATCGGGGAGAGGCTACAACCCTGTCTCACTCCCTTCCCAACCACTGCTTCCGTTTCATGTCCCTCGACTCTTGTAACTGCCATCTGGTTTCTGTACAAATTGTAAATAGTCTTTCGCACCCTGTATTTTACCCCTGCCACCTTCAGAATCTGAAAGAGAGTATTCCAGTCAACATTGTCAAACGCTTTCTCGAAGTCTACAAATGCTAGAAACGTAGGTTTGCCTTTCCTTAATCTTTCTTCTAAGATAAGTTGTAATGTCAGTATTGCCTCATGTGTTCCAACATTTCTACGGAATCTGAACTGATCTTCCTCGAGGTCATACATAAGAGAGAATTTTGTTTGCCAAGTTCTGCACAAAAATATTTATTATAGAGAATGTCAGTGGGACAGTTACTTTCATAACTTACAGGGGAAAGCAGAAAAAGTTTCAAATTAAGACTACAGGATGTTGAGAACAGTTGAGGTGGTGTGCTACAGACATGACAGTGAGGGGTCTGCAGGTTATTACTTATCTGTATTCAAGAATTATTTTGTGACCTTGTTTGTGAGAGTTGTGCGAGTATGAAGGTGTGTGGTTTTCTGCACCTGAAGGGTGCTTAGTCTACTTTTAAATGTTTCTGTCTCTCGCTCAATGTCTCCTCCAAATGGTGAGTATGAATCTATCCAAATTCACACGTTGCTGTTTATTAGGAACCATTAATCATACGAACCGTTACTTTTGAGAGCACTGATGATATTTCATATTTCACATGGGAATGTGAAAGAAATTTTAATGTCATGAAATTTATTATGTACTGCTTCTTCATTGTATTGGTTTGTGACCAACTCTTCCTTCACAGGAACCATCAACATCAATTTTTTTGCATTTAGTATACTGAAAAGTAATTATAAAATAATATGCTACACAAAACAGTCTTTTCTAGACTGAGAACATTGCTAGAGCCTTCCGACATATTTTTCAAGTTACACTTATGGATGCATGCACCCACGCCCCTCAACCCCTTCATGAAGAACCTGCAACCAACGCTTGTTCAGTGGCAACAAATGATTTTGGCCTCTCTTAAATAATTCCATAGCAACTTTAAAGTTTTACTAACCTGTTTAAAGGCATCTTGTTAACAGGTATCTTGCTCAAGCAACATATGTGTAAATTTTCCTGAAATAAATGTGAAGTACATGCATTAGTGGAGGTAGTGAAGTATAACATTTACCAAAGAATGAAATAGTATACTCATAAGTTCCACAAAACTGTGGAATGAAGATGAAAGATAATTGAAGATAGAAAGATCACTGAGTACAAATTCACATCAGGCAAATTTCTGTCCAGTGAGAATTGCTATAGCTTATTTTTTTAAATGCAGTTAAAGTATAGAAGCTAACAGTAAATAGTACCTGTAAAAACAGTATAAAAAGTAATATTTTCAATGTAATAATGAATAGCATTTAATAACATTGCAGATAGAGCAGTGTATCATTAATAACCTTTATCTGGATTTGTTTTTGCTTGTGTGATGATGAAAGTCTGAAATTATATTTACATCTTGGAACTAATAACTCTAGCTTTCAGGAGACAGAGGGAGACTGGTAATGGTAACAAAGAGCTAACAATAGTGAGCTGTAAGTAATATATATGTTGTACTTTGAATATAATAGAGGAAAACATTCCACGTGGGAAAAATATATCTAAAAAACAAAGATGATGTCACTTACCAAACAAAAGTGCTGGCAGATTGGTAGACACACAAACATACACAAACATACACAGAAAATTCAAGGTTTCACAACCAGCGGTTGCTTCTTCAGGAAAGAGAGAAGGAAAGGGAAAGACGAAAGGATGTGGGTTTTAAGGGAGAGGGTAAGGAGTCATTCCAATCCCGGGAGCGGAAAGACTTACCTTAGGGGGAAGAAAGGACAGGTACACGCGCACACACGCGCACACACACACACACACACACACACACACACATTTGTGGAGGCAAAAACTATTTGCCTTCACAAATGTCTGCTTTTGTGTGTGTGTGTGTGTGTGTGTGTGTGTGTGTGTGTGTGTGTGTGTGTGTGTGTGGGCGCGCGCGAGAATGTCTACCTGTCCTTTCTTCCCCCTAAGGTAAGTCTTTCTGCTACCGGGATTGGAATGACTCCTTACCCACTCCCTTAAAACCCACATCCTTTCGTATTTCCCTCTCCTTCCCTCTTTCCTGAAAAAGCAACTGCTGGTTGCGAAAGCTTGAATTTTGTGTGTATGTTTGTGTGTCTATCGACCTGCCAGCACTTTTGTTTGGTAAGTCACATCATCTTTGTCTTTAGATATATGTTGTACTTTGTATGACATACAATAAACACTCAAGTGTAACTGTACACTTTACTGACTTTGTTTTACTGAAAAAACAGATTGCATGTGTTGAAAACAATTCAGTAATTTAATGTACTTGATGAACACACACATGAACTCTGCATGCTGTTGAAAACAGAGACAGTGAACAGCAAACCGATACGTAAAAAATTCAGCTTTAGAGGAGAGTGAAGAAATATATTGTGATCTTTATATCAAACAAACATAAAATTATGATAGTATAATGCATTTTATTAATAAAATATTAGATGAAAAATGAATGGAATATAAATTTTAAGCCATACATTAAATAAAAATTGACATACGATGTTGTCAACAAAGTGACATACGAAGTTGCAGTTCAACACCAACAGTAAATTCTATGTATCATCAATACTGCCATTTAATACCGGATCATTTAAGTTTTGAATATTAGTGCACACAGTTTTAAAGAAGTGGCAGTTGTATATCAAGGACCAACAACACGGTCTGAGTGACTTATACTATACATTATTTTCACATAGGCTAATGCCCAGTGACTAATCATGCATGGAACTTTAAGTTATATCTTCTGTTGGCAGGTAAAGTGCCAAGTATAGGGGGGTAATAGTAATGTGATGCTTCAAAGTTTTGCTGGCAAAAATTGTAATCTCTAGATTTATGAATTCATAAATTTGCTTAACATTTCTACGTCTTTCCTATGTGTCTTCTCCAGTTGTGTCAAACTCAAGATTTCAGTTTTCCACTGCTTGGACTCTGCACTAAACTGGGAACCATACAAGACACGCATGGTCTCTTACAACAACAACTGTTTCCCTCAGTGTTCCACTGCAGTTACACTCTCCCATAATTCTAAAATTAGGCCGATAAAATTTCCACTGACATCTAAGCAAACTGGGCACTGGATTGCAAATTTTATGTAAACTGAAGTTACCACCTCACTGTTGATTCAGTCACTTATCACATTAAATCTCCATTAGCTCCTTTATGAACCCTGCATACTAGTTCAGCAGTTGCAATATTATTTTGGTATGTCTCTCAAGATTTCGAAATATAGAAGTAAGATGGTTACAATTGACTTAAGCAGCTATCCAAAAAAGCAAGAGGCAGCTTTCTTCATTTGTGAGTATACCATTGAACTTGGTGTATTTATCATAAAATGTATGTGTCGCATTGCATACTAACTTTTGCAAGAAACATCATTTAGTTATCTTGACTCGTTTTAGATAAGATGATTTTTATGACCACGAGTTGAGATGTGCAAAGAGATGAATAGGTATGTTGCGCGCGACCGTCCTTCAGCTGTGAAACTTGAGAATGAAATGAGATAGTCTTCTGCTGCTCTCAATTTTAAATACAATTTCAATATCTTATCTACATTTCATTTACTGCTAAGTAGGCACTAAAATCAACTATACACAAAGTTTACACAGTACGTTTTAATGCTGCAAAATCTTTAAAATTTTATGCCGTGTTTTACTTAATTCAGTGAAACGTAGAGGTACAATGGATAACGAAAAGAAATTCTGTTCTTTATGGAGTGGAAATAACAGACTAAGATGCACAAATATCAAATTTTTTCATCTAATAGTTTTCAAAAAATCAGATGATAAGTATTTCGCATTGACCAGAACTTGTCTCTCAGTACATGCAACAGTATTTGGAGAGCAAGTCTGTAGCAGTGGAAAAGTTAATGAACAAGGATAGAAGCTTCAACTAAAAGCATGTGATCCAGCACTCAGTTCGCACAGTTTTCATCAGGTAATGTGAAATCAACAAAAGGAATGCTTAAGGAGGGGTTTTTCAGCTGAATGTGATTGTTACTGTCAGCAAAAAAAACACTGTAATAAAAGATTATGTGAAGTTTTCCCAGGTTGCAGTTTGTTTAATGTTTAGAAAGTGAGCATGTGAGTTTTAAGTTCAATAACCTAATTACAGTTTGAAGAGCTATCTACATATTATCGAAAAATGACAACATTTATTCATCTTAAAATGAGAGTAAGAAAACAACTACTTTATAGGTACTAAGCATAAAGCCTCACCTTATTTACACATACAATCTCACCCCACACACACACACACACACACACACACACACACACACACTTTTCCCAAACTGAGTATTTGAAAACAGATTCAATTTTGCACCCACGAAACCTTTCCAAGGAGATAAATTGCAAGCAGTAGTTAAACAGCTGTCTGCCAGTGGCATAAGCTGAAAACATGAAATGCCTATACCCATGGAAAGATCAAGTTCTGGCAAAATGAGCACAGAGCAGCAATGAACAAGTCATTATGTATTACATCAACATGACAACTGAAAAACTGCTTGGAAAATTATTTAGCAGCCTTAGTAAAGCCTTTAAAAGTTTTCATTTTTCACTTACAGATGCTAATTTTTTACCTCCTCCTTGAACAAAATTACCACCTGTAAGCATAAAATTACAACTTGAAACAACACACAGTTATTTATTAACTTATACATAGTGCATTACACATTTACCTATCCTCCGGTGTTCTTGCTAAGTACTCCCTCTCAATTAATCCTTCTATCCTCTTCTTGATTATAACAGGTGACGGAAGAAATCGACTTTTCAACTGTTCCGTTACCTCTGTTACAAGGACGTTGTGCTGAAATCAATCCAATTAATTGTAAATGGCACATGTTACTACCAAATGTTAAAGCAGAAGTGACAACTAACTAAAAATGGCTCATAGAACTTTTATCAGAAGTGCATATGAGAAGATCCTAGAACTGGAAGAAACGTGAATGGCCCTCTTTAACATATTGTGATCAAAATGTGGCTGCAAATCTGTGAAGCTGCTTCAATCATCTATAATTACCTTGTATTAAATGTCTATTGAAGTCCAGCTGCAGCCTGAAACTGCAGTTGGTCACGAACATACCGGAGAATGAATATACTGGCAAACAGCAATACCTTTAGTTTTTACATTCAAAATTAAAATTTAAAAAATAATTACATTACTTTAAAAGAAATTTTATGTGGTTCTATCTATCACTTTTATAGGTATAAGTTTCACTTAAATAAAGTATGAACAAACATGTAGGCAAAAACATAACTGGCAACTATTGTCTTCTAAGGTTACTGAATCCAATGCAGCATTGGTAGTTACCAAGTACTGTCTCAGGTGTGTACCAGTACCACATCTGGCAAGATTTTGGTACTGCAAGGTCAGTTCATTCATATAATTCAAAATTACACAGCTATAATGAAATCAGGAATGTCCCACAAAAGAATGGAGTACATAATAAGCTGAAGGAAAGACACTGCACTTACAATGGAGTACATAATAAGCTGAAGGAAAGACACTGCACTTACAGTCATTCTCTTGCGCGCTTTCATAATTCGTACAATAGCTGCTTCAATTTCATGTTTTCTGTCTTCATCAACTTTATTACGTGTTTCTCGTCTCTCTGGCTCAGACTCTCCCTTTGCTGCAACTGTCTGAATCTTTACCCTAAAATAAGCATTTTACAGAATTAGTTTGCTTTCACATTCAGCTTCAACGAATGTAATATCTATTTTAAACCAAACTTGTACATAAACACAGTCTGAGAGGCATAGAGTTAGAAATAGCAAACATATCATAAACAGGGAAGAGGAAGTGACTGAAGATGAGATGGGATTGTACACTGCAAGAATAATTCAACAAAGCACTAGACAATCTAAACTGAAACAAGGCACATGGAATAGACAACAACCATTCCACATTTATGCCGCATATTTGAGATTGATGGGGGAATGCATTCGTATTTGAAGGAGGCAGGCACTAACACATGAGGGTATTACCAAAATAGGAAATCACTGAGTCATGGTTGCAAAATATTAACACAAAGTGTCAATTTAAAAAATGGAATGACGTAGAAGCTAACCAAAGGTGCATTTGGGTTTCCGAGAAACGGATGAGCATGAAAGACATTATTAATGACCTTCGTAGAAGACAGATTAAAGAAAGAAACCTAAATTTCCAGCATCTGCACATTCAAAAAAAGTGTTTGCCAATGCCGACTACCGAGCGGTTCTAGGCACTACAGTCTGGAACCGCGCGACCGCTATGGCCACAGGTTCGAATCCTGCCTCGGGCATGGATGTGTGTGATGTCCTTAGGTTAGTTAGGTCTAAGTAGTTCTAAGTTCTAGGGAACTAATGACATCGGAAGTTAAGTCCCATAGTGCTTAGAGCCATTTGAACCAATGCTGACTACAATACAGTCTTTGCATCTCTCAAGTTATTAGTGATACAATACAGAGAACGAAGTTCATCTCTCACCTGTGTAATAGATGAACAATGGAGAATCTGGGATGAAATAACAATATGGCGTTAATGCGAGACAGGCACATAGGCAATGTCTAGCTGTTTTTCTGTCAATGTGTTTCCTCTAAGAGGAGGAAAACGATCTATACATTTAATACTGTTATATAATAGTTGGCAACATGAAATGGAGGCAGTAATTCTGAACTTCTAACTGTAGTTAATTTGTTTTGACCAATTTTATTCGATAATTACCATATGTAATCGAGCATAAAAGACCCAGAATATAAGACCCCTCATTTTTAAAGAGATTCCTTGGGAAAAAGTAAATTTTAACATATTCTGACTAATAAAAATTAGAAACTGTTTAACTGACATTCAGTATCTGCGTAAAATGTTAGCATTACGCCTATTTCAAACTTCGGCCACTTACTGATTGTCTACATTTTGATAACACAGAAGGACAATTTCTAAGAAATTCCTATCAAATGCGCTGGCCCCTAGCGATGTATATCAAATGTTTGACTCTACTGTTAATAAACATTGCTTTACCTACCTTCTACCATGATTTAATTTTTAAAAAACTGATTTACTCACTCAGTGTGCTCATACAAATCAATCAGCATGCAGCTCTGTGTTGCTACTGTGCAACTGATTTGTGAAAGCAGACTGAAAAAGTAATTCAGTATTTTTAAATTAAAGCATGGGAGAAGGTAGGTATTTTGTTTATTAACAACAGAGTCAGACATTCAATATATGTCACTAGGGAACAGTGCATTTGATAGGCAGTCATTCTTGGAAATTACCACAAAAAGAAATAAAATAAACAATAAGAAATGGTTTACACTAATTTTATCTTCACTATCTTTGTTGCTTACCATGTCCTCTTTGGTATCATTATTTTTAACCACCATCATCATCCTAATAGTACAGTTGTGAAATGTATATCTTTGGCATCACAAATATTTTCACTGTTTCTTCCGTATATGTTGCGATATCTGAAGTTATGATACGATGGAACTTGACAATGCAGCCGATTTTTTTTCTGAATATATATTGCTTATCACTTCTATACTGATGTGAGGATGTTACGAAGTGTCTTACTTCCAAACATATTGTCTGCCTGTTAATCTTTCACTGGCTGCGTAAAACCAGCAGCTGACATATCACCTTCCCTTCCCATCATATCTCACAGTGAGTGTCGACGACATTGTAACAAGAAATATAAGTATTCCACTGGCTCCTGTCTAGACATTTACTGCCTCCAGCAAAATTGTATACCACTGTCATGTAACTGTCCAATTTTAAGGTCAATTCCAGTAGAATTCAGGCAAACTGAGTTTAAATGCAGTAGACGTTAATAAAAAGCCAAGTAAGTGGTATAGGTTCCCATGGTTCACAGTGTGACATAATTTGCAACCCACTCACCACTACCCTCCCTTCACTCATCACCATTCCCAGCCAAGCCAGTACTGCTGCTCCCCTCCAACCCTTCCCCAATCCTGTGCTGGAGTAATTGTGAAAAACAATCTGCAATGACTTCTATGGTACAGATCATATGTGCAACAACATCAACTACTTCATAACTAGAAGATAGTTCAGTAAAATTCTCAAACTTTCACTAGTCCCATGCTCTAGTGACATCCATTGGTACCATCTCCACGATTAGCCTTGCTGCTGGGATTTATTCACGTGATAACAATTACAGACACTGTACTATGAGTTACTTAGTTTTCCAGACATTTAATTCTGGATGAATTTGATTTATTGTTTCATCTGAATGTCGTCATCTGTTCTAAAGCTGATTATGGTAATGTTTTACCTGGTATTCCAATACATGAATACTGGTCGAATTTCTCATTTGTGACTCACCTGGTAAATCACTACAGTATCTCATAATTAAATAAAATACTGCCTTGTGTTCACTATTATTTAATGTTTTTTGAAGGACAGCACGTTAACTTTTCAATGTTAAGATTACTTACAACAACCACAAATGTATGAAAACATGTTTGAGATTTTTTATTGCAAAACTGTTCAAATATGACACAGCCTTGCAAGATGTTAGTATTAAACTCTGTATCATCCCCTGTTTCATAAAACTGTTAAATTTTACGCGGAGCAATACACTGTTGTGTTGGTTAGTTCATTGTGCCTCTCACATCCCTTGCACTAGTGCCACGAGAGTCAAATGTCACATGTTCAAGCAAGGTCAATACCCTATTGAGCAAGTGTTCGACCAAGGTCAATACCTACCCTCCTGAATTTTTCAAAATAAATCTGCACTTGACCTCAATAGCCCAAGCATCCTTCGTAAATGTAAGACCACCCCTACATCAATCTGTTAAATAATGTAAAAACATAGACCACAGCAACAATAGTCTAATACGCAAATATGAGATGACCCCGTAGTTTTCTAATGACGAATTTGGGAAAAAGCGTTGGCTTATAATTGAGTAAACACGATATAGGGTAGTGTGTAAGTTTGTAGTGTTTTTCCGTAGATTTAATAAACAACAGATACATATAACAGAGACTTTGGTGATGACTAATGTTTTCTCCTTCACTATTTACAACAGTTTGTCAATGCTGGGGTAAATTTTTGGTTCCATAACTGTAGAAAAACATGTTCAGAGCACATTTTAATCTGGAAATGAGGTTCCTGGAAGGGTGTTCAATAGAGAGCAGAAAAGGTGAAAATCTGAGGGTGCAAGATGAGGCGGATAATGTTGGTGCAGAATGACTTCATAGCCCGACTCCTGAATAATGTTTTTGTTAGTCTAGGCGAATGTGGGCAGGTGTTATTATGGAGTTGCATCACCTCACACAGACTTACTGGAGTGGGTCTACAAGGTGTTAAAAACAGTCATTGACAACAAAGGCCAGCAATTTGTAGTACACTACACCATCACTGTTCCACTAGGCGCATAACATTATCTTTTGTGGATGCACACAGGTCTTTGTAGAGGGAGTTGCTGCTTCTTTTGGGCTCAACCATTCATTTCTTTTCCTTATGTTAGTATGTTATTATTGTTGTTGTTGTTGTTGTTGTTGTCTCCAGTCCTGAGACTGGTTTGATGAAGCTCTCCATGCTAATCTATCCTGTGCAAGCTGCTTCATCTCCCAGTACCTACTGCAACCTACATCCTTCTGAATCTGTTTAGAGTATTCATCTCTTGGTCTCCCTCCATGCTGCCCTCCAATACTAAATTGGTGATCCCTTGATGCCTTAGAATATGCCCCACCAACCTATCCCTTCTCCTAGTCAAGTTGTGCTACAAATTTCTCTTATCTCCAAATATATTCAATACCTCCTCATTAGTTATGTGATCTACCCATCTAATCTTCAGCAGTCTTCTATAGCACCACATTTCGAAAGCTTCTATTCTCTTCTTGTCTAAACTGTTTATTGTCCACGTTTCAGTTCCATACATGACTACATTCCATCCAAATACTTTCAGAAATGACTTCCCGACACCTAAATATAAATGTTAGCATAAATACACCATTTCCAGTCACCAGTAGTGATATAGGATAGCATATGGTGGTGTTGGCCACAAGCCAATTGCTGATGACCAGTTGTTATTTTAGTGATTTTGGCTTCGAGCATGCGGTACCTATATATTCGATTTTTGAATCTTTTCCCTTGCGTGCAAGTGTTGCATAATGGTGGAATGATCACAGTTCACACCATTTGCCAGTTCTCAAGTACAATGATGTGGATTGGTGTGGATTCATGCGTTTACACGACCTTCATTAAACCCCGAAGGGGTCTTCCTGAATGTGGAGAGTCACTAATGTCAAAACACTTCTCTTTTAAACAACAGAACCATTTTCTTGCTGCACTCTGTACAATGGTATCCCCATACACAGTGCAAATGTTTCTAGCTGTCTCCATTGCTGTCACCCTTCTGTTGAACTCAGACACAAGTGTTATGTTGGAAATGTTTAGACTTCTCCACTTGGCATTCCATTTTCTAGTGTCCACAGCTCTCCTCACCTCCAAATGACAAAAAGACAATATGTAAACTCAAATAGCAATAGTGAACTACAAATAAAAAATGCAAATTGATAAATAAACTCATAGCATCTGGAATACCCATATACAAAACAAAAATGCCAAGACTGATGGGTATCACAAGATCTAAGCCAAAATCACAAAAATCAGCAGGTGGCCTTATGTGCATTTCTGCTTGCTTGTCATCAATTGGCTCATGAATAACACCGACCATTCCTATCCTGTATTGTTACTGGTGATGAGAAATAGTGTCTTAATGCCAACATAAGGAAAAGAAAGTAGTAGTTGAGCCAAAACAAAGCAGCATCTCCCCATATGAAAACCTATGGGCATTCACAAAAGATAATGTTACGCATCTGATTGAACAGCAGTGGTGTGACGTACTATGAATTGCTCCCTTGAGGTGTAACCGACAACTGATATGTCTTGCAGATGCAACTGAGGAATACTGATCACGAAGACTGTGTAAAGAGATGTTACTCCACAATAATGCCCACCCGCTTTCTGCTAGACTGACAAAAACCACTATATATAGAAGACGTGTTAGGAAGTCCTTTTGCATCTACATTATTCGCCTGATCTTGCACCTTCAGATTTTCACTTGTCTGCTCTCTATTGAACAACTCATCAAGGAACTTCCAGTCCAGATGATAACGCGCTCTGAATAGGGCATGAAATGCTCTTTTCTTCAAAACCACAATGATTGCTACAGTTGCACAATTGAAAATTTGCCACAGTATTCACAGACTACTATAAATAGATAAGGAGAATGTATTATAGATGAGTCAAATCTCTGTTATGTGAGTCTGTTGCTTTTCTTATAAACTTATAGAAAAATGCTACAAACTTACATATCAACCCAATACATCCAACATAATAACAGTGTCCCCTGTAGACTATGTAGATAGAGCCGAACACACACATGCACGTCACCCACAGCTAGAGGGTTAAGAAGGGAGTTACAGTCTAACTCCCAAGTTATTCAATGTGTATATTGACCAAGCAATGTAGGAAACCCAGGAGAAATTAGAAAAGAGAATTAAAGAAATGAAAACTTTTGGGATTTTCCAATGACACAGTAATTAGGTCACACGTTGCAAACAACTCTGATCAGCAAAAGGGAATGGGTAAAACCTTGAAAATAAGTTATAAAATGAATATAAACAAATGAAAAATACAGGTGCTGAAGTGTAGTGTGATTAAATCAGGCAACATTGAGAATATGAAATTAGGAAATAAGACACTAAGTATAGAATGTGAGTCTTGCTATTGATGAATGAGATACTAAATGTAGTAGGTGAGTTTTGCTATTATGACAGTAAAATAATGGACAGTGACTGAAGTAGGAAGGACAAAAAATGGAGACTGACACCAACAAGAAAAGCTTTTCTGAAAAACAAAAATGTTAATACCATATACAGATTCGAGTGCCAGCAATTCTTTTATCAAAGTATCTGTCTGGATTAAAACTTTCTATGTAAGTGAAAACTAGAGTAACTGCAAATAAGAAGTGTATACCGTATATACTGGAAGCTAAGCCACACTTTTTCCAGTTTTCAGCATCAAAAAACCACCTGCAACTGAGAATCAAGTGCAAAGCAAATGGAAGTTCTCAAAAATGGCACTAGGAGCCACCACAACTAACTTTTGCTGTCAAATATAAGCAGTGAATTTTGTGAAGTGTTGGTGTTAGTGAACCACAATGACGTGCTTCCATTACAGTGCCAAATTCAAAAAGGAAGGTACATCATCTGCAGAAATAAGTTCTAATCATGTTGCAGGTCTGTGATACAGGATGGTGACTGCAAAGAGACAAATTATTCCAGCACCAAGAAGGCCTTTAGTGGGTCAAAAGATGGCTGGTATCATGCTCTTTAAGTAATTTAAAACAAGTTTGTTAATGCATAGCATCAGAAATGCCTGCTATGAATGCTGAAATTTTAAAAATTAAGGCACATGAAATTTGCTTCAGTGCAAAAAATCGAAAATTTTAAGGCTAGCTGCAACTGGATCGGTCTTTTCATGAAGGATTGGGGTTTTTTCACTTCAGAGGCGAACTTCAATTGCACAGAAGCTGCCAAAAAATATGAAAAAAAAACTTGTGGTACTTCAGCGCTTCATAATCAGATGGTGTTCTGAAAAATAATACCTTCTTGGCCAGATAGGACATGCTGACCAAACTCCTGCATATTTTGACATTCCGTCGAATTATACGGTTGATGCCAGAGAAAAGAAAGACATAAATATTCATTTATCAGAGTGAAAAACTGTGGCTGTCCATCGTGATTACTTCCACAGCAGATGGATATGAATTAGCTCCATTTGTAGTTTTCATGTGAAAGACGTAATTGAAATTCAAAGCATTTCCATAAACTGTGATTTGTATGAGCAAATGAAAGCAGGTGATTTTGGAGGACATGGTGCTGGAGTGGATTAGGCTTGTACGGAATCATAGTCCTAGTGCAATGCTTGATTTACACAATCTGCTGGTGTTAGATGTGTACACAGGCCATACAATATCTGCAGTAAGACAAAAACTGTTAGAAAGCAAATGGTACTTGACTGTAATTCCAGGCATGATGATGTCAATTCTGCAAATACTTGACATCCTTTTGAATAAGGAAAAGCTAAATGAGTTTAAACAGACTGGCTTTCAAATAATGGCAGATAACTGACACCGACAGGACATGTAAAACATGCAATTTTATCGCAAATGAGCCAATGGTTTGATGACACATAGAACTGTGTTCCAAATCATACTGTGCAACAGTCATTTAAAAAATGTTTGATATCAAATGCAATAGATGGTATGGAGGACGATGCTCTGTACAAAGAACTAAGCAACAAGGAATCTAGTGTTTTTTTTAGTCCTCCATCTTCTGACCAGTTTGATGCAGCCTGCCACGAATTCCTCTCCTGTGCCAACCTCATCATGTCCGAGTAGCACTTGCAACCTACGTCATCAATTATTTGCTGGATGTATTCCAATCTCTGTTTTCCTCTACAGTTTTTGCCCTCTACAACTCCCTCTAGTTGAAGTCATTCCCTGATGTCTTTACAGATGTCGTATCACTCTGTCCCTTCCCTTGTTGGTGTTTTCCACACTTTTCTTTCCTCTCTCCCGTTCTCCGCAGAACCTCTTCCTTCCTTACCTTACTAGTCCATCTAATTTTCAACATTTGTCTGTAACACAACATCTCAAATACTTCAATTATCTTTTTTTTCTGGTTTTCCCACTGTGAATGTTTAATACTACACAATGCTGCGCTCCAAATGTACATTCTCAGAAATTTCTTCCTCAAATTAAGGCCTATGTTTGATACTAGTAAAACTTTCCTTAGCCAGGAATGCCCTTTTTGCCACCACTAGTCTGCTTTTGATGTCCTCCTTTCTCTCTCTGTTGCTTGTTATTTTACTACCTAGGTACCAGAATTTCTTAACTCCATCTATTTCGTGACCATCAATCCTGATGTTTTAAGTTTCTCCCTGTTCTCATTTCTGCTACTTCTCATTACTTTTGTCTATCTTTGATTTACTCTCAATCCATATTCTGTATTCATTAGATTGTTCATTCCATTCAGCAGATAATGTAATTCTTATTCACTTTCACTCAGTAAAGCAATGTCATTAGCAAATCTTATCATTGATATCCTTTCACCTTAAATTTTAATTCCACTCCTGAATCTCTGTTTTATTTCCATCATTGCTTCTTGGATGTACAGATTGAACAGTAGGGGCATAAGGCTACATCCCTGCCTTAAACCCTTTTTAGTCCGAGCAGTTTGTTCTTGGTCATCCACTCTTATTATTTATTCCCTCTTGTACATACTGTATATTACCCATCTCTCTCTATAGCTTACCCCTATTTATCTAAGAATTTCAAACATCTTGCACCATTTTACATTGTCAAATGCTGTTCCCAGGTCAACAAATTCTATGAACGGCTCAATTTTTCTTTAAATCAAGTGATAGTGATTCATAATTATTTAACTGATATTTTTCAATATTTCACAAAATTTGCATGATAAATATAATGAAATTTTGTTTTATATTTCCGCCTTTAATTTCATTCTTATTCTATAAGCATTGCTGGCCATACAACTGAAGTCTTCACTAAAAACCTACTATGAAAAAAGCCAACTGGCAAGACTGTGTGTACAATTTAAGTCAATACTGCTTACATCACGTCTTCAATGTTTCCCTACAAGTGACGAGATATGGTTCCTATGAATTGCGATTCATGTACTGTCTTCATCCGAAGAATAATACAAATGTAAACATTATGCCATGTATTCTTTAGTGTTAGCTGCAACCTCATTTAAACCGTGCTTGTCTAACAAACTTGAGTGAGACAACAGCAAATGTGGAAGAATGTAAGTATTATGTAATGTTTATATTCATATTATCCTTATGCTGAATAGTGATAACAGTCAAAAATGAAGCACAGCAACTGACTTGTAGTATTAATTTTTAAATCTTGTAAGATTATAAATTCTGCGCAGACAAGTTATGTGGTTTTTAAATGTTTGAAAGAGTAAATTGATCTACAAAATAACCTTGCTTTAGCTCAACTGCTAAGCTTACATCTTCAAAACAACTACTACTGCTGTAACCTTCATCCACTCTATCTAATTTGTATCTCATATTAGAATGAACCAACTTCATTTCCATATTGATGTAATTTCAAGTGTGGCTTTGATTTCCTTGAATTCTGGGTCTCATTTTTCGGGTGAGGGTTAGATTTGGGTAAGAACGGTAAAAGCTTTTAAAGTACAGTGTTACATACTATTTCTGAGACAGCAACGATAGATTGCTACTCACTGCACAGAGGCGGCACTGAGCAGCAGATATTATTTAGCTACTTCCTTCATCACACACACACACACACACACACACACACACACACACACACACACACACACACACAAATGATTCTTGCTACAAAAAACTGTACCTGTGGAGTTTTGAAGTAAAGGAATCATTTACATAAAACAAATGATTTGGCTCAATGTCCTTGGTTTTTGGGTTTTTGATTAAAACTCGCTGCGTTGCCTTTCCCATAGCCAAGGATTGCAAGGCACGGATCAAATCTCTTTCAGGTATGTCTGTTTCACTTTGGATTTCCTGCAATGAAAAGAAGTTAATTCAGTGAAACTAAAGCTTATAGCATGGCCAACGCATGTTCAAATCTGAACTTAAGTGAAATACTTTTATACTGCCAATTACAGATGAGTGACTTAGTAATATGTAACAGTTCCATTAGACTCTTTCAATGAGAGTCAAATTTCATCTCACTGAAACAACAAAATTATGAACATCAATTTTTTGTCTTGGGCGACAACTGAAGTGTTTCTCAATTTGTTGAGAAATTTAAAAACATAATTGTAGACCATTCTATTGCAGTTCTGAAGCAATTTTTGTTCCTTCAGAAAATCTTTATTGTTAAGACCTGGCTGGCATTACAGTAATACGTAACAGACACTTTGCCATATCAGAACTCACTGTTATCATCCTTGGAGAAACAATAACCTTAGTCTACAAATACAAACATGTAAGGAATTGAGGTCACAAGAGTTATGAGCTAACCATAGCATCTTGGGCTGAAATGCATTTCAGCCTGTGATGTAGGAGCTGGTGGTCATGGGTGCATGAGGTTGGTTTGCTTGTGTATATGAATGCTGTGTGTTTCTCTTTTGCTGATGAAGGCTGTGGCTGAAAGCTTTATGTAAGTGTCTTAATTGTGCCTGTCTGCAACTTCACATGTCTTCTTTACAGTAAGTAACACTGTATCTTTACCTACATTGTTAAAATATGCTGTCTCTTATTTTAAGGATTCCAAAGATAAAATTTACAAAAAAATCAAAATTTTCCACAAAAACTTTGTGTTTCTGTCATACACAAAGCCATTTTAAGAGAGCTGAGTTGGTTTAGAACCAACTACATATTTCATTACAATATGCACAAGATATCTTGAAAGAGAACACACCAATCTAAGTTGTAATTTTGATGCAAGGCAAAAGACATTTTAGCAAAATGAACCAAAGACAGCTGTAAGTGTGCAGAATTGAGCAGTAAAAGCCTCGCAGTTTAGTAAATTATAAACACCATTACCACACAACCTGAAATGTAGCCATGATACAGTGCATTAATTTCCAGATGATGATGGTCGAGACATAAGTAATACAGGGTGTATACGTGGACAAGGAAAAAAATTCCCCGATTTTTCCCGGATATCCCAGTTAAAAACACACTTTCTCCCGGGTGAAAATACACTTTTTCCGTGTTAAGTGACAGTACACTCTTCTTTGGCACTGTAAAAGTCATCAATCCTTTGAATGTTTATGGTTTTATATACCGACGTAGAACTTCCCGGCACTTTAGAAAATGAAACTCAGGTAGAAAAACATGTTTTGAAAGACCTTTGATGTGCAGCAACATGTACGCTGCATATTTTCGTATTACGAAGGTATAAACTTGAATTCCACCAAAAAACGCATGCCACTTTCCAAAGAATTGAAATCGAGATCGAGATGCGCCTTTGGAAGCGTCAAAGCTCATCCAAGTGATCTTGACAGCTGATGACAGCAATAGGACACGTGATGTAGTCAGCCAATAGCAAGATCACTCTTCAGTAGCGCGAATACACAAATAAGAAAAGTTAATGGCTTAAATTAATATACATATCATTCACATATAATATTGGTCTCAAAGATTAATAAGTTGGAAGAGAAGCTAAGATTCCACATATAATGTTGATCTTCTTTGCGCGTGTTGCACTTTAAGATACATCACACAAATGTGCCAGTAAAATTTTTTATAACGACGCAAATGTCTCATCTTCTGGGCTCGAAATACTTCTAAATGTTCGTCCTCAAAGAGTTGATTTTTAAACGAGAGTCAAACACTTTTTGATTTAAGAAATTCATCGTACATTCTCGCACATAGCTCATCATGCGTAAAAGGAAATCTGCTTTGAATGTAATGCTTTTCAAACCACCATTCGCAATATTTTCCTGCGATCTGTTAGAAATAGGTTCGTTTCAGCAGTTGCAAGAAAGTGCCAGATAACTGATGTCACCGCGGTTGCACAGCTAAGATGATGCAGGAAGCCCATATGTTCATACGTGTAAACCATTAAAAGTTCTTACATTATGTCATAAAAGAAACAAGACATCAAAGGATATTTCAAGAGCGTCGGGATTTTGCGAACCATACTAAAATGCATAATTCGGCTTAAAATGCACAACCATATGCAAATTTTCTTGGAGTACCAGAACTCATGTTGGGTTCTTTATTATAGCATAATGCCATATGTGCACTTGAAATGCAGTGAACAGTTGAAACTAGCCTATAGTGTGAAATTAAACACTTCGTTTCAAATAAATTGACTGCCTCAGTAGAAAGGATTAATAAAAGCCAAATCTAAAAAATAACTTCATTGTTCTGTAAGGAGATTAATGCACGACTGTCAAAGGTGGAAATAAAATCTGAAACTACTAAGATATTTTAGACTGCCGTAATTATGTGGATGTATTTTAATTCATTTGATAGCTCCCGGCCACAAAAATCCGTTTTGTTATCATTTAACGTGAAAGAAATAAACGAAGAGGAAACAACAAAATCACTGAACGTAAACAAAGGTTACGTGGAGATGACCCTCCTCCCCACCACAACTCTAACTGCTCTGTGCATCAGCCCAGTATCTACGATATTTCTGAACAGTGGCAATATTAAGTAGTGGCGTCCAGCCACACTTCCGCAACCAGAAGCGCGAAAAGGTACTACTCGTACACGACTCAACTGCGGATGCACAAGAGCCCGCCTGCAACTGCTCAAACGAATCTAATTTAAACAGGTGTCACGCCATGCTCATTGGAGGCAATTTGTTGTTATAAAGCATTGCATAGTGCTCCTAAGGCCTTTGACACACTTTACTATTCGCAGACGCTTGTACGAGCACTGTTTTGTTGTCATACACGGTGCATTTCCTTTGCAACTTAAGTTTTCTTTTTCTTTTTCTTTTCCTTTTCCTTCCACCCCCCACCCCCCTCCCCACCCCCTGTTCATGTTTCATTGCTGCAGTATTATTCTGAAATTGTGGGATAGAATAATATCCTTTGTTAGAGTATTGGTTCTTACCAGTCAAAATCACAAAAATTTAACTGAAAACTAAAACAATGAAAAATTCCCGGAATTGTAAACAATTCCCGGGTTTTTCCCGGTTTTCTCCCGGACGAAAAAATTCCCGGGTTTTTCCCGGATGTCCTGGGTCGTATACACCCTGTAATACTTTAATGTACAGCCATCATGAAACACAGGTGCATTACCAAACATATTAACCAATAATGCAAAATACTTCTAATCAAATGACGAAAAAGAGATTTCAACTTTACAGACAATTTACAACTCAAAAAGGAGTTTTTACAGACAAATTAACTGTTCATAAAACTGCAATGCATTTGGCCTTATCTCTTCTAAATGCACAAAGAATAAGAATAAATGAAAGGGTACAGTTAACTGTTAAGAAGAGTATTAAAATAAACATATTTTTAAAAAATTTTTGAATATGTACCTGAGAAGTGAGCATGCTATTTGACTGTGGCAGTGAACTTAATTTACCACAGCAAGGTGTTACAAGAAATGGATGCTCCAAAATTGCAGAATACAGATGCACTTTTGACAGCATTTTCTGGTGGGGGTGGGGGACACTGTTTTTCTTTACACTATCCACCTGTGCACTGCACAATCTCTGTCCCACACATTTCATTACTATCCGATTTACACAAGGCATGTTTCATCACTGCTTGACTTAGACAGTTGCCAATCAGAATGCTGCTGCAATGTGCCGCGTCTCCGGTTAAAAATGACAAAGCACAAGAGAGTTGTGTTATAAAGATAAAACAAACACCAAGTTTGATTCTGCTTTCCAAGCGTAAAGGATACAACGATCAATCACAAATAATGTTCATTGCAAATCCAGATTTCTGTCATAGTGTAGCCACCTGAAGTGTTTGTAATGTTTTAACTTACATTTACTGCACTTGATGGCCACACAGTGACAAAAATTAGGATTTCCATTAAACATTATTTGCGGCTAATTGCTGTGCCATTTACTACTAAAAATGCATATTATTGATTAATTAAAGAAAGGAGAATCTGGTTGTATATTAGGTGATGGGTAGCATGGCACTGGTACTTCTACAAAAAGCAATGTTAAGAAGAATACCAATTCAATTTTACAGTACACCTTACACCTGCAAACTTTACAGTGAAGATGGAAGTAAACATTGAAAAGCGATGATGAAACTGAAAAATGAAGTTTTGGAAGAAGCTTTTTATGGTTGATTTTTGCAAAAAGGTCAACTGGGCAACTGATATCTTGTCCTTTGCTCTGTGAAAACGCATCACATACTTAAAACAAAATAAATAAATAAATAAAACTGGGTGGCGATGAATCATCTGTGGTAATTACTAGATGGATGTAAAGATTTAAATCTCTTAATGGAATACGCAAACTAAAAATACAAGATGAAAAAAAGTCTACTAATGTACATGCGGTTAATTCTTTTAAAGATGGTTTTAAAAAGAATTCGACAAAAAGACTAAAATTTGGACTTCTTGATGCTAATAATGAAGCTGCATGCTGATGAAGCTGGATTAAATCTGAAATCATTACTGTCAATATCTGTGGTTTCCTTGCAAGAGTGTTTCACTCCAGGATATAAATGTATGTAGTAAAGAGTGAGTACATGAATGAACACCAAAAATCACTGACAGGTATGACAAAAATTTTATCTGTAAGTAATAAAGTTTCAAAGCTAAATTGGTAAATAAGGAAAACCCCTTATTTTTACTACAGAATGTGCCAACCCATTCTATGGGTGAAATGCTAGAGAGAGGAAAGAGAATACATACAAATTTTTTACCTCCTAATGTGACATCCTTGCCACAACCAATGGATTATTGTGTTTCTGAAATAAACGACTTTACAGAAAAAAACTTTCATGTGAATGTTATCTGTTGATGAAGATAACACAGAAGTCATTATGTCATGTTTCCAGCAAATGAATTTAGGAGTTTTGTTATGTCACTTTATACAACTGAAGGGAAGAAATTGAACAAAACCTTGAGCAGAATACTAAAAAGGGAGCACAATAATTCAATAACTGATATGCATTATTCTGTAGTGGAAGAGAGAAATACATCAGCAATGTGATGCCAACAATATCAAAGAGTGGCTTCATTTGTGACAGTAATGACCAAAGTTTTCAAATTGTGACAGATGACCAAATTGCTGAAAATACACTCCTGGAAATTGAAATAAGAACACCGTGAATTCATTGTCACAGGAAGGGGAAACTTTATTGACACATTCCTGGGGTCAGGTACATCACATGATCACACTGACAGAACCACATGCACATAGACACAGGCAACAGAGCATGCACAATGTCGGCACTAGTACAGTGAATATCCACCTTTTGCAGCAATGCAGACTGCTTTTCTCCCATGGAGACGATCGTAGAGATGCTGGATGTAGTCCTGTGGAACGGCTTGCCATGCCATTTCCACCTGGCGCCTCAGTTGGACCAGCGTTCGTGCTGGACGTGCAGACCGCGTGAGAATACGCTTCATCCAGTCCCAAACATGCTCAATGGGGGACAGATCCGGAGATGTTGCTGGCCAGGGTAGTTGACTTACACCTTCTAGAGCACGTTGGGTGGCACGGAATACATGCGGACGTGCATTGTCCTGTTGGAACAGCAAGTTCTCTTGCCGGTCTAGGAATGGTAGAACGATGGGTTCAATGACGGTTTGGATGTACCGTGCACTATTCTGTGTCCCCTCGACGATCACCAGAGGTGTACGGCCACTGTAGGAGATCGCTCCCCACACCATGATGCCGGGTGTTGGCCCTGTGTGCCTCGGTCATATGCAGTCCTGATTGTGGCGCTCACCTGCACGGAGCCAAACACACATACGACCATCATTGGCACCAAGGCAGAAGCGACTCTCATCGCTGAAGATGACACGTCTCCATTCGTCCCTCCATTCACGCGTGTCGCGACACCACTGGAGGCGGGGTGCAAGATGTTGGGGCGTGAGCGGAAGACGGCCTAACGGTGTGCGGGACCGTAGCCCAGCTTCATGGAGACGGTTGCGAATGGTCCTCGCCGATACCCCAGGAGCAACAGTGTCCCTAATTTGCTGGGAAGTGGCGGTGCGGTCCCCTACGGCACTGCGTAGGATCCTACGGTCTTGGCGTGCATCCGTGCGTCGCTGCGGTCCAGTCCCAGGTTGACGGGCACGTGCACCTTCCGCCGACCACTGGCGACAACATTGATGTACTGTGGAGACCTCACGCCCCACATGTTGAGCAATTCGGCGGTACGTCCACCCGGCCTCCCGCATGCCCACTATACGCCCTCGCTCAAAGTCCGTCAACTGCACATACGGTCCACGTCCACGCTGTCGCGGCATGCTACCAGTGTTAAAGACTGCGATGGAGCTCCGTATGCCACGGCAAACTGGGTGACACTGACGGCAGCGGTGCACAAATGCTGCGCAGCTAGCGCCATTCGACGGCCAACACCGCGGTTCCTGGTGTGTCCACTGTGCCGTGCGTGTGATCATTGCTTGTACAGCCCTCTCGCAGTGTCCGGAGCAAGTATGGTGGGTCTGACACACCGGTGTCAATGTGTTCTTTTTTCCATTTCCAGGAGTGTATATTGCAAGCAAACGAACGGCAGGAAATGCAAGAAGATGAAATATAAGAAAATATAGATGAAGAAAATTATGTAGGACCACTGATGCATTTCAAGCCCTGGAAACAGCTTTCATATGGTCCAAAAACCAGAGTGATACTGTGAGTTCTCTACAAATAAACAATCCCTGATGCAGCACCATAGAAAAGAAAAAACCTTGTTTTTATTTTATTAAAAAAACTTGTTTTCATTATAAAAAATTACTTTGTCTGTACTCTCTTAACGAACATTGATTTTGTTGTTGATTTTAGTAAGTTTAAATTATTTTTGTTGTACTGAATCAATACCTAACATTATGTATTAACCCTAGAAAGACAATCGTGTGACTACGTAAATAAAAGAAAATCACACACAGACAAGGTGGGCTATGACTATAGAGTTAATAACATGAAAATTACTTTACTTCAAACATTCAGTTCTCCAGATTTTCAATTATCCAATTGACTTAGGGCAACAATTAGTCCAGTCTCTAAAATGAGTAAGAAAACAACACTTTCAGAGGAAATATATGGTAGTTATGAGCTTTTAAGTCTTGGCTCTTGTCAACACCTATAGGAAATTCTGGGTGTATTTAATGGGAATACACTTTTTATGATGCATTCCGAAAGATCACAGATAAGAAGGGCTTGCCACCAAGGACAGCAAGCTGTGCTCTATTCTTAAAAAAGTAAGCCTACACCACTGAAAAGTAATCTTGTTCTAGGAAAAACATTCAGATCCTTTAAGTCACTGTGTAAATATACTGTTTAATTTCACTGGTTGTTTAATACTTTTAATCAGGATGCTGAAGAGGAAGATAGGTTAACAGAGATCAAGAACATTATCAAAGAATGTCCTTGTGAAATATTTTTTGTCAGAGATCGAATTTGTTTTGAAGTACAAAGACATAAGGGAGGTTCTACTATTGCCATGCACTATGCAACACAAAATAGTCAAGATTGTGCATGAGAAATGAGATTATGCTATAAAGTGAACAGAAGAGGAAACAAAACAAGATTAGACTAACAAGGTGAAAAATATTATTTTCAAATTTGTGAAACCAAATTTACCTGGCTGGGATTCCTCATATAAAGACTAAACAAATAGCAAAACCAATTAGTACAATCGATAGAATAGCAGGAAACTTATTTTAGGAATCAGCCCAAGTAATTACTTACAGAGGTGCTTGCTTTGCTTCTCAAGAATTTGGACACTATCGCAGGACAGAAGGAACTGAACAAATTTTAATAACTACAGACATCCCTAGAGCCTATGGGCAGATTGAGAGGATCAGTTGTACTTTGGCTACAATCATTGCTAAGTTTGGTACAGATAACCCTACTGCATGGTACAAATTGATACCATCAGTTCAACCTATCATGAATTCAGTATACCACAGAAGCAATGGGTAAACGACGTATGAACTTTTGACAAGAGTCACGATATACAGAAAGACTGATCTTCACATCACTATATTACTAACAGAAGAAACTATTAATTAAATGAAGACAGACACCGTGAACTGAGGGAAGAACCATCAGTGCTATACTCAGCCTAAGTGTGAAGGCAGTCTTCTGACACTAAGTTGATGGTCTTGTGGGGATAAAATGAATACAACTGGAACACAAAGCTGCAGTTGAATAATCTTCGTCTCTCCAGAGTTATGTAAGTTAAAACCAATTATACCTTTTATGTGTGCCAATAAGGTGATAAGCCATGATGGTCACATGAGTACGGCGTGTGCTGAATTTATGCAACCCTAGCCAAGTAGCTAATCATCATTTGAGACACGAGATTGTCAGGTTGACCAAATGTGGGATTCCGATGGGGGCTTAAAAGGTTTCCTCCCAATGAGGCTAGTGACATCCCAATTATAGCAAATATTGCAAGGCAGTTTTTGTGCATTCATAAGGAAGATGCTAATTGCACTGTACTGTTTTTTTTTTTCTTTTTATTAATTTCGATTAGAGTTTGTAACCATGAAAGTAATACGTAGGTTTTGTAAAAATCTGAACTGTTTTTCCTGTGTGATAAATGAAGTATTATTCTTTGGTTGTTTACAATAAAAGAAGTGAGAACACACAATTACTCCTCAGTTGAGCTTCATTTCAATTTACCTTCAACTCACCAGGCAAAATGTTAACTCTGGTACCGTAAAACTACATGGAATGTCATGTAAGTACCATTGAACTTGATATTAAAATCATAAGAAATAGCCCTAGTTCAATAGAACAATTTTGGAAAAGTGATTTGTTGTCTTGTTGAATCAGCAAGGTTTTCATTTGTATCAAATCAAGGGCAGCACAGAAAATCCAATACTGGATAGTCAGCACAGATTTGGACACAACTCTTACCACATATTAGCAATCCTTACAGTGTCTCATTTTGTGTAACACTTTCATTTTATTTAGAGAATTGTGGCATCATGTGCATAGGAAATAGCCCAATATATGTAGATCTACCTGCTCTTGCTTTTACTTCAGAAACATTAACTAAATGCTCAAGGCTAATCTTAATCAGTGAAAAATTAACAAATTTTGCCTGCATTCTGAAAATAAGAAGACAACTTTGAGATGATAAACATTTCTTAGGTCTACATAATTACCTCGTAAGTTAATTTTTCTCTGTTGTTGAAGAGCATCAACACACACATCTGATATGTAGACACCTGGATTATGTGTTTTCTGGGCCCACAACTTCTTTGAGATGCAACAGATAGTAAACTTGATGAAGAACTTGCACCATCCTTACTATCTGTCTCTTCTTTTCGAGGCCCATAAAATACTGCATTGAGATCAGAAGATCCAAGTTGTGGCTGCAAAGTAAGTTGTCGCCCACTATGCTTGGCTAGGTAAAACCTTGACAATAAAGGACACAATATTAGGCAAAAATTTTGTAGATCTATGAAGACAATAAAACTTTATAAATATAAAAATAGTCACAGAAAATGTAATATCTACAGCAAATACTTGCAAAGCATTCTGAAATATAATCTGTCATGCAATAGTGTTTGAACAATGTAAGGCTGCACTCTTACTACTACAGTCTGGTCCTGGCTTTGCACCACGAACTATACTTTTCCTTTACCTTATGTAGCCCTAAGTCAAATTGTCCTATCAAACTTCAACTTTTGCAGAATGATCTATTTTGCTCTTTTCCGAATGTTCTACCATTTTTCTCTGTTTGAATCTACACCAGCCAACTTCAGTTCCACACTTTGGTATAGAGGACGCTCACAAACAAACAACAGTATTTGTACTTTTACAAATGTCGTCATTTCTAAGCATAATTCTACTTCGATATAGTGTCAGAATTCATACCAAACACATTTTTGAATGCTGATCAACATGGAGATCCGGGCAGTTCATCCACAGTAAATCACTTCTCAGATTTATGATTTATCTTTCATACATCTGACATTGATATCTACTGAAGGTAGATGGTAGTTTGAGGTACTTAGGTGAACACTCGCCAGTTGATACGTGACAAAGGAAGTCGGACCACTTTCAGAGTAAAAACACTTCGTCTGTCAAAATTTTATCAATAAACTGTCGCAGTATTTGTAATAAAGTTCCTGAATTTACTGCCATTCATGAAGTTCTTGCACTCAAATTATTCTGAGAGCTGGCTGAAACATGAAGTGGAAAGCTGTGAGATATGTAGCGGGTCATGGACATGTATGAGAAAGACAGATTAGAGGCCATAGGGAGTGTTCATAGCAGTTAATAAAAATATTGTCTCTATTGAGATCGCACTTCAATTGACAGTGAAGTTATCTGGTCACGTACAACAGATGTAAGTGAAACCAAGTTAACTGTTCAATGTTTTTACTGGCCACCCGATTCCATTGTGACAATCCAACAGTCATTCAAAAAAGTGTACAACCAGTAGTGAGTAAATATCCAGATCACACAATAGTAGTTGGAGATGACTTTAACCTACTGAGTATAGGCTGGAATGTCTATAGGTTCATTGGTTGGGAGGGGGGGGGGGGGGGGGTACAGACAGACAGTCATGCAAAGCACTTTTAAACACATTTTCTGAAAATGTGTCTTGAGCAGCTAGCTCTGCAACCCACACATAATGGACATATCTTACACCTTGTACCTACAAATAGGCTGGATCTGATCAACAATGTCAGTGAAGAAACAGGATTTAGCAATTATGATGTCATTACAGCAGCTACAGTTATGAAAGTTAATAAATCAGTCAAGAAGTCTAGGAAAGTGTTTCAGCTTCTTAGAGCAGATAAGCAGTTGTTAACATCTCACTTAGTGAATTCACGTCATTTACTTCCAGTAAGATGGCTGTAGAGGAATTCTGGGCAACGGAAAAGACCCAGCATGGTTTAACAACGAAATTCGAAATACGCTGAAAAAGCAGAGGCTGTTGCACTCTCGATTCAGAAGAGAACCCAAAAGTGGCAAGCAAAGGTTAGTAGAGCTTCGTGTGTCTGTGTCTGGCAGAGAACTGTTACAATTTAGGGAAAGATCTGGCAGAGAACCTTTTAATATTTTTTTGTGGGATCTGAAATTTAAAAACCTCTCTCACACCAGCCTGATTTAGCTTCACTGATCAGGATAGTAAAAAACATGTGTATATTAAGGGAATTTTCATTCACAAAGCAGGCTTATCACATTCACACAGTTCAATACTGTTCTATCCTGATTAAATTGAGCTTAACTTAATTTCCATAAGGCAGTGAAGCAATTTCGAAGTCTCGGTGTGACGAAAATTGTCAGTCGATCCCCTGAAAACATTTGTAATAATTATTAACTTTCGGAGATCACATGATGGGGAAGACCGGAGATATGCTGGTAAGACCTTGTTAGCCCATTTATTGAAAGTAATAAACTGCATACCTTGAGCATACAAAACAGCAGGTTCGTCCAGTGTAAATCAGACATTCCCCACTGATCCCGTGCAACACAGTGTAGTAAGCAGACACTGTCAATTATAATCAGTTAAATAATACGCAAACACACTTACTTTAGTTTAGTTCATGTATTAAATTCCTTCTCATACAGAATCTCATCAAGATGGCGACTAGCTCAACAATACATACATGTACATCTTCGTTCTTTCACGGCTAATCGGCAAGATCTCGTTCTTTTTTTTTTTTTTTTTTTTTTTCCATAAGAGAAAACATAGATAGCAGAGAAGCTATTCCATGGAGTAAATGCACGCTCCAAGGAATAATAGGGCTTGAAACTATTTTGCATTTATAATCATCGTACATTAAAGTTTAGGAATCGGTAAGATAAGAAGAGATATTTTGAGGTATGTACTGAGTTATATAATTTATAAAAATTTCTGAAATTATCGCGGAGAGGCCGCTGCAAGAGACATTACAATTTTGTTACTATGTAAAATTTGCTAAATGGATCTAAGGCTTCCATTCAGTCCCTTGTTGACTAGTCCGGTGTGGCAGCTGAAGCTAGCAAAACTAATTCCGAAGTTTTATATTTAATGTTCAAGAAATCATTCACACAGGAGAATCACACAAACATACCGTCATTTGACTTCATACAGACTTCCATATGCATGATATAGGAATTCCAATTCGGTTTTACAGAGCATTCTCTATTGCACTGGCCCCTCACCTAGGTTGTACTTATCGTGAATCTTTCACTCAGCACTAAATCCCAAGTGAATGGAAAAAAAGTGCAGTTGACTTCTGTATATAAGAAGGGTAAAAGAATGGACCCACAAAACTACAGACCAATAACCCTAACTTTGGTTTGCTGCAGAATCCCTGAAAATATTCTCAGTTCGAACATAATAAATTTTCTTGAGACTTCTTGAGGAGTTTATGTCCATGAATCAGTATGATTTTAGAAAGCATGGCTTGGGCGAAACTCAGCTTGCCCTTTTCTCACATGATATACTGTGAACTATGGATGAAGAGCAACAGGCAGATTACATATTTCTAGATTTCCAGAAAGCATTTGACAGAGTGCCTGTTTACAGGCTGTTAACAAAAGTATGTGTATACAGCATAAATTCGCAGATATGCAGGCAGCTCAAAGACTTCTTAAGTAATAGAACCCAGTACGCTGTCCTTGATGGCAAGTGTTCATCAGAGACAAGGGTATCGTCAGGAGTGCCCCAGGGGAGTGTGACAGTACCACTGTATTTCTCTGTATACATAAATGATTTGGCAGACAGAAAAGGCAGTTAGTTGAAGTGGTTTGCTGATGACGCTGCGGTGTATGATAAGGTTTTGCAGTTGAGTGACTGCAGGAAGATACAAGAGACTTATACAACATTTCTGGTTGGTGCGATGACTGGCAGCTAGTTCTAAATGCGGAAAAATGTAAGTTAATGTGGATGAGTAGGAAGAACAAACCTGTAATGTTCAGATACACTGTTAGTAGTGTCCTGTCTGATACAGTCAAGTTGTTCAAATATCTGGGTGTAACGTTACAAAATGATACAAAATGGAAAAATCAAGTGAGAACTGTGGTGGGGAAGTAGAATGGTCAACATCGGTTTATTGGGAGAATTTTAGGAAAGAGACGATCAACTGTAAAGCAGAGCACATATAAGATGCTGATTCAACCTATTCTTGAGTATTGCTCAAGTCTTTGGGATCTGTACGAGATCAGATTGAAGGAAGAGATTTAAGCAATTCAGAAGCATGCTCCTAGATTTGTTACCGTAGGTTCGAACAACATGTAAGTGTTACAGAGATGCCTGGGGATCTCAAATGAGAGTTCCTGGAGGGAAGGTGACATTCTTTTTGAGAAACACAATTGAGAAAATTTAGAGAACCGCCATTTTAAGCCGACAGACGCATGATGCACTGCCACCAACATACACTGCACATAAGAACTGCAAAGACTAGTAGTGGTAGTACAGGGTACTGCGGAATATTGATGTAGATGTGGATGCACCCTACCCAAATTGTTTGCAAATGAACGGGTTCAAAGGAACAATTTACTTAAGTGAACAGAAGGACCGAGGAGCGATTTGTGCTTGTTATTGCATAGGTCTTATTCAGTCTGTCTCATTCCTTGTTCTAGTTTCTCCCTTCCTCCTTCCAGCCTCAGTCTTGTTCAGTGAGTCTTCCTATTTTTGTATTTCTTCCTAAAATGAAACATGACACTTAGGGAGGCTTTTATTTTTCAAGCCTGGTTGCTTGTTTCTGCTACCCTCTAGTCTGGTTTATGTGCAGAGAGAGAGAGAGAGAGAGAGAGAGAGAGAGAGAGAGAGATTGGATTTGATACATTTCTACTTGAATCCTTATATATTTTCATCTACTAGTTCTCCTGCACAATTCAGTGTATTGACTGTTTGTATTTTTGATTAAGAATGTTACGGCAATAGAACAGGGGCCAGGAACCATAAATAATTTTTCAGGTTTCTGTGAAGTCGCATGCGGGATGCCTGAACAAATTTCACTCTGCTTTCATACTCAATAGTTCAACTTCATCAATTTTTCAATAAATGAATCACTGAATCACTTTTGCCCCTTGGAGCATGGAAAGATACTCCATGGCATGGTTCTTCCAGAAAAAAAGGACATATTTAATTCAAAAACTATTTACATAATACACTCGTGTATCTTATGCATGCACAGTAAATAGAAATTTTCAATCAAAACACAGCACTTGGCTATATTATGCTGTTGTGACACAGACTAGTGACTTAACAGAAAAAGCCATTGAGTACGAGTTCATGGAAGCTATTTCCTACCCTTTACTACAGTAAATCACAAATATGCTTCAAATGATAAACATTGAACAAACAGAATTTTTTTAAACTTTACTTTCAAATGCATCTGTTCGTAAAATTTTTATTTTTACAATATTTGTATGTAATTTACTGATCTGCTGAGTGTCATATTCACTCCACTCTAATCTGTTAATGGCTGCCTACTGGTATACTTGCTCAGAAGTTCTATTTCTCGAATAACTGATGACAGAATCAGTGATGACTCTTGTGCCACCTTGCAACAGTTAAATGATCAAAATGGAAAAAAAAATCTTTAGAGCAATGATAATTGGGGGAGGGAGGGGTGGGGGAGGTTCTCTTCACTCATGAAGTTCCAAAGGTCTGCCTGAGTACCTATGTAGCTGACACCTTTGGTGATGCAAAACTTCCAACTGAAGTATGCTGTTTCTCAGCTCCTGTGTTGGGAGGGGTCTATCTTCCATTGTATAAAAAAAAACTGTTATTGTTGGTTTGACAGATGACTTCCAGTTATTTCTTGTGAGTAATACTGGTGAAAATATAAATTATTTTCTGTAAGTGAACTGAAGATGAAGACATAGTACGTTCCACAATTATGACCTTCCCAAGAAAGTGGAATCATGACTGCTGTGGACCAAGCTTGGTCCTAAACATGTTACATACTTCCATTCCACAAGCTCTGGACTTGCTCTACTTGGCTTGTGGTCATAGTCATGCCAACTAAGTACCGTGATGCTATCTGAGAATGCATTTAGCTGATGAAATCAAAATACACAACCTGTCTACATTAAGTAATCAACAAATTTATCACTAAAAAGAAATCTGATAAAGGAAAATCTCACAATGCTACTAGAGAGGATGGAATTTTTATGTATGTCTCCACCATAAAGACCTATGGGAACGAGCTCTACAAATTCAAGTATCTTGCAAGTAATACACTCCAATCTCTATAATTTCACTCTCTGCTTCTGCTACTGGAAGTGAAAAGAGTGAAACCTTCAGCAGAAGTGATTTGCTTTAGTTGCTTTGTTGGAACTCATTTCAGTAGGACTAGGACAATCCTCTTTGACAAATTTTATCAATATTATTAGCCCATCCCAATTTCTAAAAGCAAAGAACTCACTCGTTATTTACTTAAAATTATTTGTAAGGAATACCATACCTTCAGCATTGTGCTCCATTTACCAACTTCCATCTAGGGAAACACTCTTGACCAGCCTACTACCACAACTATCTAATCAAATGAATCATAATTTGCATGGGAAATTGGATGTGAAGACAGTAGTAACTTTAACAACTGATTGGTGGACTTCCTTAAATAAAGTTTTGTTGCTAGTGTTGCACACTATCTTGATGCAAGCACGGGCCTCATTTGAGGGTATTGGTTTGCTCAGAATTTTTGCCTTTGCACACTGCCAAGAATACACAAACCTTTTTTAAAAGATAGTTGAAGTTGTAATTAACAATACAGCAAACAGTGCTGCTTGCAGTCAAAATTTGTAAATGGGCTTTCATTCCCTACTATGCCCATTCTATCAATTTAAATATAAAATTGAGTGCAATGTTAACTAAGCATGTAGTCAGAAACATTAAATCTCTTATGCACTATTTCAAAAAAATTGTCTATATTGAAATTAAAATGAGAAGTTCAAATCGATGGTGTCACTATTCAACATGCCTGTCTGTGTATTTGTAGACTTACGCATTAGCTTTTCTCAGAACCAAATGAACATAAATTGACACCAGTTAAATGGGAGAAAGCCCAGTCAACAAAGACCAATAAAAGTCGAATACGGGAAAAAATTCATGTTACTGGAAATTTTTGTCCAGTGTTAGGAGAGAGTGCCATGAACAAGATACTAAAAGTACTGATCAATTGGGTGTGGGTGGTGTTGTAGCGGGTGGTTGAAAGGTGACCACCTTATACTTTTCTTGAATAAGTTGATAACCAAAGCTTTTGGTTATACTCTTTACCAGTCAAAAATTAAACTACATTACATTTTGATATAAAAGGTCCTATTCATTTTGTCTCTAGGAGTAATAGTTTCCACATTACAAGGCATGGAAAAATTGCACATTATCAAAAGTATAGTTTCAATGGTACAGAATTAATGTTTATTTTTATTTTTAACTGAAGTGGGTTAAAAACAAATATTACATGTGTGTATCACATGTAAGTGCAAAAGAGCTGTATCAAGAGATAAACTGTGTTCCAGGGTTGTAAGAGAGTGGACGGTGAGAGGAATGTGCATGGTAGATGCTCATGGGAAGGTATGCCAGTGGACTGTGTTCATGCACTTCTCTCTTTCAATGGTCTGTAGATTGAAGATTGAGCAAGCGATCCCTACTCTATCTACCCCACTATGTCACAAGCGAGTAACTACAGGGCCTTTCATAAAGTTCTACTGACCCTTCTGTGTTTTTTGATCCTCCTGTGTTTTTTCCACAAAATGCGTGAAGACTACATGGAATACAGAAATTAGTTATTAACAACACTAACGCAAGAAAACACTCATGGAGAGAATCTATGTAAACCTCTACACTCTGTTCTACATTGCTAAAGAGGAAATTGATTCTTAGTTGACCTGTATGGCAGCTGTCTTGTTCTTTCTGGAACTCAGAATATGAGTAGACAAAATACTTTAGTCTGTGTTTATATTGTGGTGTTATTTTCAACTTATTAAGTGAGTGCTTATTTGCAGTTGTTCAGTGAGATGTTACATCAAAAAGCTCAGTAGACTGAGCTGTTAACTACCATCCAAATTGAAGAACCTGTCCAAAGTGTAACATGCTGTCATTATGTATTCAATAGTGTGTATTTCATTGCCTACACAACCACTGTCTGGGATACTTCTCACAGCATGAGTGGCATCAAATGCATCACCACAGCCTCACCTCTCCCAACATCTGAAGATGACCAGAGGCTTAAATTGTCTCCCTCTGCAACAGAAGGAGGTCAACTAGGTGTTTGAAAACTTCACATACTTCAATGCAATGTTGTTGTTGTCGTCTTCAGTCCTGAGACTGGTTTGATGTAGCTCTCCATGCTACTCTATCCTGTGCAAGCCTCTTCATCTCCCAGTACCCACTGCAACCCACATCCTTCTGAATCTGCGTAGTGTAGTCATCTCTTTGTCTCCCTCTACGATTTTTACCCTCCACGCTGCCCTCCAATACTAAATTGGTGATCCCTTGATGCCTCAGAACATGTCCTACCAACCGATCCCTTCTTCTGGTCAAGTTGTGCCACAAGCTTCTCTTCTCCCCAATCCTATTCAATACTTCCTTATTAGTTATGTCATCTACCCATCTAATCTTCAGCATTCTTCTGTAGCACCACATTTCGAAAGCTTCTATTCTCTTCTTGTCCAAACTATTTATCGTCCATGTTTCACTTCCATACAAATACTTGCAGAAATGTCTTCCAGACACTTAAATCTATACTCGATATTAACAAATTTCTCTTCTTCAGAAACGCTTTCCTTGCCATTGCCAGTCTACATTTTATATCCTCTCTACTTCGACCATCATCAGTTATTTTGCTCCCCAAATAGCAAAACTCCTTTACTACTTTAAGTGTCTCATTTCCAAATCTAATACCCTCAACATCACAGGACTTAATTCGACTACATTCCATTATTCTAGTTTTGCTTTTGTTGATGTTCATCTTATATCCTCCTTTCAAGACACTATCCATTCCGTTCAACTGCTCTTCCAAGTCCTTTGCTGTCTCTGACAGAATTACAATGTCATCGGTGAACCTCAAAGTTTTTATTTCTTCTCCATGGATTTTAATACCTACTCCGAATTTTTCTTTTCAATGTAATGTAAGTTCAGCAATGCGGTACAACACATTACTGTTTTAGAACTGAACATGATCAGTCCCATTTATCGCACAGACTCACACCCATATTAGAAGATATATTGTGCATGTTTGGTTAGTGGCTCCACTTAGTGTAGTCATCTCTCCAACTCCAAGCAATTCCTGAATGAGTAAGGCAATTAAAAGTGAAAAAGTGCAGTAACTTTCTGGTCATTCACTAATTCACCACCATATGACTAAAATACCATTACACACCTTTACAATATGTTGTCAATGATGGACAACTGCAAGATTTACCACTCCAGGAAGTTTCCACCGAACACTACATGGGTGTGACTTCTGAAATTTTCCCGGCGTATTTGTTCTTCTAACTACATGGGTGACTGACAATAACACCCTTACAAATCAAACACTTCCCAGCCATTGTTTACAGGAACTATTTTACATAAAATCTCACTTAACAGCTGAAAAAAATGCCCATTTTGTAAACTGAAAATAACACCATTATATAAACAAGGGCTCAGTGAAGTTATTTCATCTTTTCACATAAGGAAACTGGACATTTAATGATGGGGAGGTGTAGTCAATCTGCAAACTGAAAAGGTAGCAGCACTCATGGTGGAGGAAGTTGCCTCTTCGAAAAGGACACTACAGTTGCAATACAGGATGACTACCTGTAATTGTTTCTTGTGACTGAGTTGAGTAGATAGAGGGGGAATCTCCTGTTTGGTCTTCAGTTTGCAAATCTTCGAAAGAGAGACGTGCATGAACAATTATCGGTGATCTACAATCCCTTCTGCTTGTACCACACACATTATCTGTGACCTCACGTACTATACTGAAGACATTACTCCCATTCTTCATCGTTTTTCCGCATTTATTGTGCTGTTCTCACCAGACTCCCTGTTGGCCGCTGTGGATTTGACATCCTTATACACCAACATCCCCTATACCATTCCCAATGCCCTCCTGATACCAAACCCACCTTCTCTTTCCAATTTTCCTAGCCAACCACATCCCAAAATACAATTATTTCACTTTCAAGGGCCAAACCTACAAAAAATACACAGTAGGAATCCTTCCTATCCAGTCAATACCAAAAATCCATGTCTGGTTCAGATAAACTGATGACATTTTCACGACCCGGACTTCTGCCAAGGACAAACTTCGCTGTTTCCTCCATAATCTCAAACAACTACTCCCAAATCCATTTAACTTGGCCCTTCTCAAATCAATGAGCCACATTCCTAGACAACAGGGCTTCAAGAATTAGCTCTAACCATGCACTGAGAGGAGGGATATCCTTCCCACATAACCTACGTCTTCCTCTATCCACCCAACCTACAAAATATCCTTGTCCACCTCTGCTGGCTCCATAAATACATCTGCCCATATCAACCACACCAACCACCAACAGTGCCTCCACTTTGAGAGCTGTCACCTGTTCTATGTCAAGAAGTGCCTACCTTACAGCCTCACCATCCATGTAATTGTCAAAATATTTAGATTATGTTTCCAAGGCTTTTACTGATCAATAGTATCTTATTCAGCCTCTCCACAAACAGATTCCCCATGCCATTTCCTCATTTGATACCAGCAAACCTGTTAACCAGTCACTGATCAGTACTTCTCCGATCACCCAGACTTGAAAAGCTGAACTGCCACCTTCACAGGGTTTCAAATAGCTCTAACTATGCCCTAGGTGAGGGATATCCTTCCCACATAACCTAAAGTTTGTTCCTCCATCCAACCAACCTACAGAATATCCTTGTCCACCACTACTGAAATCTTGCTTCCATTCCTGCACCCCATGGGTCATACCTATACACCAACCCACTATCTCCTACCACAGTCCAGGCAGGCACTTCCTACCCGATAAAAGGCAGGCTAGAAATGGTTTGTGGGGGTTAAAGGGACCAGACTGCTACGGTCATCGGTCCCTTTTTCCAAATACTAAAAACACCCACAGAGAATAAAAACGATTAACAGACGATAAGACAGACGACACAGAACAAGAGAAACGTAGACAAAGACCAGACAAGACGAACTAAAATAACACAGAGTGTGACGATGGTTGGCCGACCATACAAACAAAAAGGGAAAAGCCAACCACCGAGAAACACATGGAAAAAAAAAAGAATCAGACAAATCGTAGGCCATAGGCCAGAATCAACACAAAAACTCACACACTTACATAAAGCGATAAAATGCCCCTGCCCGAATACAACGCAGAACTATGTCCGCTATGGAAGAGTCGTCAGATAAAAGTGCAGAGGGTGTATCAGGCAGTGCAAAAGTCTGCCTGAGAACAGTTAAAAGGACGCACTCCAACAGAATATGGACCACCGTTAAGGACGCTCCACAACAACAAAGAGGGGGATCCTCACGACACAGTAAATAACTGTGCGTGAGTTGGGTGTGGCCAATGCGGAGCCGACAAAGGACGACTGATTCCCTGCGGTTGGCTCGCGTGGATGACCGCCACACAGTAGTGCCCGCAAATCAGTCGCTGGGAAAAGGCAGGCTAGATGTAAATGCAGCTGTGTTATATGTATTACTGTATAGGCTTCCATGTGAGCATTACTGGTATTCAATTGTCTTATTCACACGAATGGCCACTGCCGAACAGTGACAAATCAAAACCTGACCATCTAGCTGTGCTCCATGACACAAATTACTTCAATAGCTCCTTCACTACATAGTCCATTTGGATACTCCCTCCTAGCGCAAGTTTTTCTAAACTCCACAGGTGGGAATTGTCAGTTATTTGTTGGGTATATTCCAATTTTTGTCTTCCTTTACATATTTCCACCCTCTACAGCTCCATCAAATAACTTTCAAGTTATTCCTTAGTGTCTTAACAAGTGTCCTTCCCTTCTGTCCCTTTCCTCATAAATGTTTTCCACATGTTCCTCTTCCAGCTGATTCTACAAAAAAACTCTCATTTCTCACCTTATCCATCCAGATAATTTTTAACATCTTCTATGGCATCACAGCTCAAATACTTCAATCCTCTTCTTTTCCTGTTTTCCCACCATACACGAGTCCTTCCATTCAATGTTGTGCTTCAATGTATGCCCTCAGAAATTTTTTCCTCAAAATAAGGCCTCAATTTGATATTAGTCCTCTTTACCAGTGCTAGTCTACTTTTCATATCATTCTTGCTTTGCCCGTCATACATGTTCACCAATTATGCCTCTCACCTTCTATCACGAAACTAGAGCAGACAAAACACTTGGAAAGAAACTTTAGCTTCCTTAGACCATATTCACTCCAGCAAAAAGGCCTGGTCCTTAATCAGAAAGATAGATACAGCAAACATCAACACGAGACAAAAATGTAACCTAAATTTAGATGATAAGACCAATTACATGATCTCCATCTCCAAGTCAACATGAAATAAACACATTAGAGAGAACTGAGATGCTGGAGTTGGTGGTCAGGCGTGACTGGTGTGTGTGTGTGTGTGTGTGTGTGTGTGTGTGTGTGTGTGTGTGTCCGTCCACCCCCGCACTTTCTCTCTCTCTCTCTCTCTCTCTCTCTCTCTCTCTCTCTCTCCCCCCCCCCCCCCCCCCCCCTTCCCAACGAAGGCTGCAGCTGAAAGCTACATCATGTGAGTGTGTCTTAATCATGCCTGTCTGCAACTTGACATGTTTTCTTTATGATAAGTAGCAATCTATCTTTTCCTGCATCATTGATTCTCTTACCTGGAATTTACATTGTTTAATTTTGTCAAAAGAGAAGTCAGACATCTCCTCAGTGTAAAAAATTGCCGGCTCCACAAACATCTGAGTTTTCCCACCAACTTCAATTCAAAGAAATCACAGAACATATACACAACACACAACATAGAAAAGCAAAAGCTGTTGAAGGTATTTACCATGGGTTCCTGTTGCACTATAGTCCTGCTACTGTCAAATGGCTGAACATCTTTCCAAAAATTTTAGAGACAGGTCCACTGCCACCTCTCAAGAAAACTACAATCATTGCTATACTAAAGCCAAACAAACGTCCCACAAAAGTTGAGAAACTACCTCCCCATTGCTCTCCCTAGCGTCTCGTTCAAGCTGCTGCAGACGCTCATTCATTACAGAATCTGCTCAGTCATTAACAAATATGTCCACTCAGAGGATGCTGGGATTAGACCTGGAAGAGGATGTGAGTAACAGGTACTAACAATAGCAAGTAATATTGAAAACGGCTTTTACAAAATGAAGAAGAAGATAAACATGGGGGCTTCACTGATTAATTGCAGTCTACAATACCATCTGGCGTGACAGACTCCTGCTCAAATTCATCAGTGCCATTTCATGTCTCAAACTAATTACTCGAATTGGCAACTTACTGAACAATAGATATTTCCAGGTGTTCTCTGAGAACTTAACAGTTTTTTAATTGTATAACATGCAATCTCCCAGAAGTAAATCCCAGGAAATTTAGTTATAATCATGACACTGCTTTGATTGCTCTGGATCAAGTTTTTAATGAAGCTGAAGCAATGCTAACATCACACCTGAAGAAATCAGGTGAATACTTCACTGCTGATCAAATCCTCACAGACTGTTGTATCAACTTTCTTCCTAGGAATAAACAAGCAAACAACAAATCTATCACATTCAGATATCACTCTCTCCAACACTGCAACTCTCCAAACTATCTAGGTCTAACTTCGGACAGATCTTTTGACACACTAAATACATATCCCGTATGCAACAACTAAAATCAGAACTCCAAACAATATATTTCAGAAAGTAATATGAACTCCCTTTGGGGTGTCATTGTAACAGTCATCAGCTTATGAGCTTTCACACTAATATAATGACACACAGCTCAGTTATGCAATGCACCATATCAAAAAGTGTATTCGTCCCACAAACAAGCATTGGCTACTGGTTCTTGGTAATATTCCACCATCATCCGTAAGAAGATCACAGACATTGCTGAATGTGTGGAGAGCAAAAAATACCAATCATTTCAGAAAATTAATCATCAGAACACAAGCAACTGCCATATAGAAACAAGATGCCCGCAACAATTAATGGCAGGAAATTTCCTAGAAGCATCACTAAATAATTAAAACACGCAATGATCGACCAACAGGTTTCCATCTAACCTGATGGCAAAGGTGAATACTGAATTGATCGGAACTGATCAGGGTGGATGTGGAACATTGCTGCACCCATGATGAAAGTCCTCCCATGACTGTGGCTATGGCGAAAAGCAGCAAACAGTGTATCATACAACATTGCAATGTTCCCTCACAGAATTGACAGGGACCATGGACGACCTTTAGAATTTGCCTGCAGAAGATTCTGACTGGATTCTGTTGCCTACAACTTCGTGCACGACGGTTACGAGAAGTGGACTACAGCGTGGTGTGGCAGCTGCCATCATAGGAAAGTTTAATAGGAGCAGAAACGATTAACAAACAAGTTAACACAGCAAACAAAAGATTTACTTAACTTTTATTTCTCCAAGTGAACAAAGACTCATTACAAATAATGCAGCAAAAATTAGAGTTCAGCTCAAACAATAGCAACTAGGATGAGACTCTCTGTACTAAGCTTGAACCATGGTATGGTAGCCATGAGGTTCAAAGTGTAAGTGGACTGAGTGGCTGCCACCGCCTGTGCTGTATTGCGGCAGCAGGGGGCGCTCTTAGTCCTGAGCTGCTCAAGACATGGTTTAGTGGGTGCACAGCATTGGGTCCCCTAGATCATGCACAACCATTATTGGTATCTAACAGGAACTTGCAATTCTGCTGCTATGACACCCTTGGGGCGATATGTGATAGCACAGATTTCACACCTGGACTTACAGCTACGAACACATTATGAACGTGAGACTGTAAAAAATGTGTATATCTGTTGTAAATTTTTGTCAAGTATTTTCTCCTGTCATCATATGATAGCTACTCACTATGGAATGAAACAATATTATGAGAAGGAAAGTTACTACTCACCATATAGCAGAGATGCTGAGTTGCAGATAGGCACAACAAAAAGACTCACAATTAAAGCTTTCTGCCACTAGCCTTTGTCAACAATACATACGCTTATGCCCCCTCCCCCCCCCCTCACACACACATACCCCCCCCCCCTCTCTCTCTCTCTCTCTCTCTCTCTCTCTCTCTCTCTCTCTCTCTCTCTCTCTCTCTCTCTCACACACACACACACACACACACACACACACACACACACACACACACACACACACACACACACACACACAGAGAGAGAGAGAGAGAGAGAGAGAGAGAGGAGAGAGAGAGAGAGAGAGAGAGCAACTTTCCTTCTCATAATATTGTTTCATTCCATCCTGGATTTTCCATTGTTTGAAATAACAATTTTATCACCAATCTCTTTCCTGCTAGTACTCATTACTTCCATCCTTCTTTGGTTTATTCTCAATTCACAGTCTTTGCTCAACGGATTGTTCCTTCCATTCTGTAGGTCCTGCAATTCTCTCTCTTTTCCATTGAGAACATTAATGTCATCAGTGAATCTATCATTGCTATCCTTTCATTTTGAGTGTTTCACATTCCTGATTCTCTTTTTGTTTTTAATTTATTTATTTCAGTGCATTGGTTCTTCAATGTACAGGTTGAACAGTAGAAGCAAGAGACCACATCCCTGTTTTACACCCTTTTTAATCCAAATACTTCATTCTTTGCTTTCCATTCTTAATTTTGCCTTTTGGCCCTTGTTTACACAGCTCACACCTATTTTCCTGATAATTTCAAACTCTCTTGCACCACTTTACATCTTTATTTTTATTACGTCTTTTTTCCATTATCACGCATTAGGTCAGAACTGCCTTTCTGTTTCCTTCATCTTTCCTAAAGCCATCTAATAGATCCTCAATTTTCTGTTCTACTCTTCTCTACTTAATTTTGTCAGCAACTTTTACACGTGCCCTTAAGCTGACTGTGTGGTAATTCTCGCACTTACCTGATCTTGCTGTTTTCATGATTGTGTGGATGACATTTTTCTGAAAATCTGATGGAATTTTTCCTGACACAGAGCCTACAGATCAACTTGAGTAGTCGTTTGGTTGCCACTTCCCCAGTGATTTCAGAAAGTCCAAAGGAATCTTATACATCCATTCTGTCTTATTTCCACAGCTTTGTTAAATTGACTGAAATACTAGATCCCCTGTGTCTTCTATATGAACTCCCATTTCTCCTTCCATCATGTCATCAAAACATTCCTTTGCATTGTGTGGCCTTCAATAAATTTTTTCCAGCTATTTGCTTCCTCTCTTGTGTTTAAGAGTAGAATTCTTCTTGCATTTTTGATGTCAATACCTTTGCTTTTGATTTTGCTGAAGGTTGTTTCGACTTTTCTGTATACTGACTCAATCTTATGAATACCATTTCTACTACTTTGCATTTTTGTGGGCGGTTTCACCTTGGCTTCGATTTACTTATTACTTATTTAAGTGACATATAGCTGTATTCCTCTCTTTCCCTGAACATTTAGTAATTCTGTTCAAAAAAAATTTCCTATCTAGACAATTAATAAAAAATTATCTAAATCATATGGCCCCTCTCCAAATAGTCATTTCATGTCAAATTCTATTCAATTGAAGAATTTCTTCTGATGCACAAGATTTCATCACAGTTACCTTTTTTGTACTTTTTATTTGTCAGTCCAATGTAATCCAGCTTGAATCTTCAATGTCTTTTCCTCCTCACCTCTTAATTTTTTAACACTGTATTCGCCATTGCTAGTGAAATTTATTGTAAAACTGAATTAGACTCTCTCTTCATTCATCCACCAAACCCATACTCTATCATAACTCTTTTTCCTTCCCCTACTCCAGAATCCAGATCCCCCACGATTATTAAATTTCCCTCTGCCTTTGGAGACTGAATTATACATTTAATATCTTCATACTTTCTGTATACCTTCATGTTCTGCTTGTGATACCGGCCTGTGTATCAGACCTGAAGTTATTGGCATTGGTATGTTGCTAATTACAATGGGAATAAAATTATCAGTGAGCTGTAACTCAGCAGTAACACACTCTCTGCCCTACTTTCTTGTTTATGACAATCCTTACTCAGATTACACCATTTTCTGCTGCTGCTACAATTACCCTGTATTTGTCTGACAAGAAATCCTTGCCTTCTTTCCATTTTATTTCATCAGCACCTAATACACTAATGCTGAGCCTCTACATTTTGCTTCTCAGATTTTCTACCTTCCTTGTTACATTCAAATTATATGACATTCCACACTGACATATAAGTTTTTATCATTTTGTTGGTTATTAAATCTTTTTCTCTTAGTCTCCTTATAGTGTCCCCATAGATACTGTTGACAACTAAATACACTAATGAGCAAGGGAGACAAGTACACCTGTCTAATAATGTGTAGGGCCCCCAAGAGCATGCCAAAGTCCTGCAGCATGATGTGGCATGGACTCAATGTCTGAAGTAGTGCTGGAGAAAACTGACACCACGAATCCTGCAGCACTGTCCACAAATCTGTGAAAGTACGAGGCGTGGAGATCTCTTCAGAAAAGCATGTTGCAAGGTATCCCAAAAATGGCTCTGCGCACTATGGGACTTAACATCTGAGGTCATCAGTCCCCTAGAACTTAAAGAATTATTTAAACCTAACTAACATAAGGACATCACACACATCCATGCCCGAGGCAGGATTCAAACCTGCGACCATACCGGTTGCACGGTTCCAGACTCAAGTGCCTAGAACCGCTCGGCCACAGAGGCTGACTTGAGGCATACCAGATTTGCTCAATAATGTTCACGTCTGGGGAATTTGGTGGCCAACGGAAGTGTTTTAAACTCAGAAGAGTGTTACTGGAGTCATTCTGTAGCAATTCTGTATATGTGGGGTTTATATTGTCCTGCTGGAATTGCCCAAGCCTATCGGAATGCACAATGGACATGAATGAATGCAGGTGATCAGCCAGGATGCTTACGTGCATGTTACTGGGCAGAATTGTATCTAGACATATCAGGGTCCCATATAACTCCAACTGCAAATGCCCGATACCAGTACAGAGCCTCCACCAACTTGGCCAGTCCCCTGCTGACATGTGGGTTCCATGGATTCATGAGGGAGTCTCCAACCCACACAATTCGAACCGCTCGATACAATTTGAAGTAAGACTCGTTCAACCAGGCAATGTGTTTCCAGTCATCACTCCTCCTTGCAGTGCCTACTCTCCATCCGCAAATTTCTCCTGCTATGTAATCCCAAATTCCTGGAACTCATAACATGCATTGAAAATATTGCCCTGCAGGAACTTGAGCAACATGCACAATGCCACCTCAAAAAGCTTTCCATCCTGCTAACTTCCTACTCCTGCCTTGGAGTACCACTGTTCACCACCTCACCAACAACTTCCAAACTTCCCCCGCATCCCCTCATAGTTGACAAAACCCTGTCTCGCAAACCTACTACACTTATCCCATCCTCCAAAACTCCCTCCCACCACCACACAGAACCCAGAACCTAAATAGACCCACAACACAATCATAAACCTTTCCTACAGAAGCCTCACCCACAGAAATTTCAGTCCTTTCCAAAGGCCGCACCTTTTGCCCCACTCCCTAATTCAGTCATGCAGGACTTGTTAGAGACCTTCCCTCCTTCTCCTGGTCCCTTCTGTGGGAACACTTTCTCACCACCAACCTGACCAATCAGGCTCAACCAAAGACCAATACTGAACCTTGCCTAACTCAGTTCACTTCTCTATCCAACCGTGATCCGCCCCACTGCCTCCAAACCACCCCCTGTTAACTTTCCAGAATTTCTTAACCTCCAACATTGCCTCACCACCAGTCTCCAAATCCCTCAACATGGAAACTTATCTTACACCTGCAGAAAGAACTGCAGTCCACCATCTAAGAATGGCACCCAACCTTATAATCTTACCTGCAGACAACGGCTCCGTGGCCGTTGTTTTGATCCGCAAGGATTACCTGGCGGAAGGACTCTGCGAGCTGTCTGATACTTCCACTTACAAATCTTGCCCCAGTGACCCCATTCCAGTAATCCAGCAGGATCTCCAATCACTACTCAAATCCTTAGGCCCATCCCAGAACCTCTCTCCAGAGTACATGTCTCTAATTACCCCTACCACTCCCACCTTCTACATGCTTCCTACAGTCCATAAACCCAACTATCCAGGACGACCCATTGTGACCTGTTACTGTGCCTCCACTGAGAGAATCTCTGCTCCCTTAGACCAACACCTTAAACCTATTACCCGGAACCTATCCTGCTATTAAAATATACCAACCATTTCATCCACCGACTCTCCATAGTTCCTGTCTCTTTACCACATGGTGCACTGCTCCTAACTCTTGTGCCACCTCCCTATACACTAACATTCCCTAATGTCTATGGCCTTACTGCTATTGAACACTACCTTTCCAGACGCCTTATGGATTCCAAACAACCACATCCTTTGTAGTCACCATGACCAACTATATCCTCACCCACAACTACTTCTCCTTTGAGGGCATTACCTACTAACAAATCTGGGGTACGGCTATGGGTACCTGCATGGCATCATCCTATGCCAACCTATTCATGGGCCATCTAGAGGAATCCTTCCTAAAAACCCAGAATCCTAAACCCTTCACCTGGTTCTCATTCACTGATGACATCTTTGCTACCTGGATTGAAGGTGAGGACACCCTATCCACATTCCTCCAGAACCTCAACTATTTCTCCTCCATTTGCTTTGCCCTTTCATACAACCTAGCCACCCATGGTTGTCGCACCTGCAGTGACAAGCTGTCCCTCTCAACATATACCAAGGGACTCACTGAAGCCTTCACTGACCGTAATTATTCTCCCAACCTTGAACAAAAACAAATCTCCCGTGTCTTATCTTACCAGTCTCCCAACACCTCCCAAAGTCAAGCCTCAGGAAGCATTCCTCTCTTAACTCAGTACCATCCGGGACTGGAGCAACTGAATTACATTCTCCACCAGGGTTTCACAGTTACCTCACGTCAGTCCCTGAAATGAGAAATGTCCTGCCCACTATCCTTCCCACCCCTCCTACAGTGGAACTCCGCCGTCCACCGAACCTAGACAATATACTCATCCATCCTTATGCAATCCCTGCTCCCAATCCCTTACCTCATGGCTAATACCCCTGTAATAGACCTAGATGCAAGACCTGTCCCGCATCCTCCTACCACCACCTACTCCAGTCCGGTCACTAACATCACCTATCCCATCAAAGGAAGGGCTACCTGTGAAACCATTCTTGTGATTTACAAGCTAAGCTGCAACCTCTGTGCTGCATTCTATATAGGCATGACAACCAACAAGCTGTTCACCACATGAACAGCCAACAACAAACTGCGGCCAAGAAACAAGTGGACCACCCTGTTGCTGAACACGCTGCCAAACATAACATCCCTCATCTCAATGACTGCTTCATAGCCTGTGCCATATGAATCCTTCTCACCAACACCAGCTTTTGTGAACTGTGCAGGTGAGAACTTTCCCTACAATACATCCTACATTCCCATCCCCTGGCCTCAACGTTTGTTAGTCACTGTCCTCACCCATCCAGCCCCCTCCCTGTTCTCATTCCAGCACTATATAGCTGTCATTTCACCGCCACACCCAGTCTTTTAATTTCTCTACTTTCTGCTACTTACCCCCCTCCCTTCCCCACCCCACATCTAAACTGCAGCACTTCACTGTCCACCACCCTAACCATACTATCCTCCTCAGCCCACCCCCCACCCCCAGTTGTCACTTCCATCATGCACTGGTACTGCTGCTCGCAGTGATATTTCAGTTGTCTGAGACTGCAGATGTGTGTACAAGTTGCATTTGCATGACTATATGTGCGAGCGCATTTGTATATGTGTACGTATTGCTGACAAAGGCCTTAATGGCCGAAAGCTATAAGTGTGTGAAGCTTTTTGTTGTGCCTATCATGACTCGGCATCTCTGCTATATGGTGACAGCAAGTTTCCTTCTCTAATATTGTTACAATCTATCCTGGATTTTCCATTATTTCATTTTCACTTGAATTTTCCATTGTTTCATTTTCATTAGAAATGTATGTTATTTAGAAACTGAAACACCCTCAATCCCAAAGAGCTTACACGCGTGTGTAACCAGTCTCAACATCAGAGAATGAGAAAAAATACTCACAAAATGTTTTATGTGCTGGAGGCTGATGTTAATTTTGACTGCAAATCCGGAAATTTAATAATACTTGAGAAAGTACAATTTGAATTTTAGAAGCATTTACTGACAGATGTGGTGATATGCTCATTAGTTAAGAACTTTGTTACTAAATTAGTTAAGACCTTTTCTGTGTGCACTAACAGGCAAGTGTTTAGCAATGAAAGACTGCTAATCACCATTTGCCTGCCTGTGTATACACAGCTGTCACTGACTGACAGAGATGGCTGTTCTTTGACAGTGATAATCTGTTGAAGTTTCAAAACTGAATCTTCTACAGTGGGTACTACAAATTATATGTTCTCTTGGTATCATTAAATAGTTTAAGATGGCAGTAGTTTCTGAGGATTTTATTGTTGCTTCAGTTTTTCAAGGCTGCTGGTAATAAATGCAATGCAACAAGAACACCTTCCAAGTATAACCCCCAAATTATTCCTTCTTGTTGCCCACGGAAAAAGTATTCTATTACCGTGAAATGACAGCTGTAGCTGAAATTAATTTACATACCATATGGTCTGTATACAGGGGTGGACAAAGTATGGAAACACCAAAAGCACAACATATTATCAAGCCTAATATGGTGCAGGAAAACCCTCAGGCTTTCGAAACTGTTACTTGTCATTTAAGAATGGATAAATAATGGTCATGTAAGGTTTTCAAGGGAATCTTATACATTTCTTCCTGCAAAATAGTGTCAAGTTCAGGTAATAAGGATGGAGGTGGATAGTGATCATGCCCCCTTCTCTCCAAAGTAGACCAAAGGGTCAATAAAACAGATCCAGTGGCTGTGGTGGTCAGGGGAGATGTGACAATTCATCCTCCCCCCCACTCAAAAAAATCAGTCCTGGACAATGCAAGCTGTGAGTATAGGGGCCCTCTCCTCTTGGAACACAGTATCAACATTGTGGAACAAACACTGCACCATGGGATGGACCCGATCAGCAAAAACGGTCATGTAATTCTTGCCAGTGGTGTGACCTCGTGAAATAACCACGGGGGCCGTGGAATCGAATGATACAGCCACCCAAATCATCACTGAACCCTCACCATTTTCAGTCTTGAGATGTAAACTGAGCCAGAATTTGGAAACTGTTGAAACAAAACTCATACAACTAAATGACTCTTCCACTGCTCCACTGTCCAGGTTCTATGGCTTTGGCACAATGTTTCCTTGTTACTGGCATTTGCATCATCTGTGTTTTAAAATTCCAGCTCACACTGCAATTCCCAGTTCATGGGACTCGGTCCATGTTGTTTTGTCATTAACAGGGTTTACAAGTGTAGCATTAAGTTTTGCAGTGACTTTTGCAGCTGCCGTCCTCTTATTTTTTACAACAATCCTCTTCATTGACTGTCCATCATGATCACTCAATACACAACTACTTCCAATCCTGATATTATATACACTATGTTCTCTTTTACTAAAGACTGAACTAAAACCACGAATGTGACAGTTAAGTTTTCATAAATTTGAACTTACCTTCTAAAAGCTTCAAAAGCATTGCGGGGAGCTGCTGGAATACTGCATTTTGGAGTCGCACTTTGTGTTGGCCAAAATCCAGTGGTAAGAACCCGCACACTCATGTCTACACCATGAAGATTTGTCTGTAAATCAATGAAACACAAAAATTACATAAATCTTGAGGAAGCATAAGTGTGTGTTCCTAATTTATTTTATTTGCAGCAACAACACTTATTTGTCAATTGTGGCATACAACTTGAGTAGAACTACAATACGGAGAAGCTAGATTGCTATTCACCATGTAGAGGAAGCACTGAGTGACAGACAGGCACAATGGGGAAAAAAAGATTCATTGTGCCTGTCTCTCACTCAACAGCTCTTTTATGTGGTGAGCAGAAACCTACCCCTTCCATATTGTTGTTATACCATCCTGGAATTTCCACAGTTTAATCCGAGAGTAACTGTTAAGAGAGGTACACTGTGTGTATGAATGCTTTTGTATAAAGGTCTATCATGACATCATAAATGTGTTCTCATTACTTATTATCTGCAAATAACAGCAAGTAACAAAATTCTGTGCAACTATTTCTCCGGTAAAACTTTGCAATGGTGGTGATAGAGGCAACAGAGGTAACATCGCATTCTGTGTTCCCAAACAGTACATCTTCATTCAACATTTGACAATTTAGGCTCACATCATATAACATTTTCAGTATCTTCTCACTGCATACACTTCTTTGGAATAATAAAGAGCACTTATGTTTTGCTTAGCCAACATTTCTAGTTGTATGAGAAATTTTGACAATGCACTGAAAAAAAGATGTGTAAGCTTTGTTGAGAGTCATGGAAATGTATATACAGGAACTAGTAAGTATCATTAAATTGTGTTTTTATATCTTTTAGTAACGTGCAAGCTTTTGAATGGTGTCAGTTTTTTTTAAAGACAATTCAAAATTAAATTGAAGTTAGTAAGTACTTAAGTTGCAAGTCTGATGTCTGTAATCCAAGTGTACAATTCTGAATTTTTGAAATGAATTTTAATAAATAGCTGGCTTGCAACTTTCTTTCTCCACTTTGTTATTCAGGTATCTTTTCCATTGTTAAGAAATTACTTCACCTGCCACTGTTGATCTGAGGCAACTTTTAAGTCACTGCAAAAAGCTGAATGACCTATCAGAAGATGTTGACTATATTGGAACTGTTCTAAACAGAATGATTGCGTGAATTAGTTGTCTTTCAGTAGAGGATGAATTACATGGTTGCACATTAGTGATAATGCTTCACAGCATTTTGAGATGTGCGAGAATCTTACCAAGATTTAAGTGTGCTCTGTGGGCTTGTTTATAAGTAGTACTGATTTCGAGAGGAAGAGAATATATAAAGGAACCTGGGTGTCTCCAGATGGGAAAACAGTGAACCAAATTGACCACCTAATTGTAGAGAAGAGAATAAAGAAGTGGATACAAAATGTTAGAACGGCAAGAGGTGCGGAATGTGGATCAGACCACTTCCTTGTCAGAGGAAGAAAACAATAGGAGAGCCAGGAAGCACAAAAGAATGCAAGTCACTCGATACGACCATGAGAGTCTGACTGAAGATAATATAAGAAGAACTTTCAAGATAGCACTAACAAACCGTTTTGAGGCTTTGAATGAAGAGGAAGGAGATCAGAACTGGAAGGCGATTGCAGAGACCATTAAAGAAACAGCCCAAGAAGTAATCCCAAAGCGAACTAGGGGAAAAAGAGTGTGGTTCAATGAGGAGTGTGAGGGAGCTATCAGGGAGAGAAAACGGGCCAAACTACTGTGGATACAAAGCAATATGCAACAAGAACAAAAATCGAAGTTTGAAGAAACACGACGGCAGACCCAAGCCACATTGAGGAAAGCAAAGAGAAAATATGTAAAAAGTATCATGGAGGAAGCTGAACAAGACTTTCATGGAAATAGGTATAAAGAACTTTATAGAAAAGTGAAAAGTTTTAAAGGAGGGACATACCATCAACACAGATTCATAAACTATGCCAATGGAAGAATGTTAACAGAAGATCAAAAAACCGGAAGAAGATGGATAGAATACTTCAGAGAATTACTAAACTCTGATGAACCAACCGAAGTACTTGAGTTTGATGAACCAGTAACGGTAGACCCAGAATATCCTCCACCCACCATTGAAGAGATAAGGAACCAGATTAAAAACCTTAAGAATGGTAAAAGTCCACATGAGGACAGTATTCCTGCTGAACTTCTCAAGGCTGGAGACGAAATCCTCTGTTTCAACATCCACAAGCTAATCGAGCAAATTTGGGTAAAACATGAAATATCAGAGGAATGGAAGGTAGCTGTGATATGCCCCATATATAAAAAGAAAGACAAATCCGTATATGACAACTACAGGGGCATAACGCTACTCAACACCTGTTATAAGATCTTCTCCAATTGCCTATTAGAACGAATAAAACCGATAGCAACAGACATAATTGGAGAATACCAAGGAGGTTTCCAGGCAGGGCGATCAACCATGGACCAGATTCTTGTCCTAAAACAAGTCTGTGAAAAAATGTACGAATACGGACGAGAGGTACATCTCCTGTTTGTAGACTTCAAGAAGGCTTACGACAGTATACATAGACCTAGCCTGATTAGAACTATGACAGAGTTTGGTATATCAAAGAAGTTGGTCAAACTGGTAGAGGTATGTCTAGATGACACACAACTTAAGGTTAAGGTAGGCAATCAAATGACAGAAAGCTTCCAAGTTGTAACAGGATTACGCCAAGGAGATGGGCTATCACCTGTCCTCTTCAACCTGGCACTTGAGAAGATAATGCGAGATTTCAACAAAGAAAACATCAAGGGCATTCAAATTGGTAATGAACACATTACATATCTGGCCTATGCAGACAACATTGCACTATTAGCATGCACACAAGAAGATCTGAAGAGAAGTATCCAGACCTTGGAGTTATTGGCAGCTAGGATCGGTCTACAAATTAGCTCCGAAAAGACAGAGTACATGACCATAGGAAGAAAGATCCAGAATTCTCAAGATTTAATTGTGAACAACACCAGGTATAAACATGTGAAAGAGTTCAAATACCTTGGATCATTTTTTACAGAAGTAACATCAACTGAAGCAGAGATAAAAGCATGACTGCAGGCGGGAAACAGATACTATCACTCTCTAGACCCTATATTAAAATGTAGAAGTGTCTCTCAACAACTAAAGCTACGGTTGTATAAGACATTAATAATGCCAGTAGTACTTTATGGTTCTCAAACCTGGAGCACTCGAAAACAAGACCTTAACCGACTGCTAACATTTGAAAGGAAAGTCCCAGGAAAATATTTGGACCAGTCAGAGATCAGACTACTGGAGAATGGAGAAGACGCCATAACACTGAATTAGAAGAGCTGTACAAGGAGCCTAACATCTTGGGAGTGATGAGAAGCAAAAGACTGCAATGGGCTGGACATGTTAGAATGGAGGCAACAAGATGGCCCAAAATCACAATGGACTGGATCCCGTCAGGCAGCAGACCAGTGGGAAGACCTAGAAAGAGGTGAATCGATGGAGTGAGAGAAGACCTGTTGCAGCTGGGAGTCACGGAAAACTGGAGACAGATAGCAGAAGACAGAGACGGATGGAGAGCTCTAACTTTGGTGGCGCGCGGTCCTCTGGGCCTGATCGCGTGAATTGAATTGAATTGATTGATTTATCTGTGGACTCCAAGCGACTCTTATAAACGTTGTGTAAATTGAAGATCTGTTTGGAAGCGATATATGAAGCTCTTAAGTGAGCATTAGCATGTAATACTTGGTGCAATGTGTATGATATTTTAAATAGTGGTTATTTTACTTTTAAAATGCCAACATACTATGCCACGGATGTTCTGGGATTGTCTACGTATTATGTGACACTAATTATTGAATACATGGACGAGATTCTTGTAAGTGTAGTGCATGAGATAAGATGATGGCAACATCGTTTGCCAAAATTGGTACTTTGAATAACTGCTGTACTACAGTGATCATTGCATTTTTAAGTGTGTTAGTTCTATTTTCACATTGGTATCAGCAGTTGACCTTTGATTTTGGATTCATCTCACTGACACCACATAGTAGGATAACATCCACCTAAGTTCTTCCTTTTTGCAGACTCTAGAATTATATCTGAGACGTGTTTCAGAATTACCGAGACTTTTAGCACAGGGGATCACAGCTTCTTGAAACTCCATGTAGTGCAAGACCCACACAATAATTAGTGCAGTGGGTGTGACAGCTGTTTGGATGATCTTTAAAGAGGATTCCTTTCACACCCTTGTTCCACCCAGACACATTTGCTGCACAACCAAAACATTGGGCATGTAGCAACTCCATTCCTAGTAAGATCCTCAGAAGTGTATCTTTAATGCTAGTTGCCAGGGTTTGTACCTTGGAGCCAAGCGAACTGCATGAAGTCAGAAAATTTCTATTACTCTTAGTGTCTTAGGGTCGACACAACGTACTGCTGTTGAGCTATGTCTGTTATTGAATCTGCCGTAACTCCATAACAAGGAAAAAGCTTTTATTTGCTCAGTGGTGTTTCACCAGATCATGTGGGCCATAATTTCCTGTATTTTTTTTTGTATCACTGGCTTCAACCACGTGTTGCAGCACTTCGGGCTGATCTTCAGTTCCAGTACACTGCTCTTCTTCTCTTAGAGAAGTGTCATACAGTTTCTAATTCTTGGCCTCTAAGTGAGTTTAATGTTCAACCCAGGAACCTCAGTTAACTGCAAATTACTATTTTATTTATTAATTTACCAATTTCTTTGGAATCATGTGACCCAAAGCTACTCAGTCATAGAATGAGACAGTAAATGGTTCCTATACTGCTGATTAGGAAATTTATGAACAACAGAATTAATAAAATACGAAAAATTGTGTGGGTGTGTACAAATATATAACTCATTGTACAGAAAATTTCTCTACAACTGTGGCGAATTCCTGTAGAGAATGGAAGGAATGTGCTACAAGGGAATCTTTCAACTTAAATTTGAATAGTTAGAGTTTCTCACTTCATTTTTCCGTCCCACTGAAAGTATTGTTGAAAATAAAACCTGCTGGATAGTGCACACCTTTCTGTACAATGTTTAAAGGAAATGTTATGTAGGTGCATATTGTTTATCTGCCAACTGTTCACTAAATGAATATTAGAGTTTTTTCTTAATGATTCAATATTGTGAAGATGAAATACATGCAGAGGGATGGGAAAGTTAGAATTCTGAGGCATATGAACAACAGTCTACACGAAGTTTGCGAACTGTAGATCAGCCTGACCACCATTTCCTGGGCCCCCAAAACATAACACTACACGAGGTAAGGGATTGGAAAGCAATCCTGGACACTCAATGCTGTGTGTGTGTGTGTGTGTGTGTGTGTGTGTGTGTGTGTGTGTGTGTGTGTGTTTTTCTTTCTAAAGAAGACTCTGGAAGAAACCTTGCACATGTACAGTCTTTTCATTGTGCCTACCTGCAACTCAATGTGTCATCTTTACGGTGGGTACAGATCTACTCTTTTCATAATAGTGTTGTTATTCCAACTTGGACTTTACATTGCGTAACAAAAGTTATTTAGTTCTGTTTTCTTCCACTGATCACTCAGGGTGTGTACGTGGACAGGAAAAAAAATTCCCGGATTTCCCGGTTAAAAATGCACTTTCTCCTGTATGAAAATACATTTTTTCCGTGTTAAGTAACAATATATCTTTCCTCGGCACTGTAAAACTCATCAATCCTTTCAATGGTTGTGGTTTTATACATCAGCGTAGAATTTGCCGGCACTTTAGAAAACGAAACTCGGGGGAAAAAAACACATTCTGGAAAGATGTCTGATGTGCAGCAACATGTACACTGCATATTTTCGTATTACGGAAGTATAAATACGAATTCCACCAAACACCGCATGTTCCTTTCCGAAGGATTGAAATCGAGACTGCGATGTGCTTTTGTAAGCCAGTCATAGCTCATGTCAAGCCATCTTGCCAGCCGATGGCAGCGGATATTCAGAGCATAGGACACGTGATGTAGTCAGCCAATAGCGACATCACTGTAAAGCAGCACAAACACACAGATAGGAAAAGGTAATGGTTTAAATTAATATACACAGCATTGCTACAAGAAAAGAAAAGCTTTCATGTATAATGTTGATCTTTTTTTGTGCGTGTTACACTTTAAGATACATCACACAAATGTTCCAGTAAAATTTTTAACGATGATGTAAATGTCTGATCCTCTGGGTGCGAAAATACTCTAAATGGTCATCCTCAAAGATTTGATTTTTGAATGAGAGTCAAACGCTCTGAGATTTAACAAATTCATTGGACTTTCGCGCACAGAGTTCATCTTGTATAAAAAGAAATTCACTTTACTTGAAAATAACGCTTTTCAAACATCCATTCGGAATATTTTCACACGACCTGTTAGATTTGTTTCAGCAGTTGCACCAGATGACAGGCGCTTGCGCAGCTATGAAGACGCAGGAAGCCCGAACGTTCATACATGTAAAACCTTAAAAGATCTTACATTATGTAATAAAAGAAACAAGATATACTCCAAGAGCATGGGAATTTTGTGAACCATACTAAAATGCATAATTCGGCTTAAAGAGGACATTCGTATGTCCAGATTCAAATGACAATTTTGTTGGAGTACCAGTACAGTATTACCTCACATTCGGTTCTTTATTATAGAATAATACCATACGTGCTAGAAGATGAAAACGTGAACTTGAAATACAGAGAACAGTTGAAACCAGCCAATAATGTGGAACTAAACACTTAGTTTGAAATAACTTGGCCTCAGCAGAAAAGATTAATAAAAGTCGTTTTATTTAACAAACCAACAAAAAAAACTTCATTGTTCTGCAAGGCGATTAACGCTTGCCTGTCAGAGAGGTGGACACAAAATCTGAAACTAATAACATATTTTAGCCTTCCGTAATTATGTGAATGAATTTTAATTCACTTGATAGCTGCCGGCCACAGAAATCTGTTTTGTTTTCATTTGATGTGAGAGCAATAAATGAAGAGGAAACAACAAAATCATTTAAACATGGGTCACGTGGAAACTACCATATCCCCACAACTACTCAGACTGCTCTATGCATTAGGTCCAGATCTATGATATTTCTGAACCGGGACAATATTAGATAGTGGCGCTCCCCCTCCCTTGAGCGTTTGAGGCAGGACGCCAAAAATTTAAAAAATCGACTTTTCAAAAAATCATTTTGTAGCGCACATATTTCTGAAGAATCTGATACATAAAACATATATGTTCCAGGGAACGTAAGACATGTTATTTGGTCTAAGTGTGCCGAAGTGAAGTGGAACACCTCTTCACACAGCATTTTTGCATCGCACATCTCTGTATTTCGCACTGTGAAATTCGAACGTGTAATATTTTGTAATGGGTGCCATGAAACTATATTCAGGCCAGTGGAAATTTAAAATGTCCTGTGTTGCCTCTCCTGCCCCAGTCGGCAAGTTTGACATCCTGCCCCTCTTAAAACAAGAAACTCACAATTAATAGCGGATGGGATTATTTGTAACCGGAACAACAAGAATTCTTTAGAAAATTTGCACTCTTTATTGCCTATTAGCTAATAACCTGCTGTTTTGTGTGACATAAAGTTAAATATAGGATACATAAAACAAGTAAAGACAGGAGACAAGCAAAACAGTACACCTTTCTTCAATCTAGAAGTCCTAGCAATTTTTACTCTCTAATCTTGCTACAACTTTACATGGTGTGCTTTTCTTTCTAGTAACGAATCTATTACCTCATCAAAGTTCATCAACGTTTTGCTACATGAAAAAACGAAATGTCATTGTCAATACAAGAAAGTCTCTTAATACGAGTAGTACCCAAGACTGGCGTGGATTCTCGATTTGATTACATGTATTTTGTCACTGTCTGCTAAATAAAACGAAATAGGCCTGCCTAATATTCCAGCAATTGTTACACACACCAAATATACGAGACTGTTTTGGCACAAATGGTCATTTTTATAACAAGACAGAATATAATTCACGAAGTACCAATATCAAATGCCTATTAGGTCTACTACAAGCAAATGTTTTATGTTAGGAAATAGTTTCACATTTCATTCATACTCTCTAGCTTCTGAAGCATGAGATCAAAAAGTAGTAGTACGAAATTTTTATATAAATTTGGAATCGTCACATTCTTCTGCAATTTGTGGGAGTCCCCATTTCTTCTCCTTCCTTGTTCTAACAAACAATCTTGTCATCACTAATTCTGTAACTATTCCTGCCAGGGTCAAAATTTAGTCTCTGGTTAACTGCACAAAACCTGCCACAATCACCGGTTTAGTTATCCCACATTTATTCTCCAGTTAAGTGTTACTACATGTTTGTACAACGCATTTTCCTCGCTACCTCCAGAATAGAACTTTAGCGGCTGCTAGCCGGAGACTGCATACAGGTCCTTAGTAGTGTAGCAGTCTGACCAAAAATTTTCTGTCAAAATTTCATTTTCTTGGATCACTGAGAAGACAATACGTAATCTTTGTTGCATGTTATTCCTGCTAGACAATTATTTCCACTCTGGTGGTATGAAACTATGGAATTTGCTAGTAATTATAACAATGCTGATCATTTGCAAACCCAGTCAACCACATAAACAGTGACTGTCGTTTACCCTTACGAGTGTACGAAATTTTACTGCAGTGTCCAAGAAGTCGACAGCGTGTATTGCAATTAGACCCGTCCCCTTTTGTTTGCAGGAAAGTTTATTTCTAGATACGACAGGGATTCCCCTGGCAGAGACATCACGTACACTATGCACGCATTCAAAAATCAACTCACGATTCATTCAGAAATCAATATAGAATTTGATCAAAATGTTCAAAAACCAACAGGGATGCGTTCAAAATTGTGTGAGTAATCGATAGGCCAACGTGCCCTGGATGCTAGGCACTTTGTGAAACAAGGTCTTTTTACTCAATAATATGAATTTGCCCCCCCCCCCTCTCCCCCCAAAACTGCCACCCGGGGCAGATATCCCGGTTTTCCCCCGGCCCCTAGTTCCACGCCTGTTGGGCATACATGAATCTGGCAGCTCAGCTGCACCAGTAAAATTTTTTCGGATAGCGTCTGGCTGCTTGCTACTATTGGTTATACAGCTAATTGTCAAACTTCTGTAGCCAGAAGTGGGAGAAGGAACTACTCATATGTTACTCAACTGCATATGCGCATAAGCTCGCTCGCAACCACTCGAAAGAATCTAATGTAAACAATTGTGATGTCACATTCATCGGAGGCAATCTGTTGTTATGAAACACTGCATAGTCTTCCTAAAGACTCTGACACATTTTGCTGTTGGCAGACGCTTTTATGAGCACTGTGTTTGACACTGTATATATTTGATGTACAGCATAACTTTCATCACTGACTCTGTCTGTAGGTCATGTAACTTAATGGATTTAGGGGGCAGAAACTTATCTCCCCTCCCACCAAGATTTTGGAGTGTATAAGTATGTCGTATGGTCTAGTAACAAAAGCCTTCAGTGACTACAAAGTGATTCTTCTAATATAACCTTTACTGTCTATAAGTGCACAGCATACTGATAACACTTGCACTCTACATTATTTATAACCTGTACAAGGAGTCAAATTATTTTAATATTTATTTTGAGTCAAGAACAGAAAAGCTGATATATGTCAGTTACATTTACACTACTGAATTAATGCAAACTGCAGCTGTCAAGCCTGTTCTTTAAATACTGCATCAATCCATCTATGTAACAAAAGCATTCAACTTCAGTCGAATGTGACAGTTTCTTTGTTAACTTCACACAAATTCATTAAATATCATACAGAAAACAGAAACAATATTTCCTTCAATAAGTAACAATACTGGGAAGTGAAGATGTTTAATACTAGTGCTGTTCATTGCATACAATTTCCAATACTTGGAAACATTCAACTACGCAAATCGTTGTACCAGAAAATAGGTAATTCACACATACCCCTGATGTCATGACATGGTCCTTGAATTCTTCCATTATTGTGTTTGATACAGTCATATCTTTGAACATTCCTTCCAGTTTTGATGTAAACTGACACCCGCACTCAGTCTGTGAACAAAGAAAGATTGCAACAATTTCCAAAAGGTAATCTCTCTCTCTCTCTCACACACACACACACACACACACACACACACACACACACACACACACACACACACAAAAATAGAAAATATATAAAAATATAATACTGACAATAAAATAACTAAGTATTACTTCACATTGCTTTGGTATAGGAGTGAATGTTCAAATGAAAGAGTGTGAGGTATGTGGCCAATCCAGAAGCATGTTAGGAGGACTGTTTCGCCTTAGTGACTGGAAAGAGCTGCACTATGATTGGGAAGTTGGCTTCACCAAATGTAATTTCTTAACCCTCACTTATAGATAGGCGCTGTATTGCTCCCACTAACTCTTAAACGTGTGCCTCAACAGCAATATCACTATATGTATAAGAACATACAATGTGTGGTATGCTAGTCTCTTTTTGCTGTGAACTCTATCAAGTCTTCATTGGCTGAATTCCTACGTTCTCCAAACCATAGCCATATAATACGTCCATGCTAATCATCTGTATATAGGAGTGTGTACTAGTTCATTCTCCATTATTGTCACAGGCACACAATGACTAAGTGCATGCCGGGCACTGGAGAAAGTGGGATTTCATAATGTAAATGTGTATTCCCTGCTCAAGGTTACAAAATATATGCATCTCAGATGCAACTTATTTACTAAGTGGATGGTCAAGAAACAATTGGAGCATATAAAGAAAGAAACTTCCACATGGGAAAAATATATTAAAAACAAAGATTCCAAGACTTACCAAGCGGGAAAGCGCCGGTACATAGGCACAATGAATAAAACACACAAACACACACACAGAATTTCGAGCTTTCGCAACCGGCGGCTGCTTCGTCAGGAAAGAGGGAAGGAAAAGGAAAGATGAAAGGATGTGGGTTTTAAGGGAGAGGGTAAGGAGTCATTCCAATCCCGAGAGCGGAAAGACTTACCTTAGGGGGAAAAATGATAGGTATATACTCTCTCGCACACACACACACACACACACACACACACACACACACACACACACACACACACACACACACACACACACACACACAAGCAGACATGTCATATAAGAGTTTTCACAGGCAGGAGAGTTTGGATGCACAAGAGCATATAATCACTTCCCACTGAGAATCTGAAGCCAGTTCACTTCTGCAGTCCACTCCTTTAATCATCGTCTGCAACTGATGTTTAGCCACTTCAGAGTTATAAGAGGAACCACACAAAGTGAAATCATGGACATTACACTTGAATCCTAACTAAGAAAATAGTGCTATTGGTGGCAATGGCTAAGATAGTACTGCAGAAGATACTACTGAGGGATTTCCTTCGCCCATTAAAAACTGACAGGTTTGCCCATAGTGACACCCAAAGTAAAAATAGAACAGTAATGGCAGATGATGAAAGACATCATCAGAGGTCCAAATAACAGTGTTGTCAAAGAATATTATTCACTATGTAGCAAATGAGAAATCTAAAAAGTTACAACAGAAAACTTCCAGGTGACATCTGTCTAGGGAAGACTGTTGTATATCCATCTCTGAAAGTAAACTGAAGGTAACTAAGAAGCACTCAGGACTGGAAAATTCTGCAAGGTGACAGTTCACTAAGTTAACCAAAGCCTTTCCTACCTAATTATGATGGCATACAAAATATTTAAACTTGTATGAGCCTTCCACAATTTCAGAACAGTTAATGAAGAGGCTTAAGTCTCCTACCTCCTAAGATCAAATAGGGTAAGAAGAATTTCTTTCATTGTCCTTATGGGGATATCATAAAATGATGTAATGGATGTAGCTACAATTAGTATTTGCATAATGAGTCACAGATAAGGAAAAATCCAGTACCCTCATTTTTGGGAGAAATACCCCAATACCTTTATTCAGTGGAAAAAGAGAAGCACACAAGTGGGAGAAACTAAGGAAGAGCAGCAGTCAATAACTATATTGGAAATGGCTAGCAGTAACACAAGAAGAAATACAGATTAGATTAATATACTTCTAGTGACATCATCATCATCATCATCATCATCATCATCATCATCATCATCATCATCATCATCATCATCATCGACTGTGCCCTCGATAAATATGGAGAGTAATTAACTATTATTTACTGTGATGAAGCACCTAAACATTGCCTTGAAGTAATCTTCAAAGATAGAGCAAACCTAAATCTAAATCCTTAGATGCAGTTTTCGTACAAGACTCTCTAAAATATGATTCAAGTGTCTTTATCATTTTCTTGGCTACAAAAAGAGGAGGGAATGTATAAAGAGGGGAAGAAGTGTGTTGGAGGAGGAGGAGAAACAGGTTAGGTGTGGAGACACGAGAGTGAGTGTGGTGGAAACAAGAAAGAAATGTGGAACTGGAGTGAAATGAAAGATTGCTCTTGTAACTACAGAGAATCAGAATGTTGGGGTAATCTGATACAGTAACTAACGTTCAAACAATAATGGGTAATACACAAAAATAAGTGAAGTCACATTACATACACTATGCTCTTTTGATGTATCTAATTCATCACAATCAATGATGAAGAGGTGTGAAGTGCATACCTTTTTCTGCACAGATGAGAAGCTTAAAAAACCAGAGCCATTTTACTTGATAAGGTGTTCCACACCATGGAAATGCATAATTTATGACTAAATCCACCCACTTCGTTAACACACTATTTTCATTTGACACAGTCACAAAATACTACAAAATGTTAACCAGTATCAGCCTAAGCACTGCTTTTCATTGTGATCACAATTTGCTGCTTTCATTTTATAGTTCTGATGATGGCCACTGTAAACTGATACTAGTTAATGGCTAAGTGTTTTGTAATTATGGCAAATGAAAATAAATGGTTCACAATTTGCTCAGTCATATTCTTGAACAACAAAATGTCATTCTTTCTTGTAATCTGTCCGCTTCAATGCCCCACTACTCCCTAAAGGAGAAGAATTAAACAAAGGCTACTCAGTGATCATGAGAATATCTTCTTGAAAATTCCATAAACTCTGTCCTCTTATATAATCGAAAAAGGCTTTAATGCCTTTCTTCTTAGCAGTTTTTTTTTAATTGCTTCCAGTACTGGAAACCAATTGGTTTACAAACCACACAATTTTAAATTTCATAAAGCTGAGTCATAATACTACAGTATCTGATTGTTACTACTGCTTTGCAGAACTGGAACAAGAATTTTCTGGCCTAGGGCTGCTCTGTCTTCATCTGTAATAGTTATGGGCAGTGCAATATATATCACATCACATTGTGATACTACTGAAGACAAACAAGAATGTAGCTCTGAAAGCAGCCCTTCCCCAAATGAGATGAGTGATATGAGGTGCCATGCATGAGAAGAAAAGAAGCTTAGAACCAAAAAGCTGTAAAATATTCATCAATGCGCTGCATTTTAGTGCTGCCACCATATTTCCCAGTGTCATCAGATGCATATACAGTAAAAACTGACAAGTCTAAAAAAATTCTGAATGTTTCACTATAGACAATTAGTCACTCAAAAACCAGAGTGCACAAACAGAGAATAACTCTTAAAATAGAAGCAGACGTACAGAAAATCATTGTCTTTGCATATGTGGTTGTTACAATGCTGACTACAAAGGGAACAGCTTAAATTAAGAAAAATTAGTTTTGGTTTCAAAAACTCAAGCTGATTTCCTTTGATACTTACTCTCTTATTTAGTCTGTTTGTTGATGAACTGAAATGTTCACAAAAGAACTACCTGAAACAACACAAATACTCTGGACACTCCAGAATCTTTGAAACGTTTACCAGTGTTCTTTATGCATATAAAGATGTCATGTAAGTATCTAAAGAAGCATTAACAAAATTTCTGGATGCATTGAAGATTGAGTACACAGTGTGTGTCAGGTGTCCCTTATTGCAATACATTAGTACACTAGAACACTACCTGAAAAAAAAACCACACACACACACACACACACACACACACACACACACTTATCTTTCAAATTTACTTTATGTCCATTAAATCTATCAATGTCTCCTAAGCTTTACTTTAACTGCATACTCTGTCATTTCGAAATTTATCACACCATACTATGAGGTGCTACCCTTAAGGACCCTGTAATGTATGCATAACTGGTGAAGTCCAGCTAGTATGAAGAAACACAACCAGGTGGTACCTCGTACATTCTTTGAAAGTCAATGGCTCAAACAGTTATAGGCTAGGTGGTCGCATTTAGTTTTTATGGATATTTTTCCATTCTGGTGGCTTGAGTATCTTGCAAAACTGACATTGATGGTTGTCTGGGAACAATGTGCGTGCATAAACCTCTGTTACAGATTCTGAAAAATCACTACCTGAAACACATGACATGCTGAAGCAAGCATTTGGGGAAGATGCCTTAGGTCACAGCCAAACTTATGACTGTTATAAATGTTTCTAACATGGCACAACATTGTTTAATGACAATTCCCATTCATGACAGCCATCAACTAGCAATATTTCTGAAAAGTCACTACTGTTTGGAATACAGTGCTGGAAGATCGCAGGCAGACCATCATGGATGTATGTAATATCATGGGGCAGCATTACAGAACATGTCAGAGGATTTTGTCTGATGAAAATAGTGCATGGGTGGTTTCCCCATCACGACAATGCAAGGTCACTTGCTGCATTGATCACACAGGAGTTTCTGTCGAAAAACATACAGTTGTTCCTGGTCCATGAAATTCACTCAATCTGGCACCAAGTGACTTTTTTTATTCACCAGAATGAATTTAAAGTTAAAAAGCAGAAGATTTCATGCAGCTGAGGAGATTCAAACAGAATCGCACGTAGTACTACACAGACTCACGAAAATGCATTCCAAGGAGCATTCAGTTCTTGTAAAAACCGTAACCATTTTGTATGCATTATTCTACCCTTTTACTTAACTGTAATGAAACAAACTGAGCAAAAGTTTCAGAGATCCAGTAAACTGATGCAAAACTGATGGGTCATAATTCTATACGTGTGGCTGGACCACCACCACCACCACCACCACCACCACCACCACCACCACCACTTGCTTCATCACCATCTGTCCCCTCATCACCATCCCTGGAAGTCTTCCCCTGAATGTGCCTGCGGCAAAGAGCAGCAAACAGTATATCCACATAACATTCGAATGTTCCCTCAAGAGCATTCAAATAGTAAATGCAAGATCTTCACAATTTTTCTGTGGAAGCTTCCAACTGGACTTCAGGTCTGGAATTAGAGCTATGAATCGATTACAGATTTGAGATTGTATATATCTGTGTAGAAATGTATATATTTGTTGTAAATTATGTGTAGCATTTCTCCTGTCGTCATATGATAAATAAATAATTTACCAGTCATCTCCTCAGCACCACTCTGTGCCTCCTAACCACCATCATCCGGCTCTTAATTTCTATCCTCCCTCTCCCATCCCCATCCCCAACCACAACCATGTGCAAAGGCAGCTTTTCTGAAATGCACATGTTCATTATTTCTAGTCCATTCTATCTCGCATATATCTTACTTTCCTTAGCTATTTCCTTGGTTTTGCACTTCCCTTATGCTCTATCTTCTATGCATTTCACTTCACAGCATCATATACTGCCCCCATGTAGGTAAAGATAAAAGAATGGCCAAACATCATCTTTTCCGTCTCAGCTCTGCTTACAGCTTCATGACAGAATTACCCATGTGCATGGAGACTCTAGCTAGAATGAATGCTGTCATTTTCATCATCATAAGGGCCCAGCACCTTATGTGATAGTATGGAGAGTACACCACGATAGCTACCAAATTGGACTGGTGGTGTTATACCCCTGATGTGTTAAAGCCAGTGGTTGTGTCCTATCTTCAATGTCTCTGTGACATTTTTCTACTAAGTAACACAATACCACATGTTGCCCACAATATCCTGAGCTAATTTGACACAGAGGCATTCAACTGTTGTCCTGACCAGTAAGTTCTATTTATCCATCATCTAATAGGTTGGCAGGAGGCTGGTATTTCCAGCACTTGCTAACCACTGTTATTGGTTAACTCTGACATAGGGATTGAGGAGCAAGGAATAACGAACATTTATCCGTCATCGAAGTTAACTTTAGCTCAAAAGTACTGCAGGATGAGCCCTACTGTTAGTGCCAGAAATGGCAACTATGTGTACTAACCATCAACCCTTGATACCACCAAATCACCTACAAATTTAACTGTGAACTGATGCTACTGTACTGTATGTGCCCAATAAATACAATTATGTTATTTGCTCCTTCCTGGGATTGTAATTTTAATGCAAGGTATACTGAAGTATAAGGACAACATGTTTTAAAATGTTCACGACTGAGCAGCTTGCAATATTAAGTTGCATTTATGGATTAAGATAGGTTAGATTTTTCTTAAGACACACCTAACACAAAACAATGGTGCCTGAAGAATCATACTGGCTAGTAACCAAACAGTTGACAAATCTCTCTCTCAAATACTTTTGGAGTAAAGACTATTGAAATGCAGTAATATTGTTCATTTACAGTAAATGTGAGATACATAATTAACAAGAAAAAGACTAACCAAAAAGATATATTTATATAATTTAACACAGCACTAAAAGCATAAATGCTTTGCAAGTGAAGAAACTCATCAAAAAAATGGTTGATTCGAATGAATATCTCTCCCTCTATTTTCCCATGAAACGGCTCATCAATCATTATGGTGAACCTGCAGTGTAACATCTAATTTGCAGTATAATGAACTCTGATATTTTCACATCCACAAAAGTCATTTCACATCCACAAAAGTCATGTCACTAGGTGTAACGTCTTACATGCACAAGAGCTCACAAAACTATTCAGGATTCAACCTGAGAGCTACATATTACTGAGCTCATTTGTATTGAGTTCCTCTTCTGTTTCCCTACTTCACCTCACTCCCCATCATGCCAACATATTCAATCATTATACATGTGCTGTCTGTTTCTTCTTCTACTATCATCGACTGTTTCATATAGCAATTCCTCTTTTTATCATTCCTTCTTCTGGTGAACACACAGTCTGTGATATTTCTGTTGAAAAGACTGTACATCTTATAAACCACACTTCAGCTTCATAGTAAACAGATCTGATCATCCTACTCAAACCCACTCTTGTGACCACCCTCTGTACCACCCTACCCCTACTTCCTAGCTTCCTCATCCCCACAAATCACTTTTCTCAGTCTTTAAAAAGTCTGACTGTGTAAACTACTACAAATGTACTGCAGCAGAATAAATAGAAAAGAATGTGAGTCTCCAGTGCAGAGTTCTGTGGAAGCAATAGGATTATTGTGGAAATATGAAAGAGTCTACTCTTACTACAAAAGTCTCCTCAAACAGCGAAACACTAATGAGAACAATTCCTTGATAACTTAATTTCACTGCACACAATACTTGTCAAAGTAGTTGTACCATCAAATGGGGTGAAGCTGAATCGATTTTGGATTTTAAACATAAATGTTTCTGAAATAAATAAAATCAATATATATTGGTTTCAATTTCATAGCATAGGTACTGAGCTGTAGTAATAAAATGTTTGGTCTTTATTACCTCTTTATCTAACTGATCAGGAAAAAAAATTGTTTGTCAATTTCAACCCACTTGGGGATGAATCTGACTGATTATATGTTTTGTGATACTAGCAGATTCTTTATGAAACTAGGGTGACTGAACTGTTCTGAAACTTTAGCAATCATTGAAAAATAAATCTGACATTTAACAGCAATACCACAGTATCATACAAACGAAGTTTACGGACAAAAAATGTAATCACAATTTTTCTTTATGAAAAAAAGTTTTCACTGTATATTGAATCCCGACATGTCAACTTTAAAAAAGAAAGAGGGAAGAGGGGACAAAGGGTGGTGTGTGTGTGTGTGTGTGGGGGGGGGGGGGGGGGGGGGGGGGGACGTGCCCATCTTCAAACTATTGAATTTGGCCAACTTTTAAAAACATTTGAAACTGCCCCTCTCCCCTCCCTTTCTCAGCCAACTTCACCATATTTGATGGTAATATGCAATAATAAATATCATGGCTATATTTCTTCAGTTCATGCATTTTACTTTTATAAGCACATGGCATTTGCACACTGACAATTCTTACAATCTCAACTGTATGATGCAACACGCTGAACTGCAGCCTATGTCACAAATTCATACATCAGCATACTGACTCTTGCAACAATCATGTCCTCATCCCAAAACTAGACTTTTACATACAACTGTTGCTGCAACCACTGTGTCACATTGTCGCCAAGTTCTTTAGGTCACATTCTTGTTATTATCGCATTGTTCACAAGGAAACTGCCCATTCAACTTCTTCCCAAGCTTCTCAGGTGGTCAACTTCACCCAGGTCCTACCAAGAATTTGAGAATTTGTACGCATTTGAAATTTTTCCTCATGTGTTAGTAAAAGGAAATGAGAAAGGATTAACTTTTGTTACTGATCTATTTATCACTGTGAAGGCTCAGTGCATGATATGCATAGGACTTACACACACTGAAATATTTTGTGTCAGTCACATGAATAAAAGTTTTAGCTCACTAAAAAAGCTGAAAAATCAGTGCTCCTGATAACTATTAGTATTCAGATACAGGTTCAGAACACTACACATTTGGTCACTGTCGTAAATTAAGAACTTTCACGCAGCAAATATAACAACTAAAATAACAGAGTTTTCACCAACAATGCAGAGTTATTTAACATAAAATGTTTCTTAAAACTTTTTAGGCAACTTCACCCCAGTGGTCAACTTCAACCCATTTGACGGTATGTATGCACTTTTAACCCAACTGATACAGAAACACACAATGTAGCTTAAAGAGCACTTTATTTAAAATTGTGTGAATCTACATTAAAACATGTACAGAATGAAGTCTTCATCAGCACAAGTATAAAGACGAAGATCATGTATCCGAATCAACATTCACCTCAAACTGCTTCCTCCTCAGATTTAATCAGCCTTCATTTCTTTGTAACTTGCTTGTTAAAAGGTAATCACAGTGGGTGGATGCTTTTCTCTGTGAAGCAAAGGTGCTTGTTTGACAATGGTATATAACTTGAGCCCTCTATAATAGCTATTTCAAAATAACTGCTAACTGCTCTGATACTGATTGAGATTTTTCAGTTAACTATAAAGGATTCAAAAAATGAGTGAACAGATAAAGTCTTAAAAGATGAATCATTTAATTTTATTAGTAAAACCAATCACAGTTTCACAAATAAACCCACATCTTATCACAAATTAGCACTTCAAAAGAAGTTCAAAAACAGAAGAAGTGAGTGAGTCTATGCTTTACTGACAAAGTGATAGGACTCTACTTACTGTAGCTTAAACACACACAAAAAAGCTAAATCACTGATTAACATGCTCAACTTGACTCCTTTAAGCCTGTGTAAACAATAATATACAAATATATAATGCAAACAATGACAACCACTATGTGGGTAGCATTACTGTTTGCATACCATATCTATCAATTATTACATCATCCCTAACTGCCATGCTGCTGTTGCCCTCATTTACCTTCAGATATACACTTTTTATAGTCTATTCAAAGTTGCACCTACATGGAATCTCTAAGTATCATATTCCTGAAAATAGTCTTTTACTCTATTTAACCTTATATGTGCAAGTCTGTGTTGCAGACCTAATAACAAATATAATATTGCTACCAATAGGTACATTTATCCCACTGGTAGAAACACTGTTTGTATTCACAATAATTACGTATAATTTTACTAATATGCAAAATATTGTGTGATAACTGTACTATAACAAATAATTTTGCTTGTCACTAAATAAAAATGCTTAATCTCATTTGATTACTTTATTTCTTTTCCTTAAAAAACAGATGCACCTAGGTAAGGAACCTGGGCACCACTAACTTCTTATAACAAGTAATTTGGAACTAAACTGATAATGAAAGGGGTATGCAAACAATGACCAGTGACATTAAGCAACCTTTTAAAACATAGATGAAACTTTGTTCACTAGACAGCCAAGACCATAAAACCCCATAAAACTTGTACTGGAAGTGGTATTTCACAAGCACACTTAGTCAAGCTGCGAGCTTAAAGCGTCAACCACAGCATGGGACTGGTAGTACATGGATGGGACATCCCATAAACAAGTTGAAAAACAAGATTATAATTATAAAGTTGCGAGTGTGGCATCCGATTTCTGTCCAAGTCCAATTTGGGGGGGGGGGGGGTCCCCAAAAGGATTATGTTGCAGGCAGAATGTGATGTGTCACCACCACTGGACCTGCATGTACTTGCACTCATACAGACACAAACCAAAGTGTGCTGGTTCTTGTGTACATTACAACATATTCTGTGCTGTGATTCAGTGGTCACCTGAGCAAAAGGTCGCATACAGTGTTTGAGTGATGCCTGTGCAATGGAATATATTTAACGCTTACCATGATTGCTGTCAGTGGTTGCTCCGAGACAGGCCACATACGGTGTCGCAGTGGTCTCTCCTACGATGGGCTATGTATAGTGTTTTAGCAGTCATCCCTGGGACAGATAGTGTCTCGTGTCACTGCATATGCCTTTTGCAACTTTTTTCCTATCTCCAATAGTGTTTTCAATAAATTTAAGTTTTGTGAACAGTTGTGTCTTATGTTCCATAGCATGCACGTTGTCCTTCAATCTAAACCGTCACAAATCTGTATCATAGTTAGGCAGATCACAGCGATTTCATCCAGTATCCACTATCAGTGAGAAGTATGTCACTGCCAGCCTGTCAGCTGTCTTTCAGTTCCAACCACTTGTCTTCCCTGCAATATGTGGTTGAACACGACACAGACAGGAATGAATAGAGACAGAAACAAATACTGGTGCTTCTTGTAGATATATCAGCACAAGTATGAAGTGCACTTACACACATACTGCAAAAAGCATAATCAGAAAATGAAATGGAAGTATTAACAGCAGAAAGAAGTATTGTTTGTCCAACAAGAAACAGATTTGGTTGATATACCAAACCCCATGATCATAAACACGGATGACAGAGCAAATGTAAAAAAGTTTCTGGTGCTTTTTAACATAGCACTGTGCCTCACAAATTGTCAATCCAGTATCTATCATCATATGAACAATTGCAATGATTGGTAGAAGAATGCTAAAGATCAGACAGTGTACTAGGCCTCAATTATATAAAGTTAAATATTTGATGGCTGTGGTATTCAATCTGGGTGTTTTCCTTTCACTAGCAGGCTTTGTAACAAAAGAGGCAGCAGGGGAGTGTTGAGACAAAACCAGGCATTGAGGGTGGGGTGGGGTCGGGTGAAGGGGGGGGGGGGGGGGGCAGTGAGCATGGGCATTCTGTATTTTCTACGATAATACTTCCTTCAGTTACTACCAGATAGAAGTGTGCATGAATTTAATTTCCTATATATTGGCATAATAATAAAACACAGCTGAATCCAATATCATTGATTAAAATGAAATTTTGATTCCAGTTACTTTATAAATAAGTTCAGATAACTTAAAAAAAGACCTGTTAATATGAATGCAAATCGACAATTCAGAAATCTGACTACAAACATGAAAATTATTCTACATACAGGAAAGTGGACGATTTTCCTATAGAAAAAACTCCCCCTTATAATGGACCAAATATAATGACGTGATGCACATGTATTAATTTGTCATTAAGTTAAAATTTATCTACATGAAATAATACTATCACAGGTCACAGACCTGGGAGAGAATTTATCTATATGTATTTTGTGTCATCTTTTGTGTAACAATTGTAAATGAACTTTTTCCAACTTTGAGTTAGTTGCAAGCAGCTACAAAAATGTATAAACTGTTATGAGTGCTGTATTACTTGAGGTGCTAGGTTATATCCGATTCATTGTGTGTAACATATAGAATTGTGTAGGATTTTACTTTTGCTCTGAATTGGGCCACAGTGTTCCATGTGTGTCACAATGTTAACTAGCTAACAGTTTTCTGTTAATAAATCCCGGATATTTAACAAGATATAATGTTTGTCTTCAAAAATACCTACTGAGATAATTACCACTACAGATAGGCAGCATTCAGGCAGTTGTAATCTGCGAGGAATGGTCATGGTTTCACACCTGCTTATGGTTCAGCTTTATATATGGGAAATTTTTGCCATTTAAATTGTTACATCAATTATAAATTTCCTACTTATGCAGATCAGTGATCATAGAGAACACTACCTACATTGTACGGTAGTCACCAATGTGTCTGAAGTGCTCTGCTGAATCCTTTTTCAAGTTATTAGAGCATGTAAAAAAAAGAGAAAAAAAAAGAGCAGTTGCGGTGGCGTGGAGCATACACAATTCTACAGCAACCATCTTGTTAACATTTCCAGCTCTATGAGGTACCGAGGTGTGGGTCTACATCACAAACTGGTATCAAAGAAGATCTTTTAATTACAATAATAATAATAATAATAATAATAATAATAATAATAATAATTATTATTATTATTATTATTATTATTATTATTATTATTATTATTAATCATCCTGTTTTCTCAGTTCACAACAGGAACTTGAACAGAGCAATAGAACAGGCTTTAATGAACTGCAATTTAATAATCTTAGTCTCCATTTAATGAACTTCAGTGAGTTAAACTTGACAAGAGTTAACAGACTAGTGAACTAAATGCTGGTAGCCATTTAACTAATTACCAGAATTATTTCAAGTAAATCGAATATTGCTTTTTCACTGTAAAAAATGGTCAACATGAAAGGAGTTAGGATAGATTTTGTGCTGTATATACTGTTACACGCCAGAATAGTATCCCCAGCAGATCTAAAAATTTGTCCAAGTTCTACCTTGGCAGCTCACAGAAGGCAAACCACTTGTGTCACTGACCAGTAGACTGTCACCTAGGGGCAAATGCTGAGCGAGTTGTAGCAAACACAGACGCTTTCACAGCATGGAGTAACGACCTAGTGCCAAAGTCTGCAAGCGAAGCATATCATAATGAAATCCAAGATATACTGTCATACCAGAGACAAGACAGTGTTTCTTAAGGAAGGCTAGGTACAAATCAACAATAAGATGGTTTCTTTGTTGATTTGGGGGAGGGAACCAAACAGCGAGCATATCAGTCCCATCGGCTTAGGGAAGAATGGGAAAGGAAGTTGTCCATGCCCTTTCAAAGGAAGCATCCAGGCATTTGACAGAAGCGATTTAGGGAAACCAAGGAAAACCTAAATCACAATGGCTGGACGCAGATTTGAGCTGTTGTCCTCCCGAATGAATCCAGTTGCTAACCACTGTGTCACCTCCCTCCATCAACAATAAAATAAATATGCAGAAGACAAGACAGCATTAAAGAGCCTCCGAGAGGTGAAGCTGAGAAAAGTCTGAAGTCACTAGGAGTGCTGACAGCGAATGAAAACCATGACACGTGATGACATGGCCATCCCCATTGCCATAGAGCGCAGTAAGTGCCACCCTTCCTAATGAATGTCTCATTCCTGTTGCTGAGTGCTCACTACTGACTACCCAGCACATAGTCTCAGTCTTTGTGTCAGTTACAGCTATACAGTAAGATGGGAGGCAATGGAGGTTAACCCTCAGCATGCCTAACTGTCTTTAATCATCTATGGAACCACAAGTCTGGCTGGAAGGACGCTGTTGCTGTAAGCCACACTGCCAACTTCCGAAGTCACACTGATGTGGCACAGAGGCTGCCATCCCATGACCTTCATGACTCGCATCCTGTGCATCATCTGCCTTCAAGTGGCTGGACACCACTGCTGCTTATCTTGTTCCTGGGGTAGTGCAGATGCTGCTGGCTCCTGTTTACTAAGAGGGGACTGAGAGCTGACCCCTGCAAAGCCACTGAATACTTCAGGTGGACCTGGCTCAAGACTCCTGAGTGCAAATCTTTGATAAGAGTACTTTGAGATCGGTACACAGGGCCAAAGCCTGCTGGACTCCATGGGTCGATGGCAACCATGACATTGCAGCTGCCACCCGACGCTTCAAAGCACCAGTGATTCTGTGAGTTGATTACATGCCAGCATTTTGCTGCTGATGAGGCGCTACTCTGCCAGCTCAGCTGAGGCGCAACTCTTTGTAAGACAATCCTATATTTGTGCCTGATAAAGGCGTTATTGACAATAATTTTTTCATGGCGCTCTTGCACATAATCAGTCCTCACCAAAGCGTCCTACCTAACGCCCTCCTGACAACTACAGGAGTCTGGGACCACACCACTATAATATTTAATGTTTTATTTGTGCAAGTACTGTAATTCATGTATGTTTGTGTTGTTTTCCATCTGCTGTTGGGAACTTCACTGGAAACTTGGTGAAATCGCACAAAGCTGAGCAACTGGTTCATCCCTCAAAAGTCCACTCCACTGCAGAATTTAAGGTCAGCCGAGAACATTTTCTCATTCTCTCATAATATTCTGCATGTACCACCTTCTCATGAAGTCTTAATTTTTATAGGATAATTAGTTTTATCATTTCACTGTCAGATAGTGTAAATCACCGTCCTCTGTACATAAAGTGTTTCTGCATCGATTTCTGGATTGTGCGATGATTCTTACTAACAATTAGTGGACACTATGAACAATTAGAGAAGGTTTTAGTTATTAGTGAGGTTATGATCAAGACTTGTGCCTAGCATTATGAAGTGCAACACAAACAAGAAGCGAATATCCAAAATCTTAGTAATATTTCTATGGAAGGTGAGACAGTTGAGGTTCACAAGAAACCATGGATCCACTGGCCAAGATCCTTGGACAGCACAGTCTCACAGCAGTCTGTAGTGGCAAGGAATGTCAAAAGTGTAGTCTCACAACAATCTACTTTGTTAAATCAACAAACAGATGGCTACTCTGTAACCTCAGTTAGAAAATACAGTCTCAAGCATCTCACAGTAGGATGAATTAATTCAGTTACACCAAGCTCATGAAACAATTCCTGATGAATTAGAAAAGGTAACATGGGAGATGGAAGAAATCTGAAAATGACAATGTATTGTCGAAATGAGTGTTAGTCAAATGGCAACAACTTTAAAAAACAATGCTTCTGATTACAAAGATGTGATATCAACTAAGTCTGATGAACACCGAGTTCAATTTTCATCCAAGCTAGAGAAATGGGTTAAGGCAAAGGAAAGGCAGGTTGCGAAATACATACAAGAATCCATTGAAGAAGCTACATCAGATTTAATAATCACAGACTTACCTTCAAGCAAACATTACATGCAACAGCTAAAGCAAGTAAAGGAGAACTAGGCTCTTATTTTCTACAGTGGCACACACGAATATCACAATCAGTCAAAAGTGTCTTTAAGGACATAGATGAGATATGAAGGACAATGAAAAATTATTGCTCTAGAATTAACATGGATCAGATGCCACGGACATCTATCACTGCATCGTGCAATAAAAATGCACGCCCTTATCAAATGATCAGCAAACAGAATCCGGATGTTGTCTCCTATAAACTTATACACAACTATGTTAATGGAAAAGAGCTATTTTTTAGAGGAGTATCACCATGTGCTTGGTCCAAATACCAAAAGATTAGTTACGTGACAAGTTATTTTTCAAGGTGATGCCTCATTATGGGCAACCACGAAGTACTCGCATAAGACCTACGAAGAGTCTGAATGTGCATTTCTTGCAAAGTATTGGTCAGGGGTACAAAAGAGAGGCTCAAGGAGGAACTATTTAACCCCAAGACGCTCTCTCATAAAAGTCTTCATTTAATGAGATACTTCAAGAAATTTATGAATAAATCATGCTACAGGAATGATCACACCATGCACAAAGATGATCTGCAAATTTTAAAATCCAAGCTACCACTTGAAATTAGTGAAAAACTCATTCACGCAAATTAAGATAATGTTCCAAGATTTTACATCAACTCTAGATTCAATATATCTACTCCAAGAGTATTCTAAAGTGAAGTATGCACAAGGGAATGGAGGTTCACCAGGCCGCAGCAACTCTAATGGTCATCTGTACAATCACAAAGCTTGGAATGATCAGTACGGTGACCAGCAGCAGTATCCACATTCGAACAACTGTCATGGAAATGGTGCTGATGGTAATTAAAATAGTAGATGTATCATAAATATAGCCAACCCAGCAGGAATGACAGAATAAACCAGACAAGATATGATCTGGTTTACAATAGTAATCCTATTGCTAATCACCTGAACTGGAATCAACTAAATTAGCATAGTCAGCAGAAAGTGGACAAGCAGAACTGGAAGAGTGAAGTACAGTAAGAACTGATGTTACTGATGAGTACTTCCAACGACATGGAACAAGCAACTTAAACTAACGCCGATCATTTCAGGCCCTGAGGAGGTGTTCAATAATGTTCACAAGTGTATAAACAGATGGACAACTGTGTGCATTACAATGATGCAGGGTGTCTGAAAGATGAACTCTTTGCAGCCAAGAACTAATGCGAAAGATATTGTGCAGCAAAATCGATCTGTGAAATTAAAGATACAGTGGAAGGAATTCCCGTGACAGTAATTTTAGACAAGCTGTTTCCAGCAGCTTCTCTGACAGGCTATCACAATGCAAAGAATTGTCTATGTTACTAGTTTATAAACTGTTGGGTAGTAGGAGCTGAGAAACATAAATCCCAAGTAGTAAGAATGCAAATGATGTCAAATATGAAACTAGGAAATGTTGCCCTGGCATGCGCATACTTATTAATTAATAAGTCAATATTAGATTTTGTCTAAGGCTTGGAGATAATATGAGAGGAGGACAGTAAATGATACTTCTCAAAAGGAATATTTGTTGCGATGACTGACAGATAGGCGATCCAACTAGACCTACTAAGGAGCAAGGGCAAACAACAAAGATGCTATTGGGGGGTGCCTATTCAGTTAATTGTGGATAACAGTCATAAGAATCCATGATATCCAAGCCAAGAGGACCCTGTACTACAGTTAGTTGACGAACAACAGGAGAATCTAAGAGAACCACAGAATTTAATATCTGAGAAAAAGGACTCAGTTTGCAAATCAATTATTGCCGTGTTTTTGAAGAAACTAGGTACAACTTGAGGACATGCATATGATCTCCACATTTACCCAAACCTGATCTTTTGTCAGAGCTTTTACTATCCGTTCCCCTGGAAACCACAATACACAATGGAAGAGGAATAACTCACTCATATTATTAAGTGGAAAGTCACCTAACCCTCGAATAGTACATACTCCTTCTGGCGGCCAAACCTGGTGGAATCACTTGGTACTCAATAAACAGATGGTGAAAACACCATAGTACCAGCATGCACACATCTGGAAAACACAGGTGAATTAATACAGAAGTTCAATGGTTTTACATACTTCTCCAATACAGAAAAGAGAGACTCATTCTGACACGTAATCATTGGAACATCCTCCTGAAAGTACAGTGTCTTTTTGCATGCCAGACTTAGCTATCAGTTTAAAGGATTGCCATTTGGACTCAATTTGAGCTCCAGTGTGTTTATTTCTGCATTGAACTACGTGCATGGGCCCCTGCCGCAAAGTCACTTCACACTGTTTGTCGATGATCTACTAATCGTGACATCAACATAGCACAAACATTTTTCACTTTTTGCCCACGTCTTAGAGATGTTTCGAGAATATGGTGTAACAGCTAATCAACATATGAGATTAGAAAGGGGTTCTGCCTGACTCCAGGAAGATTAGTGCTAGCAAAAACTTTACATCACCTAGGACTAAGATGCAATTAAAAGGGTTTCTCAGGCTCACCTCATTTTAAGGGGTTTTCTGTGAGATCAATCACTGAATGCTGAGTCATTGTTGAGTCTACTACAGAAAATGTGGCCTGTGTGCACAAAACATTAGGGGAAATATGATCAAGGTTTTGAGGAATAGATAGGACAATTTCGGAAAGCTTAGCAACATTTTAAATCTTGTTTAGGTGCCCATCAACCACTAAACACCTCTACTATACAGTGAGTTGTTGCCTTTACTACCTCCATAATTTGTATTCCAAACAGAACTTTCCATAGTATGGGACAGAAAACCTCGATTAACCATTTTCTGCCCCTATTGTTCTATGTCACAGAAGGCTTAATTAACTACGTATTAGGTCACCTGCTAATACAAACCCTTACTCTAGGAAGAAAGTAGTAATTACAAAGAGGAAAAGAAAGCAGAAACATATTCATGTGCACATTCAACATATACTTTTAAGTAAATGTACTGAACATTATTGTTTAAAATCTTGAAAAAGAATGTATGGGTGTAATCAAAATTTTAGAGACTCAACTGAAACAGTTGCACTTAAGGCATTGCAAAGGATGTAAGGTTGACAGTTGCAGTAGAGGACAGTGTGTGCAACAGAACAGAATCAAAGCAGTGCCAGAGTGTAGACTATGCTGATTACTTATGACACAGTACTACCAGAAGCACCAGAAACTGAGCATATCCTGACTAAATTGAGACTGGATGTAAGCAAAGCATACACAGATTCTATGGTAGGAGAATTGTTATACTCTATCGCAACAGTAAGCCTCCTCCCTTTTAGCTTTGTGTGAGCAAAAATGGAGCTGGAAACAAGCCACAGAAACAGGGAAGGACAGACTAAAAAGTAGAACCACAGATTAAGCCAAAACAGTCAGCAGTCAAGAAAATGGAGAAAAGAAGCAAATAAATTGAAGATAAAAATGAAAGGAGAGGGGGAGGGGTGGGGAGGTTGTAACTACAAGCACAGACCATGGTTAAATTCGAAGTACAGTTACCAGATAAGTAACTGAAAGCCTCCAAACTCTAGGGAAGCCACTGTTAAGGGACCATGAAAAACTTGTCATAAAAATAGAAGCAATCTGATTGCTATGTCAAGTGTCTCTCAAAGGTGAAATTCTTATTGGACAGCAGAAAATTTGATTTTACTATGTAGTGGACTATGTTGAAGTGACCACAAAAAGCGAGTAGCTGAGAGATTAAGCTACTCATTCAGTTGAGTAACTGACTCGTCAACTGCTCTCACTATCGCTTATAACCCCCTGGTTTGTCAAATCTCACCTCCTGCTAGTATACTGCTGGCCTTTAAAATTTTAACATCTTTACAGGTACCAAATAACAAAATTTTATTTATTGTGCATATATTGTGTAGTAGGCAAGTTACATGATTAACTTTGTAGGTGATCTAGGGTACACCAAACAGCAACTGTCCTGTCAAAGGAACCATCCTGGCATTTGCCTGAAGCGATTCAGGGAAATCACAGAAAACCTAATCAGGATGCCAGGACGTGGCCTTGAACCATCATCGTCCTGAGTGCAGTGTGCTAACCACTGCGCCACCTCACTCTGTACTAATGTCATGTTAGTCTCAAATAACGAATTCACTTTTTTTCTCCACTAATATGAAGCTATCTACAGTTGTGATGTTTCCTTTAGTTACTGTATTTTTGACACTCTGCTGACCACTGAGAAATATATTTCTTTTGTGGTAGGATATGTAATTAAACAGAAAGTTTCTACACATACGTGTCTACCTGCCGCAGAGTGAGCATCAAGAGGGTTTGTGGTTGTCGGAAATGCATTATGTAAAATAACAAGCAGGACTATAAAGTACATGTAGCAGCAGTTGTTTATCTTCTTGTTGCGCTGGCTTATAAAACTTCATTATCTTGAAGTAAAGTAAACCATTTCTTAAGACGTTACACAGTGGTGACCCCGATGAAAATATCATGGATCATTTACAACAGTTACACGGATCATTTACAACAGTTACACGGATCATTTACAACAGTTACACGGATCATTTACAACAGTTACACGGATCATTTACAACAGTTACACGGATCATTTACAACAGTTACAACAGCAACAAGAAGAAATGAAACAATTGCAGCAACAATAAACAGCACCAGGAACAACTGATTTGACAGCAGCAGCAGAAACTGCACTCTACTACCGCGCGATCAGCAGCGGAAGCACTTTGATGAGATGCTCACATTGCAACAGCAACACAAGAAGCTTTGAACACATTTGAAAGAAAGTGGATCATCTATGGTGCAACTACAAGAGCTGTTGCAGTTGTGCAGCGAAGAAAACAAGTGTCTGTGTACCCCAGCATCATCTACTGGCAGCTGACAAGTCCTACCCATGCCCCAAGCATGGCGCAGCCTGTAACTGCTTGCAGCTGCAAGGTCAATGAGTCCTACCACCAACCCCCCTGGGACAGTCCGAGCAGTGCAACTGAACCATACGCCATTTAAAGCACCAGCTCTCTGGTCCATCTCTTTGGTTCCGTTGGTTCACATACAGCAAAAGCCATTTCATCACCACTTGGTTAATGCACGACTTTACCAAAGCATGCACACAAGGTGGCACTACTACACAAGCAATCCACCAGCAAGGTTAGGAATATAATCACAAAACAACCTGCCCCTGGAAAGTAAAAGTTACCAAAATGCAAGCTAACTCGGAGGCTTTCCCTCTATAGCATGCAAAACTTAGGGCAACTGTTGCACAGAATGTAAATTAACAAGGGGAAGCTGTCCTAGTTCCTGCAACACCTCCACTTTTTGGCCGTATCATACATCCCGGACTCACTTCTATGAACCATATGGACAGCTCACTTGCTGGAGATGCATCACGCCCTGCTCTCAGTGGCTGTGGGGTGAACTTGAGCAAGTTAGCAGAGATTGCAAACACAATAACAGCCCATCGCTCCTCACGCACTTATCACAACACCTGCCAGAGACAGACTGGATAACACCACCTTCCACCTTGATGAATTGACATGGCAGATTATAACCCGCAGCATATATAAATGAAGAGACCACAACAGCAAAACACAGATGATGCAACATGTGCATAATTGCCCTTGCTGGAGCGGAACAAGTGATGTTACCATTGTCATTCTGGTGACATAGTACACATGTGCAGATTGCCACGTTTCTGGCTGGGAAACATTAACAGCCGCCTCCCATGCCTGGGAGAAAGTATCAGCCCTGGCAGTCATCACAATATTTAGTGGTAACAGATAGGACCATTATACTGCAGTTTCTACAGGATACACTCTCTCTCTCTCTCTCTCTCTCTCTCTCTCTCTCTCTCTCTCTCTGTGTGTGTGTGTGTGTGTGTGTGTGTGTGTGTCTCTCTCTCTCTCTCTCTCTCTCTCTCTCTCTCTCTGTGTGTGTGTGTGTGTGTGTGTGTGTGTGTGTGTGTGTGTGTGTGTGTGTGTGTGTCCCAAAGATCTGCTGTGGCAACCAGAACCATGCACAAATTACTACTTAGCAGCTGCAAATGTTTTCATCCATAGCTACATATGGACTCCTAACTTTCAATCTGTACATCAGTTTAGAAAGACCAGTTGTATGGTGATTTGCAGCTGCAGACAGGATCCATATTATAATGGGCTGGATTTACCGTTTTTCTACAACCTCACACTGAATGTAAGGAGAGCTTCCATTTTGTACTGGGTCACGTCAAGTAACATTGTGTGCCAGCCCACACAGTGCAGCGACCCATTGGTATACTTCCTAACTGCGCTAATGACATTGGCGCGCCTGCTAAATGAGTTCCCGTCGCTCCCACAATCTGCCAGGATGCCATCATCACCTCACCACTTAACACTGCATCACGTCACAACAATGCCCAGTCCTCAGTTTTTCATTATCTAGGTGACTGGCCCCTGACAAACTGCACACTGCAAAAGCAGAATTTGCTGCAATAATCCAAGCAAGCATGGTACACCATCAGAAAGCTACTGGGCCTCTCTCCTGCATCCGATACCAAAGAAACCAGGTGGTTGGCACTCCTGTGGAGATTATAGAGGGTTTGATGCCCAGAAAATTGATAACCAACACCCTGTGCTCCATGCATGAGAGTTTGCTTGCCAACTGGTGGGGCTTTCTCAATGTGGACGTAGCAAAGGCCTGCAGCCAATACCTGTGGCAATAGAAAACTTCAATAAAACTGCAAAAACTGACTAACCCATTGGACTCCTTGAATTCCAGCACCTGTTGTATGGTCTCCAGAATGCAGAGCAAGCTTTTCAACACACTATCGAAGAATTACTGCGTTGCATACATCTATGCATTTTGGTGTCATCATCAGCATCAGAGCAACATGACAGACACTTATGTGAAGTTTTCCAAAGTTTTGATGATTACGGAATCATAAATCCACTTAGACGAGTCACTGGTGCCAATGAAGTGTCATTCCTTGGATTTCTGTTTCTGCAACCTGTATACAGCCACTAGCTTAGCGCATCACTGTGTTTACAACATACTCGCCCCGAAAACAGTGAATGAAAACCATCACTACCTGAGGAAGATGAACTTTTACTGTGGTTTCTTACCCCAAACTGCTGAAGCTCAAGCATCACTCCACACCATACTCACTGGTCCCAAAGTACATGGTTTCATGCCTTTCACTTATACTGACGAACTGCATGTAGCATTTGAAGCCTGGCCGACAAGTCCCATGAAAGCAACCCCCCTTGCACATCTGGTCACAGAGGCCCCACTAACAATTTTCTCAGACGCCTCATCCCGCATTGTCGGTGTCATGCCACAACAGAATGTCAACAGGCAATGACAGACTTTGGGTTTGTTCTACAAGATCACAAAGAAGGAGCACTTCTGGCAACTATTTTACATAATACTGTTAGCAGACTCTGAAGCAGTTTGATACTTCAGATCCGGTTGGAAGGTCACGCCTTCACTGCACACACACACACTGCATTATCACAACAACAAAACAAATACCCAAAGTGCAAATAAACCAACAAAATATTATTTCGCAATTTACAACACACATTTGGCTTGTAAGTGGTTTGAAAAACGTTACTGCTAGCTCCCTGTTCAGAGCGGAAAGCATTTCCATACCTGTGAATTTCACCAAGCTGACAGCACAAAATGGCAATGAGGAGTTAAAGAACCCGCTAAAAGCAATCGGCTCTGAATTTGCATTGTACGCCACTGCCAAGCATTGAGAAGCTGATATACCACGAGAAGGCTGCAGGCCAACAGCGGCCATATGTATCTGCTCTTCTACAACTACACGTCTCCATGGCTCAGTATAGAAAGGACTCGTATACATAGACTCAGACCTATACTGCCTGCCAGAAGTACAAAGTAACATGACACCTACGAGCCCCACTTGGAAATTTTGTCACCACAGAAGCATGATTCTCACACATCCACCTGAATTTGTTGGGCCTAGTACTGGTAGCACATAATTATCAACACTACCTCATGGTGACTGATCTGTATGTGAGGTGGCTCGTAACATTTCCACACAAACTGTCGAGAACATGGCGCATGCCTTCACCCACGATTGGATTTCACATTCTGGCTGTCCCCTACAAGTGACTTCTGACCTGGGTCGACAGTAGGAGGCAGATATCTAGCCCAATTGTACAGGATACACCTCAGGACTTTACTGTATCACACAGCAGCAACCAACATTGTGGAGACCGCTAATGTGCCACACAACAGATTTGTGATTGATGCCTTCTCACTAGTGCTGTTGAGATTGTGTAGTGCAATAAAAGAACACCTGTTGGCCTCACCAGGAGAGCTGATGTATGGCAAACCAGTAGGTGAACCAGAAGAGTTTTTCCAACAACACTCTGGAACTCTGTGCTCTACTCAAGATTTTCTCACAGAACACCAGAAGCAAATGGAGGCCAAGTGACCAAGTGGAACTACTTGGCATGGAAAACAGGTTACCTTCAGATTCAAAGACCTGACAACAATGGAGCATGTTTTTCCTCTGATGCAACCTATTGCAGAGAGCACTGGGACAAGGCCTGTATGCAGTTAAGGGACAAAATGATAAGACACGCATTCCCCAAAATAAAGGGATGGACACAGTAGTGTTCTTTAACAGGTGCAAGCTAGCCTACCAACATGCAGAAGATGCCACCGAAATGCAGGACACCGCCAGACACAAAGTGCCCATCCACCATGCAGCAGCCATCAACACTCCAACATTATTATCCATGGCAGTGATGACAGCCTGGAAAGCGACCAACCAATACCCAACAAGGTGCAGCAGTCACCTCGCTACACCAGCTGATCCACAATCATTCGGTCACAATAGAAGTGCATTACAGAAGGAAAGTGGGGCTGAACCACAGGAAAACCTGGGCCCTTGACAGGGCACCATCTTTGTAAGCTTCCTTAACCAAGGCAAATGTGTCTGTGGCAGTTTTGCGCAGGTGGAAGCAAAATTAAATCACTAGTGGTGCTCCAGTGAATCCTCTTTTTTCCTGTCATGACAAAAACTTTGGCACCACGAGTGACCCTCCCTCTGTCAGAATTCAGACATGCCTGCCATCTGTTTATCTTTGATCCCACCACCACAATCCCCCTTTTACAAGGAAGCACACTGCTGGTGACTGGTGCTGCTCGTGGCCAGTCTCATTACCTTATGGACAATGCCTGCAATATTGATAAAACTGTATTTCATGGACAATGCAGCTCACAGGGTGTAGTTTATTCAGAACACGTTTCCAGTTGCACATCAAGGCTGAAATTTTACCCGTTTGTGATCATTTTGTACAGCTCTCTCTTCTACAGTTACCACAGTTGAGTAAGAACAATTATAGTAAGCACTCCATAATGCTGCAATTGAACTCTAACCAACCAAAACATTAATGAAATTATTAAATCTTGTACAGAAGATACCACTTAGCACAATGTAGTCAACCATTGGTACCAACTTTATTTATAGTTGGGTTTCAAAGCAAAGCATTACATTTGTATTTAACAGCAACCCACCTCTACACTATCAAGACAACATTTAGTAAGTACATTCATGGCCATAACGTATAAAATAATTGAAAGGAAGGAATAGAAGGGTTTACCTTCCTATGATAATGAGGTAATTATGGACAAAGTACAAGCTCAGCTTAAACAAGAATTGAGTAGGGTATCGCCTGCATCCTTTTTAAACAAACTATACTGCAATGTGCCTTACTTTAGGTAATCTTGGAGAAACTTAACATGAGTAGTCTAACATGCTGTGAACACCATTCCCCGTGATTGGAAGTCTAATTTGCCAATCATTGTATCATCTATCTCAGAGAGAAGTAGAACATTATTTTGTGATAATGTGGGCTCTAAAATATGTCCTTATAACACTGTGAAAAGTACCAAACAAAAGTGAGCAAGAAAACCAGTCATGTCCTGTGGATGGTACCAGATGATATCCCTCGAACAGAAAACTAACATCTGTGTGGTGCACTTGCAAGGCAATAAAGGATCAGCACCAACTTCCCACACTGTGTACCACACACTCCATCCAAAACAACTAGTAACAAAGCTTCAAATTTTCCATTATCTTTCGGCTGTGCATGTGGGATAAAATTATTTCTTCTTCTGATACTTCAGCCATCTTCGAGGTGAGTCAGTTACTACATTAAAACCGCTTGACACAAATACAATGTGAAGAAGAAATATTTTTCCCCCCACAAGCATGTTCGAAAGATGGAATATTCTACTCACCAAGATGACTTCAGTATACATATTCCTCAAATTGCTTTACACTAGGCCAATGATCAATAATAGCAGTGTTTAAGCTACAATCCTTAAAGTTAGATCATACCATGTGTGCTATAGTCAATGCCCACACCGTGGCACCTGCAGCTGCATGGCTGCGGTCTTTACGTCATACAGACAACGGCTGGCACGCCCCGCATATGTGCAGCTCTGCACAACTGTACAGCGCTGGCTCGGGCCTGTGCCTCCGCACTGTCATGGCTGCTTCGGCCGGCATCCTCCCGAGAGATATTTACGTGAGGCCGCGCCACCAATCATAACAGGACAGGACAAGCGGACTCTGTTACGGCAGGCACATTCCTCTGCCGTTCGCCCTATATAGCCACATACGCCGCCAGTCTCACGTTGGGCTACCTACTTGCAATGTCGACGTCGCACCCAAGAACAACGCTATGCTGTGCTACGACTGTTTACCATACCAGACTTGGACTCTGCAGCCAGTTGCTGCTCTTGATCAAGCACCAAGTTGTGTTAGTATTGTGGAACTGTTGGCAATAAACAGAATTTGGAACTCATGCCAATCATTATTTTTTGTTTCTCGGATTACAGATACAACACCACGCACATTCTGTTGAAAACTGGACAGTGA